>NC_000082.6:38821574-39530324 GCF_000001635.26 Mus musculus | reverse complement strand
AAATCTCTAATACTAGTCAAGCAAGGCTCCAGGTGTGCTGCTGAAAATTTGAGTTATGGACACATCTCAGCCATTGAACTCTTGAATTCATCATGACTGTGAATGTCTGCACAAATCATGCACAGGATCAAGCAAATCAAACTTCTTATAGACTCAGAAGACTCCCCTACCACCACCTTACAGCTGAGGAGGTCTGGCAGTTGAAAACTGCTGGGATACAGAGAGTAAATTTTCTTTAGGGGACTGGCCCATGCTAGGCTGTCCATGCGTACCAGGAAATGACCCTACACCCATGCGTATGTATGCAGCATTGACTGTAGTCACTAGGCTATGAGATGAGGACATGCTCTTGGGAGGAAAATGTGATGGTGGGACCTGAGAGGGGGAGTGTGACATCAATATGATGGAAATGCATTGTGTAGCACATGTATGAAATTCTCAATGAATAAAAATATTTAGTAACCAAGGAGCTAAAGGGATATGCAACACTATAGGTGGAACAACAATATGAACTATCCAGTACCCCCGAGAGCTCATGTCTCTAGCTGCATATGTAGCAGAAGATGGCCTAGTTGGCCATCAGTGGAAAGAGAGGCCCATTGGTCGTGCAAACTTTAACTGCCTCTCTCAGTACAGGGGAACGCCAGGGCCAAGAAGTGGGAGTGGGTGGGTGGGGGAGTGAGTCGGGGAGCGGGTGGGGGACTTTTGGGATAGCATTGGAAATGTAAATGAAATAAATACCTAAAAAAAAAAAGAATCCCTCATATCATGAATGTATCATCTTATTGTCAAAAAAAAAAAAGCTCAACAGTTATATGTACAGTTAGGCTAATATGAAAGAGATATTTAGAATCCTCTCATTTTGTAGAATTGAAACTACACATTATACAATTCCCTGTTCCTCTTCCCCGAGTCCCTGGTAGCTACTAATGTATTTTCATTTATATACATTTGACTACTTTTAAACATATTTGTGAAATTTGGTAATATTACTTCTTTCTTGACTGGCTGACTTTATTTATTATAATTTCCTTTAAGTTCATACAAGTTTTACCTTGGTACAAGATTTTCTTCCTTTTTAATTTTGAATAAATTACAATTGGTTTTAAGTGTACACCACATTTTGCTTAACAACACATCTGTTGATAGACTCTTGGGTTTATTCCACCTTTTGGGTAGTTTGAAATATGCTCCTATGAACAAGAGTAAGACTATTTTCTATCTGGCAACTTAGACTTCAATTATTCTGAATATTTACTCAGAAATGGGGCATATGGGTGGTATAATTATTCTAGTGCTAATTTGTTGAGGAGTTTAAGCATTTCCTAATTTTGCCATATCATTTCCAGTTCCACCCTGTGTTCAAGCTTTCTAGCTACCTCACATCCTGCCCAATACCTTTTGTTTTCTGGACATGTTTATAGTGATCCTCAGAATAGATCAAAATGCTATCTTGGTCATTTGCATTTCAGTGACAATTGATGATGTTCAATTTCTCATGGTCATTTATGCATATCTTCTTTGAGATAGTGCACATCCATGTCCTTTATTTTTAGATCAGGTCATTTGGGTTGTATTGTAGATTAATTCTGTGTAACTCTTTATATATTGTGAATGTTTTAAAACATGTGTCTTGAACAGCTTTGTTTCTTTCAACCTGTGGATTATCTTTACTTCGTTCCTTATGTCCTTGGATAAGGAAACTTTCTGAGGGTAGATGCAATTCCATTTGTTTAATTTTGCTATGTGTATTCTTGCAGATGTTAAAATCAACAAATCACTCTCAAGATTGATATCATAGGCCCTTGGACTCATTTTTTTAATCAAAATTATGGAATTTAGAATATTCCACTTAAGTTTTTAATTAATGTTCAGGTTAAAAGTACTTATATTCTCAGAGTCATGATGGCTAATCTTGTTGTCTACTTGGCCACATTAGGAGATAACTAAAACCCAAGCAGCAGGATACAACTAAAGGGAAGGTTTGGAGGTAGGGGCTGATCATTTGAGACCCACCCTAAATCTGGGCTCCACCTACTGGTGTCAATCCATAGGACATGGAAGAAGGAAGGTTGGGCTTGTCTGCCTGTCCTCACTCTCACTGACAAGTTCATCGAATTCTTCATGATTCCAATGTAGACTGAAAACTGACAGCTCTCTAGAACCAGACAGGGACTCCAGTATTAGACTAGAGCTGTTGAGATATCTAGTCTTTTATGGACTGAACAACCACTGGTTGTTAGGCCTTTCTTTCAGGATATAGCAATTGTTAAACTACTCACACCACAGTCTATAAGAAATTCTAATGATTTGGTATAGGGTCGGGGAAAAGGACTGAATATCTGAGGGCCAGCAGAAAGAATGGAAACAGGCAACTTAGGGAGGAAGGAAGTTGGGGGGACCCTCCAGAATATACCAGAGACCTGGGAGGTGACAGATTCTCAGGATTCACACGGAGGGACCTTAGATGAAATGCCCTGCAGTGGGGAGAGGAAACTTATAGAGCCCACCTCCAGCAGAAAAGCAAGGTATTGAGTGAGGGGTGGGGTTGCCATTCCACAATCAAAACTCTGACCCATAATTGTTCCTGTCTGAAAGAACTGCAGGGATGGAAATGGAGAAAACCCTGAGGAAAAGAAGGTCCAGTATCAGGGCCAAAGTGGAATCCAGCTCAAAGGGAGGCCCCAAGGCCTGACACTATTACTGAGGCTACAGAGCGCTCACAAAAAGGAACCTATCATGACTGCCCTCTGAAAGACCCAACAAGCAGCTCAAAGAGTCAGATGCACATATTCACGCCCAACCAATGGACAGAAACTTCTGACTCCCCTGGTTGAATTAGGGAAAAGCTGTAAGAAGTTGAGGAGGAGAGCAATTGTGCAGAAGGACCAGCAATCTCAATTAACCTGGACTCCAAGATCTCTCAGGCGCCACATCATCAATCAGGCAGCTTACACCAGCTGAGACTGCCAACACATATATAGCAGAGGAGTACCGGGTCTGGGTTCAGTCAGAGAGGATGCACCTAACCCTCAAGAGACTGAAGGCCCCAGGGAGTTTAGGGGTCTGATAGGGTGGGAGGTTGGGTGGGAACATCCTAGTGAAGACAGGAGGGCAGGGAGGAGGCATGGGATGTGGAACAGTGGGAGGGTGTAATAATAATAATAATCACAATAAAAGGATTTCTAATGAATCTCTTTTTAGTATATACATATATATATATGTGTGTGTGTATTATACTAAAAAGATAAACTATATTTAGTATATATGTATACAAATGTGTGTGCATAAAGGTATATATGCATATACATAGATGTATAGATGTATACACACATATGTATATACATATATATGTATACACACATTATATATATATATACATATATATATATATATATATGCTCTATCTTTCCTGTTACTTAGAAAAGCCTGAGTATTGCAGAGTCCAACATAAACTTTGAATAAGCAGTTTTCCCAGAATCGTTGCCTCACTCCTCCTTTCCCCACTGAGTGGTGTCAGCACCTACCTTGCCTCATGTCGGTTGTAAACTTGACAAGATCAGGAGTCACCTTGGAAACAAATCCAGGAGCTTACCTAGATTGGGTGAAGATAGGAAGAGAGGAAGGAAGGCCCAGCCTTCTTAGGGTGTGGGAAGCAGAATCGTGCTCTGTGCCCTGGAGTGTGTAAAATGGAGAGGGTGAACTGAGAACTCACACTTACTGCTTTATGCTCCTGACTGCATACACGGTGTGGTTACCTGCCTTCTGCATTTTAGTTCTATTTTACCTTCCATGCCATGACAGACTTTATACCCTGAACTATACATGAAAACAGCCCCCCTGTCCCTTAGTAAGCTACATTTATCAAGTATTGCCACAGCAACAAGTAGGTAATGCAGTTAGCTCCCTTGTTGAAGGACAAATGTCCTGAGGCTTTTTTTTCTGGGCTCTCTACTCTATTGCCTGTTCTATGATTGACATTGTTTGGGCCATTGAAGATATTTTGCCATTCCATAAGAATGCTAGATTGTTACTTTATTTATGAAAAACCAATTATCATTAAAGTTTGACATTGAAATGTTAAGTACGTAAATTACCTTGAGTAATATTGACACCTTAACACTGATGGCTTCTAGTCCTTCATTTAAGAATATAGCTTCATTTATTTGTGTTTTCTTTGTTTTCTTTTAGCAATGTTTCATAGTTTCAAGTGTACGATGGTTTTTCCTTTTTAGTTAATTTTATGCCTAAGAATTTTTGATATTACTGTTTACTGAAATACATTGTGAATTTTTCTTTATGGATGCTTGTTGTTGTATAGAAACATAACTGACATTTGTATGTTGGTTTTATATGTTAAGTGTTGCTGAATTTATTATTTCTAATACTTTCTTTTAATCTGATACCTTTGAGGTTGATTGTAATCCTCTTTATGCTATCCTCTAATACTAATTCCCCTCTTTACTCTATGGGCTCTTGGAAATAAACGTGTATCCAGAGTTTACAGAGTAAACTGTAATGCTACTGAAAATTCTTGGTGTACAGAGTAAGATGTAGCATTTTCATAAGATTTGTATGCACAAAGCAATATTCTGCTGCTGCTCATGCACATCATTTCATTTGATCTTTACAACTACTATACCCACGTGTCATTCCCACTTTACAGACTAAAAGTCTGTGGAATAGGTTGTCATTGATTGTCAAAGATTATTTACTAAGTAGTAGTAAATCCAAACTATGAGTGAGTAAGCATGATAACAATAGTCTCAACTAGAAAGCAGAGACGAACATTGCTCAGGCCATGATCAAGGATGGAGCCCAATTCCTGCTCATCTGATATGGAAATGCTTAGTGTACAGTGCTGTCTCTGAGTTAAATGGCATATAAAGAAAAGCTGAGGCAGATAAGGAAGTGCTAAGAAGTTAGAGTGGAGCTTCATCTTCCCCACTTAGCTAGCCAATTCCATCCACTTCTGTGTTTTCCAAATCAACTTACCCCATTTTCTGGAATCATTCTTCTCACAAAAATCACAGGTGTTTATTTCAAATGCTGTTTTACCTTTCACTGTACTTCACTTGGCAATTATTCTCCTTAGCCTTCAGCATCTCCTTCATATTTCTTCGTAAGCATGAAAATAATAATGACTTTGTTCTTATTTATAGTAAGTAGCGTAGTTGTGGTTAGAAGGGATTTTTCCTCTATATAATGGTGGCTGAACATTTTTAAAACATCAGAAAAGCATTCATTTCATACCCTCACTGGCTATCATACTACTGGTTACATTTACAGATACTCAATACAAAGTGAATAATTCAAACACATTTGCTTCATAGGACTGAAAAAAATAATTCTGAGCTTCAACTGGAGAGATGGCTAGAGTCCTGGAAGTGCAAGTTCAACTCCTCAGAGCAAAAAAAGGAAAAAAGAAAGAGAGAGTGAGAGAAGAAGAAGGAGGAGGAGGAGGAGGGGGGAAGAGAAGAGAAGAAAAGGAAAGAAAAGGAAAAGAGAAAGAAAAAGAAAGAAAGAAAGCCACATGAGGTACCATATAATTGTAAGCCCAGCATTGGAGGGGCAAAGATGACCTCTAGCTGGTCAAGGCTAACTGGCCCAACTCAGGTTAGTTGGGCTTTAAAAAAAATTCAGTTCAACGGCAATTAAGAATACATAAGTGAGCAGGACAGTGGTGGCACGCGCCTTTAATTCCAGCACTTGGGAGGCAGAGGCAGCTAGATTTCTGAGTTCAAGGCCAGCCTGGTCTACAGAGTGAATCCCAGGACAGCTAGGGCTACACAGAAAAACTCTGTCTTAAAAAAAAAACAACAAGCAAACAAACAAACAAACAAACAAAAAAGAATACATGAGTGAAATTAAGGATATTTTCCATTTTCTGGGTCTTGAGATATGGCCCAAGAGGTGACAGCACTTAATGTTTCTTGCAATTCCAGCACCCATATCAAGTAGGTCACAAACTCCTGTACCTCAGGCTCTGGGGAAGTTCTAATGGCTTTGCCTTCCAAGGACACCAGCACTCACATGCCTATAGCCACACTTTTACATATAACAAGCAATAAAATGCAAATTATTCCATTTTTAAAAGCAATGGGTATAATAACAAATACACAGAAATAAATTCACTGGAATCAATGAAGGCTGTAAGTAAATGGAAATGTATCTCATGCTCATAAATTAACTTAAACAAAAGAAGAAACAGTCAGAAAGATCACCTAGTGTATGATTCTATACATCTGAAATGTTCACAACAGGGAGATAAGCAGTGACAGAGAGAGAGAGAGAGATTAGCAATTCCCACGGGATGTGCAGTGTGAGCGTCAGGATTTGAATAGACATGGGGCTTCTTTTGTGGTGATAAAAAGGTTCAAAAACTGGTCAATAAAAGCAATAAAATAAAATAAACTGGACAATGACAAGGATCTCATAATTCCATAAATTCACTTACACAACAAAACTGCACATTGTAAAGGGTAAATTTTTTAAATATTTACGCTCTATACCTTTAATGTGAGGATTATCTTCCCATTTTTGGTACATTTTTATCATATATTGTGATTTTGATAATATTTTAATATTTAACTGGCACTGCTATGCAAAAAATTACTGTGAAAAAATTAACTAAGAGACAAACTACATAGGAAGAAAAATTTATTTTTAAAGGTAAGAAATGAAGTGGGATTTGCAACCGCATACCACTGGTTCATTTCTCTCTTTCATTCATAATTTAAGGTGTGCAGGAAAAAGTCCGGTGTGAATATTTGATGTATAAGGTTTTAGAGGAATGAAAGGATGCTGCAATTTTGGTGTGCTCTTCCAGAATTTCCATGTGTTTCAAGTATGTCTGCTGTGTCTCTTTAAATTTTCATGGAAGTTTATTATTAACAACTTGTCCCTTCTGAAATTAAAATCAGGGTAGAATATACAGAACCAGGGTCAGACACAATCCGCAATGGTCAGAGCTGTCATCAATATATATTGAGTCAGAATTCTGGATGAAGCATCTTAATCATTAGCTCCATCCTCATAATTTAAAAATGGTTGTAGTGATATTGTATATTAAAAACTCACCTCTCAATAAAAAAATTTCAAAAACTGTTATTTCCCTGACATTGTTTATCGACTGTTAACAGGTTTGAAATGTTAAAGGAAAAAAAAGGGTAGAACCATTCCCTAGATTTTCTATACTCTTATTTTTTATTAATTAATTTATTTGTTTATTTTGCATCCCAATTGCAGCTTTCCCTCCCTCCTCGTCCCAGTTCCTTTCTCTTACCTTCCCTCCCTTTTGCCTCAGAGTAGGGGTGTGGGAGACATAAATTGGATATACTATATCTGATAGGAGAGAAGGTGGAGAATATAGCCTTAAATGCATTGGCACAGGAGACAACTTCCTAAACAGAATACCAGGTCAGGCACTAAGTTTGACAATTATTAAATAGAACCTCATAAAACAGAAGAGCTTCTATAAGGCCAAAGACACAGCCAATGGGACAAAATAGCAGCCTACAGAATGGGAAAAGATTTTCACTAACCCTACATCCAACAGAGGGCTGATCTCTAAAATATATAAAGAACTAACGCAAGAAATTAAACCTGTAAACTGAACAAACCAATTCTATACTCTTAAGTAATTACTACCTAATTATATGCCTTTTAAGGTTGTATATCTCTTTCATTTTGAAAAACAGAGTATTGTACCATGGATTTGTTTCTATTGACATCCTTACACATGTTGAATTAAACAAGATATGGTGTCAAATTTTCAATAATGTTCATATAGAAAATCAGGTATGCACATATGGGAAGGAAAACACCAAATAACAGAAAACTTCAAAGGTAGACTCACCCCATCAGACATTAAATTCTATCAGCTTTTAATAATCAACATGATGAGGTACTAAGATGCACACACACACACACACACACACACACACACACACACCACAAATAGACCAGTAGTATAGAATAAAAGATTCAGAAATAATTCAATATTCACATGGATATCTAAGCTATTAGGACAGAAAGACAAATATGTACAGAAGTTTTCCTGAGTAACTATTTAGGGGGAGACAAAATTAAATCTGTTCTTTACACCATGGAAAAGAATAAACTACATTAGACATTAGACTAAAGACTCACATAAAGTAAGTTAAATCATATTCAAATGTTGTACAGGAGCAAATCTGAAGACATTCATGTATGAAATTTTTATGATAAAGCTTATTAACCTATACACAATATATATCAAAATTACAATATTAAAAACCTATAAGAAATAGGTGAATTTCAGTTCACTTTGATACAGAAAAACATTTGATCCAATTAAGGTTAATATACAGAGGAAACAAAACAGAAGTTCAATTTATTTGATGATGCAATATTTTTAAAAATATTTGAATAGTAAAATAAATATCATAAATGAAGTCCAAAAAAAAATGATGGGTTAGAAAACGTTGGCATATACATCTCAAATGGATAATACTTCTAATATATGAAACCTAAATACCAAATATATGAAAACTAGATATCAAAGGACAAACAACTCACAATATATGATTAAAAATGCACAAAAAATGGGAAGATAATTCTCACATAAAAGGTATAAAGTGATCCTTAAGCATAGTGAGAGATACGGTAACTTCCAGTTAGAGAAACACTAAGAAAAGCAACCCTATGTATATTCATAAGCATTAGACCAAAGAAAATGTACAAGTATGATAACATGCTCCATTGTCAAGGCTATAAGAAATTAAGATGTATTAAAATGAATAGTGTTCTAAGATTTTGCTGAAGAGGTAAAATTAGCATATGCCTCCAAACTGGGACAGCATCTATAACCCAAAGAATTAATCCCATGAGACCATCGTGATGGCTAAATTCAGATGAGCAGTGGCCACTTATAAAGCAGTAGACAGCTTTGGATAATAAGCATTTCTCCAAAGTATCTTGAAACTTACATTTGGTTTTAAGTCTACAGTAGAATTCATGTAAAGCTGAACTTAGTGGTGTAACTACCATTAAAGTAACAGAGCAGACTACATTCTTAGCTTAAGCACTGACCAATGAGGATGCCAGAAATGTTACAGGTTTTGTGTACCCAGTCTTTAACCTTATTGGGGATTCTGATGGCCTCAGCAAACATTGTCCCACTGTGGGAAGGGTTTCCTTCACTGCAGTCTGATATATAGAACAGCTAAACGGAAGCTTTGTGCAAAATGGGGCTATTCTGGCTAGGATTCAGGGAGCCATACTAGGTACATGTTTATTTGCTGAATTGTAGAACTACTTGAAATTATTCTTGAAAACAACCAGAATGCCTACATATAAGGTGAAATAGTAAGCAGGTATTTAAAATGAGGCAAATTGTAAGCAGATATGTAGTGCTTTCATTAATATGTAATTAAGCAAAATAAAACCTAAGAATTTTTAAAGATAAAAAATCTTAAGCATATGTTATTATTTATATCACAAACAATCATAAAAATGTATAAAGCTGCATTGACATCTCCAAAATAGAGGAAGATTAAATTAGAATATTGTTAGACTCACAACTTAAGGGACGCAGCCAAGTCACTGGATCTTGAATTTGATCGCACATTTGCTTCACTTACCACCGTCAAAATGTAAAACATGGGAGCGAGCAGATCTAAGATCATCAATCACTGGGACATGGACATTTGATTTTCTGTACTTTCACTGGTGTATAGTAAATGTAAAGAAGTCTACAAGGAACTAATAAAATGGGGTAATTAAAATATAAGAATAAAAATGAAATAGCAAGAACTGGACCCTTCTCTAGGTATAGCTACTACTAGAAACTGAGCAGTCGAGCCTAACTAATTCATCGCTAAGTTCAGGTTTTAATGCTTCTAAGGAAATGAAATGTTTAAGTTTTTTGTTGTTTTGTTGTGTTGTGTTTTGTTTTGTTTCCCATTGGACTAGAGTTTATATGGTTGCTAAACTAATGCTGTGTTTTTATTATTATTTATTATTGCCAATAGCTGACAACAAATGGTTACACAGTTACCCCTCTAAACCTGCTTCCCTCCCAAGACTCCCTCCAGTGCCAGTGGCTTTCTTTGCTTCTATGACATAGGCCATGACTTCTTCTAACACCATTTCTTTGATGTGCCTGCTGTTAGCTTCTGAAACTCAATTGTTTTCTCCTTTGAAATTTTGATTCATGTGAATTCCTGGTCTGCATATCTACCAATGAAACTTTGAATGCAAAAAAGTTTTGAATTTTGCATGAATTTACTTTGGCTCTATGAGATTGGATCTTTCTACATTCCTTAGGCTGTCACCAAACTTGTGATCCTCCTGCCTCTGTCTCTCAGTGATGGTATTGTAGGCCTTTGTCACCCCACTAGGCAACACATGCAATTTTGATAAACTCAGAGGCCGCTAAATTATCTTGTATGGGTGATCAATGGAACTAATAGAAATTGTAAGTTCTTGGCCTTAACAGAAAGAGGTCAGATATAGCTCCAGAAGCAAAGTAAATATCTGATAGGCATGTGGAGTACCTGTAATAACCCTGGAAGGTATAAATGGGAGTTCTAGAGCAAAAACTGACTAGCAAGAATATATATCTGTGAAGTCTGGATTTGATTGACAGATCTTGCCTCTAGATAGAAAGGTAGGAAAGCCATCAAGAAAGATTTCTGAACTCAATCTTGGATTCTGCACACAAGCACGCACGCACACACACACACACACACACACACACTCACAAATGTGCATATATACAGGTATGCAGAACACACACATTCACATAAAAATAAATAACAAAAGGATAGTTTGTCATTTTGCTCAGCATAAATGGATATCAAAACATTATGATGAAACAAAGCTGAAAAATAACCAATGAATCTCTTATAAACTGCTCAGATATACAGTCACAGTGAGATAGACAATAGTTACCTTCTGTCTTAGGGCTTCTGTTGCTGTGATGAAACACCATGACCAAAAGGAAACTTAGGAAAGAAAGGGTTTATTTCAGCTTACAGCTCCACATCACAGTCCATCATCAAAGAAAGTCAGAGCAGGAGCTCAAAGCAGGATCCTAGAGGCAGAGGCTGAAGCAGAAGCCACGGAAGAATGCTTTTCACTTGCTTGCTCCTCATGACTTTCTGAGCCTGATTTTTATATAACACACAAGACCATAAACCCAGAGATAATACCACCCACAATGAACTGGACCTTCCAAATCAATCATCAATTAAGAACTATGCCCCTCCTTAGAAGTGGGAACAAAACACCCATGTAAGGAGTTACAGAGACAAAGTTTGGAGCTGAGACAAAAGGATAGACCATGTAGAGACTGCCATATCCAGGGATCCACCCCATAATCAGCTTCCAAACGCTGACACCATTGCATACACTAGCAAGATTTTATCGAAAGGACCCAGATGTAGCTGTCTCTTGTGAGACTATGCCGGGGCCTAGCAAACACAGAAGTGGATGCTCACAGTCAGCTAATGGATGGATCACAGGGCTCCCAATGGAGGAGCTAGAGAAAGTACCCAAGGAGCTAAAGGGATCTGCAACCCTATAGGTGGAACAACATTATGAACTAACCAGTACCCTGGAGCTCTTGACTCTAGCTGCATAAGTATCAAAAGATGGCCTAGTCGGCCATCACTGGAAAGAGAGGCCCATTGGACACGCAAACTTTATATGCCCCAGTACAGGGGAACGCCAGGGCCAAAAAGGGGGAGTGGGTGGGTAGGGGAGTAGAGGTGGGTGGGTATGGGGAACTTTTGGTATAGCATTGGAAATGTAAATGAGCTAAATACCTAATAAAAAATGGAAAAAAAAAGAAATTGCCCTACAGCCGGGCAGTGGTGGCGCACGCCTTTAATCCCAGCACTCAGGAGGCAGAGGCAGGCAGATTTCTGAGTTTGAGGCCAGCCTGGTCTACAAAGTGAGTTCCAGAACAGCCAGGGCTATACAGAGAAACCCTGTCTCGGAAAAACAAACAAACAAACAAACAAACAAACAAACAAACAAATGCCCTACAGATTCATCTACAAGCAAATACTACAGAGGCATTTTCTCCATTGTGATTTCTTCTTACCAGATGAACATGACTTATATACAGTTGAGGTAAAAACTAACCAGCAAAATAACCAAAACCCAGAATTGGGGGAGTAATTTGATAGACTTGGTTGTAAATAGCATAACTATGAAGGGAACAAGTCTAGTTATGATATAAAATATGTTGTATTTTTATTAGATAAGTAGTTATTGGCTTGGTCTTGTCACAAAAGTACCTACATGAAATAATACATGTTATTCTGCTTTTTTATAGTAACCATCTCATGGCATAATTGTATGCAATAATATCTTCTTGTCAGCTGGACAGTGGTGGCACACACCTTTAATCCCAGCACTTGGGAGGCTAAGGAAGGTGGATTTCTGACTTCCAGGCCAGCCTGGTCTACAGAGTGAGTTTCAGGACAGTCGAGACTACACAGAGAAACTCTGCCTCAGACAAACAAAAAACAAACAAACATATTGTCAGTATCAAATATACACAATGAAATGAGTTTAAAATTAATAGTATTTGGTTTTACATCTATTACAACAAAGCTCCTCCAAAAGTAACTATATTTGTCTTCAACCAACACTATTTAGGAAACCCACATAGAATTATGAGGTCCTGAATAATTTCACTAAAGTTTTTCAAATACTCAAGGACATCTCATATATTTTAACTTAGTCCCCAAGTTCCTTGTATTGATAATAACACATCTAATAGAAATGGGAGTCCTACTCAAATTGGTTCCTTTTGTTACTTTGCATTTAGTCAGTTCAGTACGTATTTATTGACCTTTCAAATCCTGAGTTAGGACATTGGAATACAGGAAGGTTTCCAGCAATAAGTGTCTTCTACAAGCATACAGGGGATGGTTACATAATGGCTGCAATATTATGATTCATGAAAGATTTAATTTAACAGGCCATGGGTAAAAATAGGAGAAATGCTTAAAGGCAACACAGAAATGTTGAAATTTAATTGAACAATTGAGTCATAATATTTTTATTGAAATCTGTCCTGAATAATTTGCATAAATCACTCAAAGTCAGGATGGATATGTTATCAAGTAGATGGGACTTTTGGATTCAAGGATTCTCTCTTGCACAGAGCTTTCAAAAGGCTCTAGGCAGGGATATAAAATATCTTCACATGGCCACAGACTGAAGTAAAATTGGGGTGAAAAGTTTTCTAGTAACTTCTATCTTTTGTTTTCTTATGTACTTTTTCATGATACTTGAATAATAAATACTTGGCAAATCTAGAAAAAGAAACTTTTAGCAGAGAATGTACTCCATTTGGGTTACTGGACTACAGATTATGTGGCTCTCAAACAGTGATGTACACTGATGTTCCTGTTAGCCATCTAGTGTATATGTAGAGATATCCGAATGCTTGCACTTCTTGCTGTGTGAGCTTATCCACCGTTTCATGACTCAGTATCAGAGGTCATATTATATAAACATGCCCTCCAGTTTCTGGACTGGAAGTGAGGATAATGGAGGAGAAACAAGGTTTGAAATGTACACAGCCAGAAGGCAGCCTGTGGAAAAAGTTCCAGCAATCAGTAGTGTGAAATTCTAAGCAGTCCATTCAATTCTTATGAAGCCTAGTCAAAATAAAAGTTGCAGCCTGTCAAGAATATATTCAATAATGTAACGCTTCCAGTTATAAACACAAGGTACATTTTAAAATGGCAGTTGTGCATAAAGTTGAACTTCCCAGAAGTTCTTTTGTTGTTCTTGTTGATGTTAATAGGTCGCATACCTATAACAAAGCTACAGTGAACCAGCGCTTTAGGATGGGAAGCTGTCTTTGTCATTATCTGTGAAGTACTGGATTGTATCTTATCACAATGGATGCATCTTGTCTTGATGCTGTCTGGGATGTCCAGACAAATCAGTGAGCAAGATTGCCACTAAAGCTCCAAAACTGCCTGAAGAGACAAATGTTCTAGTGACAATCCCTCTGTCCATATTGATCAGGAAGTCATTGTATGCCAGTAGAGACGAATTAGATCACACCATTATTTGGCTCAACACAACATTGGCTTAATCTGTAAATGCACGTTTCTATTGCCATTGATTTCAAATTCATTTTGACTTTTATATTTATTGATCATGCCAAAAGTAAAAAATGTGTTATAAAAGTGTATGAAGCAATAAAATAGTTAACTTTAAAAGTGGCTCACGTGTATGTATGTATGTATGTGAGCACCTGCACACACACACACACAGAGAGACAGAGAGAGAGAGAGAGAGGGCGAGAGAGAGAGAGAGAGATTTACAATTTTGCTTTGTTTGTGGCAAATGTCAGCTTTTTAAGTTTTTAATGCACTTTTTTCTTCATTTTTTTGTATTTTTGAAATATTTGCATATTTTACTGGATATTTTGTTTATTTACATTTCAAATATTTACCCTGTCTCTATTCTCCCCTCCAAGAAACCACCGACCCATCCCCCCTGCTTCTGTGATGGTGTTACCCTACCCACCCACCCATCCACTCCCACTTCCTTGTCCTGGCATTCCCCTACACTGGGGTATCGAGCCGTCACTGTTCCAAGGGCCTCTCTGCCATTGATGCCCAACAAAACCATCCTCTGCTACATACATGGCTGAAGCCATGGGTCCCTCCATGTGTACTCCTTGGTTGGTGGTTTAGACCCTGGGAGCTCTGGTTGGTTGATACTGTTGTTCTTCCTATGGGGTTACAAACCACTTCAGCTCCTTCAGTCCTTTCTCTAACTCCTCCATTGGGGACCCCGCAATCAGTTCAATGGTTGGCTGCGAGCATCAACTTCTATATATGTCAAGCTCTGGCAGAGCCTCTCAGGAGACAGCTATATCAGGCTCCTGTCAGCATGCACTTACTGGAATCCACAATAGTGTCTGTGTTTGCTGACTATACAATGAATAGATCCCTAGGTGGGGCAGTCTCTGGATGGCCTTTCCTTCAGTTTGTGCTCCACTCTTTGTCTCCATATTTGCTCCCATGAGTATTTTGTTACCCCTTCTAAGAAGGACCGAAGGACCCACACTTTGGTCTTCCTTCTTCTTGAGCTTCATACGGTCAGTGAATTTTATCTTGGGTATTCCGAACTTTTGAGCTAATATCTACTCATCAGTGAGTGCATACCATGTGTGTTCTTTTGTAATTGTGTTATCTCACTCAGGATGATATTTTCTAGTTCTATTTATTTGCCTAAGAATTTCATGAATTCATTGTTTGTAATAACTGAGTAGTACTCCATTGTGTAAATGTATCACATTTTCTGTACCCATTCCTCTGTTGAAGTAAATCTGGGTTCTTTCCAGCTTCTGGCTATTATAAATAAGACTGCTATGAACATAGTGGAGCATGTGTCCTTCTTACATGTTGGAGCATCTTTTGGGTATATGCCTAGGAGTAGTATAGCTGGGATGGTGCTGGTTCAACTGGCGGTCAGCATGTAGAAGAATGCAAATCAATCAATTCTTATATCCTCGTACAAAGCTCAAGTCCAAGTGGATCAAGGAACTCCACATAAAACCAGATATACTGAAACTAATAGACGAGAAAGTGAGGAAGAACCTCGAATGCAGGGGCACAAGGGGAAACATTTCTAAAAGAACACCAATGGCTTATGCTCTAAGATCAAGAATTGACAAATGGGACCTCATAAAACTGCCCAGCTTCGGTAAGGCAAAGGACACTGTCATTAGGACAAAATGGCAACCAACAGATTGCGAAAAGATCTTTACCAACCCTACATCCAATAGAGGGCTGATATACGATATAGACAAAGAACTCAAGAAGACTCCAGAAAGCCAAATAACCCTATCAAAAAAATGGGATACACAGCTAAACAAAGAATTCTCAACTGAGGAATACTAGATGGTGAAGCACCTAAAGAAGTGTTCTTCTACTACTATTCTACTCCTACTTCTTTCAAAAAGTTTTACCATTTATTTTCCCCATCCATGTTATTTCTAATATTCATTGTCATGCTCTTTTAAAAAAAATTATCAGAGTTACATTTACCTCAGGGAATTTCTTCTGTAATACACTGACAATTTTCTTATAAATTCTCAAGTGTGCTTCACTTTCTTGCACCTGTCCCTGTTCAGTTCTCCTCTATCCCGAGTTGTTTAGGACATTTTTCATGACATTTTTATCTTTTACTCCCTTCTTTCCCTTCTTCTCTGTCTTGTGTGCTGTCCCCATCTATGACACTCCTACCTAGCTTTCTAACATCAGCAGCTGCACAGTTTTACAGAAACACCCTCCAGAAACAGCTAATTGCTCAGGGAATTGTTACTCCCTAAAGCCAATGGGAAACTTTTGGAATCTCCTATTAGTCTCAGACTAAAATCCTACCTCAATCAGAGATAATTATTAAACTAAGCAAAAGGATTTCAATAGCCTTCTCAAATTGATCCCAAAGACGCCTCCTGAAGTGAGGCTGCTTCACTCAGCTTTAGCCTCTTTCAATTAACTCACAGCACAAAGCACTCCCAAGAGACCAGGAGCAAACAAAATCCAAATTACAAACAAATGGAAATATTTGAAGCAATTAAGTCCTTGGTGGCTTAACTCCAGGGTGCCCAGGAGTCCTGTTCAAGGCCAAGGACCCAGTTGGTGTAGGTAAAATAATAAATCTATTCAATCTGGTGAAGCAACAAATACTTGATAAATTTAAGCTGTGTAGACAGTTACACTATATAATTGGTAAGAGGTGGGGAGAAAAAAGACTTTTGAACTGGAAGATCTTGTTTAGTACTCGCTACAGCCCAATTCCAGGAGGTAATGTCTAAATCTCTACTACACTTTGCAAACAAAACCTACTTTACTTCCTAACAGAACACAGCACTCCACTATAAAACTAATTCCATAACTCGTTGAGACCCTGATATATAATCTAAACCACGTGCTCCTTTAAATGCCTGCATCACTAGTAGAACTAAGTACTTCCCTCATATGCAAAATTGCAAATTGCTAGAAGAGCCAGTGGAGAAAAGGAGATTAAAATTGTAGTAGTAGCTGGGAAAGTAAAACAGAAAATGAAGCAAAGAACTCTATGGATGAGACTGAAGTAATGAAGTAACTGTGAAAATTAAATTAAAAAAAAAAAGTCCTCAGAGTGAATCCCAGTGGCTGTGCCTATCTGATGTTGAGGTCAGAGAAGCATTTCAAAGGTGCTTAAGGTTTGACTGAGTGCTGGATTACAGAAGGCTCCTGCCAAGCTTCAGGGAGGGAGGCAGAGGCTAAGTCCCCATCCTCCTTCCTCTCCCTCTCCCATCCCCTCCCACTGTTATCAATGGTGGCAAGGCAGCTGCAAGCAAGAGTTTTGGGACTGAAGAGCTTATCTGTAATAACAGCTTATCTGTGGCTGGCAGTAAACCCTGAGGTTAAAACTAAAGAAATTCAGTCCCTCCTGCCATTTCTCTTTCTCCTCAAGGATATTTCAGTTCCCCCACAAGCCTCTTCCCCTGCGTTGTGCACTTCAATCAAGCAAGCAAGTAATAAGCATATTCAAGCTCCATTGTACTCTAGGAATCCTGAAAAGCTCCCAAGGCACAAGGATAGGCAAGACACTCTCCCTGATACTGAAGACTTACATGGTTGTAGAGGACACAATGTATAAACGTTTAAGAGCAAGAGAAGATGGACAGCAAGGGGTCTTTGTTGAATTACAGTGCAGGTGAGTAGACTCTGAGTTCAAAGTAGAAAGAGTTTGTTCAGAGCCTGTCAGTTCCATCCCGGTGGAGGCCTGACAAAATAGACACATTGTAGACAAAATTGGAGCAGAAAGACAGCTGGAAAAGGCTCATACCATGAGCAAAAACTAAAGCCATTTAGCCATTTTGTTGTTCCAAAAGAACAACAAAAACAGAAAACAAAAACAAGCTAGCTTCTAGAGAGAGTCGGCCAGCCTGGTAAGAATATTTCTAAGGCAATGATAGAAAGAAAAAGTCATCTCAGACTCTGGAAGCCTTTGGATATCAATTTCCAAGAATTTTATCCTTATTCTGCTAGTTGTGGGAAAAGAACCAGTTTAGGAAGCCAACTCTAAGATGGCGCCGGTTTCCGGTGTGCCTTGTCATAAACAACATCAGCTCAATTGTAAGCCCGAGTCTGGTGCCAACCCCTCCCGAGCGGGTACATGTTAATTAGGTGACAGCGGTTCAACCTATCCCAGGAGGACACGAAGCCTTTCCCTGTGCTGGGGTGCATATAAGCAGACCTCCCTGGGTTCCCGGGGTCCCCGTACCAGCATCGAGGCATTCCTGCAATAAAGGCTGTTGAGAAGAATCTGACCATGTTGTGTCTTCCTTGCCAGCCTAGGTGGGCGCAACAAAACAGTTCTTAAAGAAAATATAATCTAGAACCCCTCATTGTTTTCTGGAAAATGAATACTGGAGTGTAAATGTGTTGACTAATGTTTTATCTTCTGTCTTGTCTTTGCTAAGGAGAACGAACGCCAAAGATGAGTTGCGGAGTAATACAAGAGAAGAATCCTATAGAATAAGGATCAATATTTTCAAGTCAGAATATTTTCAAATGTAGAGAAAGGAAGAAAATGGATAAAGGTTTTATTCAATGGTATAGCCCTTACCCCACCAAAAATGTAATGATAGTATAAGAATAAAAGATAAAGCTGTGGTTAAGGATAGAAAGCACAGAGGTAGTACTTGCTACAAAAATTTAGTACATAACAAATATTAATAGATATGGTTTCAGTGGCATGCATTTACAAATTCCTATGTTCACAAATGAGCATAATAAATACATGAGAAGGCAATCATCACAGGCTGCACAACATCTCGCTCATTGCACAAGCAACTAAATAATTCTGGCACCCTCAGTAGATGGCACCTCTCCTTTACAGACTTGTCCTCTAGTGAAAATATGGCAGGTCTCAGTGGGTTCCCCTTTACTGTAGTCAAGACTAGTAAAGACTGTACCATGATGATGGTGATGCTTGGCAAAGGGACCATGGTCACTGCTGCCCACTTCTGCCTGCATGCAGCATCAGTTAAAGTGATGAGGGTGTAAGACCTCCTTTCAGAGACCCCCCACTCTAGTCTCAGGAGAGAGAATGCACCCAAAGAAACACAAGAATTCTTCTTGATGCAAACACATGAGGTAGTTTAATGGTGGAGCTCCCGGTCGAAATGTATCTCATGCAGGAGACAGTGGATTCGACCCTGAGGCAAGAAAGCTAGGAGGTTTTATGGGGTAAAGGGCTTAGGGGTGGGGAATTCAGCATAGCGACACACTATTGGCTTATTCAAACATCAGCAAAAGAATACATGCAGGTCAGGGTGTCAGAGTTCTGTGAGTTGTTGACTCAGTTCAGATAGCCCTGATATATCCTCACATTCCTCTTTATCTTTATGGTCAAGCTGTTCCCAGGAATGTTTTAACGATGGGGGATGCCCAGGTTTGTTTTTCTTTGTTCCCAGCCCCAGGCAGCCTCTAGGCTCATGAACAACTAGCAATTTCTGAGTACTTTATATGACTTACAGGTCTTGAAAGTTCATCTTTCTTTCAAGGGCACGCTGCTTGCGCAGAGTACCCTGTGCTTATGTCATTAACACAGGCTTTGCTACTGCCTCCATTTACTGCCACAGGCCTAGCGCACCAGCTTCAGAATGCTGTGTCGTCATGTACTTCGGACACTAAAGACAAAAATAAACTCTTGGTACTCAATCTTTTGTTGCCCCCCTTAACCATAATCCAGCCAAAAGACAATCTCATTGAGAGGCTTGATAAATTCAGATTTGCCTTGCCTTATTAATAACAATTAACAATTGTCCTTCAGCCATCAGAGCCTCTTCATCCTTTCACTCTGGAATATGGTGCTAAAGAAAACTTGTGCTATATGATAGAGACTTAGAAAGCCTTTCCAATCTACCTCAAATAGGATCAGACACAGGGCTCAAGACTCATAGTAAACAATCAGAGACAACTATGATAAAATGCAAACTGTCTTCTATGCCCTCTTCTGTTTTCTAATAACTATATTAACTCTGCTGAATTCCAAATTCTAGTTTGGATGCCTGGACTCCAAGTCAATATTTACCCCATTGTTTTCATAATGGGCAATTATGTCAATAGCTAGAATGATTGGATGTAGAGGCAGCAGTGAAATTCCACAAACCCACACTCCCAATATTCCCATGAGGACCTGCACAATCAAAACATACCAAAAAATCCGCCCCAAACAACTGAGTAGATGTCAGGTATTCTTTTTTTTTTATTACGTATTTTCCTCAATTACATTTCCAATGCTATCCCAAAAGTCCCCCATACCCTCCCCCACCCCTGCTCCCCTACCCATCCATTCCCATTTTTTGGCCCTGGCGTTCCCCTGTACTGGGGCATATAAAGTTTGCCTGACCAATGGGCCTCTCTTTCCAGTGATGGACGACTAGGCCATCTTTTGATACATATGCAGCTAGAGTCAAGAGCTCTGGGGTACTGGTTAGTTTATAATGTTGTTCCACCGATAGGGTTGCAGATCTCTTTAGCTCCTTGGATACTTTCTCTAGCTCCTCCATTGGGGGCCCTGTGATCCAACCAATAGTTGACTGTCAGCATCCACTTCTGTGTTTGCTATGCCCCGGCCTAGTCTCACAAGAGACAGCTATATCACAGTCCTTGCAACAAAGGCTTGCTAGTGTATGCAATGGTGTCATCGTTTGGAGGCTAATTATGGGATGGATCCCTGGATATGGCGGTCTCTAAATGGTCCAAACTTTTGTCTCAGCTCCAAACTTTATCTCTGTAACTCCTTCCATGGGTGATTGTTTCCAATTCTAAAAAGGAGCAAAGTGTCCACACTTTGGTCTTCGTTCTTCTTCAGTTTCATGTGTTTTGCACATTGTACCTTATATCTCGCTATACTAAGTTTCTGGGCTAATATCCACTTATCAGTGAGTACATTTCATTTGAGTTCTTTTGTGATTGGGTTACCTCACTCAGCATGATGCCCTCCAGGTCCAACCATTTGCCTAGGAATTTCATAAATTCATTCTCTTTAATAGCTGAGTAGTACTCCATTGTGTAAATGTACCACATTTTTTGTATCCATTCCTCTGTTGAGGGGCATCTGGGTTCTTTCCAGCTTCTGGCTATTATAAATAAGGCTGCTATGAACATAGTGGAGCATGTGTCCTTCTTACTGGTAGGGACAGCTTCTGGATATATGCCCAGGAGAGGTATTGCGGGATCCTCTGGTAGTACTATGTCCAATTTTCTGAGGAACCGCCAGACTGATTTCCAGAGTGGTTGTACAAGCTTGCAATCCCACCAACAATGGAGGAGTGTTCCTCTTTCTCCACATCCTTGCCAGCATCTGCTGTCACCTGAATTTTTGATCTTAGCCATTCTGACTGGGGTGAGATGGAATCTCAGGGTTGTTTTGATTTGCATTTCTCTGATGATTAAGGATGTTGAACATTTTTTCAGGTGTTTCTCAGCCTTTCGGTATTCCTCGGGTGAGAATTCTTTGTTCAGCTCTGAGCCCCATCTTTTAAGGGGGTTATTTCTATTGTCAAACCCTGCTCTAAATACAAACAAAACAAAGGCAGTGTGCTGAAGTTCATAGTAAGCCAGCATTCTATTTTACACACATTAGAATTTTCTCTCAAGGATAATGAGAGCAAGGGAAACCAAAATAAATAATATGTAATGTTGCCTCTTGTGAAGATGGAAGGTGAGCTCCACCTTGCATTTATCCTATAGTTGTTCTTAAATCCTATAGAGAAATGTTTTCAGAAGGACTGATTGGACTAAGCATGTACTTCCATTTCCATGTAGACAGCAGTTTCTATGAGAGTGGGCACATAAAGCCACTTTTTGTAAATATAGATGTCCAAGAGGTGAAAATGTTGGTGCCATTGCCAGTCATGGCATAAAATGATTGCATTGGATAACGGGAGCAGACACTTTAAAGTTCAGGAGACTGCCAAGCTGAAAGCAGACATTAGAATCTGTCTGCCCGGAGCTATAGAAATATAAACATAAGACATAAAAGGTCAATCTTCCTCAGTCACTGAATCACAGTCAAGAGAAATACATTTCTAGAAATAACTCAAAACATGTGTGCCATTGACTGAGATCGTGGGGCTAGCTCACATTCATCTCTACCCAAGCTATTTAATTAACTTCATGGTCTATAGAGCAAAGAAAATCCTTGCATCACGAGATAACCTATATCCTACTACCCCCTTCTTTGGTTTAGCACTAAGGTGAAAATTCAGGAATTTTGTGACCACCATCAAAGACTCTTCATTTTAAATGTGTGTCTCACCATACTGCAATTTGCTGTCATTGAAATATGAAATGGGAAATTAAGGTTCCTTGACTTCTTTCATTTATAATAAAGTTGAACCCACATCACCAAAATTGGACAGGGCATCATTATCTGGGTCAAACACTATCTCATAATCACTTTAAGTATTAACAGGAAAAATAATTGTATAAGAACAGTATGAGACTGGCAAACTAGTCTTCAGAAAATGATAGCCTTGAAAGCACTAAGAGAAAGCACAATAACAATGATATTCTAGTAGTAGTAGTAGTAGTAGTAGTAGTAGTAGTAGTAGTAGTAGTAGTAGTAGTAGTAGTGGTAGTAGTAGTAGTAGTAGTAGTAGTAGTAGTAGTAGTAGTAGTAGTGGTAGTAGTTGGGGGGTAGTGTGGTGGTGGTGGTAGTGGTAGTATGCAGGTGGGGGGTGGGGGGTTAGTGGCAGTGGTGTTGGTGGTAATACTGGCAATAGCAATGCTGACCACTGGGTTGTTGACTGGGATCTATTCCATTCCCAGACTCTTTTATTCCTGAGTCAGTCTGTCTTTTCCATTTTTCTACTTAATGTAATTTACCCAAATCAGGGCAGAAGTTTTTAGACATTGAAGGATTATCTCTCATTTCCAGTGATGGCTAAGGATAGAAAGGTTTTTTTTTTTTTATGTAAACCCAATTCCAAGTTCCCTCCACTCCCAAATAATCCCTGCACTATCTTCTACTCCAGATCAATGGAATGTGTACATTATATTTTATCATTTGTAATTTCCATGGAGGACTCTCTTTTCCTTGAGTATGTACCTATGAAATTCCATATCTGATGTAGTGGGGTGTCTGGTAAGAGCAGACCTACTCATCACAGGCATTTCCTTCTAATTCCATTCCCTCCCAGTTAGTTTCCTTATGCACTAATAGTCCTTAAATCTTTTCTGACATTCTGCTATATATCTCTAAAATAATACTTGGTAAGTACCACATCATGGGGATGGTTATAGCCAAGAAATTAATTCCAAACAGCAGAACTGTTTCTTGATTTTCTAGTTATTCATAAATGCAAACTAGTTTTATTTTTTATTTGTTTTGCTTTGTTGAGACAGGGTTTTATGTAGCCCAGGCTGACCTCAAACATGCTGACTATCCAAGGGTAACATTGAAATTCTAATTTTCCTGCTTATTGACATCCATCTCTGTATCTACTCTAAGTATAGGGATTTTTGTTTGTTTTGACATCTTTGTTTTATGGCTCTGATGTTCTTGTCATGAGGAGTCCGTTTGGGACTATAAACTATTGTTTCTGGGTATAACGCTTTTCCCAAAGTGTGGAATTTCAATACTTCCTCTCCCTTATAGAATTAAAAGGAATTGGCCACCACAACCTCACCAGCAGGCAAAAATACTGAAAGGAGACATTGTGCTCCTGGCACAAGCAAGCAGGCTGTTCCTACATCATAAGCAGCTGCAGCAGGTTTCTTGCAGAAGGCATTAACAGAAGAAGAAAATAATTAGAAATCAATCAACAAGAACAATGCAATTTCATATGCAAACCAGGGCAATCATGGAGATCCCCACACAGTTGCAATATTACTAATGTCCCAGTACAAGGAAGAGGCCCTTTCATACAGAATATGAATAAGTCAGAAGCAGAGGATCAGCCAAGCATGAGGATATGAGAGTCAGATAGGGTCCCAAACTGGAAGACTTCACTGTAATACATAAACGACGGTCTTATCAAATTTCAGTGAGGAAAAATTGAGAATCAACACTGTGATTCATACTCTATTATTTTGTAATTAAAACTAGTATTAGTCAACTATCTGGGAGAAGTCATACTTTTTACTGTAATCTACTTATTTATCTGTTTTTAGTTTAATAAGTTTTTAATTAAAGTGCAATTTACATCACTTCCCCCTCCGTTTCATCCCTTCAAATCCTCTCAACTATCTTCCCTCAAAGCTCTCTGATACCCCTCACTCTCAAGGCAATATCCTCTTGTTCTTTATTATTGTTACATATACATACACACATACATACATACATACATACATACATACATACATACATACATACATACAAATATACACGTACATGTACATGCACATATACATGTGTATATGTTTGCACAAATACATATAAATACAACCTGCTGAGTCTGAATTTTTTAACTTCCTTTTAATTTAATTTTTTTAATTACTCACTTTACATCCTGCTCACTTCCCCACTCCAGGTCATTCATCCTGCAATTCTTCCCCCATCCCAGCCTCCCCTTCTCTACTGAGTAGGTGTTCCACCCTAGATAGCCCCTCAACCCTGGCACTTCAAGTTTCTGTGAGACTAGGTGCTTCCTCTTCCACTGAGGTCAGACAAGGCAGCCCAGCTAGAAGAACATATCCCACAGTCAACAGCATTGGGATAAGCCCTGCTCCAGTTGTTCAGGACCCATATAAAGGTCAAGCTACACATCTGTTACATATGTGCAGGGAAGCCTAGATCTTGCCTGTGTATATTCTTTGGTTGATGTTTCATACACTGAGAGCCCTAAAGGTCCAGGTTAGCTGACTCTGTTGGTCTTCCTGGGGAGTCCCTATTCCCTTCAGGGTCACAATCCATCCTCCTATTCTTCTGTAAGAGACCCCAGGTTCCAATCATTGTTTGGCTATGGGTGTGTATAACTGTATGATTTAACTGTTGGGTAGAGCCTCTCAGAGGACAACATGCTTCTGTCTGCAAGTATAACAGAGTATTACGAATAATGTTAGGAATTGGCGCTTGCCCACGGGATGGGTCTCAAGTTGGCCATTCCTTCAGTCTCTGCTCCCTCCCCTGTGCCTACATTTCTTGGAGATAGGATAAATTTGGCATCAAAAGTTTCTCGGATGGGTTGGTGTTGCTATTGTTTCACAGGGCTTCCTGGCTGGCTATAGAAGATGACCTCTTTAAGGTTCAAAGTCACAGATAAGGTCACCCCCATTGAGTCTTAGGCAACTCCCTTATCCCTGGTCTCAGTCTTGTCTTGTAGATGGCCCCCACCTATACTCGCCCCATCAGTTGCAGATTTCCATTCATTTTCATGATCATCTAGCCATCTATCTTATCCTTCCCTGCACATGAACCTGAATCCCACATTCCCTACACTTTCTCCTCCTCTCCTGTTCCTTCCCTTCATTTGCCATCTGAAGTATAATGAAGGTAGAGGAAAGGTGGTAGGAGAATAGAGGTCCTCTTGGATTAGCAAGTGCTCCAGGCAGCTTCACTGAGTCTGGGTTTTGATTTTTTGGTTTTTTTGAGGGTTTTTTTTTGGGGGGGTTGCTTGTTTTTGTGGTGGCATGTAAATTGTTTCAAGGCTGACTACTATGCATTGAAAAAGCTGTAAAAGTTCTCATCACTGAGACAAGTTATTTCTTTTTCCAGCAGTCATTAGTTGCCTGTAGTTTTTTGCCTAGGTGTAGAGAGTTGAAGAAAGCTGTGAGTACGTAAGGTTCTGAGTGAATATATACTGTTAACATGGGCATGAGTGAATATATACTGTTAACATGGGCATGACCATGTCACAGACCTCAGAGCCTCAGACAAATGAAGAAATGGCAAAGCATCCGACCCTCCCAACTGCTCATTCCAGAGTGAGGCTCAAAGGAAAATGGCCATGTTTTCCCTTCCACTCCCTATGTGATGTAAGATAATGTATGCAGAAAATGTTCATAATAGCTTTTCCCCTGGGTATTTACAGCCTGAAGACTGTTCCCCACAAAGCTAAGCCTTGATCCAGCTATCTACCATAAATCCTGACTCCTTGTTTAAGTACATATAATAACCTCACTCTCTTGTTCAGTTGTGCAAATAATTCTACCTCCCTATTCAATTCTATACAATAAACACAATGAGCTACTGAGGTACAATGATTTCCCCAACAGAGGGTTTAGTCCACCCAATCCCAACTTTATTATATGTCTCTGTGTCCATGTGTCTGTCTTTCTTCATTCCCTCACTGTCTCGGTTGTGTCCATCCCTGGAAACCATTCATGTACCAAGCATCTCTAAGTATGACCCCACAAAATGGGGAAAGTCATTGTAAATGACAAATGTTAAAACAATGATGAATATGTATTACTTAAATTACAAAAAAAAAAAATGGAATATATTAGTTGACATAGAGAAAGAAAAAAACACACTGAACATTCACTTTTAGTATTGTGGGTAAAAATCTTCATTGTGGGTAAAATCTTCATAAGCAACAAGCACAGGAGTTATATATTCTTCTCTATTTTAGTTTTTCCCTATTCCCCTATAATATAAAAAAGGACATGATGATAAGTGTTTTTAAAGCACCCTAATTATGAAATCTTCATATATATTTATATTTTTCTTCTAACATTTGTTACATTCACTCTCTGACAAGTGATGCCTCTCTATGCCGTGTGTTCCCCAACTATTTAATTTAGATGTTATGGTCATTTGTTTTCATATTTATATGTATTTTAATAAAAATATTTGGTATTATTTAATAAAAATTACAAAAACAGAAAATAAAATAATAGTCGAATTTGACAACAAGCAGAGTTGGCCCTTGATTAGCACAGACTCACTAGAAGGAGCAAATATGACTTCGTGCCAGAAAACAGATGGAAGCTCTCATATTGAGCTGATACCAGCATTAGCCAGCCATTGTGGCTGACCAAAGAAATGGACACTTACAATTTGGAGGTTGATGAGTACAAGTCTGCATGAGTAGTCTATGACATAAAGTTTTCTTAGGATAAGAGTTTAGATCTTCCACTTTCATGCCTATTCATACAGTGCATGCTGCTCTGCTCTACCTAAAAAATCTATCACACTGGAACTAACAAGAGTGTTTTCTGCCCCAGTCCCATATGCCAAATTATTTAGTGATATTGAATTCCTCTAGACTTCTCCAGGAGTTCCTAGAAGGTCCCTAAGCTTTGTTCAGTGGAGCTTTCTACCCACAGCCTGGATACTGCATTAAATCCTTTTCCTTTTCCTTTTTTTTTTCTCAAAGCAATAAGCCAAGCTGTTGTAATCTCTAAAATTCCTTAATTAAGAATGTGGCCATCAATTGTGACTAGACTTTAAAACTTGAACAGGAGTAAAAGAAACCAAGAGTTGGTCAGAGGAAGAAGTATCAAAGGGAGACTATTCAGAAAGTACTACAGGAGTGGAAAAAGGACATAGTACAGAGCTCAGCTCAGCACTAAACCTTAGAGGTAAATTCTTGCTGAGCTGTGGTAATAATATCCCTGCTCAATGTAAGCCAGGGTGATCCTTTATCATCTAGTGAAGCAGTGAGAAAGAAGAAACTCAGATCCTGTGCTGAGGAAAGGGCTTCTGGTTGTGTTGATGTAAAGGGAACTGTACTACAACTGGAATCTTGAGGAGAAGCCTCAAGGACAAAGCCTTGAAAGGACAAAGCCTAACAGAGGAGTCAATGTAGGCTTTTGTTACTACCGGAAGATCCAGCAATACCTCTCCTGAGGAATACCCAGAAGATGACCCAACAGGTAAGAAGGACACATGCTCCACTATGTTCATAGCAGCCTTATTTATAATAGCCAAAAGCTGGAAAGAACCCAGATGCCCCTCAACAGAGGAATGGATACAAAAAATGGGGTATATTTACACAATGGAGTACTACTCAGCTATTAAAAACAATCAATTTATGAAATTCTTAGGCAAATGGATGTATCTGGAGGATACCATTCTTAGAGAGGTATCCCAATCACAAAAGAAGTCACTAGATATGCACTCACATTTTATTAAGCATCCTCCAGAAACTTAGAATACCCAAATACAATTTGCAAAACAAGAAAATCAAGAAGAAGGAAGACCAACATGTGGATACTTCATTCCTCCTTAGAATAGGGAACAAAATACCCATGAAAGGAGTTACAGAGACAAAGTTTGGAGCTAAGATGAAAGGATGGACTATCCAGAGACTACCCTACCCAGGGATCCATCCCATAATCAGCCACCAAATCCAGACACTATTGCATATGCCAGCAAGATTTTTCTGAAGAGACCCTGATATCTTGTGAGGCTATGCCAGTGCCTGGCAAATACAGAACTGGATACTCACAGTCATCTATAGGATGGAACACAGCACCCCCAATGGAGGAGCTAGAGAAAGTACCCAGGAGCTTAAGGGGTCTTCAACCCTATAGGTGGAACAACAATATTAACTAACCAGTACCCCCCGGAGCTCGTGTCTCTAGCTGTATATGTATCAGAAGATAGCCTAGTTGGCCATCATTGGGATGAGAGGCCCCTTGGTCTTGCAAAGTTTATATGCCCCAGTACAGGGGAACACCAGGGCCAAGAAGTGGGAGTGTATGGGTAGGGGAGCAGGGTGGGGGAGCATATAGGGAACTTTCAGGATAACATTTGAAATGTAAATAAAGACAATATCTAATAAAATAAAATAAAATCAAAAGAATTAAGCCTTTGTCACCAGCCAACCTCCAAAGCAGTTAGTGTTCTCCCATAAATTGCCTTAGCCAGATGTATTTTACTTAGGTGAACTATAATACTCATTCCCAAAAAGCTATCAGTCAAGTACATCCACATACCTAGTAAGAATTTTCCCATTCTGAAGCCTCATTAATATAGCTTCAGTCAAACCAGAATGCCAAAGCAAATGATTATTTGCTTTACACTTATTTGTAATTTAAAAATTACTTGTTTAGTTCCAGACTATATACGCTGAAAAATGCAGAAAAGAAATAATTTAACTGTGTTAAACATTAAGACATACCTAATGTAAATAAAGAAAATATCCCATAAAATGAGTAATTAAAGAAAAAGACATACCTAAAAGCAGAAGAATGATCCATACAAAGAAAGTAGTTACCCACTGTTGGCAAGAGAGACGATGAAGGACACAGCTTCATGGCCTTGCTAATCTTTCAAGTTTCAAGTTTGATGAGCATTATGTTTGCTTCCATATGAATGAAATTCATATATAATATATACTTAAAACTGTTAGGAAACTATATAATTGATAGGATGGCCAATTAATCTCATATCTGTAGGCAAGATTTTAAGAAAGTACAAACAACTGTTTTGTTGTTGTTTTGTTTTGTTTTTTTGTTTTTTGCTTAAGAATTTTGTCATGGGTCAAAGAAAAATAACACCAAGTAACAGAGTAATGAGCTATATAAGCCTCAGCTTTGACATGACAGGTGGGTGCTGTCAGTCTTCAAGGGCACAATTGGGTTAGTGGCCCAGAGTGGAAAGCAATGTGTGTCCAGACAGGACAATTTCTAGAGACGTGTTTTTACTGTCACACTATATGAAGAATATTGATGGTATGTAATGGATGTTTGGGATACAGTGAAACATTTTATTAAGCATCCTCCTTTTCCAACAAAGACACAGTTACCCCAAAGTGATAACAGCTTGGAAGTTGAGACATTTGTTGTCAGCCTATTCTGAAGAGAAAAGGAATCCTATCTACACCAAATGTAGAAATGACAACTACCAATAATCTGCACCAACCAAAGCTAGTCTTGGCAGGGTAAAAGATGGGTATTTTCAAATTAATTGAGATTACAAAGAAAGACAATGATTGATAAAGAAAATCTACACTTGTACATTTCCTTTGATATTTATTTCTAACTCTAAAGACTTCTCATGTAATCCTCTGAAACTTTTGCCACTTCATTTCCACAACCCCTACCACCACCCAATTTCCATCTAGCCTACCACCAACCTGTTAGGCCAAAAAAAAAATTTACCTGAGATATTATTCAAAATTTTTTAAATAAGAAAATTGTGATGGCTACCTGAGGATAATCATATATAATTGTGGCTAGGCTCATCATGGAGAGGAAATAGCTTGTCTAATGAAGGAAATATTGATCAAGCTTTAAGAAGTTGCAATCACTATAACACAGTATGATATATTTAAGTAAAGGATCTAAAAATAACAACAACATCATAAGGAATGTTTTTCTGAGCACAGTTGTCCTTTCTCTCACATATTTTTCACTATCTCCTTATAATCATAAAATATTCCCTGTGACTCATGCTTTCTAGGTCATGCCACTTTGTAGATGACACTAAGGTAAAAAATAAATAATGTGAAACAAGTGCAAATGTTCTGTTCCAAGAGAGCTACAGTGTCAATATGTCTTCGTGCCTCTCACTGTTTGCATCTCCTAGATTGTCACCAACTAAGCCCCTGTTAAACCATGGTATATCTGGTACAATGATGACCCAAGAGCATACCACTATAGCAAAACATGCCTGTCATGGCAGTCACCCACTGAGGATGGTGACAGCTCTGGCTTCTGTGACACAGGTAGAATAGAATCTTTGTCTGGAATGCACTTCACACCCATCATCTCTCTCTCTCTCTCTCTCTCTCTCTCTCTCTCTCTCTCTCTCTCTCTCTCTCTCACACACACACACACACACACACACACACACACACACACACACAAAACCACAAACACACACTGTGTCATCTCCCATTATACCCCCTCAGGTTCAACTCAAATAGAATGTTTTCACTAATCATCTGTAATTTTTTTTATTTTATTTATTTTTTATTAGGTATTTAGCTCATTTACATTTCCAATGCTATACCAAAAGTCCCCCATACCCACCAACCCCCACTCACCTACCCACCCACTCCCCCTTTGTGGCCCTGGCATTCCCCTGTACTGGGACATATAAAGTTTGCATGTCTAATGGGCCTCTCTTTCCGGTGATGGCCGACAAGGCCATCTTTTGATACATATTCAGCTAGAGTCAAGAGCTCCGGGGTACTGGTTAGTTCATAATGTTGTTCCACCTATAGGGTTGCAGATCCCTTTAGCTCCTTGGGTGCTTTCTCTAGCTCCTCCATTGGGAGCCCTGTGATCCATCCATTAGCTGACTGTGAGCATCCACTTCTGTGTTTGCTAGGCCCCTGCATAGTCTCACAAGAGACAGCTACATCTGGGTCCTTTCAATAAAATCTTGCTAGTGTCAGCGTTTGGATGCTGATTATGGGGTGGATCCCTGGATATGGCAGTCTCTACATGGTCCATCCTTTCGTCTCAGCTCCAAACTTTGTCTCTGTAACTCCTTCCATGGGTGTTTTGTTCCCAATTCTAAGGAGGGGCATAGTGTCCACACTTCAGTCTTCATTCTTCTTGAGTTTCATGTGTTTAGCAAATTGTATCTTATATATTGGGAATCCTAGGTTTGGGGCTAATATCCACTTATCAGTGAGTACATATTGTGTGAGTTCCTTTGTGAATGTGTTACCTCACTCAGGATGATGCCCTCCAGGTCCATCCATTTGGCTAGGAATTTCATAAATTCATTCTTTTTAATAGCTGAGTAGTACTCCATTGTGTAGATGTACCACATTTTCTGTATCCATTCCTCTGTTGAGGGGCATCTGGGTTCTTTCCAGCTTCTGGCTATTATAAATAAGGCTGCTATGAAGATAGTGGAGCATGTGTCCTTCTTACCAGTTGGGGCATCTTCTGGATATATGCCCAGGAGAGGTATTGCTGGATCCTCCAGTAGTACTATGTCCAATTTTCTGAGGAACCGCCAGACTGATTTCCAGAGTGGTTGTACAAGCCTGCAATCCCACCAACAATAGAGAAGTGTTCCTCTTTCTCCACATCCATGCCAGCATCTGCTGTCACCTGAATTTTTTATCTTAGCCATTCTGACTGGTGTGAGGTGGAATCTCAGGGTTGTTTTGATTTGCATTTCCCTGATGATTAAGGATGTTGAACATTTTTTCAGGTGCTTCTCTGCCATTCGGTATTCCTCAGGTGAGAATTCTTTGTTCAGTTCTGAGCCCCATTTTTTAATGGGGTTATTCGATTTTCTGAAGTCCACCTCCTTGAGTTCTTTATATATGTTGGATATTAGTCCCCTATCTGATTTAGGATAGGTAAAGATACTTTCCCAATCTGTTGGTGGTCTTTTTGTCTTATTGACAGTGTCTTTTGCCTTGCAGAAACTTTGGAGTTTCATTAGGTCCCATTTGTCAATTCTGGATCTTACAGCACAAGCCATTGCTGTTCTGTTCAGGAATTTTTCCCCTGTGCCCATATCTTCAAGGCTTTTCCCCACTTTCTCCTCTATAAGTTTCAGTGTCTCTGATTTTATGTGAAGTTCCTTGATCCACTTAGAATTGACCTTAGTACAAGGAGATAAGTATGGATCAATTCGCATTCTTCTACATGATAACAACCAGTTGTGCCAGCACCAATTGTTGAAAATGCTGTCTTTCTTCCACTGGATGGTTTTAGCTCCCTTGTCAAATATCAAGTGACCATAGGTGTGTGGGTTCATTTCTGGGTCTTCAATTCTATTCCATTGGTCTACTTGTCTGTCTCTATACCAGTACCATGCAGTTTTTATCACAATTGCTCTGTAGTAAAGCTTTATGTCAGGCATGATGATTCCACCAGAGGTTCTTTTATCCTTGAGAAGACTTTTTGCAATCCTAGGTTTTTTGTTATTCCAGATGAATTTGCAAATTGCTCCTTCTAATTCGATGAAGAATTGAGTTGGAATTTTGATGGGGATTGCATTGAATCTGTAGATTGCTTTTGGCAAGATAGCCATTTTTACAATGTTGATCCTGCCAATCCATGAGCATGGGAGATCTTTCCATCTTCTGAGATCTTCTTTAATTTCTTTCTTCAGAGATTTGAAGTTTTTATCATACAGATCTTTCACCTCCTTTGTTGAGTCACGCCAAGATATTTTATATTATTTGTGACTATTGAGAAGGGTGTTGTTTCCCTAATTATTTCTCAGCCTGTTTATTCTTTATATAGAGAAAGGCCATTGACTTGTTTGAGTTTATTTTATATCCAGCTACTTCACCGAAGCTGTTTATCAGGTTTAGGAGTTCTCTGGTGGAATTTTTTAGGGTCACTTATATATACTATCATATCATCTGCAAAAAGTGATATTTTGACTTCCTCTTTTCCAATTTGTATCCCCTTGATCTCCTTTTGTTGTCGAATTGCTCTGGCTAATACTTCAAGTACTATGGTGAAAAGGTAGGGAGAAAGTGGGCAGCCTTGTCTAGTCCCTGATTTTAGTGGGATTGCTTCCAGCTTCTCTCCATTTACTTTGATGTTGGCTACTGGTTTGCTGTAGATTGCTTTTATCATGTTTAGGTCTGGGCCTTGAATTCCTGATCTTTCCAAAACTTTTATCATGAATGGGTGTTGAATCTTGTCAAATGCTTTTTCTGCATCTAATGAGATGATCATGTGGTTTTTGTCTTTGAGTTTGTTTATATAATGGATTACATTGATGGATTTTCGTATATTAAACCATCCCTGCATTCCTGGAATAAAACCTACTTGGTGAGGATGGATGATTGCTTTAATGTGTTCTTGGATTCGGTTAGCAAGAATTTTATTGAGAATTTTTGCATCGATATTCATAAGAGAAATTGGTCTGATGTTCTCTATCTTTGTTGGGTCTTTCTGTGATTTAGGTATCAGAGTAATAGTGGCTTCATAAAATGAGTTGGGTAGAGTACCTTCTACTTCTATTTTGTGAAATAGTTTGTGCAGAACTGGAATTAGATCTTCTTTGAAGGTCTGATAGAACTCTGCACTAAACCCGTCTGGTCCAGCGCTTTTTTTGGCCTGGAGACTATTAATAACTGCTTCTATATCTTTAGGTGATATGGGACTGTTTAGATGGTCAACTTGATCCTGATTCAACTTTGGTACCTGGTATCTGTCCAGAAATTTGTCCATTTCGTCCAGGTTTTCCAGTTTTGTTGAGTATAACCTTTTGTAGAAGGATCTGATGGTGTTTTGGATTTCTTCAGGATCTGTTGTTATGTCTCCCTTTTCATTTCTGATTTTGTTAATTAGGATTTTGTCCCTGTGCCCTTTAGTGAGTCTAGCTAAGGGTTTATTTATCTTGTTGATTTTCTCAAAGAACCAACTCCTCCTTTGGTTAATTCTTTGAATAGTTCTTCTTGTTTCCACTTGGTTGATTTCACCCCTGAGTTTGATTATTTCCTGCCGTCTACTCCTCTTGGGTGAATTTGCTTCCTTTTTTCTAGAGCTTTTAAATGTGTTGTCAAGCTGCTAGTATGTGCTCTCTCCCGTTTCTTCTTGGAGGCACTCAGAGCTATGAGTTTCCCTCTTAGAAATGCTTTCATTGTGTCCCAAAGATTTGGGTACGTTGTGGCTTCATTTTCATTAAACTCTAAAAAGTCTTTAATTTCTTTCTTTATTCCTTCCTTGACCAAGGTATCATTGAGAAGAGTGTTGTTCAGTTTCCCCGTGAATGTTGGCTTTCCATTATTTATGTTGTTATTGAAGATCAGTCTTAGGCCATGGTGGTCTGATAGGATACATGGGACAATTTCAATATTTTTGTATCTGTTGAGGCCTGTTTTGTGACCAATTATATGGTCAATTTTGGAGAAGGTCCCGTGAGGTGCTGAGAAGAAGGTATATCCTTTTGTTTTAGGATAAAATGTTCTGTAGATATCTGTCAGGTCCATTTGTTTCATAACTTCTGTTAGTTTCACTGTGTCCCTGTTTAGTTTCTGTTTCCACGATCTGTCCATTGATGAAAGTGGTGTGTTGAAGTCTCCCACTATTATTGTGTGAGGTGCAATGTGTGCTTTGAGCTTTACTAAAGTGTCTTTAATGGATGTGGCTGCCCTTGCATTTGGAGCGTAGATATTCAGAATTGAGAGTTCCTCTTGGAGGATTTTACCTTTGATGAGTATGAAGTGTCCCTCCTTGTCTTTTTTGATAACTTTGGGTTGGAAGTCGATTTTATCCGATATTAGAATGGCTACTCCAGCTTGTTTCTTCAGACCATTTGCTTGGAAAATTGTTTTCCAGCCTTTCACTCTGAAGTAGTGTCTGTCTTTTTCCCTGAGATGGGTTTCCTGTAAGCAGCAGAATGTTGGGTCCTGTTTGTGTAGCCAGTCTGTTAGTCTATGTCTTTTTATTGGGGAATTGAGTCCATTGATATTAAGAGATATTAAGGAAAAGTAATTGTTGTTTCCTTTTATTTTTGTTGTTAGAGTTGGCATTCTGTTCTTGTGGCTGTCTTCTTTTTGGTTTGTTGAGGGATTACTTTCTTGCTTGTTCTAGGGCCTGATTTCCGTCCTTGTATTGCTTCTTTTCTGTTATTATCCTTTGAAGGGCTGGATTCGTGGAAAGATATTGTGTGAATTTGGATTTGTCGTGGAATACTTTGGTTTCTCCATCTATGGTAATTGAGAGTTTGGCCGGGTATATTAGCCTGGGCTGGCATTTGTGTTCTCTTAGTGTCTGTATAACATCTGTCCAGGCTCTTCTGGCTTTCATAGTCTCTGGTGAAAAGTCTGGTGTAATTCTGATAGGCCTTCCTTTATATGTTACTTGACCTTTCTCCCTTACTGCTTTTCATATTCTATCTTTATTTAGTGCATTTGTTGTTCTGATTATTATGTGTCGGGAGGAATTTCTTTTCTGGTCCAGTCTATTTGGAGTTCTGTAGGCTTCTTGTATGATCATGGGCATCTCTTTCTTTATGTTTGAGAAGTTTTCTTCTATTATTTTGTTGAAGTTATTAGCTGGCCCTTTAAGTTGAAAATCTTCATTCTCATCAATTCCTATTATCTGTAGGTTTGGTCTTCTCATTGTGTCCTGGATTTCCTGGATGTTTTGAGTTAGGATCCTTTTGCATTTTGTATTTTCTTTGACTGTTGTGTCGATGTTCTCTATGGAATCTTCTGCACCTGAGATTCTCTCTTCCATTTCTTGTATTCTGTTGCTGATGCTCGCATCTATGGTTCCAGATCTCTTTACTAGGGTTTCTATCTCCAGCGTTGCCTCGCTTTGGGTTTTCTTTACTGTGTCTACTTCCCTTTTTAGTTCTATTATGGTTTTGTTCATTTCCATTACTTGTTTGGATGTGTTTTCCTGTTTTTCTTTAAGGACTTCTACCTGTTTGGCTGTGTTTTCCTGCTTTTCTTTAAGGGCCTGTAACTCTTTAGCAGTGCTCTCCTGTAATTCTTTAAGTGACTTATGAAAGTCCTTCTTGATGTCCTCTATCATCATCATGAGAAATGTTTTTAAATCTGGGTCTAGATTTTCGGTTGTGTTGGGGTGCCCAGGACTAGGTTGGGTGGGAGTGCTGCGTTCTGATGATGGTGAGTGGTCTCGATTTCTGTTAGTAGGATTCTTACGTTTGCCTTTCGCCATCTGGTAATCTCTGAAGCTAGCTGTTTTAGTTGTCTCTGTTAAGAGCTTGTTCTTCAGGTGACTCTGTTAGCCTCTATAAGCAGACCTGGGAGGGTAGCACTCTCCTTAGTTTCAGTGGGTAGAGTATTCTCTGCAGGAAAGTTCTCTTCTTGCAGGGAAGGTACCCAGATATCTGGTGTTCGAACCGGACTCCTGGCAGAAGTTGTGTTCCACTCACTAGAGGTCTTAGGATCCCTTGTGGAATCCTGTGTGGGCCCTTGCGGGTGTCAGGCGACTTTGCTGGCAAGATAGCCCGGGGCTCGAGTGGAGTGGAAGGATCATCTGTATTTTTATCACATGCCAATTTAGTCAAAGTCTCCAAGGTTATTGTCAAGGTTTTGCACCTTTTCTGCTTCCCAGAGGATGCTTCAGTCCATTCAAGTTTAAGAACTCATGTTTTCAACACTTTTAGGACTTTTGACAATCATTTTGCTATCTACATTTGAAGGACTTGCCTGCAAAATTGGACTCTAGTGATGATTACAATGACAAGTAGTAACAGCATAAATCTGAGTCACAGAATGTTGCCTGAAGTTCCATAGCTAGTAACTGTCAGTATAGACTAGAAACACTTTGGAACCAAAGGCCTAGTGAAGAGAGTCAGCCTGCGCAGGCAGGTAGTAAGCTTCCTTTCAAAACTATTCATCTTCAATGACAGGGCATTGCAACTACCTTCTTTCTATTAATTCATCTGTATCAGTGTATGGAGTCATTACTCTCAGTTCCCAATGGCACCATTCCATCCTACACATACCCCACCTTTTCAATATCCTCGAGTTGATGGCAATTTAAGTTTAAGTTAGATATTCCTTTTTGCTCCACTGACAGTCCACATACTAATTTGTACACATCACCACCACAAGGTACTCCTGTTGTTCACATAAGCATGTACAGAGCCATCTTGCCTCTTCAGTCCACAACGAATAATATACACCCCCTAAGTAGGAACATGCTTCTTAAGATTTCGTTCAAGAACTTTGTAATATAGGCATGTAAAAACATGGAAATATTGAAACGATGCACTGGGGAGTCAGACTGCATTCAGAACCCACTATATAGCTTTGGAAAACTGAGGCTTTAGTCTCCCAACATGTAAAGTTGAAACAAAACTAGGTGTCCACAACAGATGAATAAAGTATTATACATAGGCATGTATATAATCAAGAGAGAGAGAGAAAGATTATTCAAAGAAAAATTAATTTTTGTTAGTGGCAAGAAAATGGATAGAAATACTGGGAATTATTTTAAATGAAATATGACAGACACATAAAAACAAGTATAAAGTAATCTCTTCCATTAAGGAAAGTTTTTAAAATATTGAGCAGAGTGTAGAATGATGGTTCATAGGAATTAAAAGCTGGGTGTAATGGGGTATATGTATAGTCCCCAGCTACTTGGGCAGTTGATACTAGTGCCCACTTGAGCCTGAAAGTTTGAATGTCTTGGGAATACATAAAGTACTTCACTCAAAAAATAAAATATTAAATGAAGGTAGAGAACGGTATGGAAGGTATGGAGTTTGATTATGAAGTTTGATCAGTGAACACTATACTCATGTGGTGAAATATCGCACTGAGCTTGAAAATCAGAGCATCAAGTGAGGGATGGGTTGCCATCTCACAGTCAAAACTCTGACCCATAGTTGTTCCAGTCTGAAAGAACTGCAGGGATGGAAATGGAGAGAAGTCTGAGGAAAAGAAGGTCCAATGACAGGCCCAATGTCAGATCTAGGTCAAGGGGAGGTCCCAATTCCTGACACTATTTCTGAGGCTAGGGAGCGCTCACAAAAAGGGACCTATCATGACTGCCCTCTGAAAGACCCAATAAGCAGCTGAAAGAGTCAGATGTAGATATTTACAACCAACCAATAGACAGAAGCTGCTAACCACTGTGGTTGAATTAGGGGAAAGCTGGAAGAAGCTGAGGAGGAGGGTAAAACTGTAGGAAGACCAGCAGTCTCAATTAATCTGAACCCCCAAAATCTCTCAAACACTGGACCACCAAACAGGCAGCATACACCAGCTGATACAAGGCCCCCGACACATAATTCAGCAGAGGACTGATGGGCCTGTGCTCTCAGAGATGATGCACCTAACCCTCAAGAGACTGGAGGCACCAGGGAGTTCAGAGGTCTGGTGGGGTAGAGAGTGGGAAGTGGGGACATCCTCATGGAGACAGGGAACTGGAAGGAGGTATGGGATGTGAAACAGTTGGAGGGTAGACCGGGAGGGGAGTAAAACCTGGAGTTTAAAACAAACAAACAAACAGACAGACAAATAAATAGCAAGCAAGTAAAAGATAAAAATGTATAAACAATATACAGTAACTAAAATAAAAAGAAGTCTTGGAAAGTAAAACTACCGACCAGACTGAGTAATGATGAGGGTTTTGTTTTTATTGATAATGGGCTTAGAATTGTGTTATCTCGTTGAAAATGTACGTATGTTTAGGAATGCCGCTTAGAATTCAATAAACCTATCAGGGGCTTCTTGGAGAAAACTGCTTCTCCCTCTTCAGTGGCAATTGATGGCTGTTAGATTTTTATCTAATAGTAGGACATTGTACATTTCCCTCCATCTATATTGGCATATCTAATAGTGCCATCTGATACCATTCAGATTCTATTTGGGCAAACATACAGTTGAGATTTCATGGGTGCAGCCCTCTTTTCCCTCTTTCAAGATGTTACCTGAGCCTTAGGTATAGAGACTGGTCTACAAATGTTATCAACTGAGTCCAGGCACTCCACCATCACTTTTTGGGCTATGCATTTTGACTTGATGTGAATACCTGTATGAGTCTTCATCTGCTACAAAATGATGTTTTTTTGATGAGGGGTAATATCTACAGTTACCTGTAGGTATGAAAACAAATACTTAAACACAATTAGAAATTGTATTGGCTTTGGAAAATAGTGGTAGCTGGTTCTCCTACTATATGGGGTCTATGAACACTCTAGCCACAGAAAGTTGGTTAGATTTATAGTACATAGCAGGAATCTCCTCTTATTGAGTGAACATTAAGTCGCACTACATAGTATTTGGTTACCCCCCAAAATATAAGTGATATTCTTGCACCTTTAGAGATATCTTGCCATGAGACCCATAGTTGTGGTTCCCGGGCTTTAGAGCTAAGTTGGACTATTGATTGCCTTTCCCCATTGACAGCCTACATATTCCATTCCAATATTGTGAGAATTAGTTCTCAGGAAGGAGAACTCAATTCCTCCATCTCTGTGCCTGAAGTATATAGCATGGTAGGGAGAAGAGACAGTGATATAGTGGTATATGGAATAAATAACACTAAGGAGGTTTGAAAAACACACAGGAAAGCATAAGCTTACATAAAATACATTTATAATGTATATATACATGTGTATACCTATGTATACTTTTAAAAGGTTTTATTTTTCTATTATAATATGCAGAAAAAAAAACACTGCCCAGACATGCATATCGCTGAAATAAACTATCCACAAACCAATGGTTTTAATCATTGTATGTAACATACTCTAATATTTTTCTATTATACTGTATTTCTAAGCAAGATGAACAAAACTCATCAAATTGATTTGACAACTCAGCACTAGACCCCATGTAGTTTTGAAGACATTCTACTAGACTGCAAACCTGGTGAAGCAAGTCACTGCATGTGTTTGGTGCAATTTCTGTAATTTCTGAGATGAAAAAGAGCATATGAGGTGTGGTTTGGCGTATTTTTATAAGTGAGCCATTTATTAGAGGAGTCTCAAAATGACCATGTGTTCTTCTATGGTGTTAATGTATAAATCTGTAATAAACTAATACATTTGCTTATGTTGTGATAAGATTCTTAGACGAAACCCTAAAATAATTAAAGATTTTTAAGTCCCTAGCCCAATAGCAGTGGGCCCTGCCAAACGCTTTCCTGATTCATTAATTTGGAGTCCTCTTAGGAGGGTGAAAAATTCTGGTAAAGGACTCTGTTGCCATCCTTAATTTTAAAAAAATATTTTTCTTAGCATACTTGGTTTTGAAGTCACTCATTCTCTACACATGGACATATTCCTTAAATTACCATAGTGATTCTGATTCTATGAGATTTTGAATACATTTTAACTATTTCAATTCAATGAAATTTAATTCGGTCTTTTAGTTTTACCAGGAGCTGTTTCACAGGTAAACTTGGGGACATTTAGCTGAGGAAAGAGATGACCATTTTCACTCAACTGCTCTTTTGTGAGTTTCCCATTCAGCGGAGGAAATGTCTCATCAGGAGGAATATGAACAAGAATAAGAAAGCACAGCATCTATGGTGTTGTGGCTCCCTGGAAATGGAATCATTTTAAAGTTCAGTAACTATATCTGGGCTTGAACGTGGGAATACATAGAGAGCTGGCAATAAATAAAATATACTACACACGCACAAGCAAAGATATGCTCCCTATGTTTATAGGCATTAGAATTAGGGCAGATCAATACACAAAGCCTGTCCACTAGTCTCTAGTTTTGTTTCTGTCTGCAATCTTACATGTGTAAATGGGGCAAACAGTACCTATGTTTATAAAGAGGGACTGTGATACTAAGTAGAGCCATGTAAAGAGCCTGCTGTAGAGCCTGGCAAACAGCAATCTTCACTCACTAAGTGTTAATTTCTTCTGCCATCTCCAGGTGTGTGTGTGTGTGTGTGTGTGTGTGTGTGTGTGTGTGTGCCTGGACCATGGGTCACTCTAACTTTGGTCTCTTGGCAAAGCTGAATTCCACTTCTAGAAATAATGATACAGTTTTTCACTTTTAATCGAATAATAAACATGTATTAAATGCCCCTGGTATACAAGGTAGAGTGGCTAGTTGTAAAATAAAATTGAAGTAATGAATCAAATAAATGACATTTTGTTTTTGGTTACAAAGAAGCTTCAGATTTACCAGGTGGAGTGTACACCTCATTAACACAGTCTGTGTAAGCAATAGCATAGCTACAGCTGAGAAAGAACTAGCTCTAACCTCAGAGGGGATCCACAGCAGTTAGCTGAGCTAGCACTTGAACTACACTGAAGAACGGAAGGGTGCAAATGTATTAGGCACTTTTGGAGTTGTTGCCTTTATGGGTTTTGCTCTTTAGACGGAATTGGTAGCCAGAGTCATTTACTCTGAAGCAACAGCATGAGCAAAGCCAGTAAACCAGCTAAGTAGTGATACCCAGGCAAAAGATGTGGGAAACTGGGCAGGGGCAGCGGCGGTAGATATGAGGAGAGAGGAGGACGGGGGAGGTAGAATCACAGAGGCCAAAGCAAATAATTATCAAATAGCACAAGCTGCAGAGACTATCAACACACTTTGCAGGGCTCGCTGTGGGCCTTCGGGTTGTTCCCTGAATCTATTTTGTTTATTAAAGCCTTTTCTTCTCAAATAACTACCCTCGTTTTCCGACTAGTTGGCTGGATTGTCAATACGTCACAGGGACTAGCAGCCTCCAAACCCGTAAGAATGGACTTGATTGCCGCTTCCTGTTTCATTTTCTTCTTTGCTTTGTAAGATTTCTCCTCTTTGCAGCTCCCACCACACTGACTTTTTCGCTCAAACATTATATTGTAAATTTCGTTTGATTTAGCTTCCTCGCTTGCTCCAGATCTTCCACCAGATTTCTCAGGAGGACCTCGAAGCCGATTCAATTTCTTCCCAGATGTACGAGTTTACTTTCTCTCCAGTTTAATCTCATTTTGATTTGAGTCCATATTTGTAACCTTTTCAAGTTTCAGGGAAGTAGTTTCTAAGTCATTATCTATGTTTACTGCATTGCCTAATATAGCATCAATTCAAGATGTATTAATGTGCTGCTTGCTCCCAAAGATATTAATTGAAGTTAAAAAACAAAAAAGAAGCTTGTCTTTGCCCTCTATTCCACTGCCAGTTCAGCAAAGTGTTGTGTCCACTGTCTTTTGCTTAACTTACTATTTATGACTCTTCATGATAACATCACCTTTGAGATATTTCCAATTTAAAAAATGGGAAAAGTGTGTTTATACTCATTTTATAAATAAATTTATAATGTTTTGATTCTAAGTCCTATTTAGGAAGAAGATTCTTCAAACTCTCTGACTTGGGTTCTAGGGAGATGTCTCAGTCAGTAATGCATTTGCCTGCAAATATGAGTATAGACATAGGTTCCAATATAGGCATGAAAAGTTAAGCCTGGTGTGGTGTGTACCTGTAATCCCATTTTAGATGTAGAGCCAGGAGAATCACCGGAGCTTGCTGGCCAGGCAGTCTATCTCATCCAGACAAAAAAAAAAAAAAAGAGGCCATGCTTGAAAGACAATTAGGTAGGAAAGTGATTGGTGAAGTCATGTAGCTCCATCTCTGACCTCCATGGGCATGCACATGCACAGACAGACAGACACACACACGCACAGACACACAGACAGACACACAAACAGACACACACAGACAGACATGCACATGCACAGACACACAGACAGACACACACAGACAGACACACAGACCGACACACACAGACAGACACACAGACAGACACACACACACACGCACACACAGACAGACAGACACGCACAGACACACAGACACACACACACAGACACACACACACACAGACACACAGATCCAATCTTACCAATTTTGGGGAAACTTTTCTGCTTCTTTTCTGGTCCATGCAGATGTTTCAAATCGCTCATCTCCACAAAACTAGCTTGCTGACTGGGAACGCACAAACTTCACTTGAATCTGATGAATGCAACACAGACTCATTCAACTTTGTTATCTTTTAGACAGCTGCATACATTTTCCTAATTCATAATCAATTTTGGTAAGAAAAGTGTTTTATGTACTGAGACGTTGTATTAACAAAACTATTCAGATAATATCAAGAATAAGATATATCACCATTATAGTTCAACAGAAAGAGAATTCTCAAAAGAGAAATTACAGATGGCTGACAAATGAAAAGATGCCTTTGGCTTTACACTCATATAACAATTGCTTTTCATTTAAAATGGGGGGGGTTGTTGGTGACAATGATTATTGCTGGGGAAATCCAGGGATGCTTGTATACTCTAATATTAATTTTGACCACAGAAATTTCAGCATCTGTTTTATAAACAGCTTGGTCCTCTGCATCACAATTAGGAGGAATATTCTGCTCTTGTCAGTGATTCTACTTTGGGTGTTCTAAGAATATAAAATGAGGACTCTCAAAGCTGATATATATGTAGACATTGCGTATAGTCTGATTGCCTATTTTATATTAGAAAGGTTCTAAAGTTACTTGAATGCCCAGTAACAGGGAAATGATTTTATAAATTATAAGGCATCCACTAAAGTAATCATCAAAATTATAAAAATTGATATTAAGACTCTAAACATGACAAAATGATAACTTAAAATGTATTCAAACGACCTCTTACATGAAAATTTACTGCTTCTACCATATATATGTATATATATACACATATATGTGTGTGTATATGTGTGTGTATATATATATATATAAACACAACCATATATATGTGTGTATATATGTATATATATATATATATATATATATATATGAATGAAAACCTGATCACAGAATAAATTTTTGAAGCAAATAATTTTCAAAAGTTAAAGTACTTTTATAGGTTTAGGAATAATAGTCTATTTTATTGAAGCAGGGCTATTTGTTTGTTTGTTTTTTTTCTCTCTCTCTCCATAGTTTAGATTTCTTCTATATAGCTTATTTTCAATAAAAAGTTCTCATGTTTGTGAACATTTACTGGGCTATCACTGTGTTCTGAGCACTGTGTGAAGCCCTATAAAAACAGAAGGTAGAAAACAGAGGTGACCACTACTCTCTCGGACCTCAGGGGTATCAGGTCTACATAAGACCTTATTCAGCACACCACACCTCCAATATAATCCATAAGGAAATAATGTTGCCTTCTGCTTATCTAAAACCCAACCACTGTGCCACCCCCTACTGCCCTGTCTTCATTGTGACTTTCTTGCTTAGGCAACTACCATCACCTGCCTGGGTCCCTACAAGAAGCCTTGTGATTAAATAATGTCCAAAGGTGCCTGTGCTTACATCCTGTGACATTATTGTGACATCGAAGAGATTTTTCAGGTCTGATTATACCATGATGGAGTGATAAACCTGGATCATCTGGGCAGGCCCAAGCTCACCATTAGGGAGTCAGAGGAGATGAAGGAAGGAAGGAAGCAGAAGCTGTGGTGATAACAATTTCTGGAAGGGAACCGTGAACCACACACAGATCACAGGGCTCCTCCAAGAGCTAGAGTTATAAAACACAAAGAAATGGATTCTCCCCAGAGCCCCCGGAAAAAACCACAATCAACTCCTTAATTCCTGCCTGAGGAGATTGACATCAGTCTTCTGCCCTGACAATTGTGAGAAAAGTGATATATATGTTTTGAGCTGCCATATTGATGGTAATTTATTACATTAACGCGAGAGCCTCCTGAAAGATCTCTTGTTTATAGGGTCTTGTAGTGTGGGCATTTTTTTTCTCAGCTTAAATGCCAGAGGCATTGAATAAAGCCAGTCTTAGAAGCCGGTTGCTTTCAAGTTCACTTAGAAGAAGAACCACAGCCCCCTGCTGATGAGCTCCCTGTGACTGATGGCATTGCCGCTCCAACCTCACCTCTCACCATTCTCTAATTTCATTCCACATATGCTGACCTCCTTGCCACTCAAGATTAACATAGATGCTTCTGCCACAGATCTCTTGCACAGGCGCCTTTCTAGGTATTTCTGTATCTTACCCCTGGAACGTGACATGACATATGACATGTCTTCTGTCATCTCCAACCTTCACTTAAATGCCGCCCCTCAATAAAACTCTGCGAACCACTCTAATCTGTAGCACAATTTAGCCCCTTCCAAGCTCTCTATCCACGCTACATTTTTATACAGTGCTTACACAGCCTTCAAGAACACAGCATGACTTACATCCAATTATTTAATTTATTGTTTATTTGCCACATTAGCACAGACATGCATGAGTGCATGTGCCAATGGAATATAAACCCCATGAGTACACGGCTTAGTTTGTATCACAGAGCAGTAGATACCAAGTATCCAGCACACAGAGCACACTCACTTAAAACCATCTCCATAAATAAACTTGTATTACACTCAGTTCTCTGTTAGACATTCAGTTTTCTCAAATGGCAAATTTTTGACAGCTGAATACCTCACTGAGTAAAACATCAAATTCAGAGCAGAAAAATGGAGACTTTACAACTGATAAAATAAAACGTTAATTGACAAACATTTGGGAATGATTCGAAAGCTTACAGTGTCAGGAGACTTTTTTTTTTCTTAAATCACTGTCCATGTGCACTAAGGAGTAAGGGCATGTTATAAACCCGATGGCAATTTTGAGTTTCTGATAACTTACCCTGGTTCTACGCAGAAACAGTTAGCTAAGCTCACACTTCACATACATCTTTTGTATTAGTCTCCTACTGGTCAGTTACTGCTCTTTCCTTCTTTCAAGTTTTATGGATTTCAGTATGGATTCCAGTTCTTCCTATGGCTGGCTGAATGCACTTTTCCACTTGATTTTTGCTCTCCAGTTCATTTGGGTGTGATTTGTAGCCATGTACTAGTGTTCCATCACTAGCACCGCTGTCCCTGAAAAAGTGAGCTCAGCCCGGCATCTCTCTTAATTTTATTTTTCATTTTCTCTTATTCCTTTTCATCTCTGAAGTGTCATCAATTCCATTGGAGGGATAATGACGACCATATAACATAACATTATCCAAAGCTGCCTGAATCCTGTGCATCACAGTGAGCTCTCCAGAGCTTGTGACAGGTCCCAAGGCAGATGCCTAAGAGCACACTCTGCACATGATTCAATAATAAGCTTGATGACAGGGGAAGAGAATTGCTCCTCTTCATTTCAGATGATAGAAAGGAATAGGCCCCAGGGTGTGGGTGGATGTGCTCAACTCAACTTCATTCCTCTGATCAGAATGCCTGTGTCTCTCCTTTTTTATTTCTTCCTGATCACTTTGTTATTTTATATAATTGTGAACAGAGGGTGCTAAGTTCAGTAAATGAAATAAATCAATATATTTAGCCTCTCTATTTTTTGGAGTTTCAAAATAATCTAGATAATTAACTATAGCCATCTTTCTCTCAAGACCAGAGTCATCCTGACCTCCTCTAAGGCATCAACATGAGAAGCAGTCCCTGCCTTTATGGGTACGGTGGTTGAGCCTAAAATGGTGGCACACATTTATAACTCAATTACTCAGAAAGCTATGGCAAGAGGATCAATTGAGTTCATAAATTCAAACACAGTCTGGGCAATATAGCAAAAACTCATTTGCACAAATAAATGATTACAAAAATGTAAGGTCTAGTCATTGAGTCTGAAAATTTTGCAATTTATACACCAGCATCAAAACTGAGAGAAGGGATATCTATGTGCTCTTGAATATCACAGAGGTAAAAGATAAATATAATCTAAATGAAGTGATAGAGAAGAGGCCAAGGCAAAGGACAGGAGGAAGGAATAATCATTTATGAAAAACCAAAGCTCAGTAACAGGATAGAAGAAAGGGGAGGGGGCAATAAATGAGTTTGAGCATCAGCTTGGAGTGACAGAAGAGACACCTAGACTCTGGGAACTTTAATTCATTATGACTAGAACACAGGGCACAAGAACAACGTAGATGTTATAAATAGGATTTACAGGTACCTACTACATTATAAAGAACCTGACCAATAACAACTATTTGGTTTTTAATTACTAAGATTTTTCATGAACAATTCTACATAAATGAGTCCTGGTACTTATTTATGTCATATAAGGGACATAGAGATTGGTACATAATATTCAATCCAGAGATTTTATGTCCAAGCAGAATTTAATATTGTCCTTTCTAACCTTGAGGTAGTCATTCAGCTTATGCATTCTTCAATAATAGCTGCTTTGCAAATACGTATTTGCTAATTGCAATGGCTGTAGATAAATAATGCTTTGGCTTGATGTGCACATGCTCAACTTTTTCTGCATACTCTTTTGCATTCACTGGGTCAATAGTTGCCTTATTATTTCCCAATGTTTAGATTTATGGAATTTATTTTTCTTCTTGAGGACAGATTTAAAAATGAGCTCAGCCTAATGAAGTATTTTAATCGACATTAAATTTTATAACCCACTAGCAAATATTGTTTAAAATGGGTTTTCTTCTCCTCTGGCTAAGCTGTATTTCTGTGGGGGACTAGAGAGGTTTCTGATTAATTATCTACTTGTTATTGTATCACGTTTCTGCCTAGCATTCACTCATCCAATTCTTTATTGGCCATTGAATTTTATGTAAAAATATTCTGAGCTAAGATTGGCTGTTTTGATTCTAACTTCTCTCAGTGAATACAACATATTTAATCCTGACCAATTTATCTTTCTTCCCATCTGTAGAATATAAAAGCTACAGTGGATCACCCGAGAATATCAGCTAGTAGACATCATCTCTGTGACTAAGCAACCATATGTGCAATAGATCTCATCAGCTATAATCTACCCTATTTATCTCATCTGCTCTCTCTCTCTCTCTCCTCTCTCTCTCTCTCTCTCTCTCTCTCTCTCTCTCTCTCTCTCTCTCTCTCTCTCTGTGTGTGTGTGTGTGTGTGTGTGTGTGTGTGTGTGTGTGTATGTGTGTGTGTGTGAACATGCATGGGTATGTGTGTTTCTGTGAGATAGAGACATTCATGCATGCCTGTTTTCATGGGTTCATATAGTGAGTATGTGCACGTTCCCAAAGGTATGCATCTATGTATGAATATGGATGTGGACAACAGTGGTCTGTAATGTTGTAACTCGGGAGTCATACATCTTGATTTTTAATCAGACTCTTACTGGGAGCTGAGTCTGGCTGATAAGCTTACACTGGCTAACTGGAGACATGTAGAGATCCTCTTGCCTCAGCTTCCTTTACACGGGGACTAGAAACATGTGTAGATTTTTTTTTACGTGGGTTCTAAGGCTATAATTCAGTTCCTCGTATTTTCACTAACTGAGCTATTTTTCCAGGCCTTCAACACCTACCTTCAGTCACAAATCTCAAATCTATGTATTTTACTTTTTGTTCTCCTCGTCTATGAGAATAAGGGTGCTTTAGGTGCCAGAACTGACTTGTTATAGATTTCCATCTGAAATGTTGTTGAAGGTTCTTGGCCTGTTGAAGTTACTTGGTGACCTTTTGTCATGGCTGTAGATGAGGTCTGCCTGGGAGGCTGGACCCTTTCTGTTCAGACTCTTTGTCTTGTTAGTGACAGGCACAACAGGCCAGCAAGCAAACGTTTTATTTTTGGATGGGAAGCAAAAGCATGAGGCAGCATTTCTGACTTTAATAACAGTAGCCAAGGGGCCTTTCCAAGGTGGATCTATTGACTGTCTCGTCCTATGACGTATATGTTAGACAATGAGATTGAACCAACCAGGTCATAGGCATCTGGCTGATGACATGAGGAGTAAGGATCAGAGGGATATTGGCCATTATTGGTGAATTTCCAGAGTGGAAGTGGGGAGAAAGTCACAGGTAGATTGTAGCACTGTGCATTCTCTGTGGTTTTGTCACTGGGTAGTTTGGGTGTTCCAGGAGACACATAGGGAGAATAGATTATTTTCTGTTGTGACTGAATAACAAAAACTGGCAGTTGATCTCATTAAGAGCCAAAAAGGAGGGGACAGTTTAATTAGGGTGTAGCTAGTAGGCTGGATCTTGTCTCCTGCCAAGTAATACTTTCTCCTAGTGAAATAGGTTCAGGAAAAGAAATTATTTGTAATTCTGTGCCTCTTGTTGGCATGCTTTAGATGTAAAACTTTTTTTTTTAATTCCAACAGATACCATCTAGCTTCTATTCTATGATAAAAAACCATGAAAGAATATTCTGGGTTTTGTTTCAGGTTGCTTCTCTGTCCTGATTCCAGGAAGGACTGGCTCACTCTGACTCCAGTCCTGAGCTAGTCTGAATGGCAAGGGGTTAGTGAATGAGACTATTGAGCTGAATCATAAGCAAATTCAAAAACAAAGCACACGGTGATTAGTAGACACCATGCTCTGAAATTGGCATGATTTCCTCTTTAGATTAACCTTATCATCCACTCCTTAAATCTATTTCTCCTCCCTTTTCTGCCAAATTTGTTATAATTCAGAAACCACAGAGACAGTAGCTTCTCCTTGCTATAATTTCTGGTGTAATGTCGTTAGTATGTAACTTAGAGTTATCTCATCCTCATCCCAAAGGCTGCATGTGTCTCAGGATACCTATGTATGGAAGAGGGCACAAAATACTGAGCTGACTTACAGTATCATGAAATTTGATTTTGATTGTTTTCAATTCAGTTGTGCAGTTCTCAAGTGTGAACTCTGTAGATGACAGCCGTTATGCAAGGTCATGTGAAAATAAACATATGTATTTTTATGCATGGACTGCTTCAATTTTATGGGTGCCGTGAGGTTTCCAGTGTGTTATCTTCAAGGCACAGACAGTAGAATTGGCACCATCTGATGCTATGTGTGTCTAATGGCTTGGTGAGGAAACACAGGGTTATCAATAATGTTTTAATCTACCATTGCAAGTGATAGGTATTTCATGTTGTTTAGAAAACAGGTAACTGTTCTTATTTGCTTGCTAAGGGGTCTTCCACATCTCACCTTTACCTGTCAGCTCTCACCTTAGGCAACTGTGATGTAATAGGGTCCTATGCCAGTTAAGGTTTTGTTTACTTGGCCCAATAGGAAGTCATCTGGGAAGAATGAATCTCAACCTAGAAAATGCCTTTATCAGATTTGCATATGGGCAAATCTGTGGAGCATTTTCTTTATTTATGATTTATGTTAGAGGGACCCACATTGTGGGTTGTATGCTTTTTAAGAGAGCAAGCTGTGTAAGCCATGGAGAACAAGCCATTAAGCAGTCTGTCTCCATCACCCTGTGTGAGCTTCTACCTGTAGGTTCCCGTTTGAGTTCCTGCCTTGAATTCCTTTAGACTGTGACCTGTGATATGTAATCCACATGAAACTCTTTCTCCCCAAGCTGTTTTTAGTCAGTGTTTTATCGCAGTAATAGAAAGCAAACTAAGACAGGACTAAACCTTGCTTTGTATTTTTCTATTAATCCATTTTCATCATAAAAGTAAACAGAGTCCTTTACTAATTCCAAAACATTGTACAATAAAACAGAACTCCATAAAGAGAAATAACAAATGAATGGAGTCTGTTCAATGAAAGGGAGGAGCAGCTGATTATTATTTTTATAATAGTAAAAAATAAATATTGCTTAATTTGTGGGAAATTTTGTAAAAGTTTCCAAAACCTATATCATTACATATAAAACTATGATGCCAAATTCATTCTCATGGAAAACTGTCCTCAAGACTGAGGGGAGGGACAGAAAAGACTTTCCCCCCTTAAACTGATTTTTGCTGTTTGTTTTGTTCTATGTTAGAACAGTGGAGTCAACTATAAAAACTGCTTATGAGGTAGTATATTATGAGGAAACCTACTCACTGATGGAGAGTTTACTAAGCACTGTATAGAGCTTGTAACCAAATCAACATGCCCTAAACAAACAAGAACACATCTAAAATCAGTTTGACAATAAAGTCAGACAAACTGCTGAAACTGGAAACCCTACTGAAATAAGTAGGGAGAGTATTGCTACAAACAATAAATTTTATGTTGTGATGAGAACTGACAGTGCCAGTTTCAGAGATCTGGCTCCCCTTTCAGTTTTTATTAGAGGTATTAATGAGAAATATGTCACCGAAGAAACAGTTCTTAGTTGATATTAAAATATATGACTAAATAAAATGATTTATATGAACCAGTAACAAAAATATGGTAACGTGTTTTCTTTTGCTGAGTGTCAACATATTTGGCAATTACTGATGGTCTCCCAGCAATTAAAGGTAAAAGAGAGATTTATTAAGACTAATAAAAGATGAATCAAGTGACACACCACATTTAATGAAACATTATCACAGACACACCAAGAAAGTTAACGTTCAAAACCTTTAAAAATGTCTTAGTTTGGTTTTTATTGCTGTGAAGAGACACCATGACCATGGCAACTCTTATAAGAAAAAAATATTTAACTGGGGCTGGCTCACAGTTTCAGAGGTTTAGTCCATTCTTGTCATGGTGGGAAGCATGGCAGTGTGCAGGCAGACATGATGCTGGAGAGGTAGCTGAGAATCTGTAGGCAGCAGAAGACTGTGTGTCATGATGTGCAAAGCTTGAACATAGAAGACCTCAAAGCCTGCTCTCACAATGAATCCCTTCCTCCAACTAGGCCACACCTAATTCAACAAGTTCACACCACCTAATAGTGTCACTTCCTATGGGCCTATGAAAGCCAACTACATTCATACTACCACAGATAAGAAAATGAGAGTCATCACCAAGACTAAAATTTATGAGGATGACAAGGATTGACAGTTCAAGCATTTCTTTGGCACATTCTCTGTGGCGATGCTGATATTATTTCCTGGGGGAATTATCTAGGGGGATTCCAAAGTCAAAGCCTAATGTTGAAAAGATTTTATATTTGTGAAGTTACTAAGTCATTTACTGAATCAACAACAAAATTTGTACCAGAGGTTGGTGATCACATCTGACTTACATCTTTAACACTTTTGTGCACATAAACACTTACTTAAGTAAGTAAAACCCGTGTCTTCAAGTAAAAAACAACTGATCAATACACTATTTTAAATCCTAACAATAAAACTGCATTTTTGGCAAGCTCAAAATAAGGTAACTTCATGCATTTTGACATCTTGGCTAAACGAAGTCCATTAAAAAACAAAAATGTATAAGATTCTCTTCTACATTTGATGCAATAATTTGAAAATACATTTCAAGTTTTCTGGAAAAATAATCAATATTTTGGCATATGTTATTTACCAATTCTCCAATGGAGTGCTTAAAGCTCTAATCTGATACTCAATAGAAGGAAAAATATGATCATGTCTTTATTAGACTTTCATAGGTCCTGTGCTGGTTTGAATAAAAATTGGGTCCCATAGATTCACAGAGAGTGTGTGTGGGGGGGGGTGATATTGTTAGATGTGTAGCATTCTTGGAGGTAGTGTGTCACTGAGCAGAGGAGGGTTCAGGTGTCAGAAGCTGAAGCCAGGCAGAGTGGCTCACTCTGTTTTTCTGGTGTTTATCAATCCAGATGCAGATCTCTCAGCTACTCCTACAACACCATGATGCCTGTGTGTTGCCATTTTCCTGCCATAATATAATGGACTAAACCTATGAACTGTAAACTGGACTCAATTAAATGCTTTCCTTTATAAGAGTTGCCTTGGTCATGGTTTCTCTTCATAGCAATAAAATCCTAAATAAGGCAGATTCTATCTTCTCAGAAACAAGAAGACCTCACTTCATGATCATAGATGGTTCATTCCATCACTTTTTGGCAGAACCGCATTTGAACAACTTTTTTTTCTTTTTTTTTTAAATTAGGTATTTTCTTTATTTACATTTCAAATGCGATCCCAAAAGTCCCCCATACCCTCATACCCCTACTCCCTTACCCACCCACTCCCACTTCTTGGCCCTGGTGTTCCCCTGTACTGAGGCATATAAAGTGTGTAAGACCAAGGGACCTCTCTTACCAATGATGGCTGACTAGGCCATCTTCTGCTACATATGCAGCTAGAGACACGAGCTCTGGGGGTACTGGCTAGTTTATATTGTTGTTCCACCTATAGGGTTGCAGAGCACTTTAGCTCCTTGGGTACTTTCTCTAGCTCCTCCATTGAGGGCTCTGTGTTCCATCCAGTAGCTGACTGTGAGCATCCACTTCTGTGTTTGCCAGGCACCAGCATAGCCTCACAAGAGACAGCTATATCAGGGTCCTTTCAGCAAAATCTTGCTGGTGTATGCAATGGTGTCTGCATTTGGAGGCTGATTATGGGATGGATCCCTGGATGCCGCAGTCTCTAGATGGCCCATCATTTTGTCTCAACTCCAGACTGTGTCTCTGTAACTCCTTCCATGGGTGTTTTGTTCCCAATTCTAAGAAGGGGCAAAGTGACCACACTTTGGTCTTTGTTCTTTTTGAGTTTTATGTGCTTTGCAACTTGTATCTTGGGTATCCTAAGTTTCGGGGCTAATATCCACTTATCAGTGAGTACATATCATGTGAGTTCTTTTGTGATTGGGTTACCTCACTCAGGATGATACCCTCCAGGTCCATCCATTTGCCTAGGAATTACATAAATTAATTCTTTTTAATAGATGAGTAGTATTCCATTGTGTAAATGTACCACATTTTCTGTATCCATTCCTCTGTTGAGGGACAACTGGGTTCTTTCCAGCTTCTGGCTATTATAAATAAGGCTGCTATGAACATAGTGGAGCATGTGTCCTTATTACCAGATTTTTTTTCTTTTGTCTTTGTTTTTTATTCACTTTACATCTTCTCACTGCCCCTCCTCTCAGTTACCTCCTACCTCCATCTCTTCTCCTCTAAGGGAGGGACACGTCCCAACCCCCCCCCCCAGGTATTTCCCCACTGTGGCACATCAAGTTTCTGCAGAGCTGGGTGTATCCTCTCCCACTGAGGCCAGACAAGGCAGCCTAGCTAGAAGAACATATCCTATGTACTGGCAACAGGTTTTGGGATAGCCTCACTCTAGTTGTTAGGGACCCACATGAAAACATAGCTGCATATCTGCTACATATGTACAGAGGGCCTAGGTCTAGACTGTATTATTCTTTGGTTAGTGGTTCTGTCTCTAAAAGCCCTAAGTATCCAGGTTAGTTGTTTCTGTTGGTCTTCCTGTGGGGTTCTTATCTTCTTTGGAGCTCACAATCCTTCCTACTGCTCTTCCATAAGAGTCCCCAATCTCCATCCACTGTTTCACTGTGGGTGTCTGCATTTGTCTGAGTCATCTTCTAGGTGGAGTCTTTGAGCAACTATTTTCTTTTTTTTTTTTTTGCAACTATTTTCAATAAGGATTTTATTTGCATCTAGACCTCAAATTTTATCTTTACATCTACATTCAAAGGAGACCAAGCAAATATATTGGTCAATTAAAAAAAAACTAGCTCAATGGATCTGTGCACTAAATTTATAGTAATGCCTAATGATACAGAGATAAACTATTCTGAGCCATTATAGAACCACATGGCTTGGCAATTTGAATACCATTCTCAGTTTAACCACAAGTCGATGAAGGTGAGAAGAATATTGTTTCACATATAGCAGATTGGGTTTAAGCTCTAAGAATCTAGAGTTTTTGTTAATGAAGCCAGGGAGGCAGCTGATGTAGAGGGTTAGAATAAAGCCAGAGGTTAAGCACGCATGGCATGTGTGTGATCATGATGCGGCAACCCACACTGTCTCCCACATTCAGTAAGATGCTGCAGATCAGGTTGGAAAGGAGGAGGTTGTTTGTTTGGTTTTATATTTCTGTAATGGAACCAATATCAACTGGGGAGGAAAAATTTATTTTATCTTAAAACTTCTAGGTCACATTCCATCACTGATGGAAATCGGGGCAGGAACTCAAGCAACAGCTTAAGTGGAAACCAGGAAAGGATGCTATTTACTGCCTTCTTTTACATGGCTTACAAAGCTACTTTCTTCTTTTAATTAAGCTTTATTTTTCTTCCTTCATATATTTCACCCCCCATTTCTATTCTCTCAGCTTCTTCCCCCAACCTGCCTTCTCCCTGGCCCCTTTATCCACTCTTCTTCCTTTTCTTTGATAAAAGGGCAGGCATCCCATGGACATCAAACAAACATGCCATATCAAGTTGAGGTGAGAGTAGGCAACTCTCTTTTTATTAAGGTTAAATGGGACAACATTGTTCAGTAGGAGGAAAAGGATCCCAAAAGTAGACAAAAAAAAAAAAGTCAGACATAGTTTCTGCTCCCATTGTAAGGAGTCCTATAGGAAGACCAAGCTGTATGCACAACTGTAACAAATACATTAAAGGCCTAGGTCAGACCCATGCAGGTTCTCTGGTTGTAGGTTCTGCCTCATCGATGCCCTATGAGCCCAGGTTTGTTGATTTTGTGGGTTTTCTCATAGTATCCTTGAGCTTTCTGGCCCCTACAATCTTTCCTCCCCTTCTTCAGCAAGATTCCCTGAACTCTACAAAATGTGTGACTGTGGATCTCTGCATCTGTTTCCATCAGTTGCTGGATGAAACATCTCAGATGCCAGTTTGTCTAGGCACTGATGTATGAGTATAGTAGAATATCATTATGAATCATTTCATTAATATTTCTTTTCCCATTTGTCTCTGGGATACCCAGCCTCTGGGTCTTAGCCCTCCAGGCAGGGGTGGGCTCCCTCTCCTAGTATGTGTTTCAAGCTGGGCAAATCACTCATTGGCCATTCACAATTTCTTCACCATCTTTACCCCAGCATATCTTGTAGGCAGGACAAATTCTAGGTTGAAGGTTTTGTAGCTGGACTGGTGTTTCAGTCCCTCCATTAGAAGTCTTGCCTGGCCATAAGAGATAGCTACTTTAGTCTCCATATGCACCATTACTAGGATTCATAGCTAGTAGGGTCACCCTTGTAGACTCCTGGAAGTTTTCATTGTACTAAGTTTCTAGCTTGCCCCCAGAATGACCCCAATTCCAGTTGTCTTTCGAAAACCCTAACATTAGAAATGACCTATGTGTTTATAGCAATTAATGAAGGTTGAGACAACCTAACTAATCATAATAATTACATTTCTTCAAAAATGAATTTAGCATACACATGTTTACAAATTAAATTTTTAAATATAAATTAATAATCTATACTATGTCAAACTTTAAAAAATGAATATCAATTTAATATCCTCAAACCCTGAAATATGAATATTATTAATCTTGATGACTTTAATAGGAGGAAAAAGATTTGACAAATGTGACTCAGTTAATGGGTAGCACAAATGCTATTTGAATACAGCCCTCATTCTAAATCTTTTTACTTCCAAATATTCTCACAAAGCATGTCATAAAAATTAATTGAAGAGCATTAAAAATGTTTTAGTTACTGCCATTCACAAACACAAAAACATATTCAGATAGATCACATATTAAGACTGAATAGGAAAGCTGAAAAGAATGAAGTTTCTGTTATAAAGCATGGGTGACTATCATTATGACCTCTAGACAGTCAGATTTCTTATGCCACATTAAAATATAATGGCAAGACTTAAAAAAGAATAGCAAATTGGGCATTACTAAAGTTAAGACCTTTTGCTCATCAAAAGACACCATAAAGGGAATTAAAAGGTAAGAAACAGGATGAAAAATAATAACGTGGGTAGCTAGAAGATAGACAGATGGATAGATAGATATGCATGGATGGATAGATGGGATGGATGGATTGCAAATTATACTCAGCATTATAAATCTTAAAATTAAAATCTTGGATGGGAGGGGGCTTATATCAGCAAAATGTTCTCATCACCTCCAAAGAGATAGTCACAAAGAACAAAATGGACAGCATTCTTGTAACAACAGCTGCAGTAGAATATCAGGGAATACTGAAGTCTAGTAGGAAGCCTGGGGAACACAGGCTTCTAGGTTTCTAGAAAACGTACTGTCCCTTACACCCAATAGAAGCTAATCTTCCTTTGGTAGAAAAGGCACATAGGACTTTATAAGTCAATATCACCACTTTAGATACACTTCCCCTCTTTACCACTGAATGCTCCTATGACCTCAATGGGCATATGGTCAGGAGATGGAGCTTCCTTGGAATCCACACAGCTAGGATTTTTCAGACCCAAAGCAACACTGTGTCCTATACCCTGTAGCCAGGGCAGCTATTGTCCATCTTATCTTAAAACTGCAAGAGTGGTTGAAGCCTTAGTCACCACCTAAGTAGTCATATCTCATGTCATGCTATCCTACATGAGCTGCTGCGGTTACCCTCCACCCTCTTGGACCAAGACCCTGCTGATCTGTTCCTTCTTTAGCTCACAATTATAGTAATTCACTGCCATCAAAAGCTTGAATTGAAGTCAAATGCTTTCTCCCAAGAAAACCACACCTTAAAAGCACTATTTTATCAGGTCCAAATCATTGCTGTATCCTGTCCTTTGTGCCAACAGCTAAAACGGTGTTATATATATATATAAAACACCCCAGGAGATGATATGCTAATTAACAAAGCTTCACTTATACCTCAGAGGTATGCTGGGCATTAAGTAAGGCTCTGTACAATGTCACTATGGAAGGAATCAGTGTCTTTTCTAAGCTGATTCATCTACTTCTTCTAGTTATTGCTGCACATTGATTCTCAAAGCCTGGATAGGCAATGCCAATTTCCCAAGAATAAATTGTCCTTGTATGACCAGAGTAACCCTGACACACAGATCTATGAATATTGATTCTCAAAAAAAATGTCTTGGCTAAGTCAAGCAACTATACCTCCCAGGACTGAGGGTAGAAGCATCATATATCCTAGGAAATTAGAGCATTGGGTGAGCTCAGATAGCCTAGCACAGAGGCCAATCTCCTCCTTCAAACTGGTTGAGGCCAGAAGACTGGCTGTGAAGATAGACTTTCCCAGGGTGTTCAGTCATTTTGACCATGATTCCTGTCTCTGTACCCAATGACCAGATGCTGTCATTATTCCAGAGTCTCTTACTCTGCTGGAGCTAACTTTAAAAGTCTGAGATATTGCTACATCCAACGATCCCATATACAGAATTACTGCTACATAATGTTGACTCACCAGCACACCAAAACCCAATTGCACAAAAACTATATAATCAAATCTTCTAGGAACCAGAGGCATCAGAGCTTTCCAAGTAAGAACACCAAGGCTCAGTGGCAGCTGAAAGATTTTTCAGGAATATCAATGTATTAAGTTTGAAAGATGGGATGGATCTACTAGTAATGGAGATGCCATTGGAAGGACACAAGAAAAACAAAAAAGGAAGGAAGCCTGATGCTACTAAAGGTGCATAGTACTACTCCAGTGACTAGAGCACCCCCTACTGTGTGCAAACCCAAACAAAATTAGATGCCAAATAGAAACTCAAAATAATGATCTTTAGAATAGTTGCTGAGATAAAAAGAGTTTAAAAAAGACAATTTAACAAAATCATAAACAATGAAACAAAAAGTCCATGATCTGAATAACAATCTAACACAGAAAATTATTTGTAAGAAACAAAATTTAAGATCTTAGAGCTGAAGAACTCAAAAACGACAATAAAAAGGTTTGTATAAGCTTTGCCTAAACAGACTAGTTCAAGCAGAAGAAAGAATATTTAATTTAAAGATAGAAACCTTAATATTTTCCGATCAAAACGAGAAGAAAAAGGAAGGAATAAGTTAAAGACAGCTCACAATTTCATAGCTAGAGTATTAGCAGAATAAATGTTTACATTATGGGAATTTCAAAAATAAAAGAGAATAGAGAATATATCAGAAGATGGAAAGCTCTTTGATGCTCATGGATTGGTAGGATTAATAGTGAAAATGGCCATCCTACCAAAAGGAAATGATAGATTCAATATAATTCAAATCAAAATGCCAACACATTTTTTACAGATCTTGAGAGATCAATTTCCGACTTCCTATGGAAAAAAGAAAAACAGGATAGCTAAAACAATCCTGAACAATAAATAAAATTTGGAGGAATCACCATCCCTGATCTCAAGCTGTACTACAGAGCAATAATTAAAAAAAATGGTATTGGTACAGAAACAGACAAGTTGATCAATGGAATCAAATCAAAGACCCAGAAATAAATCCACACACCTATGGGCAATTGATTCTTGACAAAGAAGCCCAAACCATGAAGTGGAAAAAAAGGAAGCATCTACAACAAATGGTGCTGGTCTAACTGGATGTCTACACATGGAAAATGCAAATAAATCCATATTTATCACCCTGCACCAAACTCAACTTCAAGTGGATCAAGAACTTTGATATAAAACAAGATACACTAAATCTAATAGAAGAGATGGGGGGAAATACCTGACTCATTGATTCAGGAAACAATTTCCTGAACAGAAAATCAATGGCTAAAGCTCTAAGGTCAAAAATTAGTAAATGAAACCTCATGAAACTAAAAATCTTCTGTAAGGCAAAATAGATTGTCAATAGGAAAAAACAGCAGTAAACAGAATAGGAAGAAATCTTCACTAGCCCCACATCAGAGAGAGGGCTAATATCCAAAATATATAAAGAACTCAAGGAGGTAAAATCCAACAAACCAAATAACCCAATTAAAAATGAGGTACAGAGCTAAACAGAGAATTCTCAGCAGAAGAATCTTGAATGGCTTAGAAGCACTTAAAGAAGTGTTCAAAGTCCTTAGTCATCAGGGAAATGCAAATCAAAACAGAACACTGAGATTCCACCTTACACCAACCAGAATGGTTAAGATCAAAACTCTTCTATTTTTCTGTTATAGTTGTAGACAGGAGTCTAGCATAATTGTCCTCTGAGAGGTTCTACCCAGCTGCTGACTGAAACAGGTGCAGATACCCACAGCCAAACTGTGGACAGAGGTAGGAGGCTTTTACAGAAGAGTTGGGGGGATGGAGTGAAGACCCTGAAGGGGATAGGAACTCCATAAGAGGACCAACAGAGTCAACTAACCTTGACCCTTAGAAGTTGTTGGAAACTGAGCCACCAACAAAATAGTATAAAAGGGTTGGACCGAGGTCCTCTGCATATATTTAGCAGATGTGCAATTCAGTCTCCATGTAGGTCCTCCAATAACTAGAGTGGGGCCTGTCCCTAATTGTTGCCTGTCTGTGGAATGTTTCCCAACAGGACTGCCCTGTCCAGCATCAGTGGAGAGGATGCACCTAAACCTGTATAGATGCACCAGGGTGGATGAATACCCAGAGGGACCTTACCCACCCTCTCAGGAAAGAAAGAGCAGGGCATGGGAGAAGGGGCCCTGTGAGGAGGGCAGCAATAAAGAGAGTAGTGATAGAGATGTAAAAAATTAAATAGTTAATGGCTTTTTAAATTTAATAATTATTAAATAAATTAATTACTTATTTATTTTATCATATTATTATAATAAATTATAATTGATAATAAAATGATTGCAATAATATTGGAAAAAATCTTACTTAACTGAATAGTTACCAGAAAAATCTCTTCTCTTAGAAGACATAGAACACCCTGATATAAGAAGTTTATATTTCCCTAACACATTTGTATTAGTTATTTTTCTCACTGCTATTAAAAAAAAAAGCCTGCAGAAAACATCTCAAAAAGGGATGTACTCTGGTTTGCATAGCATGTACCTTTTCACACCATGTTCTGGTTAGTTTTGTGTCAACTTGACACATACAATAATTATATGGTAAGTTGTCAGGCAACCTCAATTGGAAAAAGAAATCTAGATCAGACTGGCCTGTAAGCAAGTCTGTTGCAGAATTTTCTTGGCATAGAAGGGACCCCACTTTGTGTGATGGCATCTATGAGTAGGTGTTCCTAGGATACATAAGGAAGCAAGCTAAGTGAGCCAGAAAGTAGGAGATTTTTTTTAATTAATATAGATTTTTATCTCACATAAGTCAGCAAATCATTAATTTCTCATATTTTTAGTTTTCTTTTTTCATTATTTTTATTGAAAATAGATCTTCTCTCATAGACTACACATTTTTAATTTTCAATTTTTAAAGTTAAAATATTTTTCCTGTATTTCTCTCTTCAATCCTTTATATGCTGCCCCTTGTTCCCTCTCAAATTCATGATCTCTTTTTTTTAATTATTGTTGTTGTGTATACATGTAGTAGCATTTTTAATATCGTGTATGCCATTTTTTTATTTCTTGGAATTTCTTTCTATGCTAGTAGAGTCTATTCAGGAATTCTTTGCCTGTGACCATTTTGAGTTGTTTTCCATGTGTTTCTATCAGTTTTAGTTTCAGGTCCTACATTAAGGTCTGTGATCCATTGTTAATTAATTTTGGTACAAGATGAGAGATATGGATCTATTTTTATTCTTTTATAGATGGAAACCACCCCCCCCAGTAACATTTCAGGTTTTTTTAAATCATTTTTTATTTATTTACATTTCAAATGATATTCCCATTTCCGGTTACCCTTCCACAATCCTCCATCTCATACCCACTTTCTACCCTCCCCTTTGCCTTATGAGGGTGCTCCTCCACCAACTTGTCCACTCCTGCCTCACTGCTCTAGCATTTCCCCTATTCTGGGGCAACTACCCTGAGCATCATGCTGTCTCCATGGAACTCCATGGACCAGACAGCTCTCTGCTCACCTTCACAAGGCCTGCAACACCAAAAACAAACAGGTCAGGTCCTCTCTCTCTACATATCTCAAGCCTGCTGTGTCCCCAGGGAAATGCCCAGATGCTGTGAGATGTGCACTGCCTCTGACTTCCATTGTCCAGTCCAAGGGTCCCCACCAGAGGCCTGCTGCACCAGGAACATCCAAGCTAGGCCTGCCTTCCCAATACCTGCTACATCACGAATAGCCAAGAACAACCAGATGACTAAAGGCCAGAGTAATAACACAACTAACAAAATCCAGGGGCATATGTCACCTTCAGATCACAGCTATCCTACCACAGTATGCCCTGGATATCCTAACATTACTGAACCAGAAGAAAATGACTCTAAATCCAATCTCATAAAGTTGATAGAGGTTCTAAAAGAAGAAATGAATACATCCCTTAAAGAAATACAGAAAAATACAATCAAATAGATAAAGGTCCTTACAAAGGAAACAAATCCCTTAAAGAAAAAAAGAGAAAAAACAAGTAAATTCAATAGAAAATGAATAAAACTGTTCAAGATTTGAAAATAGAAATAGAAGAAATAAAGAAAATGCAAACTGAGGGAATCTGAAGACAGAAGATCCAGGAAAAAGAACAGGAACAACAGGAACAAGCATCGTCAATGGAATAAAAGAGATGTGTGAGGCCGTGAAAGGCAGCCTATGTTGGTTGAATGAGGCTTGCTCTGACGACCCAGTAGAAAACTCTACAGATATGGAACTATGAGCCATGCACTGAGATCCAGAGACATGCACTGACCCCTACAGAAGACAGACTTGGGACCTTCCAGCTACAGATGAACTCTCTTGCCAAAGCCAAATGGCTGCTGAACTTGGGGAAAGTTACATGATAGTAAGGAAAACATAACGTCTATATAGATTAATTAATTGCTATTCAAAATTGAGGTTATTACCATCAAATTGTATTACCCATAGAACAATTAATTGATTGTATAATCTCTTGCCTTCCCAATCCTTACCCTTAACCCTCCTTACTACTCTGACTTAGTAGTGTTACTCCTCTAGCCTATACATTTTCTTCTGATACTTCCACCTCCACCCTAAATTCTTACCACAAATGAGTCACTCCAATGACCTCTCTCCTTTAAAAAAAAGAAAAAGAAAAGGGGAGTTGTGGAGCAGTGAAAGGCAGCCTATTTTGGTTGAATGAGGCTTGCTCCAGCAACCCGGTAGAAAATTCTACAAGGGATAGAACAGTGAGCCACATTTCTAGAGACAGGTGCCTGACACCACAGAACCCCCAACTCCATAAATCTGTGACTATAAGACACACAGACAATGTCCGAAGCTTCTGGCATTCTGGCTAGACTCCAACCCCACAGTTATCTGACTATAGCCAGGTAGGCTCGTCCACACAGTTGCCTGATAGCCCAGCCCTCTATAAAAGGGACTGCTTGGTCCCTCCTTGCTCTCTTTAAGCTCTCACCATTACTCTCCTCTCTAGCCCTCCTTCTCTCTCTCCCTTCCCCTCTCTCTCCATCTGGCCATGGCCAGCTTCTCTCTCTCTTTCTACCTTCACTCTTTCTCCCTGCCTTTCTACAATAAGTTCTGAAACCATAGACTGCCTCTGCTCATCAAGGCTCACTGTGCTTGAATGATGGGATAGGCTTTCCCCTAAAGAGGCCCATCTAACCTTCCTGCACTCCAGCCACAGACCAGACCAAGGACTCTCGCCTGCATGGGAACCACCCCATGTCCTCTCCTCCCTTTGGCCTCGGGGCTGACCGAGCTGCCCCTGGGGCCCTCACTTTGTTCTCAGCTCTACTGTGGTATCCAGTAAGGGATGCCCAAGACTGAGAACCTGTTATCTCTGGCCTCCGATAGTCCTAGAGACCTAGGACTGCCCCTTGTACACCCCCACCCCCCCAGTGAGCTTGGATTCCTGGCTTACCACAGCCAGACACAACATCCAGATCCACGTGGAAAGCATGCAACAGTCTTCTGTGTCTACCCGCCCAGAGCACTGGAACTCTGGCAGGATGTGGGTTTCCTCCCACTCCTTTTAATCCCCCACAGCCACTGCCAAACAGAGATGGAAAAGAGAATCTCAGGCATAAAAGAAACAATAGAAGAACTTGATATATCTGTCAAAGATTATATTAAATTTAAAAAGTTTCTGACATAAAACACCCATGAAATATGGGATATTTGAAAAGACCTTACCTGAAAATAATAGGAATAGAAGAAGGTGAAGAATCCTAGTTCCAAGGACCCAAAAATATTTTCAACAAGATCTTAAAAGGAACTTTCCCCAACCTAAAGAAACATACCTATAAACATATAAGAAGCATAAAGAACACCAATTAGATAGGACAAGAAAAGAAAATGCTCTTGCCACACAATAATTAAAACACTAAATCTACAGTACTAAGAAAGTATATTAAAAACTACAAGAGGAAAAGGCCAAGTAACATGCAAAGGAAGACCTATCAAAATTACATGTGACTTCTTAATAGAGACTCTAAATATAGTAGAGCCTGGACAGGTGTCTTATAGCCTCTTGGAAAACACGAATGCCAACCTAGACTACTATATCCAGCAAAACTCTCAATCAACATAGATTGAGAAACCAAGATACTCTAAGATAAAACCTAATTTAAACAGCTATCCATAAATCCAGTCTACAGAAAATACTAGAAGAAAAACTCCAATCCAAGGAAGATAACTACACCCAAGAAAACACAGGAAATAAATAATTCCATACCAGCAAAAACAAACTAAGGGACACACACACACACTACTACCAGCACCAGCACCACCAGCATCACCACCACCACCAACAACAACAACAACATCAAAATAACAATCATTTGTCATTAATATCTTTCATTAATAGACTTAAATGGCCATTAATAGACTTTCAACCAAAAAGTAACTAAAAGAGAAGGGGAAGACACTTTATACTCATCAAAGGAAAAATCCACAAAGACTACATCTCAATTCTGAATATCTGTTCCCTGAATACAAGGGTACCCACATTCATAAAAGAAACATTACTAAAGCTTAAATCACACATAGAACCTCACACATTAATAAGGGTAGTCTTCAACGTCCTATACTCACCAGCTGACAGATCAAGATAAAAACTAAACAGAGAAATAAGCTGAAATAAGCTAACAGACTTTATGAATCAAATAGGCCTAGCAACCTAGCAACTATCTATAGAACATTTCACTCAACAAATACATATACATATATATATATATATATGTAATGGAACCTTCTCCAAAACTGGGATATAGTCCTTCACAAAGGAAGTCTCAACAGATAAAGGAAATTGAAATAATCCCTTGTATATAATCAGACCATAATGGACTAAGGCTTCACATCAACAACAACAGAAACAACAGAAATCCTAGAGATTCATGGAGACTGAATAACTCTCTATTCAATAACCGGTCATGGAAGAAATTATTAAAAAAAATAAAGACTTTCTGGAATTCAATGAACATGAAGGCAAAACACCCCAAATTTATGGAACATAACAACAGTAGTGCTAAGAGAAAAGTTCATAGCACTAATTCCCTTCATAAACAAATTGGAGAGATAATATACTAGGAATTTTAAAGTACGCCTGAAAGTTCTAAATAAAAAAAAAAAGGCAGACACATGCAAAAGCAGTAGATTGCTGGGCATAGTTAAATTCAGAGCTGAAATAAATAAATTAGAAACAAAAAGAACAATAGAAAAAATCAATGAAACCAAGATCTGGTACTTTGAGAAAATTAACAAGATAGATACAAAATTAGCCAAACTAACTAAAAGACACAGAGACTGTATCCAAATTAACAGAATTAGAAATGAAAAGGGAGATATAAAAATAGATACTGAGGAAATTCAAGAATCATTAGGTCTTCAAAAGACTGTAATCCACAAAATTGGAAAATCTAAATGAAATGGATGATTTTCTTGATAGATAACACTTACCAAAGTTAAATCAAGATCAGTTAAACTATTAAATAGCCCTATAACTCCTAAAGAAATTTAAGCAGTCATTAAAAGTCTCCAAACCAAAAACAGCCCAGGGCCAGATGGTTTTAGCACAGAATTCTTCTAGACTTTCATAGAAGCGCTAATGCCAATACTCTTGAAACTACTACACAAAGTGAAAGCAGAAGGAACATTGCCAAACTCATTTTATGAGGTGACAGTCACCCTGATACCTAAACCACACAGACTCCACAAAAAAGGGAACTTCAGACCAATTGCTCTTATACTCACAATAAAATACTCACAAACCAAATCCAAGAACACATTAAAAAGAAAAAATCCATCATGATCAAGTAGGCTTTATCCCAGGGATGCAGGGATGGTTCAACATACACAAATCCATCAACATAATCTACCATCTAAACAAGCTAAAAGAAAAAAGTCACATGATCATCTAATTAGATGCTGAAAAGGCCTTTGACAAAATTCAACACCCATTCATGTTAAAAGTAGTGGAGATATCAGAGATAGAAGACACATCTTAAATACAATAAAGAAAATAAATGGCAAACCAATAGCAAAAATGAAATTAAATGGAGAGAGAGATAAGGCAATTACACTAAAATCAGGGACAAGACAAAGCTGCCTACTCTCTCCCAATTTATTGAGTGGAGGAATTAAATTTACATCCAGACCAATAAGACAAGTAAAGAAAGATCAAGGAGATACAAATCAGAAAGGAAGAAGTCAGAATATCACTATTTGCAGATGATATGATAGTATATGTAATTTACCCCCAAATTTCCTCCAGAGAACTCCTACAGCTAATAAACACCTTCAACAAAGTGACTAGATACAAATCCAACTGAAAAAAATCAGTAGCCCTCTTTCATACTAACAATAAACAGGATGAGAATGGAATTGGGGAAACAACACCCTTCACCATAGTTACAAATAATATAAAAGATCTTGGTGTGACTCTAACCAAGAAAGTGCAAATTCTGTATGAGAAGAACTTCAAGTCTCTGAAGAAGTTGAGGAAGATATCAGAAGATGGAAAGGTCTCCCATGCTCATGGATCAGTAGGATTAACATAGTACAAATGACCTTATTACCAAAAGTAATCTACAGATTCAGCGCAATCCCCATCCAAATTCTAATATAATGCTTCACACACCTAGAAATAACAACTCTCTACTACATTTGAAAAAAAAAGAAAAAAGAAAAAGCACAGGATAGGTTAAAAACGACCCTGTACAAAAAAGAACTTCTCGAAGTACCACCATAGCCGCTCTCAAGCTTTACAACAGATCAATAGTAATAAAAAACTGTCTGGTACTGACATTAAGACGGTAAGACGGACCAATAACTCAGAATCCAAGGCACTGTGAGGCAAAGGACACCCTCAGTTAGACAAAACTGCAACCTACAGAATGGGAAAAGATCTTCACCAATCCTAACAGCTGACAGAGCACTAATATCCAAGATATATAAAAAGCCCCCCAAAATTACCTGCCCCCCAATTCCTTAAAAAATGAGATACAGAGCTAAACAGAGTGTTCTCAAGAAAGGAATGAAATCTAGAATGGCCAAGAAGCACTTAAAGAAATATTCAATGTCCTTTGTCCTCAGGGAAATGCAAGTCATACAACTCTTGAGATTCCATCTTCCACCTGTTAGAATAGCTAAGATAAAAAACTCAAATGGCAGTGCATGCTGGTGATGATTTAGAGAAGAGGAAAGTTCCTCCACTGATGATGGGAGTTCAGCCATGTACAACTACTCTGGAAATCAATCCCATGATTTCTCAGAAAATTGGAAACTATACCTCAAGCCCCAATATACCACTCTTGAGCATATACCCAAACTACGCTCTACCATACCACAAGGATACTTGTTCGACTATGTTTATAGAAGATTTATTTATAAAAGCTAGAAACAAGCCAGCGGTCTCTCAACAGAAGGAGAGATAAAGAAAATGTGGCTCATTTTCACAATGGAATACCACTCAGCTATTGAATATAAGAACATCATGAAATTTTTCAGGTATACGTATGGAACTAGAAAATATCATCCTGAGTGAGGTAATCCAAAACTTCTACTTATTCTTAATGAAGATGAGTGTAGTAACTAACAAACCAAAACTAAAATCTCATTTCATCCTTTCATCACTGCTAATAGCTTCATTTGTTACCATATTTTAATAAATTTCCACTCAAAGAATATCTATGCATAATAGAGATCATTGAATTCATTTCATGTAGACCTCAGGAACTCTTAGGTAGCCATCATTAAAATTATACTCTGTTCATACATCTTTCCTTAGGTTTTAATGCTGGGTTTCTTTATGTGGGATGATTAGTGTGAATTTATATCATAGAATTTACAACATTAATGTTGGCAAAAGCCTTAGAATTCATCAGCTCTGTTTTGCTATTGTTGTGGCAGTAATGTCAATGCTGCGCATCTTGTTATTTGCAGAGCCAGGATTTGTACCCATGAGAGCTGACCTTATGAACAGTATTTGAATTGCCAGAGTCTAGAGATAAAGTGACTTAACAAAGGTGTGAATAAGAATAACGGGGGGACATTTGAACATACACACACACACACACAAATTCTACTCATGAAAACCAAATATGTTATCCAGCAACTTTATATGTTCTTTAAAAAATGATTGTAATGGATTTCTATTAATAAAGTACAGGAATCTCTGGTGTACATGTAATTATTTTATACACAGTCACACATACAAATGAACACAGATTTGTATGATTACTAAAATAAATATAGATTAAAATTTCCAGGATTCTGAAATATCACTATGGTCCTTCTCAGGCAGTAGTTTTTCTCTTTCAAAGATGACCACACTCAGTACTTATGCTTCTTGTTGTCAACCTCTCTATAGGCACAACTGATCTGTATTTTATCTGAAGTACTTTATTTTTTATTATATTTTTGAAATCTGTTCATGTCTAGGACTCATGAGCTCCTTTATATTCTGTACAGATTCTACTATAAGAATATCTATTTCTTGTATTGCTGTTCAACATTTAGATTATGTATGTTTTCATCTCTGGGTGTAGCTGTTATGCATATCCTTATATTCTTAATGATACAGCCCAGTGCCTATTGGATATTACTGCATCATTAGTGTGTCTTTCAGTATTACTAAAAATATTTTAAGCAGTTTTAGCATTTCATCCACCAGCAAAGGAAGGAATACCAATTTAGTGACTTTTTTCAATAATATTTTTATTCATTTTTCATCCCAGTTGCAGTAATACTAGCCTTTCCTTAGTACTGATTTTAACTAATTATGCATATTGTGAGTAGAGTGGAATATTTTGTGGCATGCATACACTTTATAATGACTTAAACAAGATATCTTCATGCCTTACCTCTAACTATTATATTTCTGTCTCTTGTAAACATTCAACATGCTCTTTTTCTTGCAAATTTGAAGTGCACAATTAATAGCTGCCACTCAACCACACAAAAGTCTTCTAAAATGTTTTTCACTTGTGATTCATGTTTACATGAAAGGCATTCAGGCTATCCTGTATACAGGTATATAAAATGGCTATACAAGTCAAACAATGATTATTGATAATTAATCAAAAGGAAGTTCATTTCAAAATCCTTTGGTGTACTTATAATTTTACTGTTAGTTAAAGATGAATACAAGTTTTCCCACTAATGAGCTGCATATGCTTGTTTATTTTTATATGTAATTTAATTCATAAATATTTTTCAATAATATTTTTATTCATTTTTCATCCCAACTGCAGCCCCTTCCTCTTTTTCCCCCAGTCCTGCTCTTACAAATCCCTCCCTCCAAACCAAAAAAATAAAAATAAAACAACAAACATAGCCGGACAGTGGTGACACTCGCCTTTAATCCCAGCACTTGGGAGGCAGAGACAGGAGGATTTCTGAGTTCGAGGCCAGCCTGGTCTACAGAATGAGTTCCAGGACATCCAGGGCTACACAGAGAAACCCTGTCTCAAAAAAACAAACAAACAAACAAAAAAATCCCTCCCTCCACCACCCACTCCATATCCTCACCAAAATATGCTGTCACTTGAACTTTTGATCTCAGATAATGTGAGAGGTGTAAAATGGAACCTCAGAGTTGTTTTAATTTGCATTTCCCTTATGACAAAATGTTAAATATTTCTGTCAATGCTTCTTGGCCATTCGAGATTCCTCTGTTGAGAATTCTTTGTTTAGCTTTGTATACCAATTTTTTGTTGTTGTTTTGTTTTGTTTTGTTTTTAACAATTTTATTAGATATTTTCTTCAATTACATTTCAAATGTTATCCCGAAAGTCCCCTATACCCTCACCCTGCCCTGCTCACCAACTCACCCACTCCCACTTCTTGGCCCTGGTGTTCCCCTGTACTTAGGCATATAAACTTTGCAAGACCAGGGCCTCTCCTCCCAATGATGGCTGACTAGGCCATCCATCGTCTGCTGCATATGCAGCTAGAGATACAAGCTCAGGTAGTACTGGTTATTTCATATTGCTGTTCCTCCCATAGGGTTGCAGACCCCTTCAGCTCCTTGGGTACTTTCCCTAACTCCTCCACTGGGGGCCCTGTGTTACATCCAATAGATGACTGTGAGCATCCACTTCTGTATTTGCCAGGCACTGGCATAGCCTCACAAAAGACAGCTATATCAGGGTCATGTCACCAAAATCTTGCTGACATATGCAATAGTGTCTGTGTATGGTGGTTGTATATGGGATGGATCCCCAGGTGGCACAGTCTCTGGATGGTCCTTCCTTCTGTCTCAGCTCCAAACTTAGTCTCTGTAACTCCTTCGATGGGTATTTTTTTCCCCATTCTAAGGAGGGACGAAGTATCCACAGTTTGGTCTTCCTTCTTCTTGAGTTTCATGTGTTTTGCAAATTATATCATGGGTATTCTAAGTTTGTGGGCTAATATCCACTTATCACTAAGTGCATGTGTCACAGAGCTAAACAAAAAAATTCTCAACTGAAAATACCGAATGGCTGAGAAGCACCTGAAAAAAATTTCAACATCCTTAATTATCAGGGAAATGCAAATCAAAACAACCCTGAGATTCTACCTCACACCAGTCAGAATGGCTAAGATCAAAAATTCAGGTGACAGCAGATGCTGGCGAAGATTTGGAGAAAGAGGAACACTCCTCCATTGCTGGTGGGATTGCAGACTTGTACAACCACTCTGGAAATCAGTCTGGCGGTTCCTCAGAAAATTGGACATAGTACTACAGAAGATCCAGCAATACCTCTCCTGGGCATATACCCAGTAGATGTTCCAACTGGTAATAAGGACACATGCTCCATTATGTTCATAGCAGCCTTATTTATAATAGCCAGAAGCTGGAAAGAACCCAGATGTCCCTCAACAAAGGAATGGATACAGAAAATGTGGTACATTTACACAATGGAGTACTACTCAGCTATTAAAAACAATGAATTTATGAAATTCTTAGGCAAATGGATGGACCTGGAGGATATCATCCTGAGTGAGGTAACCCAATCACAAAAGAACTCACATGATATGCTGTACTGACTAGTTTTGTGTCAACTTGACACAGCTGGAGTTATCACAGAGAAAGGAGCTTCAGTTGAGGAAAGGCCTCCATGAGATCCAACTGAAAGGCATTTTCTCATTTAGTGATCAAGGGTGAAAGGCCCCTTTTAGATGTGATCATCTCTGGGCTGGTAGTCTTGGTTCTTTAAGAGAGCAGGCTGAGCAAGCCACGGGAAGCAAGCCAGTAAAGAACATCCCTCCATGGCCTCTGCATCAGCTCCTGCTTTCTGACCTGCTTGAGTTCCAGTCCTGACTTCCTTGGTGATGAACAGCAATATGGAAGTGTAAGCTGAATAAACTCTTTCCTCCCCAACTTGTTTCTTGGTCATGATGCTTGTTCAGGAATAGAAACCCTGACTAAGACATATGCATTCACTGGTAAGTGGGTATCCCAATTTTTAAAATTGGTGTATTTGGTTTGTTGGTATCTAACTTCTTGAGTTCTTTATGTATTTTGGATATTAGCCTGGTCATATGTAAGGCTGGTTAAGATATTTTCCCATTTTCTAGGCTGATGTTTTGTCCTATTCATTGTGTCCTTTGCCTTGCACAGGCTTTTCAGTTCCATGAGGTCCTATTTAATAATTGTTGTTCTTAGTGCCAGAGCTTTTGGTGTTCTGTTCAGGAATTTGTCTCCTGTACCAATGAGTTCAAGGTTATTCCCTACTTTCTCTTCTATTAGATTTTGTGTTTACAGGTTTATGTTGATTTTTTCTGATTCAGTTGGACTTGAGTTTTGGTCAAGTGATAAATTGGGATCTATTTTCATTCTTCTACATGCAGACATCCAGTTGAGATCAGCACCATTTGTTGAAGATGCCTTCATTTTTCCATTGTATGGCTATGGGGCAAGTGGACAGAAAAACTGGTAATTGTGAATGAAAACAAACCCTGTGAAACTCAGAAATGAGTAAGGTAGGCATGGAGCCACTTCCCTGACAAACTCTACTTGCTCTAGTACATGTAGCCCTGATACCCCACTGAGAGGACTATTGCAGTCATATAGCATATATGACTGGCATTCTCCATTCTAATGAGGTATCAAAATAGGTTCCAAGTGTTCAGCCAATGAGCTTCCCTTCCTGGGCATTCCTTCCCACAAAAGGCATTTAATCCCTCCTTCCCACTGAGTAGTAATGTGTATGCATTCACATTCACCATCAAATAAAGCAGTTGTACAAGGAAGGACTGTCTTCATCGAGGATCGCCTGTCTTAAAGAGCCTTGCCTAAATCTCCCTGAGAAGGCCCTCTCTCTCCCAGCCCTTCGGTACTGTAGGCACTCACTGGGAACCAAACCAGGTTCCACACTCACCCATCCTGGACAACCTGAGGGGAAGCATGGACTACGGACCCTGGTTCCCAACTCCTAGCAGTATCCAGTCAGCACTAGGAGACTGGAAACCACAGCAATCATCCCAAACTCTGCAGCCCTTTTCTACCTGGGGAAACGCCAACCGAGGACCCCATTACTGACTGCATTCTGCCTCCCCTGAGGAGCATGCTGGTATTTCAGTCATCCCAGCAGTGAGACAGACATACCCATGCTATAGTCCACAAACTTGAAGTAGCTAAATAACAAGAAGGGCCCAAGGCAGATGCGTGAATCTTGCTCAGAGGGGAAATAAAATAGTCATTGGATGTGGGTGAAAGAAAAGAGATGGGAGGGTAACTATGGGGTGGGGGGATTAGGAGTAGGTAGAGCCAGGGAGATAGGGCTGGGAGAGTGAATGGATAGCAGCAGTAGGCAGGGAAGTGGGGCAATCTCTAGGACTTGCCAGAGACCTGGGATGTGGGGAGGCCGCAGAGGATCAATGGAGACAACTTCAACTGTGACTCCTGGTAGTGGAGCCTGAAGTGACCAACTCCTGTTACAAGGTAGGACTCCCAGTAGAGAGATAAAGACACCAACCTACCAATAAATGCTTCGATCCAAAATTTGTCCTGCTTACAAAAAGTGCAGGACAAAGATAGAACAGAGACTGAGAATGGCCAGCCAAGGTGAGGCTCAACTTGAGATCCATCCCATGGGCAAGAATCAATCTCTGAAACTATTAATGATATTCTGTTATGCTTGTAGACAGGAGCTTAACATTACTGCTCTTATAGAGGCTCCACCCAGGAGATGACCAAAACTGATCCAGAGCCTTATGTTTGATGGAGCTCAGGAGTCTTGTGGAAGAGTTGGGTGATGGATAGAGGGACCAGGAGAGAATAAGGATGCCAGAAGAAGAACCAACAGAGTCAACTAAACTCGATTTGGGGGGCTCTTAAAGACTGAAACACCAACCAAAGAGCACAAGTGAGCTGGACCTTAGCCCTCCTCACACATATGTAGCAGAAGTGAAGCTTAGGCTTCATCTGGATCCCCTGACAACAGGAGCAGGGGCTTACCTTGACTCTGTTGCCTGCCTTTGGTTCCTGTTCTCCTAACTAGACTGCCTTGTCTGGCCAGAGTGGGAGAAGATGTGCCTAGTCCAGCAGTGTCTTGATGTGCCAGGGTGGGTTAGTGCTCAGGGGGACCTCATGTTTCTCAGAGGAGAAGGGGAGTGGTTGGGAATGAGGGATGTAAGTAGGGGACTGAATATAGGGAGGCTGAGATTAGGATATAAAATAAATAAATACATTAGCAGGGAAGAATAAAAATTAGAATGAGCTAAATAGTTGTCTTGTTGGTTCAGATCACCTCCTGCTCTTCCAAAGGACATGATTTCAGTTCCCAGAGCAAGACAGATGGTTCACAAGTGTCTGTAATTCCAGTTTGTTGGAAGGAGTTGATCTCCCTCTCTGTTCTTGTCCCCAATGCCACAGACATACACACACACATAAATGCACACTCAGATAGAGAAAGAGAGAGAGCATACTCTCACAAGACAAAAATACACATATAAAAATAAAATAGAAATAAGGTCTTTAAATTAAATTATTTTTCAAAAATAGTAAAATCTATCTTGCTTTTGAAAAATAGTAGAAAAACATAGAACTGAAAAAGAATTTGTATTTTGCTTTTATTTCAATTGCTAATTGTATTTTAATGAGTTATCTCCCCTGACTATTCTCCTTGAGAAAATAATAGGATTAAAATAGATAAGGTCTTCATGGTTGTGAGAGCTATGTAACCTGTGAATTATTTTAGAGCCTGATTTGAAAGGGTCAGTAATAATATTCAGTTTTTTGGTGGAGACTTGCATTTTGTAACTTTGAAGTAAATAGTCACAAACTCTGTAGGAAAGAAACTGATAGAATAACAGAGAATAAACTAGTTTGTTCACGTGCTGTTTGTTGTGTTTTTGGTTTGTTTGTCTCTCTTACACTGGGGTCGAGGTCCAAAATGATTGCCAGGTACTTAATACATATGCATATACATACAGGTTATATATAGCATCTATACATACATACATACATACATACATACATACATACATACATACATACATATAAACACACACACTCACACACACACACATATATAGTATATAATATATATGTATGTACACATATACATTGCTTAAAGTGTTTACTCCTCATAGCCAGTTCCTATCAATGCAAAGAGAACTATGTCTCTCTCATGTTTATAACAAGCTATATGGAGTGCATTATGAACCATTATAAAAATGTAGAGAGTAATATCAGCTTACCAATTTCTATAAACACTATGCCTAGTTGAATGAATCTTTCTTCTGCCCTTGTGCCCATGTATTAGTCAGGGTTCTCTAGAGTCACAGAACTTATGGATAGTCTCTAGATAGTAAAGGAATTTATTGATGACTTACAGTCGGCAGCCCAATTCCCAACAATGGTTCAGTTGCAGCTGTGAATGGAAGTCCAAGGATCTAGCAGTTACTCAGTCTCACACAGCAAGCAGGCAAAGGAGCAAGAGCTAGACTCCCTTCTTCCAATGTCCTTATATTGTCTCCAGCAGAAGGTGTAGCCCAGATTAAAGGTGTGTTCCACCACACCCTTAATCCCAGATGAAAAGGTGTAGCCCAGATTAAAGGTGTGTTCCTTAAACTCGGGGATTTAATCTTCTGGAATCCATAGCCACTATGGCTCAAGATCTCCATACCAAGATCCAGATAAGGATCTCCAAGCCTCCAGATAAGGGTCACTGGTGAGCCTTCCAATTCTGGATTGTAGTTCATTCCAAATATAGTCACGTTGACAACCAGGAATAGCCACTACAGCCCATAAACTGTATCTACCACTCACCCTACCCTGTAAGTGGGGCAGAATGAAGGCAGTTATTTCTATAGTCAAGAGAAGAGGCATGGTCCCGGGTACAAACTTTTATGAATTCAGAAGTGAGACAGCAACTCAAGGAGGGCAATCAAACAACCATCTGCTCTAGGACATCATTTCCCATAGAGTCTTCCAGAGGTAAATACTACTAACACAAGGATCAGTGGGACAGTTAATACAATTTTATGAGCCCAAGTTGCATAAGAAGTGAAGAGCAGTCTATAATTTCAAGTAGTCCAGAGAACAGCCACATAGCCAACACATGTTAACAGGTTGTCACTGGTCTCAGTGAAACTGGTGCTCATGAAAACTAAGTGGGGGATACTCCCTAACCCTTTGATAGCCTAATATATGCTACCTCTTCATTGTCTCTATTTCTCCCTCTCCCTATCTCTCCTTCTCTCCCTCTCCCTCTTCCTTCCTCTAGCCCTGTTTCTTTTTCAACCTCTAGTTTCTTCCCACTTCCTTTAAAGAAATACTTAGCTTATATTTCTAATGAGCCTCAGGAAACTCACTAGGGCTGTGCCTGAACATTGCTTGTAATTTACGGTGAGTTATGTTTCAATTACCTCCATATTATGGTATACTGGTAAGGGCAGGCATTATGTCATGTCAGGAATACAGGCAAGAGAAAATATGGACGCCCCCATTACAGCCAGTGATGGAGCAGTTTTAATAATATTGGGGGAAAATGGAACATAAATGCTTTTCATCTGCACCATTACCACACATTAGCAACACCCGGCACCAGAGTGTGCAGGAAAGGCTGAAGGACAGAAGGGGTTGCAGGGATGCTGGCTACTCGCATTGGCTCTCTGCATTTGGAGACAGGCAGAGGGAGTCCCTGGAAATGTTTACTTCTTCTCTAAATAATAACCTTACCAAAGATATAAAGCACAAACTTTTAAAAGAAGAACAAAATCTAATTCTGCCCCTTTCCTGTGAGAAGGAAAAGTCTTAACTTGTTCTTTCCTTCTGTTCTCTTCCCTCTCCCTCTCCCCCTCCCTCTCCCTCATGTGCCCTGCCTCTTTATTTTCTTGACACAAATAGCAGTCATTGCTCAAAGAATGTGCGAATTAGGCTGCTTTGTAATTCAAACCTTTTATTCAGGTTACTGGATATGTACTAAGGAGGAAAATACCATGGACTAAATGGCTGTATTATGGATGTTTCCAGCTGCATATGGGAGGGTGAGTTCTCCCCACACAAATCTCCCCAAGCCCAAGCCCCGGACTCCATTTGCCACTTAGGATGGAATTTGGCTAATGCTAATTCCCACCTCTTTCTTTCTTTCAAATACAGGGATGGGGAGCATATATAGATGTTTTCCTTGGGTGTGATTGGTGCTTTTAAGGAGAGGAAGTGGCACACAGGAGCAGCCTCAGCCAGGTGAGGATCTGAATGATGTGTGCTCTGAGGATTGGAGGAGCGCAAGTGGTGTATAGCTCCTGCAATACAGTAAGAAAGATGAGGACGCCTGGCCTTGATGCATTCAACAGCTGCATTACTTTGTTCAGTTAGAACAAATATAGTCAGTCAGGAGTGCCTCATATTTTATGAAGGGCTCAGTAACTGCAAGAATACATGGGTAGTCTAATTTTTCTTTAATCATAATGATGGTATAAGCCTAAACTAAGGGGAGACTACAAGAAACACAGGAACATGCTCAGAAAACACTCTGAATTACAGAGAATGTTAAGCCAACTTTGGAGATGATATAGATGCCAGGAAGATGATTTGCTGTGGGTTCATGATTTCTTTTGTTGCTTCTAGATATAATTTGCATGCACTAGGAAAGATCAACATTTTTCATATAATGTGAAAGATGCCTCTATTATTAGTCATTTCATTAAACATTCTACTATGCAGTAATAACCAGAATCATTTTACTCCATATGAAATGAAGGTATCTAGTGAACAAGTTGGAAGCACTCAGTACTCTCCTGAATTGTACAACTCTTGGGAGAAGCACACAGTATACAATATGTGAGTGCCTTTGTGTTGTGATGCATGCTGGGAAAGAAAATATGAGAGTATTAGAAGATTAAGACCAGATTCGAAAGTCTTCAGAGAAATCAGGATTAAGCTGAGTGACTCAATACTTGTGCTTTGTTCACTTAATAGCACAGTTTGAACATTTTTGTTGTTGTTGTTGTTGTCGTCGTAGTTGTCAAATATTCTTGGGAGATATTTTTAATCATTGCAGGGTGTGTCTTTTAAATGAGACTAGATGTTTGTTTATGACCTTTATAACATATTTCCGGTTCTTTTTGGGTTGTTGGAATTGTCTCTATTACTCACATTTACAAATAATACCTAAAAGCCTATTTGATACAAAATGCAACTGCTGCCATTTCTAATTAAATGATTTTTATATTATAAATAATTGTGTCGTTATGTATTATTATTTTATTATATGCTGCATTATTTAAATGGGTTCAAATCACTAGTTTAAAAGGCCAGGAAGGGGGATAACATCTAAAATGTAAATAAATAAAATAACCAATCAGAAAGTTTAAAAATGAATAAATCTAAAAGTTTTAGAAAGTTCTCAACATGCCAGATCATTAACTTTGGGGTATTCTACTTTAGGAAAGCTGGTGCTGCTGTACTTTGTCCAGCTTTGTATGTGTACTTAACCATAGAGTTAAATGCTTCCACTTCTCCATTTCTGCTGTTCCGTGTGTCCCATGCCTCTGGGTGCTCACTTCCACTGAATACCAGTCTCTAGCTTACTTCTGAAAGATAGCTTTTTTCAAATTAAGAGTACAACACTGCCTATTGTAATAGCTTTCTTATTTCTCATCCTGCTATTTGTCTCTTAATTACATTTCTGCATTAAAAAAAAGAATTCTTTTTCCTTGCCTTTTGATATGTTTATCAAAAATTATTGATTTTTTTCTTGTTGCATTTCTCGTTCATGACTTTTATCTGAGAAAATACTTTGTCTGAACATCCACTAAGTATTCACCAATGTTTTCTACTCTTTTTGTTGTTTTTATTTTTCTACGTTTCACTTTTATAATTCATCTGAAATTCATTTAGATGTAAATGAGAGAAAAATAGTGTTCCTCACAAAGTTAGAACAATTCCTGAATGGCCCATAGCTCCTCCATTGTTTTATGATGTACTATTTGTCAAATACCAAGTATCTAAATATACTAGAATTTATTCCAAGGTTACAAGTTCTATTGATCTGTCTGTAAATATTTATAACAAAGGATTCAGAATTGCTTTAGTGGTATAATCAATTTTAATATCTAGTAGGGGGAAAATCTTCCTCTCATCTTCCAATTTCTCTTCGCTGTATCCTACCAGACTGGAGATGAATTTTAGAATTATTTTGTCAAATCTCTATAAAAGAAAAATTAATAGACAGAGGAGATCCCAATTGCCTGACATTTTAAACTTGCAAATTTGGCCAAATTGATGCTAAATGCTCCTTATAAAATGTACTTAGAACTCCCCAATCTAATGCCTTTTTTCTTGGTCAGTTTTAAACATAGGCAGGACAATGAAAACTTACATTTCCTGAACCAAAACCGAGAGATAAGCAACCTGCTATGGGCCTTCTGATCTCGACTTTTCTACCATAATGTGTCCTGTGTGTGGCTTATGAATATCAAGCTTTTTAAAAGTTTCTGGCTTTTACTCATTAAAATACCTTTCTCTGTGTGCTCAAATGGTCTTTAATGATCTCTTGGTCATTATTGTTGAGATATGACCTATGGAGGGAATACGAGCACCAGATAAATTTGGTTGAAGCATGAATTGTGGTTCTACTAGCTGCCGCTTCAATGTTCACAGATTACACACACACATACACTTATTCATATACACATACACACATACATATAAATACACACATATAAACACACACACACACACACCTAAAAATAACCTAAAATGTATGACAAAAAGTCATTGGGAACCTCACTTGTGTAACTTTTAGAGCAATGATTTGGTATTGACTAATAACTTTATAGATCACAACATCTGCAAATAATTAAAACTGACCACATTTTATAAATATTGCTTTAAAGCTATATAGTGGCTTGAGAAAGATACAGACCAACAAATAAACAAATGGTATTCAGAAGTATCTTATATTTTTACTTATAAATAAATTTCATTATTCCCATTCTCAAACATCATATTATCACTATGGTCATTGCCAGCATCAGCATCAGCATCAGCATCAGCATCATCATCTTGCAGCTAGCCCAACTGCCCACTGCCTATAGATTATTTTTTATATTTCTGTTGTAAATATAATCTTTTACTTACATGTTTGAATGACATTGGTAGTTTTCAAAGATTATTTTTTAGTCTACTCTCTTTGCAAAATCCAATTTCCATAAAAATCTTACCTTTCTAGTTTCTCCAGAACTAAACAGAATCACTCCAGAACCTCCTGGAAGCCTCCTCCCGGGTTCTAGCTCTCATGGTACCAGAAGATGTTAGGCAGCCTGCCAAAGGAGAACGACAATCAGTGATCCTACCCAAATGTAAGGTGTTCCAACCACAAATTACCAAGGCAGACATCCTCAAGTGCACAGTAGCAGCATTTATATTTTGGGTTTAATGTAGTTGTCAGTTAATCCTGCTCAAATTACCTGGTGGGCAGTGTACTCCTCACTACCTGCCCCATGTCCTGGGTTCCCGAATGAAAGAAAGACAAACACACACACACACACACACACACACACATGAGCCACGTATCCTTATATATTTTAATATGCTTTAAACAGTTCAGTGTCTGGACCCCTCAGAACCTCCCACATGACTAATACTTCCCCTCTGATATTCTTAAGTTACTGCTTACTAAAATCTATATTCTATCTTTGTTGCCCAAGACCCAATCGGGGGGAGGGGCGAGGTGCTGGGGCTGCTCTTCCCTGTTCTGGCATGATTGGCATGCTCTTGCTTCTGCATCTCTCAGGCCTGGGCCTTTCTCCTTTCCAGACATGGTGGTTCTCTCTCCTTCTTCTTCCTTCGGCCCCCCTTGTCCACAAATCCTAGTCTTACCTCTGTCTCCCTGCCTAGTCATTGGCTGCTGACAACTTTAATTACCAATCAAAACCAACTGGGTGAAGACCCTCAGAGTCTTAGGTGTGGATTCTTGTACAATTTTTGGAACGCAATTAGCATAATATAGGCATTAGACCAAATCCAATAGCCATGTAACTGGTTTTAAGACCTGTTCAATCGATGAGAATTTGTGTCTGATACTTCAGGTCTTGGACCCCCATTGGAGACCCCACAAATGCCACTCTACTAAACCAGTTTTAGTTCTAATTCATTCTAGATGCGTATTCCTGTGCCCATAAATAAATACAGCTCTTACTTGTCATCACAGAAGGTTCTTTCTGTATTACATGGAAACCATTACAAAAAAATGACAGCTCGTTAAAGGTCACTGAGAGGGAGACCCAGTCTTTCCAAAGGAAACGTCTGGTAAGTTAGTCAATACCAAGTGGTCATCCCTAAACAAAATAGGCATGGGGCAAAACTAAGCGGACTTAGAACATTGTATGATACATACATATGTGTACATATATGGTCATGTATGTGACAATAGGACTTAAAGAACTCAAGAATTTGAGAGGGAGTGAGGCACGGGGAGGTACCAGAGGGAAGAAAGGGAGCAGTAGAAATGATAAAAAAAAATAGTACTCATATTCCAAATTCTTAAAAAATAACTATTTCCATGAATAATTTTAAATCCTATTTGTAATTTCTGTCCTAAAAGTCTTACTTATTTTTCCTAGGTTTTCACCTTAACTACTGAGTAGAAGCACTTTTATAATAAACAACTTTATCTTTTCTTGAATAAAGGGTTAATTTCTAAAGCTTTGTCATTAAATATAATGCAGGCTCATGATTGTCTGATTGAGAAATGCTCTCTAAGAACTGAAATGTAATGGGTGTTGAATACAATCAAAGCCTGCTTAATATTTCATGAGATAATTATTTTCACTTGCTTAATCCAATTAATAAATTTCTTGATATTAATTTACTATTATAGTCTAATATTAAATCTTGCATTTTGATTATATTTTAGTTATATAGGGATTAAACTTGCTCATGGCTTATTCTTAAAATTGTTTTTCTATGTAAATGAGATTAGTTAGATAAAGTCACATAGAAATAGCTACTTGGTTTGCACATATGAAATATGCATTTACATATTATTCTACTTCTGCTGGTATTGCCCAGTTTTTCTCTCTGAAATTAATTATTTTAACATTTTTACATATTTTTAATTTCCTAAATCTTTGAAAACCATTCTACATACAGAATTTAAACCTATAATTTGAAATATGCACTTCTATAATAAAATTTCAATTTTTAATAAAAATTTTAATCTTCCTAAGGATTCTCATGAGAAATTTTGATAATTAACATTTTTTGATTATTACTCAGAAAAAATTGTAATCTTTACCTTATTTTTACTGCATTAGATGTAGTATGATTTTGCTAAATTTTCTCTATACAATTACTGTTCTCACATTAAGTTTTCATTTTGTTTTTATTAATTAGGTTTCTTGGGTGATTTCTACTTTTTCTTCTTGTTGTTGTTGTTGTTTATTTTCATATAAGCACATTTATTTTAGGCAAGAGTTTTAAGAACTGTTTTGAGGGTGATTGATGAATAAAACAGCAAAAACATAAGTGTATCTGGGAAAACAAAAGTCCATGAACAAGCCAACCAGACTCAGGAGGCTAAAGACAGTATTCTGAGGCAGTGCTGGTAGGTGTGCTTCTTTGAAAGAACAAAGAAGGGATGCAGGATAGTGCTCAGTGCTATGAAGGGGAACATGAACTGGCCTTTGCCATGATGATAAGCAGACATTGGTAAGAATAAAGCTAAATTAAAATATTCTAGTAATTGTTACAACTAAAATACAACTTCAAAAATGAACAAAAAGGGGAGAAAGTTTTCACAGAAAAGATTTAGAGATTTAGTGGGACTTTCCAAGAAGCAATTAAAATTTGCAACAAAGACATGAGCAAAAACTGAACAGCTCAAGATTTTATGGTTCTGATAAAGACACAGCTTATGTGAAAATGAGATCTTCATGTTGACAAGTGTGAGAGCACTTGTGATGATGTGCAGACAGGATATGTGAAGATGCTCCTGCCTCGACACTCTAGAAAAAGTTTTCTTCTTTGGGGCGCTGATGTATGAGAGGCCAGCATTAAATTGCCTAAGTTCATTCAGTAGAAAATTGTTGGCCATTGAAGAAAAATAAATAGAAAAATTCCAGGAGAAATTTATGGGGAAATATTGAAAGAGAAATCTTTAGGGGATGATTGAAAATATTGGAAAAATAAAAGAATTTACTGATTTATTGTTTCAAGATGCACATACAACGATAGGAGCGAATCAGGCTTGAGCTTGAGAAATTAGACTGGAAATTAGGCAGGTCAAAATTTAGTACATGTGTAGGTGCTATTTAAGAAAACATTTGGGGAAGTTTAGTATTAAAGTAATTTGTTATCAACTTGTTATAGTCATTTGGAAAACGTTTGGACAACCTTAAATAAATACCTCAGAACCTAGTCTTTAATTTAGATTATTTCCTAAAATACTACGTGTAAGTCTCTTGATATGAAAACATGGTTGTTTTGTGCTCCCCTAAGAACTGAAGGAAACTTAGAAAGTTTCTAGCTTGTACTTTTCAAAGCCTGTTTCAACTTAAAAATCACTGTGTGTGTGTGTGTGTGTGTGTGTGTGTGTGTGTGTGTGTGTGTGTGTACACTTCATGTCTGAACAGTATTTCCCCTTTCCCCCATAGGTATCTCACCCAGAACTCTGTATTCCTTGGAGTACTTCTTTGGAGGAACTTCTCAAGCCTTTCTTGTTGCTGTCACAATTACCTTGTGAAGGGAATAGAGGCAGTATTCTCTCCTCCATGTTGCACCCCTTACAGAGTGGAACCAATCTTCCTGTACAGCACACTTCTCCCTAATCTGAGGCAGCAAATGACAAAGCAATAATCTATTTTCATCAAATTTCAAACACAACCATGCTATAGAGAATTTGTACTTAATTTAATTTGTGGAAAGCCACTGCCAGGTAATATTGTGGTCCCATTGTCTTAACTCAGAAGACCTGGCAGGCTCAGAAGCTATCAGTGTGTGAGAAGACAGTGGTCCATGAGTAGAAATAGAAAGATCATTTTTTTTTATTCTGAGCACCTTTCCACCAGGACTTTTTCCTGTGGTTTATGCTACTGACTTCACGTCCCTCCGTATACTTTCGAACCTACATAGAGATTCTTTCTCAAGTATGCATTTATGAGACTTGAGTAGGATCTCAAGAGAAAATGTGATTCATCCCCTTTCCAACCTAAACCTCTCTAGTATCTCTCTCTCACACAAGTCCCAATGGAATTAGATAGATAGTCAATAACTTGGTGGCATAATATATCTGCATGATCTGGAACACAGATTTGACTATATCTGCAACATCAATGCACCATCTTTGCAAATGCTCATTGAATGCCTACTATGTACTGAGCAATAAGGATATGTCAGTTAGTAAGAGAGATCATATTCCAGCCAGGAAATAAGTAAAAGCAAAAACTTAATGCACAGTATGATATTTAATAATGGGCTGTTTGTTAAAACATAAAGCAAGAAATAAGGACAAGAGTGGTGAAATAGGAAGGTCAATTTTAAACACTGTGGGAACGAATGTCTCCTTGAGAAGGTATTGTTTGTCGAAAGGTCTTGAGTGGGTGAGAGAATGAATCATCAGCTATGAAGGAGGAGAGTGTGTCAGGGAAAGGAACATACTTCTACAAAGATTCTGAGGCAAGAAAATATCCAAAACTATGTTCAAAATGTTCAAAAACTAAAGGGCTGCATATGAGTGGATTGAACAGTCAGGGAGACATTTGCCATGAGGTGTGTGAGGTGGGAACAGGTCCCTTGGACTAGTGTACAGACTCTGCCTTTGACTGTGAGTGATCTGCAAACCATTGCATGTTTTGAGGACGAAGACACCCAGTTTAACACATGCCTGAAGAGTTAGTGTAAAGGAAGAATACTTTTAAGGTAAAATAATTAGATTTATTTATGCTGGAGAATATTTAGAATCTTCTTTGTGCAATAGAATATGTGGGAGGCAAAACTCAGAGCTCTTGCTTTTCAAAGTACTTTGCAATCCCTGGAAGAAACAGGCTAAGCATCTGAAAGGCACAGAGCTCTGATTAAATATTACAATCCTAGATTCTTTGTAGAATTATGAAGGGGAGTATTGGGAATCTCAGAATGGTGTCAAACGAAGAGAAGGTATGTAAAGCAAAGGTTTAAAAAACAACAGACTATGGGCACCAAGCAATGCTCACAATTTCTTTGACACCCATTCCTTCAAAACCCTTCTTCATCCTTTGACCTTTGAATGTGGAATGAAGCTAATGAATCTCTTTGATAAATCTGATTATGAGTAAACCAGTAAGAGGGTGAATGTAAAGGTATATTATTTAAAAACAACTATAATCTCTCTGCATTCCCTCCATCTCTAACGATGGCCATTTCTTGATCCACCCTTGAGACCCATGTGGGACAGAATTGAAGTTTGGTTCATAGCAGAAGCTCCAACCCTTCAGGAAACATCCTCTTGTCAGATAGCCTTACTACAAGGAAAACTGAGCATCTCTTTTGAAGCTCTTGGACTCAAATATGAAACTGATTTTAAAATGGACTCAAAAGGAACCTTGGGGCAATTTTATTGAGAAAAGGCAAGCTATAAATCTTGGTAGCTGTTGGGAAGCTGGATCTGGATGGGAGAGAAAAAAAGCCATGCCCTTTTTAGCTAAGGTTCATGAAAGCCAGCATGTTCAGCAATGGAGGTTGACAAATAGCCGCATGGCAAAAGGGAGAAGAGAAATCTAGAGAAAGCCCACAGGGTCTGAAAAAGCACGCTTAGGTTTCTGGCTAGTGTCTGCAAAAGTCATAAAAGATGTTATGCTACTTGAGTTAGAAGTTAGAAATCAGGAAGGTTTACCACTGCTGTATCAGGCTCAGCAAGCAACCACATTGGGAAAGGGACTTCTGGAAATTATAAACTCATTACCTCATTAAAGGGGTAATTACTCCTCCCATCTCTTTAGCATATTATCAGGTAAATCCACTTTCTAGAGGGCTGAACATTTGATCAGATAATTGACAGGCACAGCAGTATAAACTCTTAAGGAAGGAAATAATAGTATGAATATTTTAATCTTTGGAGCAGATCAGGGTATCCTACCTCTACCCAGGAGTATAGATAGAAACCAAATTACATGGTTTTTATAATAGTAGCTTTATCTTATTGGGCGTCAAGAGAGTGTTGATAGCACTGCCTTTCTCAAATTTTAGGCCCAAAGGACAGGCAACTGTATTTGCCTTTTTAAAGCTACTTGAGAAAGAAGAGGTATGTTCCAAAGAAAATCATGAGAAGGGCATCATCCAAACCCCTTTCTAATCACTGTCACACTCCTCCTTAAGAGTTGAAACATAATTGATGAGCTGAAATTGGGACACAGAAAGGTTTAGCATCTCCATCCTTGTTAACTTTAGGGCTTTGGAGCTCAATAAAGAGACCCAAATCCATGTATTTAGACTGTAGCAGGACGACCTGATTATCAAATAACAATAAACAAGACAGCAATTGAATGTAGAAGGTCTAAAGACTAGTATGGTCACTGCTATGTTTATCATAGATAATACCCATTTCTACCATGACAATCCAGAGATTTAATTCCAAAGCTGTTCATAACAAAAGATGATGGTGCTTGGGTGGGAGTTAAAAGGCATACCTTCTTGCATGAGCCCAGGCAACTGTATAAAAGATAGACAATCAGACTAGAAACTAGAGGACCCAAACACTTCAAGGATTTCTGTCCTCCAGACATTGTATACCCAAGGACGTTTTCAGGTTTTGAGTAGGGATGAGAATGGAGTGGCTTATTTTTAAGTATCTGCCCTAAAACTTCCCACATTTCTGTTTCCTGTTTTCATCAGCCAGAATGCATGCTCGGGGAGATGTTGGAACATGGTTAAGAGGCTAAGCAATTCTCAGATTCATGACCCTGAGAAAACACATATAATCATACAGCTTTCCTATATTAAGATGCTAAGTAGAAGTATAATTTGTTACTCAGCACTAGATAACTATACAAGATATAGTAATGAGTAGGCTAGAACTGTAAGAAAACAGGGAGAATGTAATGCAAGAATTGACAAGATATATTTGCATATTTAAATGTGAGAAACCTTAGCCTAGTCATTAGTTCAACTCAATTACAAGGAACAAATGTATTTGGAGTGCACAAAACATCTCATGCACTGCTGCCAATGAGTTACAAAGTCTGCCGGAGCTCTCAATAGGTGACCCTCTATCTCTGTTCAGTGAAGTATCTTACGAGCATCTACCATAAAAGCAGAGAGTGGTAAATTCTGGGCAGAGAGATAACGTTTGCACCATAGATTTTTTTCCTTCCAGAGACAAACTAAGTCTCTCTTTTTGGAAATTTAAGGAACTGTATTTATTTCCACACCACTTAAAGAATAACAGCTGAAGTGTCAAGGAATATAGATCAAATCTTACCTAGCATGTGTGAAGCTGTGGATTCAATTCCCAGCATCATAAAACACCACACGCACTCCACCACCACAACCACTACCAACAACAACAATAGTATCACGATCATTCATTAGTTTGTATTAACCACCATTCACTGCAAAGAGACATTTTGTAAAGCAAGTCTGAAGACAGCACTAGTCTATGACTAAAATTATAAATACTTAGGAGGTAGTCTGACAATGTATCTAGCTAGGGAAACACAAGTTGCAGGTTTACCTTTAGCGTCTGTGGTCCCTTAAGTCATGGAACTTTGACTAGGTCCATGGTACAAGGCATTAACTTCTTCCTAAAGTTTGGGCCTCAGACACAGTCACAAATCATTCAGTTAGTCCCATAACATTTAAGTCACTATTGCAACAGTAAGTACCTCTTGACTGATAAGTTGACATGCATGGTCCCATCCTGGGCAACCATTGCTGCCCATTGTCTCTGAACTGCCTTCATATTATACTCTAGCACTATGAAGGCTATCTAGGATATCAGGTCCAGCACAGCTCTTCTATGCATATTCCTCTGCAATCAAGTTTATGGTACCTTAGCCACAGAGTCTTATAATTCAGTTCTAATGGGCAATTAGGGTCAATAGTTATGATCTGTGTGCTTTTTCATGGCCAACAAATCCTAGAAAGCTATTCTACTTTCAATAATAAAATAGTTATCTATAACTCATAAGTTCCAGAATCTGCTTTATCTTCCCATGAATATATAGTATTTCAAGTCTTTCTTAAGTTATGTTTTTAGTTACCTTATAAGGCAGTAGAAATTCACATAACTTCTTTATGCATTTTTAGTTTTGGTTAACCCTCCATATGAACCACATCTCTCCCATACACTACCATCATCCTAATTTATACCTTGTCACTTCCACTGTTTTCCCCTGTATATTTTGTAGCCCATGTGTTCTATTGTCTTTATGTCTCCTTCCTCCTGTGTTGTTTCCAGGTCACTACAGTGTTTTCAAGTTAACAAATGTACCTAAAATTTTGTTTTTTGTGTTATCTCACTCAGCATAATATTTTCTAGTTCCATCTGATAGTCCTGTGATTTTACTTTTTATTTTTACAGTGTAATGAAATTTCATTGCATATATGTACATATTTTATGGTCCATTCATCACTTGATATACAGCTATGTTGATTCAGTTTCCTAGGAGTCCTGGATACAGAAACAATGAAGAGAGATTAACAAGCAGCTCTGTAGTAGGACGTTGGATAATACGCAGGAGTGATGTAGATGGGCCATATGGTATTTTTAACCTCCTTGGAAACTCCACACTGATATTTAAGATGGCCGTGTTAATTTATATGTTCATCAGCAGTATATCAAAACCCACTTCTGTCTATATCCACACTAGCATATGTTGTCATTTATATTTTTGATGATAGCCATTCTGACTGAAGCACGCAGGAAGCCTAAAGTAGTTTTAATCTGGAATACCATGATAGCTAAGGCTTTTGAGCATCTTTTAAAATACTTATTACTCATTTATATTTCTTTTGTTACTCATCTATATTTATTATACTTCTTTGTTCATTTTTTTTCTTTCCATTTTTTATTAGGTATTTAGCTCATTTACATTTCCAATGCTATACCAAAAGTCCCCCATACCCACCCACCCCCACTCCCCTACCCGCCCACTCCCCCTTTTTGGCCCTGGCGTTCCCCTGTTCTGGGGCATATAAAGTTTGTGTGTCCAATGGGCATCTCTTTCCAGTGATGGCCGACTAGGCCATCTTTTGATAAATATGCAGCTAGAGTCAAGAGCTCCGGGGTACTGGTTAGTTCATAATGTTGATCCACCTATAGGGTTGCAGATCCCTTTAGCTCCTTGGGTACTTTCTCTAGCTCCTCCATTGGGAGCCCTGTGATCCATCCATTAGCTGACTGTGGGCATCCACTTCTGTGTTTGCTAGGCCCCGGCATAGTCTCACAAGAGACAGCTACATCTGGGTCCTTTCGATAAAATCTTGCTAGTGTATGCAATGGTGTCAGCGTTTGGATGCTGATTATGGGGTGGATCCCTGGATAAGGCAGTCTCTACATGGTCCATCCTTTCATCTCAGCTCCAAACTTTGTCTCTGTAACTCCTTCCAAGGGTGTTTTGTTCCCACTTCTAAGGAGGGGCATAGTGTCCACACTTCAGTCTTCATTTTTCTTGAGTTTCATGTATTTAGGAAATTGTATCTTATATCTTGGGTATCCTAGGTTTTGGGCTAATATCCACTTATCAGTGAGTACATATTGTGTGAGTTCCTTTGTGAATGTGTTACCTCACTCAAAATGATGCCCTCCAGGTCCATCCATTTGGCTAGGAATTTCATAAATTCATTCTTTTTAATAGCTGAGTAGTACTCCATTGTGTAGATGTACCACATTTTCTGTATCCATTCCTCTGTTGAGGGGCATCTGGGTTCTTTCCAGCTTCTGGCTATTATAAATAAGGCTGCTATGAACATAGTGGAGCATGTGTCCTTCTTACCGGTAGGGACAGCTTCTGGATATATGCCCAGGAGAGGTATTGCGGGATCCTCCGGTAGTACTATGTCCAATTTTCTGAGGAACCGCCAGACAGATTTCCAGAATGGTTGTACAAGCCTGCAATCCCACCAACAATGGAGGAGTGTTCCTCTTTCTCCACATCCTCGCCAGCATCTGCTGTCACCTGAATTTTTGATCTTAGACATTCTGACTGGTGTGAGGTGGAATCTCAGGGTTGTTTTGATTTGCATTTCCCTGATGATTAAGGATGTTGAACATTTTTTCAGGTGCTTCTCTGCCATTCGGTATTCCTCAGGTGAGAAATCTTTGTTCAGTTCTGAGCCCCATTTTTTAATGGGGTTATTTGATTTTCTGAAGTCCACCTTCTTGAGTTCTTTATATATGTTGTATATTAGTCCCCTATCTGATTTAGGATAGGTAAAGATCCTTTCCCAATCTGTTCGTGGTCTCTTTGTCTTATTGACGGTGTCTTTTGCCTTGCAGAAACTTTGGAGTTTCATTAGGTCCCATTTGTCAATTCTCAATCTTACAGCACAAGCCATTGCTGTTCTGTTCAGGAATTTTTCCCCTGTGCCCATATCTCCAAGGCTTTTCCCCACTTTCTCCTCTATAAGTTTCAGTGTCTCTGGTTTTATGTGAAGTTCTTTGATCCATTTAGATTTGAACTTAATACAAGGAGATAAGTATGGATCGATTCGCATTCTTCTACATGATAACAACCAGTTGTGCCAGCACCAATTGTTGAAAATGCTGTCTTTCTTCCACTGGATGGTTTTGGCTCCCTTGTCGAAGATCAAGTGACCATAGGTGTGTGGGTTCATTTCTGGGTCTTCAATTCTATTCCATTGGTCTACTTGTCTGTCTCTATACCAGTACCATGCAGTTTTTACCACAATTGCTCTGTAGTAAAGCTTTAGGTCAGGCATGGTGATTCCACCAGAGGTTCTTTTATCCTTGAGAAGAGTTTTTGCTATCCTAGGTTTTTTGTTATTCCAGATGAATTTGCAAATTGCTCCTTCTAATTCGTTGAAGAATTGAGTTGGAATTTTGATGGGGATTGCATTGAATCTGTAGATTGCTTTTGGCAAGATAGCCATTTTTACAATGTTGATCCTGCCAATCCATGAGCATGGGAGATCTTTCCATCTTCTGAGATCTTCTTTAATTTCTTTCTTCAGAGACTTGAAGTTTTTATCATACAGATCTTTCACTTCCTTAGTTAGAGTCACTCCGAGATATTTTATATTATTTGTGACTATTGAGAAGGGTGTTGTTTCCCTAATTTCTTTCTCAGCCTGTTTATTCTTTGTGTAGAGAAAGGCCATTGACTTGTTTGAGTTAATTTTATATCCAGCTACTTCACCAAAGCTGTTTATCAGGTTTAGGAGTTCTCTGGTGGAATTTTTAGGGTCACTTATATATACTATCATATCATCTGCAAAAAGTGATATTTTGACTTCTTCCTTTCCAATTTGTATTCCATTGATCTCCTTTTGTTGTTGAATTGCTCTGGCTAATACTTCAAGTACTATGTTGAAAAGGTAGGGAGAAAGTGGGCAGCCTTGTCTAGTCCCTGATTTTAGTGGGGTTGCTTCCAGCTTCTCTCCATTTACTTTGATGTTGGCTCCTGGTTTGCTGTAGATTGCTTTTATCATGTTTAGTTATGGGCCTTGAATTCCTGATCTTTCCAGAACTTTTATCATGAATGGGTGTTGGATCTTGTCAGATGCTTTTTCTGCATCTAAGGAGATGATCATGTGGTTTTTGTCTTTGAGTTTGTTTATATAGTGGATTACATTGATGGATTTTCGTATATTAAACCATCCCTGCATCCCTGGAATAAAACCTACTTGGTCAGGATGGATGATTGCTTTAATGTGTTCTTGGATTCGGTTAGCGAGAATTTTATTGAGGATTTTTGCATCGATATTCATAAGAGAAATTGGTCTGAAGTTCTCTATCTTTGTTGGATCTTTCTGTGGTTTAGGTATCAGAGTAATAGTGGCTTCATAAAATGAGTTGGGTAGAGTACCTTCTACTTCTATCTTGTGAAAAAGTTTGTTCAGAACTGGAATTAGATCTTCTTCGAAGGTCTGATAGAACTCTGCACTAAACCCGTCTGGTCCTGGGCTTTTTTTGGCTGGGAGACTATTTATAACTGCTTCTATTTCTTTAGGGGATATGGGACTGTTTAGAAGGTCAACTTGATCCTGATTCAACTTTGGTACCTGGTATCTGTCCAGAAATTTGTCCATTTCGTCCAGGTTTTCCAGTTTTGTTGAGTATAGCCTTTTGTAGAAGGATCTGATGGTGTTTTGGATTTCTTCAGGATCTGTTGTTATGTCTCCCTTTTCAGTTCTGATTTTGTTAATTAGGATTTTGTCTCTGTGCCCTCTAGTGAGTCTACCTAAGGGTTTATCTATCTTGTTGATTTTCTCAAAGAACCAACTCCTCGTTTGGTTAATTCTTTGAATAGTTCTTCTTGTTTCCACTTGGTTGATTTCACCCCTGAGTTTGATTATTTCCTGCCGTCTACTCCTCTTGGGTGAATTTGCTTCCTTTTTTTCTAGAGCTTTTAGATGTGTTGTCAAGCTGCTAGTATGTGCTCTCTCCCGTTTCTTCTTGGAGGCACTCAGAGCTATGAGTTTCCCTCTTAGAAATGCTTTCATTGTGTCCCAAAGGTTTGGGGTACGTTGTGGCTTCATTTTCATTAAACTCTAAAAAGTCTTTAATTTCTTTCTTTATTCCTTCCTTGACCAAGGTATCATTGAGAAGAGTGTTGTTCAGTTTCCACGTGGGTGTTGGCTTTCTGTTATTTTTTTTTTTTGTTATTGAAGATCAGCCTTAGTGCATGGTGATCTGATAGGATACATGGGACAATTTCAATATTTTTGAATCTGTTGAGGCCTGTTTTTTGACCTATTATGTGGTCAATTTTGGAGAAGGTACCATGAGGTGCTGAGAAGAAGGTATATCCTTTTGTTTTAGGATAAAATGTTCTGTAGATATCTGTCAGATCCATTTGTTTCATCACTGCTGTTAGTTTCAGTGTGTCCCTGTTTAGTTTCTGTTTCCATGATCTGTCCATTGGTGAAAGTGGTATGTTGAAGTCTCCCACTATTATTGTGTGAGGTGCAATGTGTGCTTTGAGCTTTACTAAAGTTTCTTTAATGAATGTGGCTGCCCTTGTATTTGGAGCATAGATATTCAGAATTGAGAGTTCCTCTTGGAGGATTTTACCTTTGATGAGAACGAAGTGCCCCTCCTTGTCTTTTTTGATGACCTTGGGTTGTAAGTCAATCTTATCAGATATTAGGATGGCTACTCCAGCTTGTTTCTTCATACCATTTGCTTGGAAAATTGTTTTCCAGCCTTTTATTCTGAGGTAGTGTCTATCTTTTTCTCTGAGATGTGTCTCCTGTAAACAGCAAAATGTTGGGTCTTGTTTGTGTAGCCAGTTTGTTAGTCTATGTCTTTTTATTGGGGAGTTGAGACCATTGATGTTAAGAGATATTAAGGAAAAGTAATTGTTGCTTCCTGTTATTTTTGTTGTTAAAGTTGGCATTCTGTTTTTGTGGCTGTCTTCTTTTAGGTTTGTTGAGGGATTACCTTCTTGTTTTTTCTAGGGGATTGTTCCCGTTCTTGTATTGGTTTTTTTCTGTTATTAACCTTTGAAGGGCTGGATTCGTGGAGAGATAATGTGTGAATTTGGTTTTGTCGTGGAATACTTTGGTTTCTCCATCTATGGTAATTGAGAGTTTGGCTGGGTATAGTAGCCTGGGCTGGAATTTGTGTTCTCTTAGTGTCTGTATAACATCTGTCCAGGCTCTTCTGGCTTTCATCGTCTCTGGTGAAAAATCTGGTGTAATTCTGATAGGCTTGCCTTTGTATGTTACTTGACCTTTTTCCCTTACTGCTTTTAGTATTCTATCTTTATTTAGTGCATTTGTTGTTCTGATTATTATGTGTCGGGAGGAATTTCTTTTTTGGTCCAGTCTATTTGGAGTTCTGTAGGCTTCTTGTATGTTCATAGGTATCTCTTTCTTTATATTTGGGAAGTTTTCTTCAATAATTTTGTTGAAGATGTTTGCTGGTCCTTTGAGTTGAAAATCTTCATTCTCATCCACTCCTATTATCCGTAGGTTTGGTCTTCTCATTGTGTCCTGGATTTCCTGGATATTTTGAGTTAGGATCTTTTTGCATTTTCCATTTTCTTTGATTGTTGTGCCGATGTTCTCTATGGAATCTTCTGCACCTGAGATTCTCTCTTCCATCTCTTGTATTCTGTTGCTGATGCTCAAATCTATGGTTCCAGATTTCTTTCCTAGGGTTTCTATCTCCAGTGTTGCCTCACTTTAAGTTTTCTTTATTGTTTCTACTTCCCTTTTTAGGTCTAGTATGGTTTTGTTCAATTCCATCACCTGTTTGTATGTTTTTTCCTCTTTTTCTGTAAGGACTTCTACCTGTTTGATTGTGTTTTCCTGTTTTTCTTTAAGGACTTGTAACTCTTTAGCAGTGTTCTCCTGTATTTCTTTAAGTGATTTATTAAAGTCCTTCTTGATGTCCTCTACTATCATCATGAGATATGCTTTTAAATCTAGGTCTAGGTTTTCGGGTGTGTTGGGGTGCCCTGGACTGGGCGAAGTGGGAGTGCTGGGTTCTGATGATGGTGAGTCGTCTTGGTTCCTATTAGTAGGATTCCTACGTTTACCTTTCGCCATCTGGTAATCTCTGGAGTTAGTAGTTATAGTTGACTCTGTTTAGAGATTGTTCTTCTGGTGATTCTGTTGCTGTCTCTCAGCAGACCTGGGAGACAGATTCTCTCCTCTGAGTTTCAGTGCTCAGAGCACTCTCTGCTGGTAAGCTCTCTTACAGGGAAGGTGCGCAGATATCTTGTTTTTGGACCTCCTCCTGGTCGAAGAAGAAGGCCCAAAACAGGGCCTCTCTCAGAAGCTGTGTTGCTTTGGCAGTTCCCAGAAGCTGTCAGCTTCTGTGGTGCAGACTCTCACCTGTGCAGACTAAATTCCTAAGTTCCAGGGAGTCCTGGCACCAAGATGGCGACTGCTGCTCCTGAGGCTGAGGCCGCCTCCCAAGCCAGGTGGACACCTGTCCTCTGGTCTGGACGGTGGCCGGCTGTCTGCGGCCCACCAAGGGTGCTGCCTCAGTGGCTCTGTGCTTCTGCCCGTCCCAGAAGCTGTCCGGTTCTCTGGTGCACCCTCTAACCTGTTCAGACTAATTTCCTAGGTCCCGCGGAGTCCCGGAACCAAGATGGCGACCTTCTTTGTTCATTTTTAAGTTGTTTGTGTACATGTGTTCTAGACATTAATCATCTGTCAGTTGTTTATCTTTCGTTTCTCCTATCCTGTAGTCTACCTCTTCACTCAATTGACACTTTAGGCTCTAAAGTTTAAGTGTCTATCCCTCTCACACCCAAACAACTTGAATGATTTCAAATGTATTGAAAGGTTTCCCCATCACAATCTTTTAGACTCTCTCTCTCTCTCTCCCTCCCTCCCTCCTTTGCTTTCTCTCTTCACCCCTCTTCTCTTCCTCTTCCTATCTCTGTCTCAGTCTCTCTGCACTCTGTATCTATGTGTCTGGAGTTTATAATTTGCCTTTTCATAACCTAATTTCTAAAGAAACTTGTCTTTCTCATCAAAGACCCATGTTAATTGAACTATATTATATGAGACCAGTATATAAACAGAGCTTTATGTATTAAGCATGAACAAAATGAAGATAAGTTACCAAGAAGATAACCTAATATGATACAATAGGAAAAAAACCACTCAAAGCAAAAGGTCTTATCCACTTTAGAAACAGAACTTAACTCAAGAAATAAGTGAATACATTGGCTGTGTGCATGGATCAATTTTATTCCCCATATCCTTCTATTTTACATACTTTTGCTACATTTCATTCATTCACGTGACCTTAAAACCAGTACACAACTTTAATCTCTAGTTTAATCTAAAAACTTGACACTGTGTTTATATGTAGTACAAGTTTTTATAAAGCTAAATATACACATTGATAAGATGAATAGGATGGAGAAATCAATGGAGATTTTATATCCATAACTTTCCCAGGGTCTTATATCACAGATAAAATTTGTTCTAATAGTAATAACCAACATATAGAGACCTTTTAGCCCATTAAATATGTGTACTAAGAAACCAGAATCCTTAGTACAAGGAGATAGGAATGGATCAATTTGCATTCTTCTACATGATAACGGCCAGTTGTGCCAGCACCATTTGTTGAAAATGCTGTCTTTTTTCCACTGGATAGTTTTTGCTCCCTTGTCAAAGACCAAGTGACCATAGGTGTGTGGGTTCATCTCAGGGTCTTCAATTCTGTTCCATTGGTCTACTTGTCTGGCACTATACCAGTACCATGCAGTTTTTATCACAAATGCTCTGTAGTACAGCTTTAGGTCAGGCATGGTGATTCCACCAGAGGTTCTTTTATCCTTGAGAAGAGTTTTTGCTATCCTAGGTTTTTTGTTGTTCCAGATGAATTTGAAGATTGCCCTTTCTAATTCCTTGAAGAATTGAGTTGGAATTTTGATGGGGATTGCATTGAATCTGTAGATTGCTTTTGGCAAGATAGCCATTTTTACATTGTTGATCCTGTCAAATCTAAGTGGATTAAGGAACTCCACATAAAACCAGAGACACTGAAACTCATAGAGGAGAAAGTAGGGAAAAGCCTCGAAGATATGGGTACAGGGGAAAAATTCCTGAATAGAACAGCAATGGCTTGTGCTGTAAGATCGAGAATTGACAAATGGGACCTCATAAAATAGCAAAGCTTCTGTAAGGCAAAAGACACCTTCAATAAGACAAAAAGACCACCAACAGATTGGGAAAGGATCTTTACCTATCCTAAATCAGATAGGGGATTAATTTCCAATATATATAAAGAAATCAAGAAGGTGGACCCCAGAAAATCAAATAACCCCATTAAAAATTGGGGCTCAGAACTGAACAAAGATTTCTCACCTGAGGAATACCAAATGGCAGAGAAGCACCTGAAAAAATGTTCAACATCCTTAATCATCAGGGAAATGCAACTCAAAACAACCCTGAGATTCCACCTCACACCAGTCAGAATAGCTAAGATCAAAAATTCCGGTGACAGCAGATGCTGGCAAGGATGTGGAGAAAGAGGAACACTCCTTTATTGTTGGTGAGATTGCAAGCTTGTACAACCACTCTGAAAATCAGTTTGGCGGTTCCTCAGAAAATTGGACATAATACTACCAGAGGATCCAGCAATACCTCTCTTGGGCATATATCCAGAAGATGTTCCAACCGGTAAGAAGGACACATGCTCCACTATGTTCATAGCAGCCTTATTTATAATAGCCAGAAGCTGGAAAGAACCCAGATGCCCCTCAACAGAGGAATGGATACAGAAAATGTGGTACATCTACACAATGGAGTACTACTCAGCTATTAAAAAGAATGAATTTATGAAATTCCTAGCCAAATGGATGGACCTGGAGGGCATCATCCTGAGTGAGGTAACACAATCACAAAGGAACTCACACAATATGTACTCACTGATAAGTGGATATTAGCCCAAAAAAATAGGATACCCAAGATATAAGATACAATTTGTTAAACGCATGAAACTCAAGAAGAACGAAGACCAAAGTGTGGACACTGTGCCCCTTCTTAGAATTGGGAACAAAACACCCATGGAAAGAGTAACAGAGATAAAGTTTGGAGCTGTGACAAAAGGATGGACCAAAAGACTGCCAGATCCAGGGACCCATCCCATAATCAGCTTCCAAACGCTGACACCATTGCATAGACTAGCAAGATTCTGCTGAAAGGACCCAGATATAGCTGTCTCTTGTGAGACAATGTCGGGGGCCTAGCAAACACAGAAGTGGATGCTCACAGTCAGCTATTGGATAGATCACAGGACCCCCAATGGAGGAGCTAGAGAAAGTACCCAAGGAGCTAAAGGGATCTGCAACCCTATAGGTGGAACAACATTATGAACTAACCAGTACCCCAGAGCTCTTGACTCTAGCTGCATATGTATTAAAAGATGGCCTAGTCGGCCATCACTGGAAAGAGAGGCCCATTGGACACGCAAACTTTATATGCCCCAGTACAGGGGAACACCAGGGCCAAAAAGTGGGAGGGGGGGTAGAGGAGTGGGGGGGAGTGTATTGGGGACTTTCTGGATAGCATTGGAAATGTAAATGAGGAAAATACCTAATAAAAACAATTAATCCTAAAAAAAAAAAGAAAGAAAATAAAAGAAACCAGAATCCTTTTCAGATTGTGCAAGAAAATGAAAAGACCACTCCTGAGTCAAGAGACCCACCAATAGGTCAGGGGTATCTAAAAGCAACATTAATGCAACATGTTGATAGATAAACTGCCCAAGACTCTACTCTGGCAAGCTATCTGCTGAGGAAAGTTCTTTTGGTACAGGGATAACAGTGAGTTACTCTCTAAAGTACACCATCATTATTCATGTTCAGCATTTCCTATAACTTGCCAGAGACAAGTTATTGCCAAATTATTCCACTTACTAGTTACTAAGTACTTCAGATAGCTACCTGTACTGATTTTCTATTGCTGTATGTAATAGATTTCCACAAATCTGACAGTTTGAAATAACACCATATATTAACACTAGTTCTTCAGGTAAGAAGTACACATGAATTTATGTGAGTTCTATCGGCTCAAGAACTTACATGTAAATTGCAGTATCAGCCTGACTCAGCTCTCACCAACAGGGCAGGGATTTCTGATGACCTCATTAAGGTTTTGGTTCCTCATGTTTTGGAACAACACTTCCTGTTTGTTCACTGACTGCCTGAAAGGAGCTGTTTCCAGCTTCTATAGTGCATATTCTGGTCCTAGGCACATGACCCTCTTACAACTTGGTAGCTTACCTCTTCAATGCCAGCCATGAACCTTAGGGGAGATGTCTCTGAACTCTATCTCTGTCTTTTTCTATTTTCTGTCTCTGCCTCTCTGTCTCTTTGTGTGCCTCTCTGTGTATCTCTGTCTCTCTGTCTCTCTTTGTGTCTCTCTCTGGCTCTGGCCCTGTCTCTCTCTCCCCCTCTTTCCTTCTCTCCCCATGAGGAGTGCGCTATAAAAAAATCTACATACACTCTTAAGCAAAAAAGCATAATCAGGGAAGCATTTGGCTATCATATTTGGAGGGTAGCCAGTACACATAGGAAAGCAAGTATCAGAGGCACATACAGCAGTGAGAGAGAGTCTTGAAGAATGCCCTAGAATTCTCTTACCTCCCTCCACTACAGGGTTTGTTTCGATTATTTGCCTGACCAGCTTTGAAGAATCTTCCAAACAATTCATGCCTAGCTGGATTCTGCTTCCCAACTGCTTTCTAACCAGCTCTGCTCGGCAGGCTGGCAAAACACAGGCATGTGTAACATTAACTTGGCATGTATTTTGAGGAAACTTTAATTGTGATTTCAAATGGTACAGAACATTCTGGGGAAAGACAAAAGAAGAAAATTGAAAGTCATTTCATACCCATTATCGTAGCTCTGATTGGGAAGCGGGAAAAGAGCAAGTGTTAGTGAGGCTCTGCAGAAGTTGGAGTCCTCAGATACTTCGGGTGGGTGATGAAAAGTGCTTCTGCCATTGTGGAAAAGGAAGCAGTTTGGCAACTGCTAACAAAGTGCAAAGTGGAATTATTATATTATCCAGCTACATCTTGGATTAAGAAAACAGGTACTTAAACAATTCCTATCTTCACCACAGGACTGTGTACAGTAGCCAAACAGTGAGAACATCTACAATATTCAGCAGTTGAAAGGATAGACAAATTGTAACACACACACACACACACACACACACACACACACACTCGCTGCACAGTAAGTACTTGTTCAAACTTAGGTAAATGATCTACCAGTTCAATCCTCAAAATCAAGTTAAGTGAATGAAGACCTCCACACATGACCACGTATTGCATGACACCATTTATAAGAAATAGCTAATATAGTCAGACCCACAGAATCAGAAAGTGGACCAGTAGTTTATAGGAGCTAAGAGAAACAGGTAGGGTGGATGTGTAGGTTAGCTGCTTTTGTCAACATCACACTAGCTAAGATCAACTGGGGAAAGAAGGAATCTCAATTCAGAAAATGTATCAGACTGGCCTGTAGGCAAAGTCTGGAAGCATTTTCATGATGAATGATTCATCCCATTATGAGTGATGCCATCCCTAGGCAATGGTGCTGAGTAACATAAGAAAGCAGGCTCTCTCTCTCTCTGAAAATCACAGGGGAACAAGCCAGTAAGCAGTGTCCTTTCATAGTGTCTGCCTCTGTTCCTGCTTCCAAGTTCTTGTCTTGAGTTCCTGCCTTGGCTTTCCCTCATGACAGACTGTTAGCTGAAGAATAAAGCAAACCCTTCTCCCCCCAGTTGCTTTTGATCATGATGTCTTTATCAAAGCAATAGAAAGCAAAATATGACAGTGGACATCTGCTTAATGGATTGAAGATTTCTCTCTGAGTTGTTGAAAATATTTTGAAACTGAGTTCTCATGATTAACTCACAGAGTTGCAAACATACTAAATGGCATTGAATTATTGGCTTGGAAATTATTTGTTTTTAATTAGATGACTTTCACCTCAACTGAAAAACAAAAGCCACAATTAAAAACAAAAAATCCATTGAAGGGAAAACATGCCAGTGAAGAGCTCATTACAATTTAGACCATTAATTTGAAAAGGACTCCAACAACACTGCTGCCTACCTAGAAATAGTACCAAGGTTACTTTAGAAGACTGTACACCCAGGATCGTTTTTTTTTCTGATGCTCAGAAAAGTACATTGGTCATGAGCGAGCAGCAGTGAGCAAAGGCACTGTTTTTCTTCTGGAATGTGTAGTTCTAATTGAGCTGAAAACAGAGCGGAGCCACATAAGGATCTGCCAGGTAGGTGAGGGCAATGAGAAGGTAATATGTTAGCTAGCGCATTTTCTTTTCTGTGATGAACAGTAAGAGAAAATCTGGTAGGCACTTGAGCCTATAGTGTTACAGGCGATACAAGCAGCAAAATTTTATGGCTCTTCGTCCTAACGTAAACATGATTCAGTACATGCGAAGTCCAAGAAGAGCCAAGATTAAGTGAAGCATAAAAGAGCCACTGTGCATCTAAAAACTACATTCAAAAGTAGAGTAAAAATGGAAATAAAAAGCAATTGAAATCAGAAAAGAGACAGAGAGAGAGAGAGAGAGAGAGAGAGAGAGGCACCTGAGCCCACATGTGACATTTCTTTTGCCCATATGACAGGGTCTACCGTCTCCAATAGTGATATGCAAATGCAGATGGTCTGTACTAACTAAAATTTACATTTCTATTTGATAGTGAAAATGGGAACATGTTGATAAGATGCTCTGTGTGTTGACACCTTTACTCTGTTTTTATATACTAAATATGGACTTCCCTGAATTAGTTGAAGAATGAATATCTCAAAGCATGAGCCTGGAAATGCCATTTCTCTACTGGCATTCCAATTTGGCAATGCAACATTTGTGGCTAACAATAAAGTTCAAAGACAACCGTGCTGAAGTATACTAAAAACTGCATCCCGCTCAACACAGGCCTGGGGCCCCTTTATAGCCACCTCAGAACATTGTGAGGTGAAGAACAGGGAAGGCATCCTAGTGTCAGAGGTCAGAACCTTAGCCATGCCCTCCCAATCCTGCAGCAGCTCAATATGTCTCTGCCATACACATTGTGTTTCCTTGTGTTAGGTGAAACGGTCTTTTACTTGCCATACACTTTACAGAAAAATGAGTAGAAAAGGTTAAAACAAGCACAAGGAAAATCTTCACTCTCATAAAGTTAATTATAATGATAAGACAAATATAGAAATAATGAGATTTAAAATCAATGACTCGAGTTTCAACTGGCTACTTGTTAACTTAATCAGCTGAGAATAAAGGTAAAGCTGGAAGCATGCGTACCTAAACATACATGCATAAATATAGAATTTTCATATGAAAATTATAACTAAGAGACAGATAAAACTGGAAGAATCATGCATAACACATACATGCATAAAATATAGAATTTTCATATAAAAACTATAACAGACAGATAAAATTACTGTCATATTCAGCATGTCTCTAAGGACTTGAACTTGACTAGAGGTGGCAAGGAAATGAAAAAAAGACGGAAAGACAGTCAGACAGACAGACAGACCAAATGGGATGGAGTGGACTGTTCTCTCTGCTGGAGAAATAGCAATATCCAGAAGCTCAGGATATTTATGGTATATACTTGAACCAAGAGGTGGGGTTATTGCATACAGCTAAAGAAGGAAGCATAGTTTATGGTATATCACTAGATCAAGGAGACAGGTTTAGCTAATCTCTGTAAAAGCACTCTCTCTAGAGAGCAGTCTTCTGGCCGTAAATATCCATGGGAAGGTATCTACAGTGGATCGTTTCTTCACACACTGTTCACATCCACACATGAACGCAAAGGGTTAGCTTTGCTATTTCCTTTTGAGGTTCACCCCAGGGAGAAGAATTTACCACTTTCCCATTGGCTTAAAGCTCGGATCCTTCATATGGCTCTGCCCATTTCAAAACCACATTTACTCAGGACCTCCCACTCACGGCTTTCTTTGCTCCCTATGAATCACAAATTGTATAATATGTTTTACATCATATATTTTACATATTTGGGAGCCAAGTCAATCATCAAACATGCAAGCATGTGTTATCTAACTTCAGTTCAGCTCATGTCTAACCTGCTCTCAGGAATGGCTTATAAACTGAAGGATTGGCTTTTTATTTCTCATCCAAAAAGAAAAAAATGGAAAGTATAATCAACTGATCCTGTCTTAGTTCTCCAACTTACTACACTGACTCTGCAAACTTTCTGAGGCAGGCAGGGTAACAGAATAAGCCTGGGAATGCGGTGCACCTGATATAGCAAACTCTGGCCCAGCGTACCTGCTATATCATGGGCAGGTTCTGAACCTTAGTATTTGTTTGTGTATTTCTCAACTGAGTATCCATGTTTCTCAAGGTAGGAACTGGAACCTGTGTATCTGGGTCTCCTGTGCAGTGTGAGCCTGGTTCTCAATGAGCAGCCATGAAACAGCAGCAGACAATGTGCTGATGTCAGTGATGTGGGTCACAATGGCCATCATAATGGAAAGTGCAAACCCCTAGGACTCTTTCTACCAAGTCCAGTCCGGGACAAAGTGCTGAATATGTACGGATGCTCAACCTGACATCAGCAAGAAATCTCACAAACTTTAGCAGAAAATAAATCTCTCTGAAAGAACAAGCATGTGATGTTACTAGGATTAAACACGTTATCCCTGATAGTCCCAAAGCAGTCACAAAAGAATAACAGAATGGACCAAGTGCTGAAAGGGCAGTCTGCTGCTGGGAGCAAAAGATTTAGAAGTAGAAAAGGGCTTCTGGTCAGATCAGAATAATGGCAGGAGAATCCAAAATAAGTCAAAATAAAGGATCAATTGATTACCAGTGTGATGATCCTGTAAGCAGAGTGAGAAAAGGAGCCAACAGCTAAATCTGAGTCTAGTTACATTTTATAATATATTCGGTTCAAGGTTTCTTGTTTTCAAAACAAAACAGATCAGTATGAATTTTGTTTTCAGGTATGCAGTTTTAATATCTGGATCACAGTATCCCTAGATACTAAAGAACTGGGTCTTCAGTAGTAAGTGATTAGGTTAAAATGTGAAGCCATTACACAACACCTTGTGGCTGAACATCCTTTACAAGGGAGAAATATGCTCAAATATATATTTTTTAAGTTAGAAAATGATTTGGAGTAAATTTCTAGTGGAGAAATAAGTCTAGAGAAAAGATAGTATTTTAGGCAAAGCTTACAGAACATTCTTTGAGTCAGCACATAAAATGCCTAAATACATAAAGTATTCTCTTTATAAATGGAAATCACACTAGCTGATTCTCCCAACTGAATTATGTTATACACTCCTCACACTACTGCAGTGATGTAATAATATATCATTAGATGTAACATAGTTCACATGGCATGGAATGGGGTGTGAAATTGAGGTGGGGCTAACTAACTTGCCAGTCATGAGATAATTAGAAGAGAAATCTGAATTTTGACCAGGCTTTCTTGTTTCAGAACCCATGCCCCTCAACCCTGTGCCACCATGGAAGGTGGACAAAAATATATTCAGAACTCACATTTGCCTAGGATTTAGTACTTCACTAAAACCAATTTAAAATGCTTTTCTTGATGTTATAACACTAAGGACCTGCTATGTTAAGTTTGGCTTAGTGATAATTTGAAATCTTCCTAAGAGCCCAGTCATTTGCTGGGTTTTTATTGGCATTTATACTTTCCAATTGTGAAACATCATCATTCCACACATCCTGTATTTCATATATATACATACAAGATACACAAGATTACCAAGGTGTAGATTCAAGTCCAGACTTCTAAAGGCTTTGGAAAGGTGAAAAAACCCAGCAGTTAAGTTCATAATATAGCCTTGGATTTATATATATAAATAATATTGCATATTATATATATTATATAATGTATAGTAGAATTATATACACATTATATATTATATCAATATATTATGTTTATATATATATACATACACACACACACACACACACATATATATATATATATATATATATTCTACATATGTTTAAGAACATTTCCAAATTGCTGTTTTATGTTTGAAGAGATCTTGTTCCAAACAGTCTAGAAAGCTACAAGGAAACCCTTGTGTGGTAACATGGTAACTCAGTAATGAAGTTCTGAAAGAGAAAGCAAGGGAATATAGAAGAAAAAATACCCCTTTGCAGTATTCATTTCACCTTCTAGTCTGTCTCAGGGTAAAGGAAGTCTCTAGGCAAATTCTACAATCAGCTCCCTGGCTTCATAAGCAGATGAATGAGATTGTCTACTTTCAGGAACCCTGAGTCCAGGAGTCCAGAAGCTCTGCTGCCAGTGCATCAAGAATACTGCATGATTCTGGCTTCCATGGCACTGAATCCTAGGCAGGCATTCTTCTAGACGTGTCAGATACTCTTCTTACATCCTCCCTGGAGCTCTCTCTGTCCCACATATCAAACCAGTTGTGCTTCTAGCCACTTTATTAACTCATTTGCTTTCTGATCTGATTGTCTCCTGCTATGTGGTTGATCAAAGAAAGAAATGTACTCTCCTCTTCGCAGAGAAGCCCCTGTGCTCAAACAAACATGCTAATTTATTGTCCTTTCCCTGCAGTTCTTTCTTGGTCTTGTTCTTCTCACTGGCAGTCTCTGCATCTATTTTTTATTTTCATTTCTCTTAAGTCTCTTATTTATGCTTATATTTTATTGTTGTTAAACATCATTTATCCTATTCACAAGTATGAGAATAAAGAGGGGAATCATTTAAGGTTTTGTTTTAGACAGAGTCTCATATATTCTAAACTACTCTAAAATAGTTTTGAAGTTGCTGGGTAGCAAAGGAGGACATTGAACTTCTAACATTCCTACCTCTGTTCTTAAGTACTGGAATTACAGGCCTACCTCCATCATTCTCAGCTTAATGCCTAGAACCCAGGATTTCATGTGTGCATAAGCTAGCACTATGCCAAAAGAGGTAAACTGCTAGTCTATACAGGGAAATCTATACAAGGAAGTGCATGCTGTATTGTGTATTAGTGTGTGCCTACATATATGTTTGCTTATGAAGACAACCTAGAGGTCAACACTGGTTATCTTTCAACCAGTCTCCCCTGTTTTTAATATAGGGCCCTTCTTTGAACCTCAATATCCCCAATTTGGCTAAACAGACTGGTCAGCAAGTCACAAGAATTCTTTCTTTGAATTCTCCATTCTTTTTCTCTAAAAGAGTCACCCCTTTCTCATTTGCTTCCAATTCCATCCTGCTGATACCTCCCCCCACCCCACCCCTGCTCTCTCCTGATTTTTCTGCTGAATGCCCCCCTTCAAGATGTTGATATTGACTAAATCCTTGATACCTAATTCTAATTTGAAAAAAAAGCCAATGAAAAATAATAATAAGCCTGAGAAACAGAATATTTTAGGGCAAATTTGCCAGTTGAAGGATATTAAGTGGACACAATATGATTGTTGACAGAGAATAAAGAAAGCTATTCACAGAACTACCAATAACAATTTACTGAATTCGGCAGGCTGCAGTGATTCAGGGATGAACAAGGTTTCAGTCTTGCCCTTAAGGAAAGTAAACTGTAGTTCAGGGGGAAAAAAAAAGAAAACAGCTTGCTTTTCTGTGACCTTAACAAAGGCAGAATGTGTGGGGCAGCAATTCACTGGACAGACATTAATCCTCACACTGTGATTAGAGCAGTGGAAAACTCAGAAGTGACTCTGGCACCAAGTTCACCCTTAGGGCACATAGACTGTGTAGAAGATCAATTTAGATATAAATAATCAACATGAGAAACAAAAGACAACAACAAACACAGAATCAAAACCTATAAGGTGAAGGTCAGTAATAGGTTCAGAGGGGACAGTGGTTAGTTCAAATACAAAGATGGGAGCAGAGTATGGTACTAATGCCATTTACCTTGGGACTTAGGGATAATTGGAATTGATAGCTGTTAAGGAGACATCATCCTGGAGGGATACAAAGAGTAAACAAAGCCCATCTAAATGTCCACTATAGTTCTTCATGAGTGGGTATGAGAGTTTCTGCTTAAGGATTCTTAAAGCCAGGAATGCTGGGACCATGTGCATGATTTACAAGCCTCTCCCTTATATCCAAGCAAAGGAAGTGAAGTCACATAGTCACTACATGTGACCTCCTCTGTAAGGGGCAAAATGTTGTACAATCCACAGTTCAATGGTAGGAAAGCAATTGGGATATAAAGAGGATAAGTAGCTGTGTGTCAGTGCGTGTGTTATCAGACTTCTCATCACTGTGATAACATACATGACATAAAAAGTATAAGAGAGGATTGGACTGCATATAAACTTTAAGGACCAGCCCCAGTGGCTTGCTTCCTCTAGCTAGGACCAACCAAGTAAGATTTTCTGCAATTCATGAAATAAATCTGTCATCAGGGAACCAAACACTAAACACACAAGGTTGCATGGGAACATTCTATATTGTGAAGAATTAGTACCCAGGAAGACCTTGCACATGATGATAACTAATACAGTAGAGATTAGAAGGGATTTGATTAGTTTAGTTTATCTATGGAAGATTCTCCTGCAGAAGAGAAGGACAAAAGAGAAATTAAATGGATTGTCTATTACAATGCCAAAGTCAAGAAGGGAAGACATGAGGAAGACATTTTAGGAAAGAATCTAGTAGTCTTGATTTTCTTTATATGAAGTTTGAGATATATGTAAAAATGGATACAATATTTGAGAGTCTTGGGGCTGAAGGGAGAACTCAAGAACTAAGTACACTTGCTATTCTTCCAGAAGACCAGAATAGTTCAATTCCTAGAACCTACATTACAGCTCATAACCATTCACAACCCAAATTCTAGGAAATCCAATGTCTTCTTTCTGTCTCTGCACAGACATACATGCAGCCAAAACACCCATACACATAAATTTAAAAACAAACAACAACAACAACAAAAACAGTATTTGGTAGAAAGAATTGAAGACTACTGGAATATATTTTGGTGGGCTAAATTTATAAATTGTGATTAAAACTACATGTCTTCTGTGGGGGTTTGAGTAAGTATGCCCTCCTGTAGGCTCATCTATTTGGATGCCTATTAAATTTGAATGACTATATCAGGATGTAGCTTTCAGCTATTGCTCCAGCACAATGTTTGCTGCTTTGCTCCCCACCATGATGAAAAGGAACTAAACCTGTCAAGCTATAAACAAGCAATTAAATGATTCCTTTAGTATGAATTGCTGTGGTCATGATGTCTGTATAAAGCAAAAGTACAGTTACTAAAACAGATTTTGGTACAAGGAAATAGGTGTTGGTTCCAGGGCATGGGTATTGTTGTGACAGCCTATTGTGCTTGTTGGTAGAATATGGACTTTGGATCTTTGAAACAGAAATGCAGTTGTATACTTTAAGTAGAGATTAATGGGTCATAGTAGTAGGAATGTGTAAGACAGTAGTGCCAAGAGCAGTGATTTAGATGGCTTAGTTTAAAATGTTTAAGAAGGAAAAATTATTAGTAAACAGTCAAGTGACCCTTCTTGAGATATTTTGACAAAGGTTGTGGGTGCTTTTTATCCTTGTACTAAAATCTGCCTGAGGATAAGTTGGAGAGTTTTTGGTTAATGGCTTTGGGAAAGGAGACTTCAAGACAGCCTACTATTGACTGTGTTAAGTGGTTATTAGTGGTTAATCTTACTCATATCTAAAAAGAAAAGGAGCAAGCCAGTCCAAATTAAATACAAAATGTACAGTTTGAGTAGAAAAAGAACACTAGGAAGTATAATGGAGCTAAGTCCAGTACTCAAAGAGATGAAAAGTTTAAAGAAACTCCTGACACTAAATGAAATAAAAGGAGTTAAGCTTATGACATCTGCCATGTAATTAAGGAATATCTTCAACGGTGAAGGAAGTCATCAAATTCAGAGAGCTGAGGCATATGTAATTGAAGAAGAGGGCCAAATTCCAGCCTCAGCAAGCAGCAGAACTTGGCAGCTTTGGCCATGTAGTTCTGGTTTTAGAGTCAGGAATACACTAGAGTTGTAGAATCTCCCTCTGTAGCTATGAAAAGCCACTAATGGACAGATATGTCAGGAATGTCCCTGCATGGAGATAGAAGCTTTTATGTGAAGCTGTGAAGGTGATGCCCGGATTGTGTTGGAGACCATAAGATGTTGAACATACAGAGTTATAGGAGACTTATGAAGAAAAGCTACAGACTGTGTAACCAGCCCAAAGATAAAAGTATGTTCCGGTCAACAAAGCTTTAAAGGAGTTGGAGAACTGAAAATCTCTTTGACATCAGACAGAGGAGAAGAATTTGACATTTTCCCTGCTGGTTTTCAGTCTTTCTTTGGCCTAATATTTTATCACTATGCTCCTTTTTCCCCCTTTTGGAATGTTAACGTATATTCATGGTGAATATATTTTGCAAGTATATGGCCTGCTTTTTCATTTTGATTTTACAGGAGGTTACAGTTATGATATTGCCCTGAGTCTCAGAAAACAGTTTGATCTTTGGGCTTTTAGACAATGTTGTGACTGTAATAGACTATTGGAACTTTTGAAGTTGCGCTGAATGCATTTTTTGCAGTGTGAAATAGCTATAAGATAATTGGGGGGGGGGTGTCACAGAGTGGAATGTGGCATTTTAAGTAAGACTGGCCTACCTACATGAGCTAATAAATTTGAATGCTAAGTCATCAGGGAGTAACAGTACTTGAAAGGATTAGAAGGATTAAGAGATATGACCTTAACCAGGTGGTGGTGGTGGCTCATGCCTTTAATCCCAGCACCCGGAAGGCAGAGGTAGGTGGATTTCTGAGTTCAAGGCCATCCTGGTCTACAAAGTGAGTTTCAGGACAGTCAGAGCTATACAGAGAAACCCTGTCTTGAAAAACCAAAAGAGAGAGAGAGAGAGAATGAGAGAGAGAGAGAGAGCACGCCTTGTCAGAGAGACAGAGAGTGATAACTCAGGGTGGACTTTGAGGTTTCAAAAGCTCATGCCAAGCTCAGAGTCTCTCTCCTGGCTTGAGGATCAGCATGTAGCTCTCAGCTCCTGCTAGAGTGTTATATGTGCTAACTATGTTCCCGGCCATGATAAAAATGAACTAAAGAACTGAAACTGTAAGCAAACCCCAATTAAATGTTTTATTTTATAAGAGGTAACTTGGCCATGATTTCTCTTCACAGCAATAGATCTCTAAAACACTTTTCCTTTCATTTAGTAGACATTTTATTGAACATCTACTATATAAACATTGAATTGAAACATAATCTTAGAAAGAAGATATTGATAACACTTCAGTAGCCAAAATGTCAAGAACTATAAGCTTGTACTTAATAGAAAAAGTTAACAAACTTCTACCATGGGCAGGTTGATTATGTCAAAATTGAAACCACATCAATGTGTCCCAGAATCTGTGAGAGACAAATAAATTAGACTATGAAGTTGGAAAGACTCCAGCAGACACAAAGGTTGTATAAAACCTAGCAATTCATTAACAAATAGATAAGAATCAGTTGTGCTTAGCAAATGTATTATTTAAATGCAAATGATGTTGCTAATTGTCTTCACTCTTAAGTAGGCTAAAGAGGAGCCATTTTCTGCTGGAAAGAGCTTGGGACCAGGGGGATCTAATTTTGTAATTACTCTGCCACTTAGTAGTGATAGTCCTTAGGCAAGTTACTTACCATTTCTAAGTCTCAGTCTCTCTATATTTAAAATGAGGAAAATAATATTTACTGTGCTATTTTGAAGATTAAATGAAACTAATATGCATAAACAGTCTGAAATAATGCAGCTATTTATTATTATTATTATTTATTATTATATTATATTATATTAAAATATCTTTTAGTCTAACACTTTTCCCTGAACTTAATCAAGCTTTACTGCTAGATTTCTCAATGAGTGAATTATCTAAACATCCTAGCAAATTTTTGTTTTAGTTTTTGTTTTGTTTTTTCTTTAACAAAGCTGAGTTGGTTTGATTATAATGCATTCTCTATGCTGCTAGTTCATGGCCCTGTCCACTTTGTAATAATCCTATACTATAAGTGTAGTTTTCATTACAGAAGACTTGAGCTGAGTGGCAGAACAGAATGACTGTTACCATATCAAATAGGCGTTGTCCATCAAATCCTCCTCCTTTTCTGTTTGGTATCAGCCTCCTACAGAAACACTTATAAAGCCCTATACACATAAACGATTACCCATCATCCTCACCCCACATCTTCCCCAGATAAATGTATCTTGCCTCCCTTCCTTCTTGCAACATCCGAGCACACCTGACTCATTGGTTCATTACACCCAAATCTAGGCTTGTTTCTTTCTGAGCCAGTACCTTCCTCTCCACTCCTAGCCTGTTGCCCTATACAAGACTCTCTGCTTCTGACTTTAGGCTATCCTCTAGCCAATCTTCCCTTGACACTATAAAACAGGTCCTATTGTGGCATTCTTCCATTTGCTAATCAGGGTTATCTTTCCATTGTCTATAGGATAGACTATACATTTTCAGTTGCATACTGTGGGTCTTAGTATTTCCTACACAAACACTCAGCTAGTCCTCTGATCCAGTCCCCTGGATATATATAATACCATTGATTAAATTAAGTAATTTGCATTTATCATTTCTTTCATCTTTTAGGGGTATTTTAGTTACTTTTCTTGTTTCTATGAAGAATACATGGCAAGAGGCTAGTTAAAGAAGGAAGGGTATTTTGGGCTCATGACTTATGAAGGAAAAGAGTCTTATCATGATGGGGATGGCTAGCAACATTCTTCTTGCTTTGTTCTCTTAATGTGGATTCTCAGATGACTTTCTCCTTAATTTATGACCCTTACCCATGTGGTGATACTACCCATACTCAGGGTGGATCTTCCCTCTTCAGCCTCACCTCTCTGAAATCACCATCAGAAGTATAATTTCCATTGTAATTAAAAGGCCAATTAAATTGGTGGTTAAGATTAATATCATAAGGTTCTTTCCAATTCATTTGTCAGATTCCTATTCATCATTTAAGTCCCAGATAAAAGTTAACTATTGTTACAAGCAAGAGGCTGGAGACATATTCCTGAATCCTAGGATTGTGTTCTTACCTAGCCACTGGTTTTTTTTTTTAAACAAGTTTGGTAAGGAAACCATTACTGTGTAAGTTAAAGCCAAGCCAAAGTTTATAGCTTGTCTTTGATCTCAAATGCAGAGTGAAGCCCTTGAGCAATAGTCCCTTGAACTCAATTATTTTTCTTGGACAGAGTGACTGACCTTTTAGTGAGACTTCATTCCAGTCTCTAGATGCCTCTCTGATAGTTTGTGAGAAAAGGAAGGATTGAAATTGAGGTGAAGGGCCTCTTCTCAAAGAGGAATGCCATGGGTCCTGACAACCCCAAGACCTTCTAGAAGAAGAGAAACAGCTATTTACCCAACTATAGGCTTAAGTGTGTGCTCCTACTAATATTCCATCCTCAGCAAACCTGGTGTACTAGGAATCTTCTGACATGGCACATCTATGGAAGCTTTCCTTATAAGGAAGAGATAGACCAAAATGATTTCAATAGAAAATTGCCCTAAGAGTTCTTCCATGATTCTCATGATCTGACCACAAAGTAACAAGTGTTCCTTCATCTTTCTTCACCTAATAGTTTGTTATCCATCTCTGACAGTATTGAGCAGCACTCTATATAATACTGAGTGGAAATACATTTCCCACTTAACTGCCATTTTCAAGAAGGCATGACGTGTTTATCCTGGCATGCTGTATGTCTAGTATCTAGTACAGGAAAATGACTAATGACTATCATGTTCTTTTTTATTATTATTATTACGTATTTTCCTCAATTACATTTCCAATGCTATCCCAAAAGTCCCCCACACACCCCCCCACTCCCCTACCCACCCATTCCCATTTTTTGGCCCTGATGTTCCCCTGTACTGGGGCATATAAAGTTTGCCTGTCCAATGGGCCTCTCTTTCCAGTGATGGCCTACTAGGCCATCTTTTGATACATATGCAGCTAGAGTCAAGAGCTCCGGGGTACTGGTTAGTTCATAATGTTGCACCTACAGGGTTGCAGATCTCTTTAGCTCCTTGGATACTTTCTCTAGCTCCTCCATTGGGGGCTCTGTGATCCATCCAATAGTTGACTATGAGCATCCACTTCTGTGTTTCCTAGACCCCGGCCTAGTCTCACAAGAGACAGCTATATCATGGTCCTTGCAACAAACGCTTGCTAGTGTATGCAATGGTGTCATCGTTTGGAGGCTAATTATGGGATGGATCCCTGGATATGGCAGTCTCTAGATGGTCCATCCTATTGTCTCAGCTCCAAACTTTGTCTCTGTAACTCCTTCCATGAGTGATTGTTTCCAATTCTAAGAAGGGGCAAAGTGTCCACACTTTGGTCTTCGTTCTTCTTCAGTCTCATGTGTTTTGCAAATTGTACCTTATATCTCACTACACTAAGTTTCTCGGCTAATATCCACTTATCAGTGAGTACATATCATTTGAGTTCTTTTGTGATTGTGTTACCTCACTCAGGATGATGCCCTCCAGGTCCTAGTGACTATCATGTTCTAATGCAGCTTTCTATATGTGCAATAAATTGTACCTGGTAAGAGAACCCCCCCCCTTGTGCAAACCAAAACTTAGACAATGTATACAGCAGCCTGATAGGACTGTATAAGATAAATTGTAAATATTTTTGACTAAGTAAATGAAGCATAAAGGAATTTCTTTTAGGATCTGAAGAATATAGTGACATTGTAAAAAAATAAGCTAGGGAAATATGAAGTATAAAATTAATAGTGTTTTGTGGCCAGGATCATTAATGACTCATAAATTGTAAAAAGTCCGTAAATGTACAAAGCAATAACAAGGCCTTAAATTTCAAAGAGGTCTATAACTAGAGATGCAGCACTCACATGTTCCAGATTGTCTGGGATAATCCATATTTCATTTCTCTCATCTCTTGTCCCTTAAGTGTAATTGTACTTGTCAGAGCATATGTTCTAATTTGGGGCTCAGAAAATATGATCACTAACTAGAAGATGCATTTCATTTATTTTTGCTTGTCTTTCTCATTGTGCAGATGAGGAAACTGAGCTCCATTGTGGTTTGCCAAGAAATCCAAATTAATGCAGAATTTAATTGCAAGCTTCAGAATTATTAACAAGACTTAGGTCTCCTGACTATAAAACCAGTGTTTTTTTTTTTTTTTAGTTCCTTTATGTTGTAATTGAACATAGATTTCCCCAAAGCTTTTGGTTTGCAAGTGATTAGATACATTGTTCATAACATTTAAATCTTCATTCCTTGGGCTAGGGCATTGTGTCCTCATGGCATGGCTCAGCAGTATTGCTTCCATTCCCAAGCTGTGTAGAGTGTCTACTGTCCTATATTGTACAGTGCCTAATAAAAAGCCACCCCATATGTTTGGATGGGGTGTTTTCAGGGCAAGAAGAAGGAAGACACAGTGACTGCCTTCCCTGAGGCTGGTGGTGCAGAAAGGGTCATAATCATGGGACTATGTTTCTTAATCACTAGATTCTGAACTCTAACATCAGCCAAGGTGACTTTCTGGAATAAGAAGGACTGTGAGAACATCTGGTAGGGGATGGCTCAATAATGAAGAAGTACAGGGAATACCCATCAACCAATCAAAAACTGCCATTCATAAAGAGCTCATCACAAAGGGAAAAGGCATATGGAGTTATTAAGGAAAGGCTGGGAAGAGTGAGTAAGTTGAGAATAATTAATATGAGCACATTATGGATTCTGTGGTGCAGTAACAATAATGAAGAGCTTTAAAATTTTGAGCGTGCCGACACTGATGACTGAAGGACTCAAGCAGGTTAAAAACTTGAAAATGAAAGGAAGGAAGCTGTAAAAGGAAAGTGCATAGGCAGGGAATGTGGAGCTGCTTCAAGCACTGAACAGCAAGTAAGAGCAGCAAGCGCTTAACTACCTGATGTGTGACTTTGAGCAAGGCGTTTAGCTCACTCGTAAACACAAGAGCAGAGCTCTTCCACATCTCAGTCCTCTTTCTAGTTTTAATTTTTATGATCTCCATTGAGCTGTTGCCACTCAGTTTTGATGCAGAGAATTTCACTTTTAATTATTAACTAATAAGGTATAGGTTTACGTTGATCAGATCAGTAGTAAATTTCTAAGTAGTATAGGATCTGATCCAGAACGGAAGTAGGTGTTTGGTTTTTGATCTGTTTTCTGGCTTTTGATTGGTTTGGGGTTTTATTTGGCCCTTGTGAATGGCCCTACAGAAATTTTCTAAGCATTGTGGGCCATACCATATTGATTCTCTGATAATCATCCTCTATGCCATGATAATGTGAGGGTCATAAGATCATAAGATAATCCCAGAGAAGCCCCCGAGTCTCCACTTACTTCAGAGAAGATACTGGAAATGATGGCTGCTGAGGGAGAAAAAAAATCTCTCCTCTAGCAACCTCGTAAGTTACTTATGCATTAGTAGATGGTCACACACACATGGGCACGTGAGCAGCACTGACTGGTTTTAGAGGATTGTTAAGAGCAATTTAAAAAAAAAAAACAATCTGAAGTTTGAAGGAAGGTGTAATGAGACCACTAGGGATAACTGGAGGGAGGTAGGGATGAATGGTTGTGACCAATGTATATTAAATAAATATATGAAATCTTGAAAGAATAGAAATAATATTTTAAAAACTCAAAGCGATCAATAAATGCTACTGCAATTTACATTTACAAATGAATGAAATCAACCATGTTGATAAAGGAAAATTGGCTTTTCTATAACAATGATCAGACACCATTTCCATTTTGGTGGTTTCACTTCTAGAATCTAAAGAGAACTTTCTGTTTCCTCCTCTGTTCCTTGTCTGTACTTGAGGGTTTTAGGCGATATCGTTTTATAGCTTTTGATAGTATAGATAAGACCTTCACGCTAATTCTTCTGCAATTTTAAAGCTGTTGAACTTAAATTATATTTACCATCATGCAAAAATAAAATGAAAGAAAGAAGGGTGGAAAGAAAATAATATAGATAGAAAGGGAGAAGGAAGGAAGGGAGGGGGGAAGGAAGGAAGGAAGGAAGGAAGGAAGGAAGGAAGGAAGGAAGGAAGGAAGGAAGGAAGGAAGGAAGGAAGGGAGGGAGGGAGGGAGGGGGAAGGATAGGAAGGAAGGAAGGAAGGATAGGAAGGAAGGAAGGAAGGAAGGAAGGAAGGAAGGAAGGAAGGAAGGAAGGATAGGAAGGAAAGAAGGAAGGATAGGAAGGAAGAATAGGAAGGAAGGAAGGAAGGAAGGAAGGAAGGAAGGAAGGAAGGAAGGAAGGAAGGAAGGAAGGAAGGAAGGATAGGAAGGAAAGAAGGAAGGAAGGAAGGAAGGAAGGAAGGAAGGAAGGAAGGAAGGAAGGAAGGAAGGATAGGAAGGAAAGAAGGAAGGATAGGAAGGAAGGAAGGAAGGAAGGAAGGAAGGAAGGAAGGAAGGAAGGAAGGATAGGCTTCAGAACAAACGCTTACTTCTGCTCCCACCTCTCAGTCGTCTTTTTTATTCTCCACCATCTGAGTCACAAACTAGAACACCTTTCCTTCATGGATTGTCAAGAAATAATATCCTTTCTAGTACAAACCCATCTCTCTAGAAATCTACTAAATTGTATTACTCTAATCTGTTACACCTTTCCCTGTGATGCTGGCCATAAGAAGCTCTTGGTTTGGCTGGAGAGATGACTTAGTTGTTAAGAGCACTCATTGTTCTTCTGGAAAACCCAGGTTTGATTCCCAGTACGCACATGAAAACTCCAGAGTCAGGGGATCAGATACTCCCCTCTGAATTCTGGGGACACCAGGCGCACACATGCCGAACATAAATATACACAGGTAAAACACTCATATGAATAAAATAAAATTAACAAGTCCTTTTTTTTTAAAGTGTTAAAAGGAACTTCTTGTTTAATCATAAACTATTAAGAGGCCCATTTTAGAAGAGGTCCTACTAACTCTACCCAGGAGTAGGAAATATCACAGAGAAGGATATGGAAAGAGAAGACTGACATAGCTTTCCCCTTCAGCATATGACTGAAGGTCCAGCCATTTATTCCAATCAAATCTCTTCATGCTTGTACATAGTTCATATCTAACCATGACAGATGAATGCACCATCCCAAGTCTTCAGGACCTTCAAACTGAAGGGCCAAGCAACACATGAGCTTGTCACCAAATCAGTGCATGGTTCTGCTATTCTCACGAAGCTGTTCTTTCCACTAGAATATTAGCCATGGCTCTTCTGATGGACAATGAAAGGAACACTCCATTCCCTAAACTTATAATGCATAAAAGCAGCCACAGGAAAGAGGTAAAAAAAATGTGTACAGATGGATTTTATTAAAATGTCCTTCATGAAATCACATACCAGGCTAGATTTAGTTCAACAACCTTAGTTTGCTAACATGGAACATTTCTTTTTTGGCATTTAAATATTGTTTTTATTTTTCTTTATAGGACAAATCCTCGTGTATTTATGTATATATGTGTGAAAGTGTGTGTGAGTGTGTGTGTGTGTGTGTGTGTGTGTGTATTATACAAGCCAAACATATAATTTTTTTAAACAAAAAAAAACCAAAAAACAAAAACAAAAACAAAAAAAAAAAACCCGGCTCAGATTAGACTGCAACACTAGAAGTCTCCAGGGACCATAATATACAATTCCTTCATCAAGCACTAGAACTCCGTGCAGTCCAAGGTGAATGACAGAGATGTACAATCCACACGGCACTGGTGCCGATGCCATTACCTGAATAACAGGCTACAAAGCAGAAACTGGATAACTGGGCATAAAAAAAAACAATAAACAAAAAAAAACAATAACAACAGTCAGATGAACACGATTCCTGTCACCTGCCTACTTCATGAACTTGGAGTTTGCCCTCTTCATCAGGCCTGACCCTCCCTGATTAGTGGTTTTCAATCTTTCTGCGCTAAGACCCTTTAATGTAGTTCCTCATGTTGTGGTGACCACCCACTCCCCCAACCATAACATTGTTTTCATTGATACCTTATAACTAATTTTGTTACTGGTAAGAATTGTAATGTAAACTTCTGTGTTTTCTGATGGTCGTTGGGAGTCCTGACCCCCAGGTTGAGAACCACTGCCATACAGCAATGGCAACCACATTAAAGCCAATCAATAGGGCACGGAAAACAGACCAAACTTCCATCCAAGCCCAGCTTGGTGAAACAAAGCAATTGGGGGTTACTTCCAGGAGCAAGAGTCACTCAAAGGCATCATTAAAAACTCACTCCTCTTGGGAATGACAACTCCTTCATGAAGCTGCATCTCTAGTGTCCACACCTATCTTGCAAACAGCTCTATAGAGAAGGCTACTCCTCCCCAGCAGCACTTTACTGCCTACTGCAGCTCAGGAAAGAGTCTCAAGAATATTGTAATTTTCAAGGCTTCCTGGTCTTTATAAGTGTCATTATATCCCTGAGTCTTAAGAGCCTCCCTCATCCCTTCATAAGGAAATGTTTCTGTTTTGAGGATATGGCTGCATGATTCTCCCCAAGCAAAAGGTTCTGGTCTCAGGAAAGAGATGCTGTATCAGTCAGTGGTGTTGAAGTGGAATTTAATGACTTGCTCCTCTCAGATATGGTTTTATTGACAATATTGCATTGTTGAGTGTAATCGAAGAAACTCTGAGAGGATTGGAGTGTACTCCTGAACTCAAGACCTGATCAACATTCTGTTTTTCTTGTGTTCTTATCATTGTATCAATCAGAAAGTCCTACACAAAGCTCCGAGAAATGCATGCCTATAGCCTTACTCAGTACAGCTGACCCATTCAAAGACAGACATTTGACCCTGGTCATGCCAATCATTTTTTTCCCTGGAATACTTCAAGCCAGGGCTGAAGTGCCTTTATCTCTCTGGAGAGAAACCTGTGAAACAGACCGTTACCGGCCATGTTTGCTGGGACGCACATAAAGCAAGTACCAGAGAATAAAGCCGGAGTGTAGTGAAGGCTGCAGGAAGAGATCCTTTGAGATGATATTCTTAACAAAATTATGCCTCAGGCTCCTACAGCCCCCATCTTTCTCAGTGTGTGAGGATGGTCCTTGGCATTTTTCTGATAACATTCTCTAGATTAAGGAAAGATTTTACTACTTGTAACGAAATGCCTCAGAAAAGCACAGCCCTGTGACTCATTTTTTATTCCCCCTGTATCTAGCCACTGTTATTACATACTTAGCTCATTTGATTCACTCAAATTCCTACTAGTTGATAACAATCCTTTGCATTGTATACATGTTACGTATGCTATCCACACCAATGTCTACATGCTAAGTAGGCTTCTGCACAGTGGGCATCTTCGTAGTTACAAAAGTCCTCCTCTACATGCCTTGGTTATTGACACAAGAACTTCAATATGAATGTCTTCCTTAATCAAACAGGAAATGCAACAAAGCATCACCATAAACAGGGAGCAAGCAAGACAATTTCCAAACTTTCAATTGCCAGATCCTAGGTGATACAACTGTGCATATCCCAGAAAACTATGTATGAGGCAAGCCACGCAAATGACACTTTATACAGATTTATAATGGAAACACAAACCTCCTATTTCCTTGTGTTTGATTACTATAGAAAATGCCCAAGACAATCAAGTTATGGGGAAGAAAAACGTTTATTTGAGCTCCCAGTTTAAAATATTCCAGCCCTTAACTGACTTGCTCCACTGCTTCTAGGTCTGTGGCAGGGCAGTACAAGATGACAAGATTGTGTTATACAATAGGAGGAACAAGGTTATGAACTAACCGGACCCCCCAGAGCTCCCTGGGACTAAACCACCAATCAAAGAGTACACATGGTGGGACTCATGGCTCCATCTACATAGGTAGCACAGGATAGCCTAGTCAGTCTTCAGTGGGAGGAGAGGCCCTTGGTCCTATGAAGGCTCTATGTCCAGTATAGGGGAATACCAGGACCAAGAAGTGGGAGTGGGTGGGTTGGTGAGCAGGGGGAAGGGAGGAGGGGATAAGAGGTTTTCAGAGGGGAAACCAGGAAAGGGCATAACATTTGAAATGTAAATAAAGAAAATATCTAATAAAAAAAAGAACAAAGACAGGAATGAAGCAAATGATTGCAGAAGTAAGAAACTACACAGATACACACACACACACACACACACATATCACTCACATACATGCCACACACACAAACACACCTCAGACACATACACACTACTACACACTTACACACACACATAAATATACAAGCACACAGACACACTCATGCATACACATAACACAGACATGGAAACCCACATACACACACACCACAGACACATGCACACTCACACACACATAGACACAGGCACACACACATACACACACACTCATGCCCACACATAACACAGACATATAAACCCACATACATACACACACACACACACACACACACACACACACACACACACACACACACACATATACATTCACACAGAGTCACACACCTTTCTCCTTCCTCTTTCCCTATTTCTGTTGTAATATTGATGTGGTGGGTATAGTAGTGGTAATTGAAAACTCAGTTTGGCCATGATTCTGCTTTGCAGTTCCAGATTTGACAACTGTCTCCTGTCCTTTTTTATTTCTATGACACATTTTCACACATATACCCAGCCAATCAAAGATCACATGAGTATATATAAATCCATATGCTAATAGGTTTCAGTAAGTCCAGTGGGACCTCGGTCACTTTTCAAAGAAAAGTGTCTCGAGGCTCAAGACTCACTACAGACACAGAACCAGAACCCACCAGGAAACCAAATCCTGCTTAGTTTCAAAGAAAGACTAATTTTAGCCTTCCCTTAAAAGATTGGACACATCCTACTGAAATATCAGGATCTACTACTGTGGATGCAAACAGAAGAGCTATCTCCATCCTCTGAGTCCTGACAGGGGTAAGAGAATTACTGCCCTCTCCTTCCCTGACGAGCAGACTCTCTCTTTCTGCAAAGAACTGCCCTAATCTGGAATTGCAATGCTTATAGACTCTCAACAAGACAGGTAAGTCTGCGGTGGATGTTAGTGGATGGCATCTTCCAGCTGGAACACTACCATGCTCTTTTGAATGTTTTGGCCTATTTCTACTTTCTTATTTAAATTTTTTACTCTCCACTTAATTATCTCATGAGATAAAGAAAAGTTCCCCGTATTTTTCACCTCTACTATCTGCCTACCCCATTATTAAAAAGAGGGAATGACAAGGACTTGACTAGAGAAGCAAGGGGAAAGACTGGTTTGGCATTCTCCATTGGCATACCCTCAGTGACCTAAGAATTTTTCCTAGCCTTCACCTGTTAAAGGTTTCAGGGTGGTTTAGAAAGTGAATCTTTGTGAATGTGTTACCTCACTCAGGATGATAACACATTCACAAAGGTTCACTTTCTAAACCACGCTGAAACCTTTAACAGACATCCAAACGCTGACACCATCGCATACACTAGCAAGATTTTATCGAAAGGACCCAGATGTAGCTGTCTCTTGTGAGACTATGCCAGGGCCTAGCAAACACAGAAATGGATGCTCACAGTCAGCTAATGGATGGATCACAGGGCTCCCAATGGAGGAGCTAGAGAAAGTACCCAAGGAGCTAAAGGGATCTGCAACCCTATAGGTGGAACAACATTATGAACTAACTAGTACCCTGGAGCTCTTGACTCTAGCTGCATATGTATCAAAAGATGGCCTAGTCGGCCATCACTGCAAAGAGAGGCCCATTGGACACACAAACTTTATATGCCCCAGTACAGGGGAATGCCAGGGCCAAAAAGGGGGAGTGGGTGGGTAGGGAGTGGGGGTGGGTGGGTATGGGGGACTTTTGGTATAGCATTGGAAATGTAAATGAGCTAAATACCTAATAAAAAATGGAAAAAAAAAGAAAGTTAACCTTTAAGATACAAGCCTTAGGGCCTAGCATTCTCTCTACCAGTGATTTTTGTCAGTTTTTCAACTGTTTCCAAGGATATTCTGTGCATTCATGAAGAGAAGTAAACATACAAAGTTTCATGAATACCTTCGTGTTGCCTGTCATCTCCTACACATTAGTATAACATTGACATTATTTGCCCTTCTTCATGAACCAATATAGACATTCTAACCATGTGTAATGACGCCTGTACACTTTGAAGAAATCAAACTCCTCTTCACACCTGTGAGCAAGACACATATGAATAGGATAATCAAATTTTGTAGTCACTATGAGGTATACATCTTGTTTTCTCGGGAATAGCACTTGGGTGGTGCATCTAAAGTATGCAGTAATGGAGCACTGAACTTTAGAGTAAAATAAGAATTCAGCTGATCACCAAATACTAGGCATGAACTTTGATTTGCTAAATGAAGTCCACAGAAATCATATATCCTCATACTGATGATCTGTGGACTTCAGAACATGCTGTGTTAAAATAAGCTTTGGCTGCTAATTTCTAAGAACTTTTTATTAAATTAGCAAAGAGACAACTCTATGATGGGTGGGTAAATAAATAGAGTTGCATTCTAAACTCTTCTGATTGACATCAGGGGAGAATATTCTATCTTCGTCATAACCAAGATCCCAGAGTAGGGGACCATTAATTTGTTCTTCTGTGGGTCATTTATTTGTAGTTTCTGCAAAAGGGATACAACTTTCTGCTCAAGAGACTTAAGAGACAGTCTGAATGACCAATTTTAAGTGGTTTTTATCCTTTCTTTGGAAAAGACAGTTTGAAATCTTTCTCTTCTGGTAGGCAAATCACTCCATAAAGAAGGACGGCTGTGACATTTATCATCATTTAAATGGAGTGGAGTTTCAAAGCATGCTCTGTCCTGGATCTAAGTCCATCATAAATTTTGCATAAGTTTCTTTGTCTGCTCTGAGGAGATAATCTGACCCTGGCCAATGCGCTACCTTGGCTTTCCTCTGAAATCCCCCTTCCTTTATCCTCCTTTCCCCTTCATTTTAATAGGCTGGCCTTTGTTCTGATTGGTCTGATATGAACTATAGTACTGTAAAAGTTATATTATAGCAATGGCAAGGGGAAAATGTTTCTACTCCCCCTTTCTTGTGCTAATCCTATGGAACTTTGGATAAAGTTCAGCCATAGAGAAAAATTAAGCTGTTTAGCCTTCTTTTTAAATTTCCCGCCCTCTTTTTCAATTCTCCAAAACTACAGTTTCCTATTGCATGGGATGATCAGGATCCCTCAGCATAGGGTGTAAAGGAAGTCTGCATATATTTTCAGAGTCATCTCTGGGATTCATACAATGCTTTCCAATTTCTTTGATAGCAAAATTTATTTGTTACAGAATGAAGTCAACATATTCTCCCTCAACCTGGCTCTATTGGCAATTTTGGATCAGAGAAATATCGAAGTCCTAGTGTGCAAATTATTCCCCTGCAGACAATATCCATAGGAATCACAGCTTCTTTCCTCTCCAGCAGTGTTCAGCAGTATAATCAGCCCAGGAGCATAACTTGTGTTTATTGCATTGAGTTAGAATCTCTGTGTTAACAGCATTGAATCTATCTCTCTTAGGGTTTGATTTTGACATTCCTTTGAAGGAGCTCAGTTCTCCATCCCAAAACAGTTTGTTCCAAGAGAAGGGGTCCTGGTGCGGGACTGTTGGCTGCTTTGTGTTTCTCTTAGAGGCAGGTGTCTGTCTTCAACTCTTGCTGTGGCTGAAGTACCATGTGTTAATGGTATCATTAAGAGGAATTTGGGGTGATATGGAGTCATGAGGGTGCGGTGCAAGTTGTGACCATAATGGTTTAGTGACTTTGTAAGAAAAAGAAGAGAAGCATGAGCCATCAATTATATCCGGTCTCACCAGGTTTACCCATGGGGACTCTGTAGAAAGTGGAACTACAAGAGGTCTCTCACCAGATGGGGCCATCTGATAAACTTTCTAGGCTTCAGAAGTGTGCCTGAATAAACATTTATTATTTATGAATAATTCACCCTGGCAATTCAGTTCTAGCAAAATAAAACAGATGAAGGGGGCTCCCTTGCCAAAAGACAAAAACCAAGGCCCTTTCACCTCTGCCCTCATAGCTATTTTCTCAGCTCTAGAGTGAAAGCAGTCAAAGGATCCCAGATTCCTTCATTACCCCAAATGTCTCAGGATCCATCCAAAAGACATTTCCATCGATCTTTCACTGTCCCTGAGATTCAGCATCATATATAGCACTTCTAAGCTCAGTCTCTGGACTTTGACCCTCTTTTAACCTCTCCAGGGTGAGCTCTCCTCTACTGGCTTTTGTACTGGACATTCCCTCCAGGAGACTAGCTAACAAGATTCTCCCATCTTAATTGCTCAGTCAGAGGTTCTTTGTTTTCCTTAGCTATCCCCAGGAATTCTTGCTCTCCACAGTTCTTGTAAAATAACCCACCCACCTGCAGTAGCCCACCTGGGTACCACTTAGCTCACAACTGCCACAAATACAAATGTGTTAAAGCCCAATTACACCTGGATATTTGCCTATAGTATTCTCTTTCCCTAAATACATTTACCATTTAAAAATCCCAATGTTATCTCAGCTGCTCCAAATGTGGCAGGAATGTGGAAGATCAAGTGATCCCAGAAACCTTAGATATTTGCTTTGCTCATTAAGTCATTACAAGAGACATTTGTATAGCCAGCATTAAAGATCTGATCAACTATCATTATACATGCCAGGTTAATATTTGGGGATAGGTAGGAAGAACTACATATTGAGACTTACTTAAGTTTAAAACTCTCCTTATCCTCAGCCTCATCTAGAAAATGGACATAATTGTTTCCTATTTCTCTGGAATAGTAACAATAGCATTGATAATATATCTTGCCAGTCTTTTACAGATACTATATCTCATTTTACCTCATCCAAGTTATTTTGAAGATATGAGAGTATTCACAGAGGGTTTCCTCTCCAAAAGCTTAACAAAGACACAGTTTGGGCACAAATTTTTAAAAAGTCCTCACCAAAGGTTTCTGACTTGCTTCCATTCTGATCAGAGCTGTCTAGACAATAAACTCAGTAGTGTTGGTTCAAAGTACCTGACTGGCCATAATTTCCTATAATTCACACTATTTCTTACCACTTATAAACAAATGCATTCCACTATTCCCTTTTCTGAAATCTGCTTCTGATTGCCTAAAATCTGAAATAACTCTCTCAAAACTTAGTGCAAATTTTATGTGAATCCGGTATTAACTCATTTGACAATAGAGCTGACTCTCCAAATGTATAAGAGGGTAGTGCACTGGTCAGTGGATTCCTGTGGCAATCTTTGTATTCCTGTGGCCAGAACTCCATTTCTTCTTGAGATTGTCTCTCTGCTCTTAACGATAGAAGAGAGAACATGGGCTGAGCTGGGACAACAGCAATGCCAGGATGCAGGACCCTGTAACTCCATATATTATAACAAATAAGATGGCAACATAGAAGAAACATGAAAGCACACATCATATTACCAATTTCCCTAAAATAAGTCAGAGTTTAACAAAATACCTCTCTGACTCTGTCCCTATATCTCCCTTGAAGACCCTCACATGATAACTGTTCATCTCAAATATAAAAGAATGTTCTCATCTCGGCAAATACAGAAACTCCTCCTGCAAAAATAAACAAGGTACCAAGAAAACTCTGAACAAATGAGCAGTTTTGTTTCTTACAGGGTACTATCCACTGGACATGCATATTGGGGTTTGAATGTGGAATGGACTCCATAGGCTCACTTGCTTGAACATTCAGTTTTGAACATCTAATGGCTCTGTTTAGAAAAGTTGTAGAACCCCTAGAAGTATCTCAGAAGGAAGAAAGGCAATGGGAAAAGGCCCAGGCACATTTCTTATTTATTCTATGCTTCTTGACTGTGGACTCAAAGTGACTATATATCTCTCATTTTGCCTCCACTGAGTTAGATTATATCCCATCTAACTGTAAGCCACAATAAACCCTCCCTTCCTTAAGTTGCATCTTGCTAAGTGTTTATTCACAGCAACAAGACAAGCTACAAATAACAACATTCCTCTTTCTTCTACTAAAACCCAGCTTTCCATATTTCTTTGATTCTTCATTTCTGAAGATCCCATGATACATAAAAGCCATATCAAGTAAATGTTTATCTTCTCCTCTTTTGATCCACCTTTTCTTGTGAGGACCTCACATATGAACTTCACAATGGATAAGAACTCTTTCCTCTCTTACACCACCCAATACACTGGCCACTGGACAATGGCTCATGCCATCAACTCATGGATGACTCTGCTACATGACATTTTGAAATTAAAGGAGCAGAAATCATATTTTTCCTCAATGACATAGACCCTCTAGGAAAAATTTAAGGCTTCAAATATTCCTTGTAATGTAGATTCTGAGGGCTCAACTCATACCCTCATACTTGCATGGCAAGCACTTTAGAAAGTGAACTGTCTTTGTGTCTTGTTTTAGGGGGCTAGTCAATAGGATGGCTCACATACTTTTGCTTAGACACAACATTCTTTATATTTGCTCAAAGCATGGAATGTAGCCAAAGCCAGTGACTCTGGTAAGTCTGCTCTTCCCACTAGAGACCTCACAGGACAGTGAGTGAGGACTCTGCAGATCTAGATGAGTGTGAGTAGCAACACTGCTCACCTGGCACCCCACAGGCACTGCTTTTGGCTCTTCTTGAGTTCTACAGACACTCTGTCATGTAGAGCTCCTGCCTTTACATGGTTCTACCTGTAGCATTTAAAAAATTGCACTTCTGATACAATTTATTTCTCTCAACATTCATTCAAATTATAAAATAGTTTGCTAGAAATACATATTATCTAATTTTCAATTTACAAGAGTCAGCTCAAGAATTTTTCTTCACTTAAGCATTCTTTCATAACATTGGGGCCCAGAAGACAATATCCCAAACTATGGAGCCTCAGCACACTAATTGAAAAAGAGTAGACAAACCTCACAAGGAATATCTTTCTGGCACTCTCCTGCCTCTTCCCCAAAGGCTTCTTGTTCCTTCATTCAAGCTCAAGAAATGAGAATGTACCAAACACTATCACAGATGATGCTGGTACTTCAGTGACTGCACTGTGTAATTTCTCCTCCTGAGCAACTATACATTCTAGTGATAAAGTAGGTTAGCAAACAAACAATAAATAATTACAGTATATATCAGGCCATGATAAGTACTTGATGCAAACACTGAGCAATAAATAAGGAAGATCCTGGGGAATGTATTTCATTTTACAATTATAAAGTCATTCTCCATCACTGATGGAAGTCAGGGCAGGAACTCAAAGCATGAACCTGGAGGCAGTAGCTGATACAGAGGCCATGGATGAATGCTGCTTACTGGTCTGCTACTCATGGCTGGGTCAGCAGGCTTTTTATAGCACCCTGGACCACCTGTCTAAGAGTAGCACCATCCCTTGTAGTATGGACCCTCCCACATCGATCATTCTTCAAGAGAATACCACACAGACACACTTGCCTGCAGGCCAATCTTATGGAGGCGTTTCCTTCACTGGCGTTCACTCATTAGATAACTTTAGCCGTGCCACATTGATGTAAAACCAGCCAGCTCGACATTTCATGAGACGATGACACAAGAGAAAAGACTGGAGAGCTTAAGCATATTCTAGTATCTAGAAGAACATTCTGGGTAATGGGAATACACACCTGACAATGTACTTCTGGAAAGTTCTAGGAAAAGCTGGGAAGCCACAGTGCTCAGTCAGAGTGAGTAACTCGGGGGAGGGGGGTATTAAGACGAGTAGGTTATGGAGGCAAACAAAGGACTTAACAAAGGTACATTGTATGTTGACTTCTGTTTTTAAAGAAAAACTATGCTTTTGAGAAGTGTTTGAAACTTATCAAGTGTGAAATCCAGAAAAAAAAAAAAAAAAACTCGAAGGGAAGTTGGAATTGCCCTGACTAGATCAGCAGTAGCTATATTTAGGACAAATTTGGAAACAGAGCCAGGGGATTCTCTGATGGGTTGGATATCATATAGAAGAGGAGAGTATAAGGCTGTCACAGAGTTTGAGCCTGAGCTACAGGCAAAATAGAATGGCCACTCTCTGAACTCCAGATGCAGAGAAAGGAACAGATTCTGTGACAGACCAGGAGTTTGGCTCAGAATGCTAGGCAGATACTCCATAATATATTGATAAATACAAGCTCCTTACTTAACAAAGTAGCCTACGGCCAGCCCTGCAGCACAGCAGTGTGTACAAGAAACTGCAATGCTAATGGCCAGCAATCTCCCCTCCCATCTGCAGAGGCTGGCTTTGGCCTCTGTTGATGGGTCAGCTAGAGCATTAATTCAAATTGCTTCTCTAGCCAAATAGACACAGAATGGTGACAAGGGTCCTTTGTCCAGGCTTCATTTGATGAAGGGCAAATCCAGAAAACGAAGGAGAGGTTGTCTGCCTATCAAACTGCATATTCATTAAACTCTTTATCAACTCTCAGCCCAGGAGAGAGAATGACAGATTTTTAACAAGATAATTTGAAGAACATTCTCTAAACATATTGAACTAAATTGTCCCTCTTGGATCTGGGCTTGTGCCAGCACTCACTGACCACATCTTACATTCTCCCCCAGGCCTCTTCGCTGGGTCAGCTGAGAAGTTCTTTTGCACTCTTTGAAAGCCAGGGTACAGAGCCCACTCAGAGTCGGTAGGGTTGCCTGCTTTGAGAAAGAATCTCAGATCCACAGCTGTCCTTCCTTCAGTCCATGTCTTATTCCCCAGAGAAGAAAGCAGCCTTATTTGGCCTACCCTAATAGTTAGATTAGCTATTCCCTCCCTGTCTCCAGGGGAAAAAAAAGCAAAGCTCTTCCTAGGATGCATAAACAGAAGGATGTATATACCCAGTCTCAACTTTTTGTGTCATTTCAAACGTTTTCGTGCATTTCTCCATTTTGGGCATTTTTTTTTTCTGGAAGGGGAGTAGCAACAGTAGTCAAGAATGTTCATAAATTCAAAATCCTGTCCTCTCCTAGACCTTAATTCTAGAAGAATAAAGGCTGCTTAGTCCTTCAGACAAGGCTCACTACAGGCAAAATATGGGATGTCTGAAATATTTGACAAGAGATGAAGTATTCATCAGGGAGAGAAATATAATGTTTCAGTGACACACAAGGAAGACATTGCCAGGGTCTGGCAAAGGTGTAATGGCGCTTATCCCAGCAGAGATCTCAGCTGACAGTTTTAACATTGGATACAGACAAAGAACAAGCAGAAGAAGAAACAAAAAGGCTCCATGAGTGCTAGAGGAACAAAGGTAGACTGGCTTCTGGAGAGTAGAAACCCCTCAGAGCTCCCTACACAAGATGTCTGCCGAATGCAAAGCTGACTCTATCTGATGGGAGCAACTTTGCTGCAAGGAATAGGATTCCTGATTGAACGTGACAATAATACGAATTTGTTATATGAACACACAAGAATCTCAAGGTTGGGGGAATTCAAGAGATACTTCAACAGGATGAAAATGAACCTCCATTACAGCTGATCTTCTGATCTGCACACGTCTGTGGGTTGGTGACTTCTCTCCCTCATCACAACAGCTAATGTGCCTCATCCTCATAATACTACCACTTCATGTCAAAAAAGGGAGAAAGTGACGACAGATGTTGAAAGGTAAGTACTGGATATCACTCACTGTGGAATAATAAATACAAAGATGATCCCATGGAAGTTGCAGGTAGAATGCTTGTGCCCAAGAGAGGCCAGGAGGAGCAGGAGAGGAAGGGGTAGTGGGAAAGGGTGTTGTGTAGGTACAAAGTTACATTCAGGAGCAAGCAAGTCCAGAGTGAAAGAGCATGCCTGAGACACTGTAGATCACATCAGTACAGTGCAGTTTCAAAAGGCTGGAAGGAAAAGTCTGAAAGTAAAGAAAAGCAAAAAAGGTTTGAGAAGCTAGCCATTCTTACCTTTCTAAACATGTGTGCAGACTAGAGCATCACTGGTCACTCTAGTCACATGTGTGGTTTTTATGTTTCTATGCATCACTTGCTGCTTTAAAGGAAATGACAGGGAACATAAAGGGGTCAGCACCATAGGCTCTATTAGGAGCAGTAGAGAAGTAGGATGAATAACTTTAGTCCCCCAGAAGTTCTCTTGAGTACCATTGGCAAGTTATGAGTTATCAAGCAAGGGGAGGAGGCTTGTTTTACTGGGCTTATTCAAAGTCTCCCCTGAGGGGTTGAGTCAGGGGTTGAGTACCATGCTTCAAGAGTAAAAGAGGGGACTTATTAGTAAGGAGGACAAGATGACTCTCGGTCGGTGTCTTTGCTGGGGCTTTATTTTTGAGAAGAGACACCATGACCACTGAAACTCATAAGGGAAAATATTTAATTGGAACTGGCTTATAATTTGAAAGGTGAAAGAGGTACAGAGGTCAGAAAATCAAATAAAAATAGGTAGCAGGGAGGATGAGGAACTGAGGATAGCCACAGGAGGGTCCCAGACTCCAGAGAAAAGTGAGGCTCCCAGGACCCAATGGGATTGACTTTAGCCATAATGTGTGCAGAGAAGGGGGAGATAGAACCTATGGAGACCACCTCCAGTAGATAGGCAAGACCGCTGGTCAAGGTATGAAGCCACCCACCCATCTCAATTTTTTTTAACCCAGAAATGTTCCTGTCCAAAGAAAGAATATGGACAAAAAAATGGAACAGAGACTGAAGGAAGGACCAATCGGGAACAGCCCACCTGGGAATACATCATTATTGCAAACACCAAACCCAATACTATTGCTGTGGTCAAGAGGTGCTTGCAGAGAAGGACCAAGTATGGCAGTTCCTAGGGAGGTCTGGCCAGCAACTAACCAATGCAGAGGCAGGTGTTTGGAGCCAACCATCAGTCTGAACTCAGGGAACCTGGTAGGGAAGCTGGCAGAAGGACTGGAGGAGTGGAAGGGGGATTGCAACCCCATTGGAAGAACAACATAGGCTAGCCTGACCACCCAGTTCCCCCAGAGACTAGACAACCAACCAAGGAATGTACCTAAAGGGATCTTTGGTTCCAGATGCATATGTAGCAGAGAATGGCCTTGCCCGACAGCAATGGGAAGGGAGGCCCTTGGACTCGGGAGGTTTGATGCCCCAGAATAAGGGGATGCAGGAGCGGTGGGGTGGGAGAGATTGGGGGGGGGAGCATTCTCAAGCAGGCAAAAGAGAGAAGGGAGGGCAGATATGGGATGGAGAAGTGGCAGAGGGGTAACCAGGAAGGGAGATATCATGGGATAGGGGGTTTGTGGAGGGGGTAACTGGGAAGTGGGATATCGTTTGAGATGTAAACAAATGGAATGATTAATAAAAACTTTAAAAATTAATAGTAATTCAGAGGTTTCCTCCATTGTCACCATGGCAGGAAGCATGTCAGACTTCAGACAGACATGGTGTTGGAGAAGTATCTGAAAGTTCTACATCTTAATCTGTAGGCAGCAGGAATAAAGAGACTAAACCTGGCATGAACATCTGAAGCCTACCCCCCAGGGACAAATTTTCTCTAACAGGGCTACACCTACTCCAACAAGACCACACTTCCTAATATCACTGCTTCCTCGGAGCCTATAGGACCATGTTCATTCAAACTACAACAGTCCAGAAAGAAAGGAGTATCTGACATACTTATCATCTTATATTCCTCATAGGAATATCTGGAATATCTTTAAAGTGCTCTAGGGGATAAGAACTTCTCCAGGCCAAAATACCCAGAAAAGATGGTCCAGGTAACTGAGTCAAAACATGCTCAGAAAAATAGCAGGAAAGACAGTAAGACAGAAAGACAGGCAGTCAGAGAAAATGCACAATCATCTGTTTGAATATGTCTATGAAGTAACAAGGTAATATGCAGTTATGTGATAATCGACTAGAAGTTTATTAGTCTAGATTCTCCAGAGAGCTAGAACAAAAAGCATATACAGAGTTGTTATAATAATCTACAGCTATATACAGTCAGTTCATTCGCTATGCCTGAGTAATATTCCATTACGTGGATACAGCACAATTCATTTGTGCTTATGCTTATGGGAGGATATTTGGATTGATTATTATAAGCTGCTATGAACATTGGAGCACAAAGTCTCATACAAATGTAGACTGTATTTACTCTGGGGTGTATATTGAAGAATAGGATGGCAGAGTCATATGGCAAGTATATTTACCAGCAGGGTTCTTACTAATATGTGGTTACTTTCCATTTCTTTTATTTTAACAATCTCCTAAGTATGCTGTGAAATAAATTTCTCTAATAATTAAGGAGGCTGAATATTTGTTTATGTTCTCAGTTGCCATGTGGAATCTTCTTTGGTTTAATACCTTTAAACTCGGTATTTTTTTTTCCCTCTAGCATTTTTTGCAGCCAGGGTACCATGCAGTTCAGGCAGACCCCCAACTCACCATATAGCCAAGATCTTTCTGTGTCTACTTCTAATGTACTGGGACTACAGTAATATGACCCTATATCTGGCTGGTTTTGTTATCTTGAAAGTGGTACAAATGGTGAATATTTGTGGTACATAGGTACTATAATTATTAAAAGTTTATTTTTATTGAACATTATGTGTGAGGGTAGATGTATATGATGCAAATGTCTGGGAATTAGAAAATTTTAGTTCACAACTAAACGCATGTGAAGATCAGAAGATAATTTTGTGAACTGCGTCCTCTCTTTAAATTTCAGTGTGTTACAGAAATCAAATGCACTCCATAGGCTTGTGTGGTCAGGGTCTTTATTCATGAAGCTTCCTCAATAGCTTGTCACACAATTAATTTTAAAAGATAGAATGATGTACAGATAGTTTACATGGATATTATTCATTGACCCAGTACTGTGTGCTAGAAAGTATGCTAACCTTTAGCTACATTTTTGCACTTGATTCTAACTACCACCAGTGTTAAAGGTACTATGACTCTCTTATGTTTAACAGCTGAGGATTAGACTCAGAAAGATGATGTAATTTGCCCAAGATCACACATCCTTGATTTGACTACATATCTGACTCATTGACCATAAAGTTGGACTACCTCTGGGACCCTTTCGATTCATTTAGATAATTACATGAATGTCTTCTCTGCTCTTTACTGTTATATAAAACCCACAAAAGAAATAAACACTAGTGCCCCACAGCAATTTAAATGGAATTATACAGTATGTCTTTGAGACAGTTAATCTTCATTGTCAGCTTGACTGGATTTAAAGCCACTTAGGAGGCCCTGTCTCTGAAGGCCTTTCCAGAGATGTTTAACTGAGAAGAAAAGACACACCTTAAATGCACCATCCTATAGGTTAAGGTTCCAGACTAAATAAAAACGTAAAAAGAAAAAAGCCAAGTCCTCTCTTGTCCATTGCTCTACTTCTCAATCTGCACACATGTAACTAACCATGGTATGTTTCTGTCATTGCAGCTGAGAGCTTTGGGAATTGCCCTGTCCTCACCTCCATCGGGGACCAAATGTCTTCTAACTGTGAGCCAAACAAAATGAAAATCTCTTCCACTAAGCAACTTTGTGACGATCATCTGCTTACAATGCGAAGAAAAGTAGCTAACATAGCATCCAATACATTTGAAGTAAAGGTATAGAAAAATGAATGGGTGGCTATGGAAGGGAAGAGTAGTACTGATTTGGGCTGGGCGAATTACAATGCACTAATGTGTACAGCATCATAGTGACTTACCAGAAGTAGTTTAGACTTCCAAGAAGTTAGTCAGAGTTGTGCAAGTAGAAACAAAATCTGTTGATACCAAGTAGAAAGGCCCAGCCATTTGTACCCTCCAGTCGTGACCCTGCAACAATTATTCTGGATTAAGCTTCTGCCTAAGAAAACAATTAGGACCCAGATTTCTTTTCCCCAAGTTATATGAATTGTTTAACTAAATCATAGTGCTTCAGTTGGAAGCCTTGGATATTAGTGATTCTGTTTCTTATTCTCACTGGAAAGAAATTGAGGCTTAGAAGGATGCCGCTCTACCATCACAGAACTCTGAATAATCTAGTTCCCAGCCCAGCACCCACCGCTCTGGCAAAGCCCGTGTCCACTCCTGGTCCAACCCATTTTGTAATATGAGGAGTAAAGATAGATTTGTGCAAACAGCATCTCTTTCTAGAGAAAACAGTGGTAAAGACTTAATAGAAGAAAAGGTCCTGAGAATCTTGAAGGACAACTTAAGTCATGCCCCCCCTTTGAAGGGAACTTCCAGAGAGTTTCACTGAAACCAAATTTTTCATAATATCTTTAAAGCTTTCACCTGACTAGCTCCTTCATCCCTGATGATACATCATGAGGGTATTTACAGCTAGAGACCAGGATTAGCTATACAGAATCACTATCTTAATGCGCCCTGTGATCTTGTAGCATGGAGGGGGGATGAGAACCCTTGGTTAATAAATGAAGCAACAGGCCATATAGCATCTGAAGTAAGAGTACTAACAAAGACCAAAGCTGGAAATCAATCTCATGTCCTGACAATGCCAAAGGTTTTTTTATTTCAGTACAGTGGAGGGAAAGGAGAAAAAAAAAGACAAATAGGTACAGTGGAGCCTCTCTCTCTGGCACACAGCACATGAGCACTGTGATCTGCATTCTTCCTAGTTGGCTGGACAAGAATGTTCTTGGTAAGTGTAGAGTATGAACAACATTTCCAAAAGCACTCATAGGTAAATGTGGCAGTGGTGCAACAATGAATGAAAAGAAGATGAGACTTAGAAATAGCAAACAACTTGTGCCATTTACAGTTGTATCCACTTCACAAGATAAATCTTACTTAATTCCTTGAAGTAGGAGGTTTGGATTATCTTATCATAAACACCCGTTAAGAAGTAGGAACCTTTTAGACCTAACGAAATGAATTTACCCCAAACTGTAAACCATGAAAACTTTTAAAGTTAGGTTGGATATATGGCTCACTTTATAGTGTTTACTTAGAAAGCAGGAAGGGCTGGGCTTGATCCCCAGAGCCTCATAAGTCATGTGTGGTAGCACATTCCCATAATCCCAGAATTGGAGAAGCTAAAACAGAAGGATCAGACATTCAATGCCATGCTTGGTTGCATACGGCCTTAATGGCCAGAATGAACTACAAGACACTGCAGGTTGAAACAAAATTGTTTCAAAAAAGCTAAAGCTGTTATCTTCTTGTTGTAAGAATACACACACACACACATACACACACACTCATATATAAATAATAAATTTTGTTATTTGTCTCAGTGAAATATAGCTTGTTTAGCATGAAATTGAGCGATGCAATTGTATTTACTACTAATTGTTAGAAAACCAACTGCGATAGGATTCACCATAAATAATAATGAGATGTGAGAAATGCATACCCATTATTCAGTCTCCAGATCCAAATCACATTATAAATAGGAGGAAGATGCAAGCCATAATGAGTTTATGCTCTGCCATGCTTAGGCTCACAGTGTTTTAATCCACCAGCCTTCTCTCCCCTACCTACCTCTTCTTGAGTTCATAAATATCCTAAAACCTATGGTCAAGAAAGCAGTCTAAGTGCATTTACTAAGACTGGTCTCACATCTTAGTCTTTCTTCTCAGTTAAATGTGTTGTTAGGAAGAATCTAGGGCTGGAGAGATTCAGTTGAGAGTGCTCACTGCTCATTCATACTCCTGAGTTCAGGCCACAGCGTCCATGTTAGGTCCCAGCAGCCACACTAAGTAGTTCACAACCACCTGTAACTTCAGCTCAAGGGGATTGTGCTGCCCTCTTCTGACTCTGAACTCACATGCATATACACATACGTGCCCCATATACCCTCCCCACACACACAATTAAAAATAAAATAACTTCTAGTTTAATAATCTAGATTCTGAGAAAGTTCTTTCAGACATGTGTTCTGCAAAAGGCAAGGTTTGATTCTAGTACTATCACGTATAAGCATTAGAGGCACTTAGATGGTATGGCAAGACTTTGAGCCATCTCACCATGTTCTGTTATATAATGATACAAATTTTAGCTGGGCGTAAAGACTCATCAATTACATTCCCTAAGCTTTCTAGACTAACTAACTCGATAGACATCCCATATGACAAGCCATACCCAGTGTAAGTGAATTGTACTATGAGCAAGTCTGAGCACCTGAGGAAGTCTGAGGGTATCTGCCTCTTAGTACTCCTTCTTTCTCTGATCCTGTTGTTCCAAGTACAGATCACACCAATACTGAACCCCAATGTCACCCCCAGATAATGGTAGAATGGTAAACTTCTAGGGGTCACAAGGCTGTGTAGAACTTGCAGGAACACTTTTACATACTTCTACGGTGTAGAAATCAGCTTCTAACTTACTGATTGCTTTAAGGCTTTCTTGCGTTTGAATTCAAACCTAATCTGAACTATTGCAGGTTCAAGTTGTAGGAAATCAGAATAATAGTTGTGTGTATATAGCTCTGCGGTTTATTTCAAGGATAATATGAGGAAAACCCACACAAGCACAAGGCCTGCATAATAAGAGCTAAATATGAGTCATTATTATCAATACTATGGTAGTAGTTTTTGCCTATTGAAAGCAATTTTCTTGTCAAGACCGTCCAGTAATTATGGTATTTCAGACACATCCTTAGACAGAGACATTATTAAAATAGATATAAGTAGTTCTGCAGGCTTGCTGTGGTCTTCACAGCCAAAGGCGGGTTTTTTTCCTTTTCCTTCTTACTAAAATACTTTATACTTTATACTTTCACAGAAGGACTTAAGTGTAGATTGTCCAGAAAACAGACTAATGGGTTTTGGATGTGTGTCTTTCTTTTTCTTTTTCTTTTTTTTTTTCTTTTTCTTTTTCTTTTTCTTTTCTTTTTCTTTTTTTTTTCTTTTTCTTTTTCTTTTTCTTTTCTTTTTCTTTTTTTTCTTTTTCTTTTTCTTTTTCTTTTTCTTTTTCTTTTTCTTTTTCTTTTTCTTTCTCTTTCTCTTTCTCTTTCTCTTTTTCTTTTTCTTTTTCTCCTAACTTACTTTTCGGTTACCTCAGGCCCTTGTCAATTAGAAGATTGCACCATGATGTTGCTTAGGCTTCAAAAGACAGTGTTTTAAATTATGTTTAAGTCAATCCTCCTTTAGGATGGCCACTTCATGAAGCCTTAAATTCATTTGTAACATCTCTAAATTATAAAATGGATTACTCTGAGAAGGCTCCTGATGTACACTAGCTGATTTTTGTGCCTTTTAAGCAAAATAAGTCCCTGCTCACTCCAAGGAAACATTGGTTAAGTATGAGAATGGTTTTGCTGGCTCATCAGAGAGAAATACACAGGGCATGGCTAGGTCCTGCCATAACTCTGTTGAATGTTTTTCCCCATTTGAAATTCTTTTCTTTTTGAGATTATAATATAGTTACATTATTTTTTCTTTCCCTATACTCCTTCCAAAGCCATCTATATAAACCTCTGCTCTGTTTCAAATTCATGAACTCTTTGTTCATTGTTGTTGCATATATCTATATCTCTATCATATATATATATATATATATATATATATACATATATATATATATTCTGAAACATAACTGTCTAAGCCTGTATAATGTTTCTTTTGTGTGTGTTTTCAGGGCTGACCATTTGGTATTGGGTATCCAGTTGGTATTTGATAGCCAGTTGTTGTGCTCTTCCCTGGAGAAAACTGTTTCTCCCACTCTCCACATTCCTTAGTTGCCTGTGTCTCTTTGTGTAGAGTTGAAGCTTTTGTGGTCTCCCCCATCCCAGTCCATGTTAACATGTCCATTTTTGTGGTCTTTGTTCAGTTTTAACATTTTAAGAAATTGTCGGGCTGTTTCCCAAAGTGACTGCCGCAGCATTCATCCTTATAGGCAATGTATGCGCAGGACTACTTTTCCATATTTTTGAAAACACTTGCAATTGTCTGTCCCTCTAATTATAGTCATTCTTGTAAGTAGGTAAAGTGGTTTCTCATTGCATTTCACTAATGACTATTAATTGAACATCCTTTGTTGAGTTAATTGGTCATTTGTATATCTTCTTGGGAGTGAAGTCTGCTTGAATTACTGTATTGTCCTTTTATTACCATATTCAGAGTGATTTATAAATTTTTGGAAACAAGGTTTTTTTCCATTAATATATTTATTTATTCACTTTCCATCCATATCAAAGCCTCTGCTCTTAGTTCCCCCCTACAAGCCACTGCCCCATCCCCTCTCCTCTTCACCTCTGAGAAAGGGGAGATCCCCTCTGGGTACCAGCCCACCCTGGTACATCAAGTCACTCCAGGACTTGGTACATCCTCTCCCACTGAGGCCAGACAAGGCAGTCCAGTTAGGGGACTAGGATCCACAAGCAAGCAACAAAGTCAGGGTAAGCCCCCACAATAGTTGTTGGGGTGGCCTGCATGAAGATTAAGCTGCTTTTTGGTTGGTGGTTCAGTCTCTGGGAGCCACAAAGGGTCCAGTTTAGTTGACTCTGTTGGTCTTCATGTGGAGTCCCTATCCTCTCTGGGTTCTGCAGTCCTTCCCCCAACTCTTCCACAAGAGTCCCTGAGCTCTCTCTTTTGTTTGGCTCTGGGTCTTTGGATCTGTTTAAGTCAACTGCTTGGTGAAACCTCTCAGAGGGCAGTTATGCTAGGTTCCTATCTATAAGCATAACAGAGTATTAATAATTAATAGTATCAGGGATTGGTTCTGTTCATGGGATAGGTCTAAAGTTGGGCTAGTTATAGGTTGTCCATTCCCTCAGTCTCTGCTCCATCTTTGTCCCTGCACTTCTTGTAGGCAGGACAAATTTTGAGTAGAAGGCTTGACAGCAAATATGTTTCTTATCAGATTTAAAGTTATTTGCATGTATTTTTAAATATTTGCAAATAGTTTTGTGGCTTATCTTTTTACTTTCTCAATGATTTTCTTTGAAGGTTTTTTTTTCAATTTTTGATAAATCCAATTATTTTTTGTTTATTGCTTTGCTTTTTATTTGTACTTCAAGCATCTCTGCTTATCTATGCTTTCTTAAAGAGTTTCATGATTTTAGCTCTTATATTTAGGTCTGATTTCAAGTACATTTTTGCTTCATGTATGTTATGAGGTGAATATTCAGTATCATTCATTTGCATATGGTTACACAGCTATCCACAGTGAAACAGAAAACTCCTTTCAGATGTTTGATAAGGTCCACAAAGAAGGTGTTGAGATCCACGGAGAAGGTATTCTAAAGAATCAAGGTCTGGATCTAAGATGTCCAAGAGAATTGTGACTGTGTCATTAGGAATGATAAGATTGTCATGGCCACGAAAAAGAAAACCAGTAGAGAAGGTCTGAGACTAAGGTAAGCTGCACTCTGGCCATCCAAGCTTGCATTGTCCAGGTAGTCTGTCCAGAGTAGCCGAACACTCATGCAACACCATAGTGGTTTCCATGGAGATGATGATAAAGACTTTTCCATGGAAGCAAAAACACGAGGGCAAAACAACATACACATAAGCAACTTCACTGAGAGAAACTACTGACAGAATAGACTGCATCATTTATTCATTTATTATTTACTTACCACTTTATTTTGGTGCTGATGCTTGACTTTATACACACTAAGCAAGAACTCTGCCTTGTAGCTACATCCAGAACCTGAAACATATTTATAATAAGAAACTTACTTATTCATTCATTTATTTATTTATTCTTTTGGAAAACAATTATGACACCTGTAACATGTACCAAAAATTGCACCGAGCACCATGAATCAGAGGAAGTGATCATTAACAAGTGTTTGCTTCCAGAAAGACTTCTGCCCATAGTGAGGAGACAGGCACAGCCATAGACAGCTGAATCAAATAAGGTTGCATGGCAACAAATGCCTATAGTGAAACAATCTTGTCAGGCCACCTGTGCCAGGAAAGACCACTGAATAAATTTTTGTCTGCTCGAATATGAAATGTGATCAGAATTAAAAAAAAAAAGAAAGAAAGAAAACACAAGAAGCATTCTAAAACAAAGAAAACACAAGGGAAGCATTCTATGTGGACCATAGAAACTGTGTAAAGAATGGGAGACTAGAAAATGATGCTGTTGGACGAATTACAGATGAGTAATGAGGGCGTGAATCAAAAATGAAGCAACACAAAGGCCCACAGTGAATCACCATGTGCTTTGGGTCTGGGAAACAGCAACGGCCATGAAGTCACCAGTGGAGTGACAATTGAAGTAGGAGCTGGTGAGATGTCTCAGTGGGTAAAGGCATTTGTCTCTGAGCTCTGTAACCTGACTTTGAAACCTGGGACAAAGAGAGTAGAGGGAGAGAACCAACTCCAGCAGGTTGTTCCTCTGACCTCCATTTGTGATCTATGCTATCTGCAGCCACACAATACGCATTAAATAAATAAAAAATTTCTAAAAATAAAAATTAAAAAATAGAAGTTGAAGTTGAGAAAGAAAGCATTGTGAGTTCACTGACATGTATAAGATTCTCCAGGTTCCATCTTAAATTTATCTTTCTATGAAATAACTGATGATAAATTATTGATTTTTAACCTTGGCTCCCTACTGTAACAGTAGATTTGGTCTAGGACATATAAAAATAACCAGCTCATCACCACGTGCAGAGATTGCTGTAGGCTGCAAGGGGATGAAGTCCTCGTGTCCTCTGTGCTCTAAAAGAAGGGAAGCAGAGCCTTGTGTCTTGTTTCATGCAAGTGGAAGGCAGAGGGGCACATGCAGGAAAAGGAGCCAGAAGGAGGTAGAATGTGGAGGAGCCAGATGGTACTGGGAGGATTCTGAGTGAGTGAACTGGAGGTAAACCGCTCTTGTCATATCCTGCTGAGCACGTAGGCAGTGCCTTCAGAATAAGTTATCATCGCCCTTCAAAATCCTCATTAGCTGAGCAATGTCAGGTGCAAGGCTTCTGAGGCCTTCCCACTGATGCCCAAGGGAGGACTTCCTCTGAGCTAACACACTCAGGGGTCAAGGTACCAGACTGCAGGATCGAAAATACTGACATTTAAATCTGAGTCAAAGCAGACAGGGCCAGCAGACAGTGAGATCAGAAAAGACTGTAAATCCAAAATCAGGAGGCCAGGCAGAGAAGTTTCTAAGCTGTTATCAGCCTCGGAAAGGGCTGTGACACTTGTTCAGAAAGGCAGTGGGCTTGAAATGGGGAACATGGTGTGTTGCGTTCTAAATGCCTAGCCCCTACACTGGAGCAGGACATCCTTGACCAAGTTACTTTGTTTTTAAAATCAATCCTCCGGTCCTCCCTCTCTAGTTCTTAGCTGCCCTAAGCCAGTGTCATCCTTTGAAAAGTGAATAAATAACTAAATCCCATTTTTTCCATTGGTATGTTTTTAAATTTCTTTAAACTTATATAAAAATCCCTGAGATTTCCTACCATAAAATAAACATTACCGTTAACACTGTTATCATTCCTATTTCTTTCCTTATCGCATAGGGATTCCATTCAGCCAATCAGATAACATGTGTCAGCCAGGGCTTGACTAGAGTCCTATCTCATCTTTCTGGACCGTTAACTTTGCCACCTGATCTTTCCATCACTCCTGTTTCTCACTGGATGTCTCAGGAAACATCAATCTGCAGCCGCCTAACAAGCTGATGGCGGCCCGACACTGATGTCACCAGCCGTGAATTGTCTGAAAAGAAACAGTCGCCCTCATCCAAAAGACACAGATGTGACAGGAAGACACGGGGCCATGGGAGGCCACCAGGCCCAAGAGGCAGTAAAACAGCCTCGCTCACCCAGGAGAGCAAATTGAAGATGGCTAGCTTCCAATGAGATAAAATATATTAATTTAAAAGCGTGGAAAAGAACAAAGAGAATTATTATCCATGTCTGACAGAGTATACTGTGGGATGGTTTTATTTTCTTTTTATACTTTTCTGACCTCCAAATATTCTGCATTGTATAGGTATAAGTAAGGCTAGTGGAAATAAACCCTGCAAAGGGAAAAATTAATGGGTCAAGTCACTCTCGGGGCTGCAGAGGGGGTTCAGTAATTAGCAGCAGCACAAACCTTTGCAGAGGCTCTGGGTTTAGTTCCAAGCTGCCCCATCAAGTGGCTCAAAACCATTTGCAATTTCAGGGATCTGATGCCTTCCTCTGGCTCCCAAGGGTACCTGCACGAACATGTTATACATACAGATAAACAGATACACACATGTGCATAAATTAAGATATTAGAAATTTAGATCTGAATCTTACTTTTCAGGTGTACTGGGGTATCCAGGGTATCAGGTGTGCTTGTTGTGGTTTGAGAACAGGGTTCTGATGTTGTCAAGTAGTATTGATTTCTGTTGCTTATGTTCTTGTGCTTGCCCCTCACCATCTGGTTACCATCGGGTTTAGGCAAAAGACACTATCAATAGGACAAAACAGCAACCCACAGATTGGGAAAATATCTTTACCATCCCTACATCCAATAGAGAGCTAACATCCAAAAGATACAAAGAACTCAAGAAGTTAGACTCCAGAGAATCAAATAACCCTATTAAAAATAGGGTACAGTAGGGCTCTTGTTGGCATCTGCCTAGTGACTGGGTTTGGTGATTGTTTATGGGATGGATACCCAAGTGGGGCAGTCTCTGGATGGTCATTCCTTGCAGACTCTGCTCCAAACTTTGTCTGTGTAACTCCTTCCATGGATATTTTGTTCCCCATTCTAAGAAGGCGCGAAGTATCCACACTTTGGTCTTCCTTCCTCTTGAGTTTCATGTGTTTTGCAAATTGTATCTTGGGTATTCTAAGATTCTGGGCTAATAACCACTTATCAGTGAGTGCATATCATGTGTGTTCTTTTGTGATTGGGTTACCTCACTCAGGATATCCTTCAGATCCATCCATTTGCCTAAGAACTTCATAAATTCATTGTTTTTAACAGATGAATAGTACTCCATTGTGTAAATGTACCACATTTTCTGTATCCATTCTTCTGTTGAAGGACATCTAGGTTCTTTCCAGCTTCTGGCTATTATAAATAAGGCTGCTGTGAACATAGTGGAGAATGTGTCCTTATTACAAGCTGGAACATCTAGGTATATGCCCAGGAGAGGTATTGCTGGATCTTCCAGTAGTATTATCTCCAGTTTTCTGAGGAACCACCAATTGATTTCCAGAGTGGTTGTACAAGCTTGCAATCTGACCAACAATGGAGGAGTGTTCCTCTTTCTCTACATCCTCGCCAGCATCTGCTGTCACCTGAGTTTTTGATCTTAGCCATTGTGACTGGTGTGAGGTGGAATCTTAGGGTTGTTTCAATTTGAATTTCCCTGATGATTAAGGATGTTGAACATTTTTTCAGGTGCTTCTCAGCCATTTGGTATTCCTCAGTTGAGAATTCTTTGTTTAGCTCTGTACCCCATTTTTTAATAGGGTTGTTTGATTTTCCGGAATCCACCTTCTTGAGTTCTTTGTATATATTGGATATTAGTCCCCTATCTGATTTAGGATTGGTGAAGATCCTTTCCCAATATGTTGGTGGCCTTTTTGTCTTATTGACAGTGTCTTTTGCCTTACAGAAGCTTTGCAATTTTATGAGGTTCCATTTGTCAATTCTCGATCTTACAGCACAAGCCATTGCTGTTCTGTTTAGAAAAATTTCCCGTGCCCAGATCTTTGAGGCTTTCCCCCGCCTTCTCCTCTATAAGTTTTAGTGTCTCTGGTTTTATGTGTAGTTCCTTGATCCACTTAAACTTGACCTTTGTACAAGGACATAAGTATGGATCAATTCGAATTCTTCTACATGATAACCGCCAGTTGTGCCAGCACCATTTGTTGAAAATGCTGTCTTTTTTCCACTAGATGGTTTTAGCTCCCTTGTCAAAGATCAAGTGACCATAGGTGTGTGGGTTCATTTCTGGGTCTTCAATTCTATTCCATCGATCTACCTGCCAGTCCCTATACCCATACCATGCAGTTTTTTATCATAAATGCTCTGTAATACAGCTTTAGGTCAGGCATGGTGATTCTACCAGAGGTTCTTTTATTGTTTAGAATAGTGTTTGCTATCCTAGGATTTTTGTTATTCCAAATAAATTTGCCAATTGCCCTTTCTAACTCTGTGAAGAGTTGAGTTGGGATTTTGATGGGGTTTACACTGAATCTGTAGATTGTTTTCAGCACGATAGCCATTTTTACTATATTAATCGTGCCAATCCATGAGCATGGGAGATCTTTCCATCTTCTGAGATCTTCTTCGATTTCTTTCTTCAGAGACTTGAATTCTTATCATACAGATCTTTCACTTCCTTAGTTAGAGTCACACCAAGGTATTTTATATTACTTGTGACTACTGTGAAGGGTGATGTTTACCTAATTTCTTTCTCAGCCTGTTTATCCTTTGTGTACAGAAAGGCCACTGGTTTAGAGTTAATTTTATATCTAGCTACTGCACTGAAGCTGTTTATCAGGTTTAGGAATTCTCTGGTAGAATTTTTAGGGTCACTTATATATACTATCATATTATCTACAAATAGTGATATTTTGACTTTTTCCTTTCCAATTTGTATCTCCTTGATCTTCATTTGTTGTCTAATTGCTCTTGTTAGGCTTCATCACTATATTGAATAGGTAGGGAGAAAGTGGGAAGCCTTGTCTAGTCCCTGATTTTAATGGGATTGCTTCAAGTTTCTCTCCATTTAGTTTGATATTGGCTACCAGTTTGCTGTATATTGCTTTTATTATGTTTAGGTATGGGCCTTGAATTCCTGATCTTTCCAAGGCTTTTATCATGAATGGGTTGGGTTTTGTCAAATGCTTTCTCAGCATCTAATGAGATGATCATGTGGTTTTTGTCTTTGGGTTTGTTTATATAGTGGATTACGTTGATGGATTTCCGTATATTAAACTATCAATCAAAGAAAACACATGGTGGAACTTGTGGATCTAGCTATATATGTAGCAGAGTATGGACTGAGTATGGGATGAGAGGCCCTTGGTCCTGTGAAGACTCTATGCCCCAGTACAGGGGAATGCCAGGACCAGCAATGGGAGTGGGTGGGTTGGGAATCAGGGGGAGGGGGGAGGAGATAGGTGATTTTCAGAGGGGAAATTAGGAAAGGGGGATAACTTTTAAAATGTAAATAAAGAAAATATTTAATAAAGTAAAAGATTAGAAAGAATAAAATTTCACCCTATCAGACAAACATTCTCTCATTTTTTTAATCTATAACACTTTATAATTTATTTTTTATTAGGTATTTTCCTCATTTACATTTCCAATGCTATACCAAAAGTCCCCCATACCCTCCCCCCCACTCCCCTACCCACCCACTCCCACTTTTTGGCCCTGGCATTCCCCTGTACTGGGGCATATAAAGTTTGCAAGTCCAATGGGCCTCTCTTTCCAGAGATGGCCGACTAGGCCATCTTTTGATACATATGCAGCTAGAGTCAAGAGCTCCGGGGTACTGGTTAGTTCATAATGTTGTTCCACCTATAGGGTTGCAGATCCCTTTAGCTCCTTGGGTATTTTCTCTAGCTCCTCCATTAGGTCCCTGTAACCCATCCACTTTCTGACTGTGAGCATCCACTTACTTGTTTGCTAGGCCACAGCATAGTCTCACTAGAGACAGCTATATCAGGGTCCTATCAGCACAATCTTGCTAGTGTATGCAATGGTGTCAGCGTTTGGAGGCTGATTATGGGATGGATCCCTGGATATGGCAGTGTCTAGATGGTCCATCCTTTTGTCTCAGCTCCAAACTTTGTCTCTGTAACTCCTTCCATGGGTGTTTTGTTCCCAATTCTAAGAAGGGGCAAAGTGTCCACACTTTGGTCTTCATTCTTCTTGAGATTCATGTGTTTTGCAAATTGTAACTTATATCTTGGGTATTCTAAGTTTCTGGGCTAATATCCACTTATCAGTGAGTACATATCATTTGAGTTCTTTTGTGATTGGGTTACTTCACTCAGGATAATGCCCTCCAGGTCCAACCATTTGCCTAGGAATTTCATAAATTCATTCTTTTTAATAGCTGAGTAGTACTCCATTGAGTAGATGTACCACATTTTCTGTATCCATACATTTTCTCATTTTAAAATCAAGTCTTGTCTCAACTAGAATTTTCATCGTGGAAATTAAAGAGGAGTCTGAAAGTTTACATGGAGATGTTGAGGAAACAGTATGGACTAAGAGAGTTCTTGTGAGAGGTTCCCAGGCAATGACTGGCAAACTGATTTGATTATTTGCTGATATTTTAACTGTTTTGTTATTATTTTCCTTGGTGCATATTGCCAGCTACTTTTATACTTTCTAATATAGTCTTAATATATTTTTTTTCTGAAACAAAAATGGGGTACAGAGCTAAACAAAAAATTCTCAGCTGAGGATCTTTGAATGGCCGAGAAACACTTGAAGACATGTTCAACATCCTTAGTCATCAGGGAAATGCAAATCAATCTGATCCTGAGATTCCACCTCACACCAGTCAGAATGGCTAAGATCAAAAACTCAGGTGACAGCAGATGCTGGCGAGGATGTAGAGAAAGAGGAAGACTCTTGCATTGCTGGTGGGACTGCAAGCTGGTAAAACCACTTTGGAAATCAATCTGAAACATAGAAATAGTTCTACCTCCAGGCCTAGCTATATCACTACCAGGCATATACCCAAAAGATGCTACAACATATAACAAGGACACATGTTCCACTATGTTCATATGGCCTTATTTTAATAGCCAGGAGCTGGAAACAACCCAGATGTCCCTCACCAGAAGAATGGATACAAAAAATGTGGTACATTTACATAATGGAATACTACTCAACTATTAGAAACAATGACTTCATGAAATTCTCAGGCAAATGGATGGAACTAGGAAATATCATCCTGAGTGAGGTAACCCAGACACAAAAGAACACACAAGGTATGTACTCACTGATAAATGGATATTAGCCCAAAGCTCAGAATGCCCACAGACCATATGGAGCTTAGGAGGAAGGAAGACCAGGGTGTGGATGCTTTAGTCCACGAAGCATAGACGGGGAACACGGTGCCTGAGGGAGCTGGAGGGAGGGGGGATCTGGGACAGACAGCAGAGAGGACAGGGAAAAGGAGGCAGGATCAGGCATTGGAATGGACACAGGAGAGAGGTACAAAGAGTCAGGAAATCGAATAAAAATATGTAGCAGTGGAGGATGAGAAACTGGGAGTAGCCACTAGAAGTTTCTAGACACTAGGGAAACAAGAGGTTCCCAAGACCCAGTGGAGATGACTTCAGCTGAAATGCACAGTGAAGGGGAGATAGAACCTGTAGAGAACACCTACAGTAGATTGGTACAGCCCCCAGTTGAGGGATGCAGACACTCAGCCTTCTCAAAGATTTTAACCCAGAAATGTTCCTGTCAAAAGGAAAGGCAGGGACAAAAATTGAGCAGAAACTGAAGGAAGGACCTTACGGGGACCTTTCCAGCTGGGATTCATCCATTCTGCAGATACCAAACCGTGTCGCTGTTGCTGATGCCAATAGAAGCTTACTGACAGGAACCTGAAATGGCTGTTCCCTGGGAGGTTCTGCCAGCACCTGACCATTGCAGATGCAGATGCTCTCAACCAATTATTAGACTGAGCTCAGGAACCCGAGGTTGGGAAGGGGTAGCTGGCAGAAGGACTGGGGGAACAGAAGGGGACTGCAACCTCATAGGAAGAACAATATTGGCTGATCAGACCACCCAGAGCTCCCAGGGACTACACCACCAACTAAGTAGTATACATGGAGGGATCCTGCCTTGTCTGACATCAACGGAAAGGAAGGCCTTGGTTCTGTGGAGGTTGATGCCCCAGCTTAGGAGGATCCTGGAGTGGTAGATGGGTGGGTTTGTGGGTAAGCACCCTCAAAGAGACAAAGGGGAGGGGAGAGAGAGAGATGGGATAGGGAGCTTATGGAGGTGTAACTGGGAAGGGGGATATCATTTGAGATGTAAACAAATGGAATGATTTTTTAAAATTTAAAAAATAATAGGATTATAAAAGTAAAATGAAACTATGACATTCTTGATTGGTTCTGGTAAAATGGAGTCATGAATCCATCTTGTATTAGGGGAAATTAATAGAGTATTTGGTGGTGTAATCATAGTGGTATTTTCCTACATCTTGGTTCCCATAGTCGCTTAAGGATGTAGATTACTAGATTGTAGTAAAAACTACCTTGGAATGTAGTTCCTCACTTCCAGCTCATCCTTGAGAGTCTCCCACATAGCAGTTATACACCCTGCTGCAAAACACAGTCTTTGCCTGTCAAGCTCCTGTTCAGTCATTTTAATGACATCCTGTCATTTCACATTTCCCAATTCCAGAGCATTTCCCCAACTAGTCCTTTGCCGTATCTGCTTCTCTGCTGCTTTTTCGAAATGAAACCCAATGTGGCCTCTGGGTTTCAGATAAAATAGTGAATCTCAAAGCATCCCAACGTTCCCCGACTATCACAGAAGAAATAAGGACCCCATTTCTTTGCTGCCCACAGCATTCTCTGCAAGTGGCCTGAGTTATTTATTTTTATATGTCTTTCCTAGACAAAATATACTGTTATATTGGAAGACAAGGATTTAAAACATATAATTTAGCTTCAGTCACTCCATAGAAAAATACATTTAGGATGGTATTGGGGGAATCTTACACGTGTCACTTGAACTTGCAGCAGCACTTGGGAACCTGTTAGCAATGATCATTCTATAGTCCCACTCTTAGCTAAATATTAAGTCTTCTGATTAGTAATCCATCCATGTGTTTCTGACCTATGTTGAGAGGCACTGAACTAAACTGAACTGCTAAATTTCTTCAAACCCCACTTGATCGTTCCCATCCTGCTACCCTCACATACATTATGAGCCTCTAAGGTAGGATGAGCTACATCCTCCAGAGTACTCTGAGCTGGTAGCTTCTGGCAAGGTTAGGCCACTAACAGGACACTCTAGAACACACATATACACAAGGATGGTGGTGTGTATGTGCAGCTGAAGTCATTCTATCCTTCATAGTTGTCACTTAACTACTTATTCACATCATGGGCAGGAGGGGACAGTCTGGCACTTCTCTGCAGCCTTTTCAGTCCTAATTCACTTACCAGAATTATGGTTCCCAAAAGCCCTATGTTTGTGAATTTTGACTTGTTTTCATTCCATCTGCTCTGCACACCTATTATCTTTCAATACATAGCCTATAGACTCCAGTCCTTACATTCAATGCAAAGAAAACAGCCCCATAGCCTTAGCAGTGAAATTTGTGTGTCTCTCTCTCTCCTCAATGCCCTTCAGAACAGAGGAGTTCAGAGAGATTGCTTTACCCACACCATGCACTCTGCCCTCACAAAGTCCCCAGATTCTCCACACTATTGCATGCTGGTAGAAACCCCACTCGGATCCAAACTCCAGGATATCTTCCAAATTACTCCTATTCCCATTCTGTTCTTTGTTTTCTCATTCTGAAAACCATGTTGCTCTCTTCTGCATTCTGTGTGATAATTGTTCTCAAGCTGTTTCACATAACCCCGTTATGTCTCCACATTTAGATTATGAGCAACTTCTGGCCAACGGTTGGGTTCTTTTTTGTTTCATGCCCCAGAATCCAGTAAAGAAAATCCCATTGAAAATGTGTGTGGTGCACCGCTGTTCTTTCTTTAGGACTTATGTACATTCTAGAAATCCTCCTTCCCTCCCAGTGTTTCTGATCTAAGCTGAGGACACTCATGTGTTTATCTCATTCATCAAGCTCTTCCGCGATCTTTGAGACCATATCTCATTTCCTAATGGTGGTCTCTATATGAATGTGCACTGAGCATCAGGCTTTCATTCAAAGTGTCCAAAGCTAAACTTGCTATGTGTTCCACTCATCGTTATTGAGTTACTGTGATGATGGTATGATGATAGCGAATTTGAACTAATGGAATTTTATTTTCATCTATCCACTTGGCCCAACCCAAATTATGGCCTAGGTTATGAGTCCTATCTTAGAGGACTCATTCTTTGGTCATCTAGATCCTTCTTACCTGAGTATATTAATTTTGTTTTTTTTTTGTTTGTTTGTTTTTATTTTCCTACAAGGTACAATATCTCTATGGTTGATTCATGAATGGCAGAGGCATTCTTAGGTAGACTTAAATTCAAATTTTATCAATTATTTCTATATCTCCTCATCTATAAAATTGGAAATCATAGTTTCTACCTCTAATATTTCTGTATATATATATATATATATATATATATATATATATATATATATATATATATATATATATATCATGAAGCGATACAGAGTCCTGTCACGTGACAAGTATTCAAAAAATGTTAGTTACTGTGATTCCTTCTGCTAATACCACCAGCCAAGCCGCTAGATCTTTCCTTAATTATATCACAGCTTCTTAATTGGTTTCTTTTCCGCTAAACTTCTGCTCTCTTTCTCTGCATTTTAAAGAATGTTATAAAATGTCACAAGCATTTTCTAAGGAACAATTAATTATTATGGTATTTAAAGTATATAAATGTTTCAAAGGGGGATAAACTTAACAACTTCTATTGTCTGAATGTGAAGAACTGGATCCTGCCCTTGAGAGTATTAAGGCAGAGAACCACCAGAGCACAAAAGTTCCCAGTAGTGTTCTCAAGGATGCCCAAAGTTCCATTGAAAAGTGTGCAATCCTGCCACGGAGCTCTAAAACAAGCGTGTTTTTCAGGGGCAGATTAGGCATGACTATGACCTTCCAACTTTTCTGTCACTCAAATTGAAATATTCTAGGGTTACAGCAAGAACATTCACTATGTCTTTGTGCCTCCCCATAGCAGTAAATGACTGACTGAGACAGACAGACTCAACAGCTGCACAGCAGATGGTCCCCAGTCGTGTTTTAGGTGACTGCTTCGATTGAATATTATAAAATTGGATGAAATTCTGCCAATTTCTTCTTGTAATTATAGAAGTACGGAGTCAGGAAGTAAAAAGATTTAGTATTCATTAGATCGAGCCTCTTTAATAAAGTCTTCTTTTTCCCGTTTGAAAAGGCTACATGTTGTTTTAGAGCAGCAAGGAATTTGATTTGTATCTCTAATGAGCTCTGTCCTATATCACAGTGATTTATATATAGGACTTACCTTTCCCACAAGACTGTGAGCAACTTGAAGGCAATTCCATGTCTTATCTATCTTTGTATTCCAGCAACTAACATGCTCTCTTGCCTACAGTATGTGCTCAATGAATACTGAATTAATGAACAACCGGATGAATAAATATACCATTGAAGATTTCATAATTAAATCATACTTTATAATGAAGTAGACCAAGTGAGTATTTAAAAGTACTCTGTGGAATACTGTTCTCTGAAATGCCAAATCTAGTCATTGTTTATCGTATATTCCACATATTAAGTTTACTTAATTTGATACAATTCCAAAATGTACAGATTGGGCCTCTTCTGCTTTCTACTGACTGCTAAAGTGCTGAGATGCAAAGAATGAGGCATGGTCCCTTTGACAATTGTATTAGTCACTGTCCTTGCTGTGAAGAGGCACCAGACCAGGGACATTCTTATAAAAGAAGGCATTTAATTGGAGACTTGCTTAAAGTTTTAGCGTGATCATCATGGGGACAGTGGCTAGGCAATTGGACTGGTGCAGTAACTGAGAAATTAAATCCTGAAGAACAGGCAAAGGTAGTGGGCTTGGGCTTTCACCCCCAATGACATACCTCCTGCCACAAGGTCTTACCTCCAAATCCTTCCTAAATAGTTAACCAACTTGGGGTCTAAACATGCAAAAACATGAACCTATGTGGCCATTCTCACTTAAACCACCACAGCAAATTTTATTTTCTGCTCCTTTTTTTGCAACATATTATTTCCTGGAATGGCAAGATCTGTACCACACTGTGTATATCTATGGTAGTGTCTAAACATACCCTCTAACTCTCATGTATTTGAAATTTAATCTCCAACCCTTGATGTGTCAAAAATTAGGACAGTTAAAGGGATGACTGGCCTACAAAGGCTCTCACCTCAGGAAGAAAATGATACAGCACTCTGAGAGTGAATTGGTTGATTATCATAAAAGTAGGCTTGTCATGAAGATAGAACTCCCCCCCCCTTTCTTGCTGACGTGTGCTCATGCATACACTTCCCCATCCACCTTTGATCATGAGATGAAGCAGTATAAAGGCCCTCATCAGAGATCAACACTTCAATCTTTACCCTCCAGAAACTGTGAGAAACATTTGCTCCCTATAAATTACCCAGTCTGTAAGGTTCTGTTATAGTACCACAAAACTAAGACCCATTCTCATGGGAACGTGAACAGAGGTTTCTGTTAACCTACTCCATACTCCATGATGAGATCATGGTCTTGGATGCCTAAAGCCATGCTATATGGGAGATTCAGCATCTTCCAAACATTCTCATCAGGCATCCCTCTACTTGGAACTCAGACATTATTTTGTAAGAAAGCCCTAACTGCTTCCTTTGGTGAGACGCCATTGGAGAACTGACACCACCAATAAATGAACAGACATTTTCACCAGACTTCTGAGTGAAAAGGCCTTTGTATCAGAGTTTCATGCTATTCCTGACATTTGTGGGGAGGTAATTCCTTGCTGTATGTGTTAGGGGATGAGGCTTGCCCAGTGTATCAGAGAACACCTTAATTGGTGTTCTTACCCACTACCTGTTAGACAATGGTGGCACTAGTCTCCTAAAGGTGACCATCAAAAACAGTCACAGACATGGATGGATAAACACCCACCATAGAGGACCTCTGTTTAAGAGGACTCTAACATCTGATCACTGATCTGCAAAAGCAGAGAGAAAGTTAGGTGAGCTCTGTGCCAACCAGAGAGGGGAGAGTAGAAGATAGGCTGTTATTATCTGTGCTAGTCAACTTTCTCACCTTGACACAAACCCACTTATACCTTGGAAGAAGGAGTCTTAATTTTAGAATTGTCTTCATCTAATTAGTCTATGAGTGTGTCTGTGGAGAATTATCTTGCTTGATACTTGATGCCAGACGTCCCAGTCCAACACAGGAGGCACCATCTCTGGACAGAAGGACTTGGGTTGTCCAAGAAAGGTGGCTGAGCAGGCCAGAGACATCAATCCAGTAAGCACTGTACCTCTGTGCTCTCTCCTTCAGTTCCTGCCTTGGCATCTCTCAATGATGGATTGCAACTTACAGACTGAAATAAAGTCTTTTTTCCCCTGATGTTTTTAGCCCAGTGTTTTGTCAGAGCAATGGAAATCAAAGTAGAGAGCAAGCCTCCTGCTTTGTTACAAAACATTATAAAATTATGTGGGTAACATTCTGACAGCATGGATCAGAACTAAAATCATAACCAAATAGTCACGATTCTACGTCAGATGGTTAATATCTGCTCTAAACTTTTGTTGTTGACACATACCTTAAATATGCATATGTAACTAAAGGAAATGGGGTGTGTGTGTGTGTGTGTGTGTGTGTGTGTGTGTGTGTGTGTGTGTGTGTGTGTGTGTGTTTGTGTGCATGTTCATAGAGGTACATTATCTTGATATTGAACTCCCCTTCTGTGTCCACACAGAGCTATTAGAGTGTATAAGTTAACCTAATTTCAGTGTATATGATTATACTGTCTTCCTAGTTCACTTATGCGCTTTCAACTGGAAGTGGTCAACAGCAGATTCTTAAATAATTGCACATCATTAAGGTCACCAACAGTAACACAGTGCTTGTTTTCCTGTAAGCTGCATTAGATGACTCAGTCCCAGTGCATTTGGAACAACTGTGAGATAATGTTCTGAATAGGGCCATGGGTGGGTCATGTTTGGGCTATGTGGCACTTATAATTCATTTTCAAATGGCAAAGTGAAAGTCTGGATGTAAAATGTGAATATATAGTATCTTAATGCTGAATTTAAAATGTAGATATTTTTAAGAACCTGAAATAAAAATATGATCATGTGTACACCTAGGTCCCATTTTTCAACATGATTACAATGAAGAACACACAAGACACTCAAGGAAGAAATCTACAACTTGTTTTTGAAATAATACAATGGGTATTTACTCAGTACCCAGACTCTTAAACCCAATAAAGGAGGACTATGTCATTAACCCTTACAACAACTGAGCAACTAAAATTCAAAGAGGTTAACTGACTTATCCCAAGAGCTGAGACCATTTGTGACCTTGTCTCCCTGACTCCTATGCTTGTTTGTCTCTACATAGTACCTGGTCTCTTTTACTTTGTCTTCTTAATAAACATAGTAGAAGTAGTTAAATAGATATACAAAGGAGCTTGTAGTTATTGACTTAAGGTACTGTTGGATAATAAACATAATGATTCTATATGGAAAAGGCAAATAGTTTATCGGGCTCACCATTATGATGGTCAGTCCTTATTTGTTGATTACAGCACACTTAGTTGATGTACTAATTGAGCAATGACCCTAAATATTAAGTCACCTGAATCAGCTTGACTTGACTCAGTTCAGTAAGATAAGTTGCCTAACTATCAGTAACTGGATGGCAAAGCCTATCTTCTGTGCAGACATACACTTATGAGGGCCTACTCTTCTGCTTTAATATTCTTTTTTTTTTTTTACAAAGGCAATGTTGTTTCAGGAAGGGGACATAGAAGACAGCACACAGCATATGCTTTCCCTAATAAGTCTAATGATACCCTGTTTGATGAATGCATGGTAGACCTGATTAATCTATGCATAGAGTATGTAGGGTATATAAAACTAATTAAGAAAAATCCCACCTGAGTTATGGATTAACACATAAACGGTACCTCAGAAGGATAAATGAGGGAATGAATATGTAAAACAAGTATCAAATAATAGCAGACTAAGCTAGATGCAGGCCTTATCAACTGAAGTCCAATAATGCAATTGCAAACTGAATTTGTCAGGATCATAGGTACGCAGAGCCTACTTACTCACAGTGGCCATTAATATTTTAGAACAGCTGATGGTGACTGGCTGTTTGCACTGAGCCTTCTTTTTCGTCTAAAGTGCTCTTGTTTCACAAAGAATGCTGTATCTTAAGATTCAGGCTTAAGAATGTGTGTGTGTGTGTGTGTGTGTGTGTGTGTGTGTGTGTGTGTGTGTGTGTGTGTGTGTGTGTATGTATGAAGGAGGGAGAGAGAGGGAGAGAGGGAGAGGGGAAGGGAGAGAGAGAGAGAGAGAGAGAGAGAGAGAGAGAGAGAGAGAGAGAGAGAGAGAGAGAGAGAGAGAGAGTTCTAGCCTGAAGAAATGTTTCTGCAGCTAGATACATTCTCAATTTTTCATAACCTTAGACTCTTCCTGGTTCTTTATGGCCCTGATAACATAGGTTGGAGCTACACAAACCAAAATCTTTTCACCACAGGGGGAAGCTGAAGCTGATGCTGACCCCTCTTCCTGAAATGAAAAAGGTGGCAAGGAGAGACAGGATCAATAATTCTCAGCAGGGGGTGTCAGAGCCCTCTAAGGATTATGAGGACATAGGTGGGGGGCTTTGGAGTTGTCACAATGACTGAAACCATCAATGGCATTTAATGAAAGGCAGCCAGAGAAAGAAAACTTTGTGCATCCAGATGTCACAACTCTCTGATGGGAAGCTGATTCCTGTCAACAATGAGATAATCACTTAGAAACACTAGCCAATGCTCTCTTAGAAAGTCTTAGGGAACTGGCTTAACATCAGAATAGGCACTCAACTCCAGCCCTAATTACATTTAGAGAACATGCCAGGATCTGAATGCAAAAACAAGCAAACAAACAAAAACAAACAAACAAAACAAACAAACAAACAAACAAAAAAACCCCAAAACAAAAAACACTTCTAGTTCTGAAGTAGAGAGAAGTCCTTTTGGCAACTCCCAACAATAACTTCTAAACTGTGGGGACCGCACCTCTGAATCCCTGCAGTCGTCAGAGTTCACAAATGGAACAAACATCAAGAATGCACTTTATCCGAGAACCACATCCCCTGCTCAGACAATAAGCTTGGTTGAGCAGGCAGAAGATCCGCAAAAGGACTCAGGTGGGTTGCCCAGTGCAAGGCACACTTGAAGGCACTGTAAAAATGTCTCCTTCCTCCTGCTCTTGTGTTACAGGAGCCTGCGTTTCTTGCACAGTTCTGGAAGACAATTAATGTTTTTCAGTATGCAGGTGGGCTGAAGCTACAGCAGATGGCATCAGGGTGGCTGTAAAAGAGGAAAGAGTCTTGCAGATGGTATATTTACTCCCTTCTGAGTTCGTCTCTTGAGAGGGGGAAGGGAGGGAGACAGTGGTAAGACAGTGCAATTATGATGCCAGCTTCCAAGGGACTTACTCTCCTGCATTTTCTCACATCACCACATTATTATCTTTCATCCAGTTACTCCAGGAGAGAAATAAAGCAAGAAATTGGGAGAGGACAATGGGACAATGCTTGGATATCTATAACTGTCAATTTACCATCCTCTGGAATTATCATTCATGGTCTTGCAGCCGGTTGGGACTGTGAATTCCCTCTGTTCCGGGTGAAACAAGCTCATTACAGTAACTTGTTCTCATAGGTCATTTTTGCCCCAATGCTGCACAATTATCTTTATCCTTAAATTCCAGCTATGTACATCTCATTTGCCCTGTGATTCTGAACGACTACAAGTTGATCACAATAGTCTGGTAATAGCTTATGAAGTAGCATCTACCTCCTCTAGTACTTTCCTGTTAGGGGATAACACCATCTCCCATGGAAGACTATTTATGGAACACATAGGAGGTAATGAAGACTCCCTGATGTGGGCAGCTTCCCACCATAATGAACAGCCACAGCCATTAATTAGACCCTGGATTTCCAAGTCTCCCTAGCCCATCCTTTCCATTCCTGATGTCACACAGACATTGTGCAATAAATCCTCTGTAAAGGGTTATCTCCTAAATGGGGAAGTCAACCCAAGGAAGTTCATATCCATTGCCTTCCCCCTTGCTAACTTTGAGTGAGTAGTATCCTTTCTGCATTTTGACATTAGAAAGGGGAGTAAATGAGAGTGGGAGATGATTTGGGGGACAAAACATTTGCTTCACAAGCTTTGGAATCCGAATTAAAATACACATATCACACACACACACACACACTCACACACACACACACACACACACACACACACACACACACACACACACACACACAGGCACGCACATACACATGCACGCTCATGCACACATAGGCCAAACTTGGGATGGCTACTAGTTACGTGTCAAGGAGACTAAGCTGAGCTCTATTAGAGGAAAACTAAAAAGGGAAGGAGGCATTAAGCTAAGTTAATACAAATGGTCTCAGTGGACAGACACTACAGTGTTCTCAGAGGTCACACTACCATATTGTAATCACAGAAATATATACTTTTATCTGTCAATTAAATAATCAATTTGTAGAAGACAATTACAGTAAAATGCAATGTGTAAGCCATTTTTTTGAATCTGTAAAGTTATCTGACAAAATGAATTCAGTCCATAGTCTTAGACACAATAAAATACATTGTGTAAAGGAGCTTGAGCTACAGTCAAGAAAAGTAACTAAAGTGGAATTGAGTAGGGCAAAGGGTAAAGTCTGGGAGGCCTTATTCAAAGCTCCTTGTTAGTCTTTGTCTCACCTTGACACAATCTTGAGTCATTTGAGAAAAGGCAGCCACAGTTGAAAATAAAATGTCCCCCAGATTGTCCTATAGGCAACTTGTGTGACATTTCTTAATTAATGATTGGTGTGGGGCAGCCCAGTCCTCTCTGGGTTGTGCAGCATCTAAAGAAATGGTCCTGGGTTGTGTAAGAAGGATGGCTGAGTAAATCACACGAAGCAAGCCAGTAAGCAGCACTCTTTCATGGTCTCTGCTTCTGTCCCTACCTCTAAGACCTTGCCCTTGAGTTTCTGCCTTGACTTCCCTTCATTATGAAATGTGACCTGAAAGCTCTTTCTCCCCTGGATTGTTTTTCTCCCCTGTATGCCATACTATTACAGCAACAGAAAGAAGTCCTAACTAAGACACGCTGTACATACATACATACATGCATACATACATGCATACATACATTCATAGATCGATAGATAGATAGATAGATAGATAGATAGATAGATAGATAGATAGATAGATATAGAGATAAATGAAAAGAGAAGGGAAAGGAGGGAAGGAGAGAAAGAAAGAGGGGAGGGAGGGAGAGAGAGAGAGAGGAGAGAGAGAGAGAGAGAGAGAGAGAGAGAGAGAGAGAGAGAGAGAGAGAGAGAGAGAGCAGAAAAAGAGAAGGCTAGAAAACCCTCACAGGTAGTCATCAAAAGGTGACCTGTGGCTCATTATGAATATTTAAGATGCTAAAGAGGTTTGTGACACATGAAGTTATATGTGGAATGATAAGTAGCAGAGCATGCAAGAGAAAGCCACTCCTATGCAACTGAACTAAAAAGCTCACCCTAAGGTATCAGAAAAATCCTACCTCTATATAAAATGTAGCCATATGCTCGGCTGAACTCTATCTATCACCCACACTGTGATCCTTCCCCCTGGATGTTTACTATCTCCTAATGGACTGTTTGTTTGCTTCTTCTGTAACTATATGTCTCAGTTACCTATTTGGGGACACAAGAACTTTGTCCCCATCCAAACGTGCCTTTCAGAGACTGATCATCAGCCATTATCAACACATCAGAGAGCCAAAGTTGTACAGAACATGCTGTAGAGAAGACAGAGGTCATGCAAAGACAGGAGAGTGTGTGAGAGGGCACAGAAGAACTGAGCCACAAGGAAGCCTAAGGAGTTCTCATACATCGCCAGGGTCACAAACCTAGATGGAGGAAAGAAAGGGCAGGGAGAGAGATACAGCTAACTCAAAAGCTAAGTAATGCCCAACAAAAAACACCAGTCCATCACCACAGAAAGAAGAAAGGAAATACTGAGATGGCTCAGTAAAAATGCTTGCCATGCAGGTGTGAGGACCTAAGTTTTTCTCGCACCATCCATGTGAAAAGCTAGGCCAGGGCCTAGCAAACACATAAGTGGATGCTCACAGTCAGCTATTGGATGGATCACAGGGCTCCCAATGGAGGAGCTAGAGAAAGTACCCAAGGAGCTAAAGTGATCTGCAACCCTATAGGTGGATCAACATTATGAACTAACCAGTACCCCGGAGCTCTTGACTCTAGCTGCATATGTATCAAAGGATGGCCTAGTCGGCCATCACTGGAAAGAGAGGCCCATTGGACACACAAACTTTATATGCCCCAGAACAGGGGAACGCCAGGGCCAAAAAGGAGGAGTGGGCAGGTAGGGGAGTGGGGGTGGGTGGGTATGGGGGACTTTTGGTATAGCAGTGGAAATGTAAATGAGCTAAATACCTAATAAAAAATGGAAAGAAAAAAAAAGAAAAAAAAGAATAAACATTTGAGTGGCTCCTTATGAAACTCATGTTTCTTTGTCTAACCTTCATCCCGTTCAGACTTTTTCAGGAGTTTTACCCCAATCTCTCTTTGGAAAGCTAGCCTTTAGCCTGCATGAAGTTTTTAGTTTGCTTTTTTGTCTGTTGTTTTGTTTTCTGGTTGTTTTTATTCTGTATGAAGCCTCACTCCTATTTCTGAGAATGAAATCTGTTAGCAAGTCAGCACACCACAGAGGCTGGTCACACAGCCTTGCCGTAGACAGGTACCTGGACCACGCTATTCAGGTAGAAGGAAGATTGATTCTCTCTAGTCTGATGGTCTCAAAGGAGCTGAAGTGATTGCCAACTATGTTACCACTTTGGGAAACTTGAAAATGAAATGGGTGTCAACAAAAGGAGATCCTGGGGACAAAGAGAATCCTCATCACTGTTGGCATGCCCCAACATACAGTTGAATCCCAGATTATCCTAGATTTCTATGTCAACAAAGATCCCCTTTGTTAAAGTCATTTTATGCTGAATTTTCTGTTATTTGATACTAAAAAATCCTCACTGATATTTTCAAATTGCTTTTCAAAAACTGCTTCTTTAGCAATACCAGGTCTTAAGGGACAGACTATGCTGCATGCTGAACACGTGGAAAGAAAGGAAATAAGGTCCACAGAACTATTCCAGGGTGAGTGTGCAGTTAGCAGTCACATAACCCTGAGCAAATGATTGCATTTTTGAGCCTGAAATTCTCTACCTATAAAATAAGGATAATAATTACATGCCCTCCCCACACTCTGGATACTCCTTCAATAAAAATAAAATAAAATTATTAGAAAATACTTGCCAAATACACAAAGCTAAGCCAACGAACCATCACTGAGGTCCTTTCCCTCATAAGCTCTCAGAAATGTTATTTTCCCAGTAGGAACAGGTTTCATTTTCACAATGTATTAAGTAGACCTAATGGCCTTGCTATATGGCCAGCATATGCTACAAAGCATAAGAGTCTTCCAAGTTAAGTGGGAGTCAGTGTGACCTCAGGTCAGGATCTAGCTAAGCTTTCACACATGCTGTACCCATGATCGCATTCCTCATATGAACTGGCATTACGTCAACAGCCATAGGGATCAAGAATAGAATGCTAGAACCATCTAGTGAGCACTTTGACTCCAAAATATTCTAAAAGAATTATCTATTAAACAAAGAAATCCAACATAATTGACTTCACCTTCAAGTTTTTAGGTACGCTTTTGCCTTTTTCTGCAGTCAATTACATGAAAACTTGACTGCTCTGTACTAAAGTGATGGAGTTTTGAAGGGATAAAGACAGCAAGGACTTCAAGTACATTTATTTGTACATCATCTTCCAAAGCTGCTCTCCTATAGAGCAAGCATTGAGTCCTATCAGTTTTATCACTGAGGTTATCATACAGTCCTAGCTCCCTAACAAACAATTCAAGCCATCTATCAGGCTTACCACACACTGCTAAGCGCCCTGCCCACTCGCCTCTGTCCTCAGCCAAGGCAGTAGGTCAATATGCTAGCTATGTTGCAGTTCCAAGAAATAACATGATACAAACACATACTTCTCTAAACTTATTATGCATTTGTATAAGTAAAGCCATACACATTTAGTTTCTTCCAAATGCAATGTTGTTTTCATTGATCTACCTACCCATGCCAATAAATCCTGTTCCTGAAAATGCAAGAGAGAAATCTTAAAATCTGAAATGTTTACTTGTCTGTAACAGGTAACAATATATATAAATGATACTGATTAATAACATAAAAATTCACCTTTTAATCACAGGAAATCTTTTTTCTTTCCAGCCCAGATAGTAGCATTGGACAAAGAAATCTTTCTCTTTTTTTTCCATTTTTTATTAGGTATTTAGCTCATTTACATTTCCAATGCTATACCAAAAGTCCCCCATACCCACCCACCCCCACTCCCCTACCCACCCACTCCCCCTTTTTGGCCCTGGCGTTCCCCTGTACTGAGGCATATAAAGTTTGCAAGTCCAATGGGACTCTCCTTGCAGTGATGGCCGACTAGGCCATTTTTTGATACATATGCAGCTAGAGACAAGAGCTCCGGGGTACTGCTTAGTTCATAATGTTGTTCCACCCATAGGGTTGCAGTTTCCTTCAGTTCCTTGGGTGCTTTCTCTAATTCCTCCATTGGGGGCCCTGTGGTCCATTCAATAGCTGACTGTGAAATCTTTCTTTAGAATTTATAAATCTCAGATCAGAATTAACAAATGAGAGGGCAGGAAAGGTGTCTCAATGACTAAGAGCACTGTTTCCACTTCCAGAGGACCCAGGTTTGATTGGCATCACCTACATACCACTGCACAACCATCTGTAACTCTAGTTCTAGTGGATCTGTTGCCTACCTTCTGTCTGTTCTGGGCACCAGGGTTACAAGTGGTACACAAACATACATACAAGCAAAACACTCATACATATGAAGAAAAAATATTTATTAAAAAAAGATCAACAGATGATAAGAGGTAACTAATTGTGTCTGCATGCTGAAACCACAGTAGGGACTAGTGCGGACTGCAGGAAACTGAATATTAATACATTCTTTCTCAAGTGGGTAGAGAACTCTGGCATCTAGACTATTGTTTCTCTCTCTCTCTCTCTCTCTCTCTCTCTCTCTCTCTCTCTCTCTCTCTCTCTCTCTCTCTCTCTCTGCAGACAGGCTCCATGTTAACAGAGCTTTCAAGTTTCAAGATAATAATTAAATCTTCATTGCTAAATAAAAATCTCTGGAGAAGACTAGATTGACATGTTTTGCTGGTTCTTTAAAGATGTAAATTAGTAAATCTCTGCTTCCTGCCCTTACATAAGTATTATTTGCTCTGTGCTGCCTTCTCTTACACCCCCTCAACCCTGCAGGATATTAACTGAATTCTCACTTGTGTGCTGATCAAGAGAGTGCAATCAACCACCATCCTGAAGTATCAATAGGAAGGTGAACTTAATGTAATGTAATGTAGTCATATGTGGGTGGTATAAGTAGAAGACTGTAGACTGCACTTGCCTCTCCTCAAGCCAACTTATTTTAGCACAGCTCTAACAGGGGCTAGGATAATGGACATTACCAGCATCTCAACTGAAATAGACCCCATGCCATTTGGCCATCTGCTTTTCTGTCTGTTAGCTTTCATGGAGAGAGCAATTCATTCGGTGCAGAAACAATACTCATCCACTGTGCAATTAGATAAATGCCCCGCCTAACTCATCCTCTGGTTGAATAATTCTTTCTCTAATAATTTATATCACAGCCACACTGTTTACAAAGATGGGTATATAATGAACAATACTTTAAATGGATGGTAAAAAGTTAACAACCTCATTTATGTGAACCCAACGCCCCACACATGCTAGGCTAGTGCTTTGCCAGTGAGCCTATTTCCTAGCCCACAAAGTGATTTCAAAGGGTAGATTTAGTCCAAATATTTGAGGAGGTTGACCCTTTCAATGCTATGGTTATTGGGAAATTACAATGCTATTTACAGCACCACTATAACAGCCACTATAAAATTCTTTTTTATGCAGAATTTTTTTTTGTACCTACTCATTCCTACATTGGATAGCCTGGTCCCAAATCCTCCAAGCTTGTTGTGAAATCGTATTTTCTGTGACATCACAGTATTTCCACTGAGAGAGAAGCACACCCAGGCTATTTGCTTAATATTGATTGATTTTGTTTCTTCCTATCAGAGTCTTCAACTAGGGAGAAGGAATCAAAATCTCTGAAGAAATATGGTCAGATTCCAGAGTCTGTCAGTAGGTCAAGGGTTAATCAGAGACAGGCATAACTGCGGAGTTCTAGCCCAATTCTGGTTGCTATAATAAAACTGACCAAAAGCAAGTTAGGAGAATGCAGGGTTCATTTAACATACACTTCCAGAATCACAGACTCTTAATGAAAAAAGTCAGGACATAAGCTTGAAGTATAAGCTATGGTGGAAGCTGCTTCCTGGTTCACTCACAGGCTCATGCTCAGCTAGATTTCTTATACAGTCCAGGACCTCCTTTCTAGGTAGTGGTGCAGCCCACAGTGGGCTCGGTACGCCTACATCATTTAACAATTAAGACAATCCCCAAATAAACTGTGCTTATAGCCTGTATATGCAATTCCTCAATTGAGACTCTCTTCTCAGGAGACTCTAGGTTGTACCTAGTTAACAGGTAAAACTAAGCAGGACATCCAGGAAATGTGTGTAAGTGGTAGGCTTGAAGAATCAATTTACCTTCTCTGCATGGAACTGTTATTTATGCTCTTCTCATTGAGTCAGGACTATTTAAATAATGGACCTTTCCTGTGAAATGACTGCATTCTGTTAGAGTGTAAAGAAGGTTATCAGGAGACAGTTGGTCACAGAACCAGAAGCAAGGTGGGCACAAGGAAAATGCAGTCAGATTCAGCAAGAGATTCGTTATGAATTAAACCATGTGGCTCAAGCCAATGTGCAAATCCTAAGCCCTGATACCCGTGAATGTGGCCTCTTTGCAAATAAGGGAATTGCAAGTAGTAAACTTAAAATGATGTCGTTATTATGTGCCTGCTATAGTATGAGTATCGTGGTCAATTTGACTGCATTTAGATTTTCCCAGAACACACACTTCTAGTTCTGTTGGTTCTTAAATTTTCAGGGAAGTTTAATGTGGATGGAAAACCCATCCTAAAGGTGGTTGTAACCAGTCAGGGACTGGATTCTAACTGAATAAAATGGAGAGAGCAGAAAACAAGCTGAGTTCCAACATTCATCTCTCTGGTCTCTAACTGAGGTTGCCATGTGATCACCTGCCTAATTTCTGCCACCACAGCTATAGTTAGTCTCAACACCACAGTTTCCCCACCATGATGATAGAGTATAGTCTCAAACTATATAACAAAATAAACTCTGTCTCCTTTATGTTGCTTTGAAAGGCATTTAGTCACATCAATGAGAAAAGTAACATACAAGTGGTGTTCTTATAGCCAGAAAAGAATCTGGACACGGACATAAACAGCATAGAGGGAAAATGATGTGGAGACACGGGGAGAAAGTCATATATAAGTTAAGGAGGACCAAAGAAGCTAGCAGAGAAGAACGAACAGAAGATTGCCTCACAGCACTCAGAAGGAACCAACGTGGACAACATCTTGAATTTGGACATCCTGACTCCAGAATTGTAAAGCAATAAACCTATTGCTTTAAGCCACACAGTTTGTGGTCCCTTGCTATGACAGCCTCGGGAAACTAATATACTATTCCTCCTGCAAGACTCAGACATAACTGGGCACAGAATTGGATTCTTGCAGTCACACAGGAGGGATCCTCTGATTATTGTAATTTAGATATTAAAGCAAAGGAGGGAAAACTTAGGAGCACTCAGGTAACAGTTTACTCTCTCCCTGTTGCTTTCAGATTGTGCCGTCCAGTTCTCTCATTGTATCATAGGAGTCAGATCAGAGACCTGCTGGAATTAAAGTCTTTCAGAATACTCCAGTATGGTTTGTTATAATTGATGGTTATAACATAAATACTGAATATAGTATGATCTCCTGCTGGGCCAATTTCACATTATCCTTAGCACACTTCACTTGCTATAGACAGTTAACATTCAGTGATTATCCTATTAACTACTACCTACTTCAACACATTTTTATATATGGGTCTCATCCAAAACAACCTATCTCTTACAATTCAAGAGTGACCAATGTTACCTCTCCTTGGGGTTTAGGGCAAGGAAAATGATTCATTAACAATCAAGAAAAGTATTGCTAAGACATGAACAGCATTTTTCAGGGTGTTGAGTAGTTTGAGGATAATATTGACTGTATTTTGAAGCTTGTTTTTTGTCTTAAATATATTAGTCTTTCTCTGTGTCAATTAATATCCATCTACTATTAACTTTTAATATCTATAGATTTCTTTATTCAGAAACCACGATGCATAGGTAATGAATTATCCTTTTGTAGAACAAATGTTGAAAAATTGTGATGTTCATTGTAATCCAGGATTGTGATGGCCAAAGCACCAACTATATTATCACATACTGTTGTTTCTTTCTTAATCTCATTGGATTTTTGATTGTCAGTGAGAGAGTGTGATTCTCAACTATTATTCTAGTCCATGGTCCCTCCTCTAACATTGAGGGTGAAAAGTCTATCATCTTACAAATAATGTACCATTAAAATATTTTTATTTCAAATACTAGACACTATTTGGGACCTTGTGTAATAAAAATGAACAAAACAGATAAGGTCTCTGCCTCCTTACAGTTTAAAGACTAAATAGAACACTATCCTAATTAGTTTTCTTGTCACCATGACAGAATATGTGACATAAAGAACTCTGGAGGAAAGGTTTGCCTTGTTCACTGTTTCAGAAATTCAGACCATCATAGGAAGGGAGCCATAACAAACACGAATGGCTTTATCTTTTCTGTTCCATTCAAGCCTTAATTCAAGAAATGATGCCACCCACACTTAGGGTAGTCTTGCCTGTTCATTAAACTCTTTCTGGAAATACCTTCAGAAGCGTACACACTGAGGTGCTTCACGAATGATTCTAAATATAGTGAAGACAGCGAGGAAAATTAACCATCATGCCCAATAGATAAGTACTAACACTGAAGAAAAATTATTTGAAAGAATCTGGAAGAGAATAGCTTCCTTTAGACTGACAAAAGAGAAAGGAAAGAAAGTAGCATGCTCGGTGAAACCTGCAGAAAAGAACTTTGATCTTGAACATCCCATGAAGAGGATACAGGCAGAAAAACGAGATTCTGAAAACTTTAATGTGTTTAGGAAATGTGTTGGCCAGAGTGTCTACATAGAATATCATAGTCAGAGACATTAGAGAAGAACTCAAGAATCAGGCAAGTGTCAGATGCAGTAGACCCTCCTAAGACATGATAAGACAGCCTGACTAAACTTTGAAAACAATGGGCTATAGTTTAGGAGGGTTTAATCTGGTATCATTAAACACCAGCTCAGTTTCAAATAACTGCTTAAAAGGAAAGGTCTAAAAAGGATTAGAGAAAGAAGAAAGAACAGGAACAGGACTACCTCTGCAGTGGTCTACTTGGGAGAATTCTTGGCAACTTAGCCTGGGCTGATGCCTGTCAGAAGAAAAAAAAATGACTGAATTCAAAATATATTTGGATAACAGGCAGGAATGCTGATAAAGCTAAATTTCATGGGTGAATTAAAGGAAGCAGTAACGCATAACAACATTTCATTATGAAAAAATTTCAAACTCACAGAAATGTTGAAAGAATTGAGTGCTGAATATCTATGCTCTGTGGAGACTGTGTAATTAACATTTTAGTGTACTTATTCCATTGCATTTATTCATGCCACTATCAATAAATCAACCAATGTTATCCTTCAATGCTTTGGGGTAAAGGTTGGAAACATTTGCACACTCCTTACATATTCATCTAGTGCAGCATGCATACGGTTAAGTAGGACCAGTATTTAGTGACACATAGTGAAAGCCAAAACTCTACTTATTGCATGCAATGTAGTAAGATTTGAGACTTACCTGTGTCTGTGTAAATCTGACTCAGAGTCTTTAATTTATACTCTGTTATTACCTTGAACGTTGTTGTTGTTGTTGTTGTTGTTGTTGCTGTTGCTGCTGCTGCTGCTGCTGCAGCTGCTACTGTCATTGTTGTGGTTGCTGTTCCTGTTGTGAGAGATGACCATGAGCATTGTAAATATTCAACAGTGTCCATACCCTCTACCCACTAGATGTCAGTAGCACCACACACGCTGTTCTAATGTTTTAAAAACAACAACAACAAAAACAAACAAACAATAAGTGGAAGGGATTGTCCTCACTCCATAGTCACTGTTTTAGATAGTATGAAGATACATACAAAACCATCTTCCAGAAATTTCCTTAATATTCCTCACCAGATAAATAAAAAGGCAAGCATGTCTCCCTAGAAACCACCTGAATTGTAGACTTAAAAGCTTCATAGATCAGCCTTACCTAGTGTAGAATTTCATCTAAGTATAATATTGTACGCTCTCCTCTGGGGAAGATTCCACTTGTGACTCATCATATTGTGTATAGATGAGCTTTGATCCTGTGCCGTGGTCTCTTTAAGTATTCAGTTATAGAAGGGTAATTGATGATCTCTGGCTTTGTATGTTATTAATAAATTTGATGTGAATACTCTCATGTACTTTGGGCATTTAGTATACCTCACTGTGCTCTTAATTTGTACAACTTCCCTGATCATGAAAACAGTGAGTCTCTCTTCACATCTTTATTAGTTTTTTTACTACTTAGAATGCTCAGTTTTAAAGCAAGCAGTAGTTTGGTTCAGTACTATTATTTATGTACACAGGCTATGATTTGCCTGCCATATATATATATATATATGGATGTGTGTGTGTGTGTGTGTACTAACTTATTTAAACTCTTTTAGCCTCTGCACTAGTTTATTTTCTAGTTGTTGGGGCAAATTTCCTAACAAGCAAGTTCCAAGTAAAAGGAGCTGTTTTGGCTCATAGTTTGAGAGGACAGAGTCCATCACAGAAGGTAAGAAATGGATGCATATTGATGCTAATTTATTTTTCTCTTTTGTATTCAGCTTGGGTGCCCAGCCCACAGAATGGTGCCACCCAACCCCATGGAGCATATTCCCTCCTCGTTAAGCCTGTCTGAAAAATACCCTTGCAGACAGACCCAGAAGTGTCTCTCCCAGGTGATTCCAAATGCAGGTGAGTTGAATTGCCATCACAGTCTCCATATGAAGAAAAAAAAATCTGAAAGAGTCCACATTGCAACATGACCTCATAATACTTCAGACTCTGAAGCATGTTCCATGGTACATGTAGGAAAGTCAAAATACATCTTGGAGATGGTTTTCTCCTTCTACCATGTAGGTCCTGGGGATTAAACTCAAATTATGAGGCTTGGCAGCATTCACCCACTGAGCCATCTCCCAACCACAGATTTTGCATTTTTGGATTAAGAAACACATGACGTAGAGTTTCATTCCATGACGAGAAGTATTTAATTTTCCTGATCTGAAGATTGTGCATTATTTATTGCCTGGTTACTATTTCCTCTGTCCTGCAAATTTGCATTTTATTCTCAAGTGTCCCAAGAGATTTCGCCCTGGATTTCGTCTTGAGGCATTTTAGCAGCAAAACTTTCATCTAAGGTTGATAGCATTTGTTTTAAAAATTGCTTGAGCTGTAATTCCTGTGGTTTTCTTTTCTTTAAAGTCTCCTAATAAAGCCAGCCACTAACTTGTCATCCTTACATCCTAAAATGTGTGGTAATTCTGTTTTATTGACTGTGTCTCATAATTGTTTGGCTTATTTGTATCATGTAAGTGCCTTTGAAATAGAAAGCCAGTGTGCTTGATTATGCTACAAAACATGCCATATGGGGAGGGAGAATTCTAGTTCTGTGAGAGTAAACCAGCAGGAGAAAATCAGGCCAACATAAGAAAGTATCAGGGAAAGAGGAGATACAGAAGAGAGATTTCCTACGGTACAGAAATAAGCCTAGGGTATCTTTTCAGTTCTCTTACAGCATCCTCAGTAAGCAATGAGAGGCACTGCTAAGGGCACTTGAAGGTTAATGACAACCATCCAATCATATCACAGAAGATGAAGAACATTTGATCAACTATAATAACTAGTCACTAAAATAACTAGACCACATCAAATTATCTTGTTTGTTAAGATAAATGTATTGGATTAGTCATTTTGCTAAATCCATGGATTGATATTTAACTAATTAAACTCATTTCTTCTGTAAGAAGTGATTAATCCTTTTGATGTTGCAGTGTCAAGTAAACAGGATGAGTTGATTTGGAGAGGAACAGAAACTAAATAGAGTTTTCAGCAAAGAATATGTACATTTAAATCTATTTAGAATTCAAGCCACCACTATGGCTTGTTTAATTTCTAAGATTCCCTCGTCACTGGGCAGCAAACAAAGAAATGTAGAAAAATCAAGACTGTTCTCACTAGCTTTTGATTCAACTGAAGATACGAAGCACAGTAGTGAACACGATGCATTCCAGAACTCTAAGCCTTATTTTGGGAACAACTAGAAAGGCTTTAGTGACTCAGAAATACTGTGGCTCTATGGAGTGAAGGTAATCAGAGATAGCTCATGCAAGATGTGAATTTTAACACATTAGAAGAATAGAGAAGCAGAACACAGTTACAAATGATAAAGTCTATTCTGTAATATGTAGAGCATACATTGGAATTTGTATGAGATACAAATCATCAATGTAAGAGGGATAATCAAATGGGTGAGTGTACTGATAGCTTCTGATTTTTATTCCCATTGCCCTTTCTTACTTATTGACTTCTCTAAATCAGATATTTTGATGTACATCCCATGGATGGTCAGAGAAGAAAATATTGTGATGATTGTTTGCATGGGATGGAAGCACAATACAACAAAGGCAAATTGGTGTGATGTCAATAGAATCATCAAAAAAGGGTGTACAAGTACAAATGATGTGTGGGGTGTGTGTGTAGGCAGGCAGAAAAGGACAACATATTTTTTTCTGTGTATTTCAAATTTCATTCCATGATAGAAGCCCTTCTTCTACTATCTAGCTATCAGAAAGAGAAGTGACGGGAAGGGTTTACAGTAGATAGCACTAGAAGAAAATCACTAAATTTAACACAGACGAAGCAATTAGTAAGATAGAAAAATACCAACTTTAATATATGCTTACCGTAGCCAAGGTCAGCAGGAAGATCAGCAAATATGAGTCAAGTTATCAGAGGCATCAAAAAAGAAAATAATACAGAAAAGTTCAGGAATGAAATAGGTTTTTAAAAGTAGATTGGAGGCAATTAAAGTCAAATTGAAAAGGGATTAAGAAATAAGTGAATTAAGAAAAAATGGAATTTCATCTTCCAGCTATGATGGAGCAATTAGTACCTAACTTGTACTACCACTATTAACCAGTGGTGTGCTAAAGAATGTTTAATCATCAGATCTACAATACAGAAAGAAAGAAAAAAATCATTGATTTATAGAATTTATGTGTTTTCATAGTATATGTACCCTCTATACTTCCCCTAAAGACACTCACCTGTCACCATAGCTGATTTTAAGAAACCAATCATTTAGTACCTGTTTAGTACTAAACCAATTGTTCAGTACATTTAGTAATCATATAGTACATATAATAATATAATTATTTCTTGATAATTTGTGCAATGTATTTTGATCATAATCACCCTTCCTATTCCTTCCTGACATTACACCACTTTCCAATCCCTCCCCCCCTCCCCCCATATATTGTGTCTACACTTGGGAAACATACCCTTAAAGAAAACCAACTTCCCTCTCACAGTAGCAGCAATTGCCAACTGCTCCTCATCTAGGGCTGGGACTTCATGCATACATCCCTTCTCCATAATCTGACTTATCTTGAGTTTGTACAGCAATCTGTGTATAATACAGTAACAACCTCTGTGCAACTACCATGATGTGTCTTGAAAACATTGCTTCCTTATAGTCACTTCAGTACCTCAAACTCTCACCATCTTTTTGCCTCCTTTTCTTCAATTATATCTGGGCTTTGAGAGGTGATAAAGATGTTCCATTTAGGGCTGAGAATTATTTTTTTATAGGTATTTATTTCATTTTCATTTCCAATGCTATCCCAAAAGTCCCCCATACTCTCCCCCACACACCCACTCCCACTTCTTGGCTCTGGCGTTTCCCTGTACTGAGGCATATAAAGTTTGCACGACCAATGGGCCTCTCTTTCAACTGATGGCCGCCTAGGGTTGCAGATCCCCCCAGCTCCTTGGGTACTTTCTCTAGCTCCTCCATTGGGGGCCCTGTGATCCATCCAATACCTGACTGTGAGCATTCACTTCTGTGTTTGCTAAGGCCGGCATAGTCTCACAAGAGACAGCTATATCAGGGAGAATTCTTAAATCTCTCATTTTCTGCCCCTTGGCCAGTTGCGGGTCCTTCTCTATGTTAATAACCATCTACTGCACAAAGAACAGTCTCTGATGACAGTTGAGAGATGCTCTAGTAGATACAGCAAGTAGTCTTTAGGAGACAGCTAAAAACAGAACAGTTGTAGGTTCTACTTTAAGGCATGGGTACTAATCTCCACTAATAGTGCCAGGGAAGGAGTCTGTCCTGTGCAGAAAGACTTAGGTCCAATCAGATAGTGGTTAATTATTCACATTATATTCATGTTATTATTGATTGCTGGGCATATCTTTCCAGGGAAGTTGTTATTGTGACTCACAGAGTTCACAGATAGGAAGAACTGATGAGTTATTTTCTATTCCAGTAGCATGCAAAGATGCTGGTGTTGATGTATGGAAAAAGAAAACCTTATTCACTGTTGGTGGAAATGCAGATTGTTGAAGCCATTATGGAAATTAGTATGTGGTGTGCCTTAAAAAGCTAGAAATAGAACAAACATGTTTCAGCTATAGTATTCCTGGCATATACTCAAATCATTCTTTATCCTACTACAAAGATAATTGATTATCCACATTCATTGCTTCAATATTCACAATAGCCAAAAAAAATGGAGATAACTTATCTGTCTGTCAACTGGTGACCAGATAATAAAAATGTGGTTCATTTATACAATGAAATGTTATTCAGTTAAGACAAAATGAAAATTTTAGGTAAATGGATGGAGCTAGAAATGATCATTCTGAATGCTGCAACTCAGACCCACAAGATAAATATCCCATGGTTTCTATCATATGTGGATGCTAACTTTTAAACTTTAGATACATATATAAAAGTTGGAATACCCATAGGGGTCAGGAAGATAACAAGAAGACATGTTGCATGGGTGGCTTTCAAGGAGGTCAAGCTAGAATACAAGTAGGAAAGAAGAATAAAGGAGCAAGGATTAACTGGGCTCTGGGGCAACAGATCGGGGTAGAGAAGGATTTCCAGGAAAGAATAATAAACACTGAAAGTCTTGAAAATGCCATATGAAAATATATCACTGCAGAATCTTAATAAAATGCAGAAAGACTTGGGAAAAGAGGTTGGGAGGGATGAGAGAAAGAGAGGAAGAGAGAGAGATTAAAAGAAGTTACCCTGTCACAGAGGAATATTGTCCCTTCTAAGTATCATAAGCTAACAAATCAAAAGCCAAATATGATGAATAGGTTATGTCTCTTGGACTTGGTCAGTAAGGTCCCATAGATCCCCCCCCCCAAAATGTTGCAAGCTGTTGCCATTGCTCTTGGGTTCTTTCCAAAATTTGCAAGTAACACTCAAATGCTGAAGACACCACATACTTGAGAATAGAACATTGACTAACCAAGCCACTGGCAACCTGGAAGCTTTGCCTCTATTGAAGAACTTTCATCATTCTAGAAATATTTTTAGGAATTACAAGTGGGGTCTTGTGGGCTAGGACTCTAGAACACCATCATTCAAGTTGTCTACAGAAACATACAACTTTTCCTGTAAAGCTGCATTAGATAGTTCTAGAATTCCAACAGTACACTGCTATAAAACTATGGAAAATATTTTTTAAATCTATTTCTAAGCAATGGACAGTAGAGAAACCCATAAGATTAACACCATGGGTACCATCTTCTCTTTCACTTCCTTACAACTGCAGACACAATAACCCAAACTCAATATAGCAGTCTGGGTTGAATAACCTTACATGAAATTGCAAATACAAAAGGGTTTGGAATTTGGGGGTTGCCATGGTAAATAGAAGTGACACCAAGTATTCCAGATAAAATTATCCCAAGAGTCCTTGCCTGGGGGATCAACTGGAAGAAGAAGCCTCTTTAACATGCATCTGTACCAGTCACTCAGCTTCTAGTTGAGACTTCTCTAAGCCTGTACATTGAAACATGATGTGCTTAAAACACTACAAGAAAGGAAAGAGTCCAGAATTCTATACCCAACCACCAAGTGTTTCCTATATGAGAAAAAAGAAACAGGTGTGAAAAACATCTCAGTTAGTAACTTGCAATCATTAAGACCTGAACTCTAACCCCAGAACCAACACAAAATAAAGACACGTGCTTGAATCTCAATAATGGGCAGGCAGAGAAAAGTGGACCCTGGACTCACAGGACAGCTAGACTAACCTATTTAATATGTTCTAAGCTAGTGATAGACACTGTCTCTATGCACTAAATGACCAGAATGTACAAAGAGGCAACAGCTGGCACCAGCCTCTGGCTGTCATGGGCATATATGTCCACATGCATATATACCTGCCCACAAACAAACATGTACTCATGTACATTCACACATACACATTTTCTTCTAAAAATGAAGATAAAGTGAAGGGTTTTTTTTCCAAAGTAATAAAGAACCATCTTCAGATTGAAGGGAAACACTAAATATGGAAAATAATGAAACAGGAATATTAATATGAGCAATCTGTTCCAATATTTTTGAAGACCACTTATTGAATGAACCAAAGAGATCTATTTCTAGTCCACATATATATGAAACATAGTGGAGAGTGTGGGTATCTAACTATTTCCATCTAACATCTAGAGTCTGAACCAGTAAAATCCAATTAAAAGAAATAAAGACATAAGTGACTCAAAATGAGAAGTTAACCTATTTTTATTTTAGGCAGCATAATTGTATACATGAAGAAGAGTAAAATATAGAATTGCCTATACCTAATAAAATTTACATAGTCAACTGATAAAAGTTCAATATCCAAAAATTAATCACATGTCTATGATCTAAGAGAAGCAGTTGTAAATTGAAACATTTACAAACTGTAATAGCAGCATAAAGTGTAAAGACATGGAGAACAAAATTTAGTAAAAGATGTAAGACACTGATTCTAAACACAAAGTATATTATAGAAAAATAAGAAATTCAAATAGATATAAAATGCCATCACATTCATAAACTACAGAACCCAAGTTGTCCGTTCTTTTCTATTTGATTTGTATATTTAAGTTCAATTCCAATCAACTTCCTATTCTGCATTTTGATACAACGAGCAAACTGTTTAGAGATTTTATTATATATGAAAATGTAAAGACATAGAATAGACAAAACAATATTTAAAAGAATAAAATTGCAGGTGATATGCTATGCAGCTCACTCTTAAATAGCATTACTGTAATCAACATACAGTAGTAGCAGCATAAACACACACCTGTACAGAAAGTGATAGAATATAGAGTCAATAATACATCACATGTGTTCATATCTACATCATCAAATTATTTCAACCAAGGTTTCAAAAGAAAACCCAGACTTTTTATCAAATGATGTTAAAATGAATGGAACAAATAGAATAAATAAAGAAAATAAATCTCAGTTCAATCCCTAACTTTGGGTAAACATAGAATCAGTTGAAGCAGATTATATACATTAACATAAAATAAAGAACTGAGGAAATATATAAATGTGTATCAAGTTCCTGTACACACACTCAGGCATACACATTCATAAACACGCATGCACACACATACTCACGCATGCAGGCACTCACACTCACATACACATGCACACACATGTATATACCCACACATATGTACACACACATACAAGCAAACTCTTACAGTGTAAGTTTTAAAGCAATAACTTCTTAGGTAGAATATAAAAACTGAAAGCTAGACCCAAAATTTTAAAAGGATAGTATGAAAAAGACGATTTGGGACCAAAGAGCTACTTCAGCAGATAAAGGTGTTTGCTACTAAGCCTTACAACTTTAACTTAAGGCCCAGGATCTACATCGCAGAAGGAGAGAAATGACATCCATGTTGTCCTCTGACCTTCAAACAGATTATAGCTTATGCACAACACACAAGCAGAGAGAGAGAGAGAGAGAGAGGGAGAGAGAGAGAGAGAGAGAGAGAGAGAGAAAGAGAGAGAGAGAGAGAGAGAGAGAGAGAGAGAGAGAGAGAAACAAAGACTGAGAGAAACAGAGACTGAGAGACAGACAGAAATAGAGAAAATCAGAGAGAGAGAGAGAGAAATGTAATTTAAAAAGTGATTTTAAAGCTAATGTTTTTAAAAGTTAGCTTGAACTACATCAAAATTGAAAGCCTGTTTTTGCAGGCACTAAGAGAAGATGAGAAGGCAATACACAGTGCAGTGACTATAATTGACAATGCCATAGTACATACAGTGCATAGCCATATCCCCTTATCTCTGAGGGAAATTTTCAAGGAGCTAGTGAATATCTATAATCATGGATCTTACCAAACCTTATGAATTGAGCACAATATGACATTCCTTAGAGAATATTACTAAATCTATGTTCTTTGGAATATCACAGTATTGTAACAGTCAGGCTGAAAACCTCGAAAGCTACTAGGGAAATAAGGGCTGGACAGTGTGTGCAGAATAAAACACCGGACAAAAAGACAATTTACAGCCCAGGCAGGCCAGGACAGGGTGGTCAACATTCCATTCCATTACTCATCTGGTTAAGCCATTTAAGACCAATCTTTTCTGAAATTATCAAGTGTTTCTAGATTACTTTGAATGTGGGTTGTTGAAACCATGGAAAATGACCCACAGGCAAGGAGGCTACTACTGTACCTTAAACATGCTAGGAGGGTGGCACGTGAGTACCATCACCACAGAAAGAAGAAAGGAAATACTGAGATGACTCAGTAAAAATGCTTGGCATGCAGGTGTGAGGACCTATGTTTTTCTCGCAGCATCCATGTGAAAAGCTAGGCCGGGGCCTAGCAAACACATAAGTGGATGCTCACAGTCAGCTATTGGATGGATCACAGGGCCCCCAATGGAGGAGCTAGAGAAAGTATCCAAGGAGCTAAAGAGAGCTGCAACCCTGTAGGTGCAACAACATTATGAACTAACCAGTACCCCAGAGCTCTTGACTCTAGCTGCATATGTATCAAAAGATGACCTAGTCGGCCATCACTGGGAAGAGAGGCCCATTGGTCAGGCAAACTTTATATGCCCCAGTACAGGGGAACACCAGGGCCAAAAAGTGGGAATGGGTGGATAGGGGAGTAGGGGGGAGGGTATGGGGGACTTTTGGGATAGCATTGGAAATGTAATTGAGGAAAATACATAAAAAAAAATTAAAAAAAAGAGAAAGAAAGAAAAGCCCAGTATGGTGGCATGCATTTGTAATCCTAGCACTGTGGAACAAAGACCTGTTGATTCCTAGGGCTCACTGGCCAGCCAGCCTTAACTACTTAGCAAGTTCTGGCTCCACTAAGAGATCCTGTCTCAACAAAAGAGGATGGACAGATAACAACAAATGACACTTGTGGTGGATCTCTGGTATCCTCATACATGAGCACGCATGCAGGCACATGTGTGCATGAGAGCATGTGTGTGTGTGTGTGTGTGTGTGTGTGTGTGTGTATCTTCATAACCATAAACACACATAAGCACACACAAATAAAAAGTAAAACTATATGAGGTAACGGATTTTTAAGTAGAATAGAAAGTTAGCCTTGTGCTTTAACAAAAGACTAAGTGATACATCTAAATATATACAGTTTTTGTTTTTCAGTCATTTCTTGGTAAAGCTGGGAGAATAAAAAAAATGAAAACAAGAGACACAGACTGAAAGAAAATATTTGTAATGAATGTAAATGTGTGTCTAACAAGATATTACATAAAGAATTATAAATAAAGAATAAAGCAAGACAAATTATAAAAACAGAAGGAAATTGTTAAGCATTGTTCACAGAAACACAGATTGGCAATCCAGGGGTGTCATGGAAACATCCGCAGCTGAAAACTCAGTAGTGAGTACACCTCAAGAACAAACAGAGCTTTCATGCATCGGACAGGGAAACCCCCACATTACAAGTCACCTTGGCAGGTTCCTTAAAAATTAGGCATATATCAACCAAATGATTTAAAATTTTCTCTTGTTAAGTTCATCTCCAAAAGAATTAATATATAATATATATGCTCATGAAATTCATGTAGATGAGTAGAGATAACAATCTCAGTGACAACTGCCAAAAAAAAATTGAAGAATCCTAAATGTACATTAAGGATAAAGGGAGAAGTTGTGAATAATGATGTGATGGTGTATTACTCAACAATAGAGACTGAAATGGATGGATGGATGGATGGATGGATGGATGGATGGATGGATGGATGGATGGATGGGTGGATGAACAGATGAATAGACTAGATAGATAGATAGATAGATAGATAGATAGATAGATAGATAGATAGATAGATAGATAGATAGATAGACAGACAGACAGACAGACATGCCAACAACATAGACATTTTCTTTTTTCCTGTTTTGGCACTGTGGATTGAACCTGGAGTATATCATGTGTGGTATTCATGCTGTCCAACACTGAACCATACCCACAGTATTGTATTTTATTTTTGCTTTCTTGTTTTGCTTTGTTTTGTTTGTTTTAAGACAGATTCTCACTAAGTCTCACAGGCTAGTTTTGAAGTCACTCTATAGCCCACATAGGTTTGGAATTTATGGTTCTCTTGCTTTGACCTCCCAAATAGTGAGGCCTATACCTCAAGCTTGGCTTTGGAACACATTTATAAGTATTTTAAGCAAAAAGAATGAGACAGGGAGTGCAGAGTAAATCATTACAGTTCTATGAAATTCTAGAGGACGTACAAGAAATCTCAAGCGATAGACAGATCCACATTTTTGTAGAGCAGTGAATAGAGGAGATTGTAAATAGGCATGAAAGAACTGTCTAGAGGGATAAAAGTTTATGTTTCAGCTGAGGTATTGTTTAAACAGAGCACATGACTTATAAAATCTCATCAAAGCTTATGGTTAAAATTTATATTTTTATTATCTGTAAATTATGTCCCAATAAAATCCATTTTATTGTTAACTTATTATTTTTATTATTTTAAATACAAAGTAGTGGAGATAAGAATAGCTACCATTTTTCAAGTGTCTTTTCTATATTAGTTACTCCATGGGTTGTTGATATGCATTACCATCCAGGCAATATAATTCAAGCATGATTTGTGACTAAAATGCACATTGAACATACAATAATCTGCTCAGGTGTCACTCGATGCAGCACAGGGAAAGGATCCATAGCAAGCCAACAACTGAAGTTACTATGTGAGGAAATGAAGCTAGTATGTTTGAAGACAGAGACTGGGTCTATACAGGGGTTTTATCTGAGTGATTGTCTTTTCAATGGAGTAGCAGGCAGGACCACCTACATGGGTAGAGCAGCGGCCTGTAGAGAAATCTGAAATGATGCCAATAGAAGGATGAGAAGAATTGCTAGACAACCTTCTGAAAGGCAGAGAAAGGACTAGTATGCATAAGGTATAGTATGCCGGACTTTGCCACTTTCTCTGTCACCTTATAAAAAGTAAGATAGGGATGGCAGAGACAGAGGCACAGTCAAGGTTTGAGTATATAAATCTGCCCCAGGCAGGGATGACCCAGAGGCCTTCGGGAGTGGCTGATAAAAGCTATCTTAGTTGAAGTATAAAAAATATCTAATATCTGTCCCAGCTGAGGGGAAAACTGGCAATTCTCTCTTCCTTTTTTAATTATAATATTTGACTTACTATGGTTCTGTCAGACTACTAAATTGGAAATGGAATAAAATATAGTAGATAGAAAATTTGGCTGAGCCAATTAAAATATTCCACAGAGAGTCTTTCCTGTCCAAGCAACGTTATGAACCTCTGAATAAATTGGGTCTGGGCCCTGGTTTGTTATTTTTAATTTGGACTAGTAGAGTAGATATTAAAAAGGCTGAAATTTGGAGCATATTCAGTCACTCACATGCTGATCAAAACTCTAATGTGTCAAAACTTGGCATCGCTTTCGCGATCTCGACTTCCCCTCTCCCTGCCAATATGGGTCCATTCCTTTCCTTCCCATGGAAGCACTGTGACCTCGTGCGTGTTTATCCTTCTCTCCTGTGCCTCGAATCACACGTTGTTAATGGCACTCTTCATGAAGACGGTTCTATAGTCAAATATATTTGGGAAACATTGTGTTAAACAGTTACAAATGACTGCCACAAAACCTCTCAGAGTATAATGTGTTCCCATACACCGAGAATCTCCAAGGGTGAGATAAAAAAAAATTGATCATGAAGCTCCTGTGGTTGTAGCATTATCTAAATTCACCTTGGGAAACATTGGCCTAAATTGCAGTAACTGTTCTCAACATTCCCTCGGTCTTCAGACTCTTGTTTAAATCCATGTCGAGGACGACTGTGGGGAAATTACCTCCAGTCCCAGTGTTAGAGAACTAGGTCTGATGTGTTGAGGATTTGGTTCCTTACATAGTACATGTTTGCAGTGTCAGAACCTGTGCCAGGGTGACCAACAAGGCTTTTGTTGCCTGTCTTAAGAGCAGCAGGTACAGAAACCCGGTTTCTGCAGGCTGTCAGCAGTAGGGAAATAGTTGTTGCAGATGAACTGGAGCTTCAGAGTTAATCTTCAAGAGGAGAAAACATGAATAAAGGAGAAGATAGCTGAAAATGCTTGAATTATTCCCAAGGTTTAGAGGCAGAGGGGACCATCATGTACATCCAGAGATCACGGACATTCTAAATACTAAGGTTACATGGTGACAAGCAGGTACTACATGAGTCAGAGACTGGGCTGGTGAAAAAGGTTTGCCCAAGTCTCAGCAGGACTTAACTGCAGAAAGAACTTTATCAATAACCATTCTACTTTACCTGAGATAACCAAAGTCTAGCCCATTTCCACAGTTAGAATCTTATAAACTACCAAGAATCTACTTTTATTGCTCAGAGAGAATGGGCTTTAAAAATGTTTCTTGGGTTTCAATGAGTCTTGGGAATGCTGTATATGGCATACACAGTATATAAATTATCTAAGTCATTTCCAAATAATTTGTACCTAAAATTATTTGGATACCTCTGGATCTAAATATATTTTGACCCTAAAATTAAAGGTATAGACAGATTTTTGTTTGGTTTGGTTTCAAGAGCCTATGACTGGAACAAGATGAGACTGTTTCTTTAAGGAATGTTTACAAAGGCATTCTAGAGTTCTCTCCTGGGTTTTTTTTTGGGGGGGGGTTGGTTTGGTTTGGTTTTTTAAGAGAAGAAGATGTTGATGAATGAGTGCAACTCTCAGAGGATCCCAGGAGAGGACAAGGGGCTTCTGGGAGAAGGAGGGGCTAGGATTTACTCTTCCATTCTATGCAGGTTCCCTGGTTCTTCTTTCCTTCATAGTACTCTCTAAAAAGCTGTATTTACTGAGTGAGTTCACGTCCAGCTAGGAAAAACCCCTGTTTCAAGCCTGGGAGAGTTCTAAGTTGTGGGATTTAAAAAGTAAACAAGAACAGAGAGGGACAAAAGATAGGGTGGGGAAATAAGACAGCTGAGGAAGAGTATATTCACAGGCTGAGATCTTGGCATCTGTGGCCTGCAAGGCTCCACCATGACTTATTTTTTATTAGATATTTCTTTATTTACATTTCAAATGTTATCCCCTTTCCTGCTTTCCCCTCTGAAACCTCCCTATCCACTCTCCCTTCCCCTGCTCACCAACCTACCTACATCTGCTTCCCTGTCTTGGCATTCCCCTACACTGGGGCATCGAGCCTTCACAGGACCAAGGGCCTCTCCTCCCATTGATGATTGAGAAGGCCAGCCTCTACTACATATTTGGCTGAAGCCATAGATCCAACCATGTGTACTCTTTGGTTGATGGGTTAGTCCCTGGGAGCTCTGAGTTTACTGGTTGATTCATATTGTTTTCCTCCTATGGGGCTGCAAACACCTTCAGTTCCTTGGGTCCTTTCTCTAGCCCCTCCATTGGGACCCTATGCTCAGTCCAATGGTTGGCTGAGAGCATCCACCTCTGTATTTGTCACACACTGGCAGAGTATCTCACGAGACAGTTATATCAGGCTCCTGTCAGCAAGCACTTGTTGGCATCCACAATAGTGTCTGGGTTTGGTGACTGTACCACCATGCCTTTTAAATAAAAAGACACAGAACTTGTTCAATATGTCCAGATCAAAAAGAAAGATCTACTTGAGAATGGTATGTGTTCTAGCATTCACCATACCTTTGGTCTGGAAAATAGTAGGGAGTGTTACCTGACTCCACAATAAGACTGCAAGTGAGTGAATTTGTCCTAGATGTCGCTGAGAAGTGGGCATCCAGACCATGGATATCTCAGGTTGTGTGGGTCCATTAGGACATGTTATTATGGATGTGCAACTGGAGCTATTAAACTCCACATTCATAACAAGATATACGGACAGAGAAACAACGTTAGATGGCCCACCTACAATTTTTGAGGGAGCAGCCAGGTAATTCAGCACCTATATTACATACAGCTGAACAAGGACGTGGGTTAGATAATCAGGGTAGGGGTTGTCTATACATAAGCTGATAGGATATATGCTACAGTCATGTAGAAAGCACAATGTATGATAGATACTTTCTGTATATATTGTCAACATCTCTGCTTGGGCTGGAGAAAGGCTTTGCTGTTAACCTTAGCCTGATAAGCAAAGGCTTTGCCACTCCCATGGGCCTGAAGCATTGGGGTCCTTGACATTCCCATGTTCATGTTACCAGCCTATCACTATCTCTTCTGAGAGGACTCAATGAGGAGGCACTGCTCTGGGCTGCCTCTACGCTGCTTCATACTGCAAGACTGAGAGTGGCTCTGCTCCATTCCTGTCTCAGGCATGAGAGGCTGTCCTGGTTATTTTCTACTCCAGTCATTAGACCTCAAACAACTTTCAAGTCTCCGTTAGTCTGCAGAAATATCAGTTGAGCAAGTCAACTCAAAGGGCCAAATCCACGTTCAAGAAGTAAAAATTCTACTCACCTCTTGAGAAAGAAGTTACAAAGTTACCTGGCAAATGTATAGATAAAGGAAGAGGAATCGGATTGGTTCCTCTAATTCTAATGGATTGTTATCTCTTCAGTTTTCAGGACCTCTAAAAATCTTTTCTATATCACTAATTTTTCACCAGTTTCTGGCTGGAGAGCATTGCATATGTGAGACTTGGTTCCTCACATACAGTAGAAATCAGATCAAGGGTTAGATACTGTGTAGGACAGTGGAGGGGAAAGATTCTTGGAAGCTTTTCAGAGGAAGACAGTAGGGCAGGAAAGGGAAGAAAAACATACTAATTGGTGTCCTTTGCCAGACTTTGCTAATTACTGCAGATAAGCAGAAGGCATTGTCAATCTCAAATATGCTCTAGCTTCTGGGAGCATCAGAAGGCACACCTCTCAGAACCAGGACCCAGCAAGCTGCTTACACTTTGGTCTCAGATAGAATGCGTAAAGTGGTACCTCACTCAGCATCCCTCTCCAGCTGACTCAAATGGAATGCTCTGCTGCAGGACATCCCTTGTCCTATGTAGCAATCCAGACTTCCAGGAAACATAAATATCCAGAGTAAGTTTTTCAGCACTGGGAAATGGGGGGTAGAAGGGTTCTAGACTGAGAAATCCTGACTTCTCTCCTTTCAGTGAATTGATGCTTAGCATTAATTCTCTCCAAGAGCATATGTAGGGAGACCTCCCAAGCAGCTGGGAGACATACCTGCTGTGCCTATGCAACTCTGGTCAACAAGCAGTGGGTAGAAAGGAAAGGTATCAATGGAGATGGCTTCCCATTGTTATGGTCCCAGTTTGTACTTTTCTACCCTGCTTGGTTTTAAGTCTCCCCAGTAAAAGATCAGTGTTTAGCTCTTGATTTGGCTTGTTTTCTGGGTGACAATGGAATAGCAGAAGAGATATTAGACTTGGGCCATTAAGGACAAGCCACAAACTGTAATTTATTGTTCATATAGACTACTTGTCTGTATTTGAAAGTCCAGTCCTCCAATAGTAAGGGGCTGTCTCACTCTACTCTCTGTGGTGTTGGAAAATAAAGACTGTCTAGGCAACTCAATCTGCAGTTCAGAACTCATTTTCTGAACTCAGCAGATCATTTTACTGATCAGCAAAATAATGAAAACAAAAGAACTCATCAATTCCATCCAGAGGTCCAGATCCCAACCAGAACAGCTATAGAGATGGGTCTCTTCCCTAAGATGGTGCCATGTATAGGTGCCATGCTGGCCTCAGTCCTATACTAAATGATGATCACAGGGAAGTAACTCAGGTCTGACTCCTATAGTCAGGAGACCACACTGAGGCAAGAGTCATACACATAGGTGTAGTGGTCCAGGAGAAGAGAGATCCTAAAGAGAAAGGATAGAAAGGTTTTCTGGAGGGCATGGGTCCAGTGAAATTATAACATCTAGTAATCATTTCAATACTGAAATGATCTCAGCAGATGAATGAAGGAAAAAAGATATACCAAGAAGACAGGACATTGGCCAGGGTCAGCCTGCATTATTCTATGTCAAAGAGCATAATGTTTTGTGGACCATGGTGAAAAGCACAGAGCCTATGGCACATATTCCAGAAAAGAACAGGTTCCTGAGTTAGACCTGAAGAACTCTTGAGCTAACCATGCCCCCTACCTCCTGACATTTAGCATGATCATGCCCTGTGCTATACACTAGGGGAACAGAGGATGTGAAGACACCTTCCCAATGTTGTGGAACAAATGATCAAGTACAAAAGTTCTGAATGTACCCAGTGCTGCCAAGGAGAAAAGCTGAACCCACACAGGCTCAGATTATTCTGAATATCCAGGGGAAGTCTAAGAACCTTGTTGTGCTGGTCCTAGCCTCACGCCCATACTCTGACTCCATTCTTCATGGCTGCATAACTGTGCCATTATATAGTCTAAGAATACCTGGGGTGAGCATCTACATGCACTGGACCAAAATTCAGATTGAACATTATAAAAAATACATGAGAGGCTCTCTTGTCATCACTGGCTCTAAGGACTTAAGCCTACAGTGCTAGAAGTTGCCGTCATTTCTATCTGTTCCCTTCCATGAAGCAGCCTTCGGGGTTAAATGGACCAGGACTGGTCTCCATCTTCTGCCCCATTGGTCTCACACAACTGAATGGAGAGAACCAGCAGGCCAGATTGCTGTTGGAATGCAGGGTGAAAGATCTGGCTGGTGACCCGTCACTTACCAAGAAGTAAACCAGAGTAAACAATTGGGTCCAAATGGCCATGTCTTTACAGAGTCACAATCTGGTGAAGAAGGGATGTTATTAGGATTGTTATCAACAATAGATTGTATTAGCTGAATGTCAGGCTTATGCCTGAAATCGTAACACTTACAGATTGAAGCCAAAAGACTTGTAAATTCAAAAAGAAATGGCTTGTGTTATCATAGCTAATAAAAGAAAAATAGACTTAATTTTCTATTTATTGTCATGTCTACAACATATGCAAAAAGGACATATATGAAATTTAAGAATAACATTTGTCCTTCTGGGCACCCAAGGAAAACTATTTGATAGCCCCAGTGAAACCTTTTGTCCTTCCTAGACATAATCAGTTTCCTGATTTTTGTGAAGTTTTCTCTCACTATTACTTTTATCACATGTGTATCTATTCCTAAGCAATGTAGTGATTGGTTTTATATGTGTTTTTTGCTGTGTTTATGGGGCTCTTTGGGCATCCTATTCTGAAGATCTATAGTTTTAATAAAAATTTAGAATTTAAAAAAGGAATATTTTCTGAACCTATCATCCAGGGTTGGTGTAAGGGTCAAGTGAAATAATAGGCATAAAAGGTTCCTGAAAAGCTATAAAGTTTCAGGCAAAGATGGAAATTTAGCTTATTGGTAGATTTCTAACAAAGTAAAAAGGGGAAGGGGAAGAGGATAAAGAAAGGAAGGAGACCATTATACATTCCACATTGCCACTACAAATATAGACAGCCATACTCTATACATTGTGCTTGTGGGCTCTGCATCTGTATTAGTTGGGGTTACTATTGCTGTGCTAACACACCATGACCAAAGCAACTTAGGGAGGAAAGGGTTTTATTTTGTTTATACTTCTATATCACTGCTCATCATCAAGAGAAGTCCAGACAGGAACTCAAACAGTATGGACTCCTGAAAGCAGGAGCTGATGCAGAGATTATGAAGGGGTGCTTCTTATTACCTTGCTCCCTCTGGCTTGATCAGCCTGCTTTCTTATAGAACCTAAGACCACTAACCCAAGGGTGGTATCATGCACAACAGGCTGAGCCCTTCTCCATCTATCACCAACCAAGAAAATGACTTACAGACTTGCCTACAGCCCCATCTTATGGAAACATTTTTTTTCAATGACTGTTCCCTCCTGTCAGATGAGTTTAACTTGTATGAAGTCAACGTAAAACTGTCCATCATCTCTTTGTTCCAGCTTCTCCACTCTGCCATTGTAGCACAAGAGCAACTGTGAACAACATGGGAAGAACTAGGGTGGCTGGCTATGCTCTTGTAACAACTTGGATCTCCTAAAGGCCCATATGTTAAATCTTTGTCCCTAGCATAGCATTGTTAGGAGGTGGCAGAGACTTTAAGGAAGCAGGTAACCCGGCCTGATACGGGCTCAAGTCCCTTCCGGCCGGCCCACTGCAGCACCAGGGTCCCTGGCCCGGGAGAGTCTCCAGACACCCGCAAGGACCCACACAAGATCCGCCATGGGATCCTAAGACCTCTGGTGAGTGGAACACAACTACTGCCAGGAGGCAGGTTCAAACACCAGATATCTGGGCACCTTCCCTGCAGGAGGAGAGCTTGCATGCAGAGAGTACTCTGACCACTGAAACTAAGGATAGAGCTAGTCTCCCAGGTCTGCTGATAGAGGCTAACATAATCACCTGAGGAACAAGCTCTAACCAGAGACTTTCAAAGAAAGGATCTAGTAGAAGATCCTCTGGTAACACTGGTCTCATGTCCCTGAAGGAGTTAACGGAAACTCATTCCCTTCTTTCTCTGTCTTCAAGTGCCAACATTGGTTAGTTGGTGGACAAAGGCCCTAATTTTCTAACCCTGGTATGTCTTCATGAATTTTAGAAAGTAAGTACATGAATGGTTATGCATTGGTCTCAGACCCTTGGATAAAGACTCCTTCTGGAGACTCCTTGTGTCATTGCTTAATTCACTGGAAGGTTTAACAGCTTTCACCATGAAAAGGTTGGTCATATAACTGAAATTCTTCACTCTGCATTATGAGCCCTTGTTCTCTTGCCCAGAACAGGGATATCTTATATTAAATAGCAGGTACTTTGCACAATTTAAGTGATCTAAAAGAATAAGTTGAGGGCTGCTCACACTTGAAGAAAGAATGATGCCAGCTATTCCCCCTAGAGCATTAGCAACATAGGCTGTCCCCTCTCCCACCACAAGCTCCTATGCAAAACTTCTCTGCAGTCGTAGCAAGAAAAGTAAAACAATGGGTCCTAGGATAGACTCTCCAGATCCAGCTGAGAAAGTGGTCTCTATTTTCCTGAGGAAATGACTGCTACCTCTGAGGACTACCTCCATCCCTTTTTTTTTTTCTGTTTTCAGAATTGTCCTGAGTTTCATTCCCTGTCAGCGGGGACTGTACTGACAGCTGAAAGCTATTCTTCATTTCTATCGAGCACAAGCCTACCTCTAGCCAACACTCTGGAGACACAAGTACAGAGGGAAAACTTTTCACATCCAAGCCCCAGGAGACCAGTAGACTTGAACTTGAAAGTCAAAAAATAAATAGAAAAATAAGATGGGAAGAAGTTAATAGTAGTCACTCAACTCTGTGGTCTATATTTCATCTCTTCATTATTAGGCTTTGAATGTCATACTTCAAAACTGAAGACAACCAATGAGAGTACAGAAAATACTGGTGTGGAGGATTTCTTGTACTTGAGGCCAAACACCCAAACTGTCCCATATGATGCAGACTAACTCAGGATATCTGAAGCTGGCCCATGGCAAAGACATCATGGTCCTAGCAGGGACTTCCCACACTAAACCAGTGGGTTCAATAATAAGTGAATTACCAGGAACTGCTCATTGAGTCAATGCAGGCAATGAGAATATTGAGGGTCATAAAACATGTATCTTCCTTTTGGTACATATTTTCGAAGTGGGCTTGACCCTGTATTGATTTTGTGCCATCTTGTCCACAAAGCTGGAAAGGCTTTCGAGGTACATTAAACTCAGGGCAGGCATCATGAATACAGCCTCATAAGAACCAGGGCATTTTAAGATTCAAGCTTGGCAGTTTAAAGCAGTTCCTCCAAGTCACCACCCCCACGGTGTACACTGTTTTCTAAGAGTTTGTGGGGAAAGGAAAAATTACTTTTCCTTGTGCTTACCTGAGCACGGAGACAGGTTTTTCTACCTGGAGTTCTATGTAGAATACTGCTGTCACTAAGACTAAAATCATACCATTCTTCCGTTCGCAACACAAGCTTCCCAGATGGCTGGAGCAGGCTAAGACCTGTTCAAGCTTTCTGAGGTCTCTCCCACCTCCCTTCTCTCTGTAATCCTCCCATTTGTGACTCTCTAACTGGATGCTGCTTCTCTCCCTACCACCAGCCTCTCTTTTTCTGCAAATCCATGTCACATGCTACATCCTCCCTCACTCTCCTATAACTTGAGTCCAGCTACTCAGCTTCTGGTGTTAACTATATTTACTGATCCTTGGGCACTCTGTGTTCCAGCAAATGGTGGCTCCTCACTGTACCTCAAACTCCCTGAACCCTCTCTCACTTCTTTCTCTCCTTATGCTATTTTCTCAGCCTGGAACGTCTTACCTCATCTCTATTTCTTAAACCATTTGAAAGCCCAATGTCAATAGTGTTTGATCTAAAAGGGCAATTAAAACTGATATTCTACAGTTCCTTAAACTTTAGGCTCTAATTATATTTCTCTTATGCTGACCACATTGTCTCTTGCATTATAACATGTCATTTCTACCTTGTTAGAGATAGAATGCTTTCATCTCTCTGTGTGCTCTTCCTTCCCTCCAAACACAATCCATAATAGATGCTCAGCTAATTCTTGCTGCTGAATTAATGGCTGAAGTGCACAGTCTGGGGCCTTAAAAAGTTAATTTGCCTTTTTTTTTTTACGTATCTAAGATAAATCCACAAAATAGTATAAGTACGGAAATGTTTAAAAATCTGTATCTTGCTCTGTCCCTTATAAAACGTCAGAGCGAGATTTCACAGCAGTTTTATTGCACTGATTACCTAGTTGTTTACAGAATCTGATCCTGTAAGCCTAAGAGAGGTAACTTAAATCTTAGTTTCCCATAAAAGCAATCTTATAAAATTGGTTTCCGCTCTTAACCAAGGCTTGGTGCCCAGCTTCTTTATATGGATGGTCACAGCCATGGTATTTCATCAATTATAAATGTTACACCTGTATACTATGCTATATAAAACTCTCTACAGTGCACATAAATCAATTAAACAAGGCAACACAGCAGCCCATAAAATAAAACTTTATTTAATCCAGTCCATCATAAAGGTCTATAGAATGAAGCTTTCCTCATCTTTAAAGGCCTTATTAGAATAAATCAGCAGGGCAAGCTTTGCGTTTAATAGGGTCAGAATTTTAGAAAGATTTGTTTGGGAAAAATATTTTAAGTGATATTAAGGAATTTTTACAGGAAATTAAAGACTACGTGTATTTATTTTTTTGAGAAAATAAACTCTGTAGTACAAACTCAGTTGATCTTATTTCTCCCTGACAACTTCTCTATAGTATAGTTCTTAACCAGCAAGCCTAGATTTTTCTCCCGGTGTGAAGGCAGAAGGCATGCTGTCATCTGAGCGGCCTTCACACCAATACTAGCCATTTCCCTCTGGTGCTTGATTATAACTTAGCTATAAAGACACTACTAATTTGATAACAATCTTGCCCTAGGTACTTTCCAATTTAAAAGCCTACCAGTCTTTGGTGCCCACTGTCATAACACTGATATTTCTTCATGTTGCTGTTGTACTTCATACCTGAAGTAGGTGAGTGGAGTCACACCTTTGGTCCTACCTGTAGCTTCAAAGAACCCATAGCAGGTCTTGGTCAATAGTTACCATAGCTAGACTGGAGTGTCTAACCCTGGAGCACATTGAAAACTGAATTGTTCTGGAGCCTCTGGCCACCACAAAACACCCCAGCCTTATCACTTCCTTCTGCTTCTGTATCTTATGTGTCCTAGTGTGCTATTACTCTCTATCACTCCCTCAATACCTCTTCCCTCTCTTATAGATACATTCTAGTTTTACAGGCTATACTGACTCTTAGAGGCATGATTTAATGCTGTGCTACATCCTTCCTAGCTCCTTTCAATGAAATCTTGTCCTAAATAAAAATAAAAACAATGGACAAGACAATTTAAGGGTCTTACTAACTAAAGGCAAATTACATATAGTTGATGATATGCACATAACCAAATGGATAATTGATCTTAAATTATCTTTAATCAAATAGGATTACAAAACTGTTGAACAATGCCTTTTGTGGTTGAGGAGAAAGTTAGGCATAAAAATTCCATGTAATACATTCTCTGTGAATGGGAAATGAATTTATTAAACTCTTTATAGACAAAGACAATCACTATGGGTTGATACAACAGACTCTAGTGGAGGAAAATAAAATTTAAGACATCAGAGATTCCATTGAGGTGAATTATTTTGCTCCAATAGCCCTCACAAGGTAATTTCTTCCTTCTTTCTTTCTTTCTTTTTCTTTCTTTCTTTCTTTCTTTCTTTCTTTCTTTCTTTCTTTCTTTCTTCCTTCTTCTTCTTCTTCTTCTTCTTCTTCCTTCATCTTCCTCTTCCTCTTCCTCTTCCTCTTCCTCTTCCTCTTCCTCTTCTCCTTCTCCTCCTTCTCCTTTTCTCCTTCTCCTTCTCCTCCTCCTCCTTCTCCTGCTTCCTCTTCCTCTTCCCCTTCCCCTTCCCCTTCCTCTTCTCCTTCTCCTTCTCCTTTTCTCCTTCTCCTTCTCCTCCTCCTCCTGCTTCCTCTTCCTCTTCCCCTTCCCCTTCCTCTTCCCCTTCCCCTTCCCCTTCCTTCCCCTTCCCTTCCCCTTCCCCTTCCTCTTCCCCTTCTCCTTCCTCTTCTCCTCCTTCTCCTTTTCTCCTTCTCCTCCTCCTCCTTCTCCTGCTTCCTCTTCCTCTTCTTTCCCCTTCCCCCTTCCCCATTCCCCCTTCTTCTTCTTCTTCTTCTTCTTCTTCTTCTTCTTCTTCTTCTTCTTCTTCTTCTTCTTCTTCTTCTTCTTCTTCTTCTTCGTCACCTCCTCCTCTCATCCTCCTCATCTTCATCCTCTTCCTCTTTCTTCTTCTCTTGATAATGCATAGCAAAGAAATTGAGTGTGATTTTGTAACAGTGGAACCATTTAAGCTGAGGCTTTAGAAGCCTGGCCATGTCTTTCACCTTATTCTGGCTGTGGGCTTATTAATGGTCTCATTAGAACTAGTATTCTTAGAGGTTTAAACTCAGCATAAATGTTTCAGTGATATCATTTCTCCTGCCCTTCATTAATGAAAGGGCCTCAACCCATTTCTGTCTGTTCCCCACAATGCCATAATCCTAGCTTCTCAGTACTCACATAGATCTGATACACTTTCCATGGATATGGTATGAATTATGAGTCTTCAATTATATTGTTTTCATACATTGGTTCAGGTCTTGTCTTTTTAGATATTGCCTTTTTGGTGCCATGTTCAAAGTTCTTGTCTTCAACAATTTATGCATGGAAAATGCACAAGTCAACTTAGTTCCAGAAATTAGCTCCTTCACACATAAAATATCTTAATTGAATAACAATATTAAAAGTTGTCTTAACTGAAGAAGGGAAATTCACATTAACATCTGGCATTAAAGATTAATTTATTTACATGTGTGCATTTAGCAGACTATACACAAGCCTCTAGGATGCTGAAAGCAAGAACTGAAGCATTCCAAGTGATAGAAGCATCCTAAGTGGTACCACCTACAGTAGGGGGGAAAGATTTCTGTTCAGATCATGGTGCATGGCTAGCCGGCAGCATGATTACTGGCTCCAAATGACTGCCTTTCTGCTTCCATTTTCTTCATTGACACTCTTTCCCTAGAGGTTGTGTTTATTTGATCTGTTTATTTGTTCTCAAGAGAACAAGTTATTACAACAGCCAGAACCTGACTCCTAAATCACTCTCTGGCTTTCTGACTGGCTCAATGATTTCTTTTCCTCTGCAGGTACTGCACCATACTGCAGGTATGTGCCACCATTATATACATGTACCATAACATCCTTAATAGAGATGCCACCTGTGGTGATTTGAAAAGGAAGAGCTCAAACAGATTCATAGGTACTGGCATTATTGGAGGTGTGGCCTTGATGGTGTAGGTGTAGCCTTGTTGGAGGAAGTGCGTCAAAGGAGGTGGGCTTTTGACTCTCTGATGATCAAGCCAGGATCAGTGTCACTCTGTCTTCTTGCTGTCTGCCAATCCTGATGTATCTATCTCTCCATCATCATGCCTGCCTGTGTGCTACTATGCCCCCTGTCAACACGACAATGGATGAAATCTCTGAATTGTACACCAGCCCCAATTAAATGCTTTATTTTATAAGAGTTGCCCTGGTCATGGAGTCTCTTCATAGCAATAGAAACCTAACACACCACCATTGTCTTGAATCTTAAAAAATAATGAGCTGAATCAATCATAAGTTTCATCACAGAAACAGAAAATTGATTTACATTATCATTAAACTTCTAGATACAAAAGGCCACACTTTGAAAACAGTGACTCAGACCACCTACGCATCACTGTGATGACTATTTTCTATACATTACCTCACATAACAACAACTCTATGTCTATGTCTGCTACGTGGGTGAGTCTGTCTCTTATATGCACCATATTTGTTCAAGCCTAGAAAATTATCCCCTGTGTTTATCACTTTATGAAAACGTGTATCCTCAAGACCTTCCTCCCCACAAACAAATCCTAACTTATTACTTTAAGAAATATTCATCCTCAAAAGCATATATGGACATCAACAAATTCTAATTTTCTTAATTTTATTCAATATATTTTTTGTTCTGTAAAAATAGTTGTCTAGCATCTTTGTGAAGAAAAGAAGGAAAAAGAGGAGGAGGAGGAGGAAGAAGAAGAGGAAGAGGATGAGGAGGAGGAAGAGGAGGAGGAGGAAGAGGAAGAAGAAGAGGAAGAATAGGAGGAAGAAGAGGAGGAAAAAAGAAGCCCGGAATTATGCCTAAGTCTTAATCCTTGAATATGAATCTCCTAGCTTAGAGCAGATGGATTGTGAATAAGGGAGAGTCTGGAGAAAAATCTAGTCATGTGGCCCCTTTAAAGCCAAGTGGAGTTACAGAAGAAGGCAGGGCAGTTTTAAAACATGACACAAACAGAACTCAACTTGGGGCTGCTGGCTTGGAAGATGAACTGAGTAATGCAGGCAGCCCCTAGAATCTGAGGAAAGCCTTCTGGCAAGAGCCAGCAAGGAAATGAAATCTCAGTCTTAACAACCACAAGGAAGTAAATTCTGCCAAGAACTCGGAGGAGCAAGGAAGCGGATTCTCCCTGAAAGTATCCAAAAGGAACTCATTCTGTGACATCTTGATGGTATCCAAAGAGGCCTCATGCCAGAGTGATGATTTACAGAACTGGCACAACATATTCTTTTCTTGAAGCTACTAATAAGTTCATGATAATTTCGATGAAAACTGAAACATCCCCATCTTTCTCAGATTTTTGCCTTGGCTGGGAATGATGTCTCGTGGATCTGTTCCTTCCTCAGGAGACTCTTCTTTAGCATGTTTTCTCCCATTCTCCTCATGTATAGGTAATGCCTAAACTTGTGTTTTCCTCCTTGTTCTTCCCCTGGCACTTTAAGAAGCTTTTATTGTAGAATGCTGTCCTCTGACCATGGCAGCATTATCATTTTTATCAAATGGCTGTGACTACTCTCAAGACACTCTCAAGACCATGCCTGTTGGCGGTCCCTTAGAACAGGAAGTGTGGGCGGGTCTTTAGACTCTCACTTGAGAATTCAGCTACTTTCTTGGGTACCTTTTTGTCAGTTGTGTGTAATTCTGCCCCAACTACATGAAGATGCTGGAGTATGCAGGAAGTTGAAGGTTAACTGAAGGGGACTCCATCTTTGCAGCTCTGAGAAAGCTGTCATCCATGCTGGAGTGAGATTTTTCCAGTGATGTGGCTGCTTTGGGCTACCCGTGTTTCTAAGAGTGATTCTTCTCCATGTTCTTGTAAGTAAGTCTAATAAACGCTTTGGTTCACCAAAGTAAATTTTAGTGAAGTCATAACTTTGCTATCCTATTTAGGGGTAGCAGTGCCTCACTCACATTGCCCCCACCCCCACCCCCAGAGGTTCACCAACAGCTTCCCTAAGCTCTAAAACTACCTCTACCTATATAAAATCTAGGGATAATCTCTTGCCTCTGATTTCTCTCCCAGCTGCCCGATTGTCATCAACATCTAATAACACAGCCTTGTAACAACTCAGTATGTATCAAACTGAATCCACATGTCCCTACAAGGCAGGGTTCTATACAGGGACAGAGCATAGATAGAAGGGGTGTGTGTGTGTGTGTGTGTGTGTGTGTGTGTGTGTGTGTGTGTGTGTGCGTATGTGTGTGTGTAAATGTACTAGAGTGGCTTAGTCTACATGGGTTGGATATCCCAAAAGATACTATATGAACACAACACTTTGGAGGTTGAGAACTGGTAGCTATTCAGTCTGTGAAGCTCAAGGATTTAGCAGTTTCAGTCTGTTGCTAAAGGCTGAAAGTCATAGGTATTCACATCAGAACCCAAAGAAGCTAGACGACGTTAGCAAAGAACACTGTCCGCAGTAGACAGACAGACCGCAGGAAACAACGGCAGACAAGCAAGCTTCTTTGTCCTCAGACCTCTTTTTGTGTGTTTGTGCAGTTTTAGTTTTTGAGATAGAGTCTTACTATGTTTCCCTGGCTTTCCTGACACTCACTATGTAGACCAGGCTGGCTTTGAACTCACAAAGATCCACCTGCCAAGTGCTAGGATTAAAGTCGTGTGCCACTGTGTCTCTTGCTCTCAGACCTCTTTCTGTCTGGACTGCCCACTGTACCTTTCTACTCTTTATAGGGGAGGGTCTTCTCCTTTAACTCATTCGTCCTGGAACTCTCTCCACAGATTCACACAGAAGTACATCTCTTGGTAATTTACAAATACACTTAAGTTGGAAAGCAAAATTAACTATCATGCTATCTATTCCATGATGGTCATTTCTCTCCTGGGTGTTCATTTCTTTACCTAGACTCCCAGTCTCTCACCTACGCATACCAGAAAACAACAATCACCTGCATTATTCCGTGAGAGTAGCAACCTCCCTCTAGGATTGTCCAGCTCTGAAAGTTTCTTTTGGTATTTCATCTTTTCTATCCTTACTAGCCTTCAGTATTAGTCGGGTTTATGAAACAAAGCTAATTATTTCGATTTAATTATTTAATTTTATTTAAACTTATTTAATTTTATTTAAATTTAATTATTTAATAAGTTTAATTATTTATTTAATTAAGTTGTTAATTTAAATTTAAAACATTGAAGCTAGTTATTGAAAACAGAAAGACTTACACAGAGAGATTTTGCCATCAAGGTGAGAGAAAAGCTAATAAGCTAAACAAGAGAAGGTGAAGCAACCTGGGAAAACACTCATCAGTTTGCTACAATTTCTTCCATAGAGAAAGAGGATGGGCTTACCAATGCTGAAGCCACAGAGAAACTGTCTCTGCCGCTAGAAGGTTCACCTGAGGTAAAGAAAATGAAGGATCAACACAGGCTCCTTCCACCTCCCTGCCACCCTTCCACCAGTGCTTCTAGATGGCCACATCAGCAGGAGGCCAGCTGACAGCTGATACAGAGGCTGAGAAACACAGACAGTAATCAGCTCCCTTCTAATCAAGGAAGAGAGAAGCATGGGTCCAAAAGCACATAAGAACTGGACTGACACACAAATCCATCCCTCTTTTCTTTTGGCTGTGACTCTCTGCAGTGGTTTCCTCTAATTAGTCTTCCTGCCTGGAATGCCTCTCCACGCCATCTTACATCATTACCACCAAATCAGTCTTCATTAACTACCAATAGGGTTATGATGCTCTCTCCTCCAAATTTTTCAGTTCTCTTTTACCTACCTATAAAATCCTGATCCTAAAGCACAGTATAGTAAACAGTCACCATGATGGTCTCCAGGAGGCATCCTGCTTAGCATCCAAGGGCTGTGCTCTCTCTTCCTGCAGTGGCTTCTAGGTTTGACAAAATGGACATTAGAAAACAGGATACAGATAGAAGTTGGATACACATTTGGACTTACCTCATAGGCTTGGTTACTACTAAAATTCAAGTTTTGTGGAAACAGAAGAGGTGATGTTAAGAAACATGAGAAGATTTACAGAAACCTCTTAGCCCTCCCTGATAAACATCAGCTACGTGAGTTAAGTTAATTCAAACATATTTTTCTACTCTTAATATAGCCACATCCCCATGAGAAATCCTAGCTAAGTCCTGCCGAGAAACCACACAGCTGAGCTCAGCAATCTCAGAACCATGAGCATGTAAATCGCTTGCCTTTTGAAGCCTCTAACTTGTGAGTTGATTTGTTAAACAATAATATAAAATCAAAATATTCCAGCTCCCCATATAACTATGTAAGGTCTTCTTATTTTCTTTTTATTGAAAATAGATTGTTTTTCATACAACGTATTCTAATTAAGTTTTCCCCTTCCCTAACTCTCCCCACATTTTCCCCATCTCCCCACCCACCTAAATCTATTTTCTTGTTCTCTCTCATTAGAAAAAAAATGGCATCGTAAGTACCAATATTAAAAACACAATAAGATAAAATAAAAGCAAATCTAAACAGAACAAAACAGAAAAAAAGAACCAATAAAAAGCACAAGAAACACATATATACATAGATAGATACACACCCACACAGAGAAATCCCAGACACAAAATCAGAAACCATAATATATAAGCCAAAAATCTGTAGGAAAACAAGTGCCCAAATAAAGCATTATGAGACAGAAACGCCTTCAAAACTGGAGTTTGTTTCATTTGACCAGCTATTGATGGGCATGGGTCCTGCCCTTAAGTGTAGTTTATATACCCAGTGAAACCTCTTTGGAGAAAACTAATTTTTTTTCTTAGTGAGTAACTATCAGTTAGCGATAGCTTCTAGGTTAGGGATGGAAGTTTGTATCCACTTCCCCGCAAAACACTGAGGTCCCATCTGACTTAGACATACGCAGATGTTCTTTTTGCTGTCGCAGATTCTGTGAGTTTAGATGTATGTCAGTCCTACTCTGTTTATACAGCCATGTTTTCTTGGTGCCTTCCATCCCCACTGACTTGTAGACTCCTCCTACTTTCTCTTCTGCATAGTTCTTTGAGCCCTAAAGTTAGGGATTTGATAGAGAATTCCCATTTAGGACTGAGTGTTCCAAAGTCTCTCACTCTCTGTACTTTGTGCAATTTTGAGTCTCTGTTTTTGTTCCCATCTACTTCTGGAGGAGGCATCTCTGATAACGACTGAGCAATACACTGATCTATGTATATCAAAAGTTTCAGAGTCATCTTATTGTTGTTTCTTTAGCAGGTTTGATTTTTCCACAGGGTCCCTGACCTATCTAGTCTAAGGTTATTGGCTATCTGAACAGGATCAGGAATAGCTTCCATCTCATGGAGTAGGTCTCAAATCTACCCACATAGTGGTTGGCTATTCCCATAACTTTTGTACCACTATTGCAACCACATAATTGTAAACAAGTCACCGTTGTAAACCAAAGGGTTTGTTAGGTGAGTTAGTATACACATTTCTCCCCTGGTAGTTTCCAGTAGTAAGGTATGGTTATTAAAATAAATTATTTTTCCACCATATCTTCCTTAGTCCTGCCTCTCTAAACAAGCCTTGAAAATATGCCTGGCATTGAAAACAAGTTAAAGTTGTGGCCTGCCTACCTGGCATTTCTTTCTTATTTCTGCAATATTGTCCTTAATAAGCTTTGCCATGGTCAATCAAATCATAGACTCTCACACATGGGCCCTCATCCACATCACTCCTACAAAGGGTGCCTTTTGCGTTAGTGCACATGACTCCAGGCAGGATTAGGTACCCATAGATGAAGATGTCTCTCCAAGAATATGCATATTTTATGTTTCTATGTGCCTACATTGTATAAATTAGTTAGAGCCTTTCATAGATAGTTGTGATCCTTAATGGATATTTCTCAAGGTACTGAATTCAGTATGTATATGTGTGTGCAAATTCCTTAAATGATTGATTGAGCCAATTAAATGTCAGTTTATCTTGAGGGATTAAAAAGAAAAAAAATAAGCAATATATGTTTACCAGGTGTGATGGTTTGAATAGGAAATGTCCTCCATTTTGGCTCAGGCATCTAAAGACATGGTCCCCAGTTGGTGGTGCAGTCACATAATGTTTATAAGGTAGAGTTTGGTAGAGGAAGTATGTCACTAAAGTTGGGCTTTGAGAGTCTGTAGCTTCCCTCCACTTTCTATTCATTATCTGTTTCCTGTTTGCGGAAAATATGTGATCTCTTGGCTTCCTGCTCCAAGACTGGTAACCTACTGATCAAATCACATTCCATTCCTCCACTTTTTAAAGATTCCATTATCTCAGTACTAATGTACTAAGAGCTGAGCTACCAGTCTGCAACCCTGTCAGGGACACATATAATTTCCAAACCTTAGCACTTCTCAAATGCTTCCTTGCCATAACTACCTAGTCCAAATTACCTCAGGAATCCTGTAATGATTTAAACTTAGATTAATTATTAATTAATTGAAAGATGATTCTTCACCAAGTTTAATTAAGAATAAAAGTAAAAGTTAAGGACTGGTTGTTTGTGAAAAGAAGATGTTCTTATCATACACAAAGGGGGCCAAGGAGGATGAGAAAAGTCACAAATACACTGAATAAACAGCTGTCAAGTTTTCAGAAGGCCACAGCTTTCCTCACACGGAACCAACAGCCAAAGAGAGATATAAACAAGAGCTTTTGCATCCTTGGGTTTTTCTGCATGGTTACCTGTAGTTAGGCTTAATGTTGTCTATAAAAGTAATTAAATAAAAGACAGCAAACACCTCACTATTATGGAGCCCCCAATGAGTTCAGAAACATTGAGAGCCTCAGAGTTCATGTGGACCAAGAAGTTTCCATTTCAGATGTCAGAAGTCATTGGGACTAATGTGATCAAATGTGAAACCATTTATATCCTGTCTTAAATTGTGTCCCTTCAAAACGTATGTCCATGCAGAACCTCAGAATGAGAGTTTATTTGCTAGTGGGGGCTAAAGATGCTGTTAAAATTTAAAAGAAGTCACAGGGAGTGATAAGTATGGGCCTTAAATGCAGTAACTTACGAGATCACCTTGTAAGCACAAAGACACCCAAAGGGAAAACACCCTGTGACAACAAAAGCAAAGCCTTCAATGACAGTGTCAAGCCTAGATGTGTCAAACACTGGGAAGAAGAGAGAACAAACTCTTGCAGGACCTATCAAATGGAGCATGGCCTTAGTGGAATCTTATTTTTTAATAGCCACCCCCTGGGCTGTGTGAGGAGAAACGTGTGTTGTTTTTAGCTATACTGTTTGCAGTATTTTGTTACAGTAGCTTTATAAACCAAGGAAGCATTGTGTTCAGTGGCTTAGACAATTATTTTATTTGGAAAGGCTGCTGAACACAGGATAAGAGACTTAGTTCCTGGGGCTAATTCCGATGGCACATCACTGAAGCAAAAGACCCAAAGGAGCTGCTTTTCTGACTCTCACAGTTGCCCACCAGGAAGAGGTCACCACGTCTGTCAGCTCCACAATCTTATTACAGCGCTTCTCTGCCTGCTTAATTCAGTTCTTAAATCCAGACCACCACGCCTGTCAGTTCTAGAATCTTGCTATTATGATGCTTCTCTACATGCTGAACTCCATTCTTAAATACAAGCCAGCATGTCTTCCAGTTCTAGAATCTTGCTTTTATGATGCTTCTCTGCCTGCTTAATTCAGCTCTTAGGTCCAGCAGGAGGGGGCAAGCAGCACAGTGATAGAACATTAGCTCATTATAGGATAAGACATCAGCACTCCCCCCCCCCCAAAAAAAGAAACACCACTTAATTCTTTCATAAGGTTATCTGATTAATGGAACGGGATCCTAAATTCTGGCAGTAAAGGAGATTAGAAACATAAGCCTGTGCATCTAGGAAGTCATGTCAGAGTCCATTTCAATCACAGTAAACACAAATGTCTATTTCTAACACTCTATTCAGACACAAACACAGTGAGTCATTAGGCAGTAAAGATCACATGTAGTAGGAACCTTCGATTCATCCCATTTTATTCTATCTATATTGTGAAATACTTATGCCTCCATCTGTTTCTCCATCTCTCTGTCTCTGTTATTCTCTCTCTCTCTCTCTCTCTCTCTCTGTTATTATCTCTTTCTCTCTCTCTGTTATTTTCTCTCCCCACCCCCTTTCTCACTCACTCTCCCCACATCTCTCTCTCTCTCTCTCTCTCTCTCTCTCTCTGACACACATTGTGTTGTCCTTTAAACCTAAAAAAAAATCTGAAGTTTTAATAAGCTTGCCAATCCTGTTCATTTCTCAGGGTAATTTATATTTAACAATCATTGAGTATTTATTGGATACCTAACCTGTCGTGAATTTGCCAGGAATAAGCAGTAAACAAAAAAGGTTTAAATCCTACTCATGGAAAGTCTGATGTAATTGTTTGAAACTTTGGAATACAAACAAGTTACCTGATAAGCTAGAATTTAGGTAGATTTCCAAAGTCTGGAAAGAGACATGTTAGCCTGAAGCTTGGATGTGTCAAATGATGATCTGAATCTTAAGTCCTCCAAGTACAAGCAGGTAAAATGAATCAGTGGGGGACATAAGTATGCCAGTAAGAGTTAAGTCAACTATCTGTAGCTTAACCCTGTAGGACAGCCTCCCGGTGAACCCTAATCCACTCAGATGCTTGGGAACCCTGGAGGATCTAGACTGTGAGCCCGCACACTTCCTCACCTCCTTAACCTGGCACAAATGCAAAAGAAAAGAGTCTACTTCTACATCCAGCTCTTCTCAACACCTCTCACACCAAACTGCAATTCTCTGTAATCTCGAGTCTTTGCTTTGCTATCTGTGAGCCCAACAAGAACTGTGTTTGTATTGCTCATAGCTAGACTAAGGTGGACTAAGCAAAATGCTGAGTTCTACTTTGCAAGGAGTACTCAACATAAGGAGTATTCACAGAGTCAAGAAAGTAAAAGGGGGAAAGATTGTATGTCCTGATTCTAGCTTTATAGTGAAGAAAACAGGTGCAGGGACTCTGAGTGGTCTGCTCAGGGTTCTTCTTCCTATCTTTGTCTTGAGGATTGCTGGAGTTCATGTGATACTCTGACCATGAAGATATACAAGGACCACTACTCCAACTGTAGTGCACACTAAGGAGTCTTTGTTTCACCCACTAAACATCAGAGGCAAGGGAATGCCAGTCTGAGTATTTTTCAGCCCAGCAGCTACTTCCAGTTTCTGTCCTAAGGTATCTGAAGCATAGTGTTAAATAAGCAAAAAGATGCCTAGTCACACACAAACAAAAGGATGCCTAATCACGCATAAACATGATTTCTTTTGCCTCTTTTGCTTACAATACCTAAACCCACAAATCCTGATTTTTTGGGGGGGTGGGGGTGTTAGGTTACTGTTGCTGTGATAAAACACCATAAACAAAAGCAACTTGGGGAGCAAAGGGTTTATTTCACTCACAGTTCCTCATAACAGCTCATCAACAAAAGCAGTGAGGACAGGAATTCACTCGGGGCATGAATTATCTTTGGACATTTTGATGATAACTGAGGCGAGATGAATTGCATTGAGGTCTTAATATACATCTCTGTGATATTAGTGATGCTGAGCATATCTCGGTTGGGCATTTTTATGTTTTCTGTTTGGCAAACATCCATTCATATCTAAAGTCTACTTTTAATTAGGCTATTTGGTTTCCTGATAATGAGTATTTTTAGTTCCACTTATATCCTACTGTAGATATGAACTAACTCTTTGTCAGATCTAGGGCTTCTGCATGGTTTCCTCTTTTTGGAAACTGTCTTTTGTTGGCAGTGGTAATGATGGTGAGAGTAGGTGCTTGGAAAAGGAGTGTTTCTGGCTTTTAAAAAACTTTTTACTCGTTCTTTGTGAGTTTCACATCATGCACCCCAATCCCACTCATCATTTTGTATCCACCCTCTGTCCTTGCAACCTGTGCCCCCAAAAAGGAAATATAATTTAAAAAAAAGAAGCATAAAACCATCTGTTCCTGGAAGCTGAGGTGTGTCACATTGTGTCCAACTGTATACCCTTTTTTCCACCCATCTTGACTTGCAGATGTTCGTTGTAATGAATTATTGGTCTGCTTTGAGACTTCTGAGACCCGAGTATTTCTATTTAGCCCATGCTGACCTCAAAATCATGGCAATCCTTTTGCCTTAGCCTCCAGGGGTCTGGGATTACAGGCATGAACCACCATGACCAGCTCTCCTTGATAAGCCAGGGAGAGAAAAACAAGTTACTATACTGCCTCTCTTGTACATAGAATATCAAAAAAAAAAAGTTGTTTGATAGACACTGAGTAGACTTAGGAGAATATAGAGCCTGAGGATAATGGAGGAAACATGCTTACCTGGTTCAGCACTCAAGATGAACAGAAGCAGTATGGCCTGTGGTCCTATGAAGGGCATAGGATGATCTTTTTAACAGTACTGTGCTGTCCATTGCAAAAGAACCAGAAAAAGAGCTAACAAATTAACTTCAGTGTCCTCAACCAAAGTAATGACACCATTAAGATAATAGGTCAATGACCTTAATTTAATCATCATAAAATTTATGCATGAATCAAAATATTGCATTAGTCCATGAAAACCTACAACTATGTACCAATCAAAAGCAATAGCAAAATAAGAATGTCTTAGAGTTTTACCACATTAAATCGTCAAGATATATTCATTGCTATTTCTTTTCTACCCTAGCAAATATGTCATCAAATCTACCCAGCATGACTTATTTTCATTTCTCTATTCTCCATTTTTGCTCACCACAATAAACACATAAGGAGTTTCCAAGATTTCCGACATGAAAGACGATGCTGTAACTAACATCACACATAAGTGATCTAGTACATGTCACCTGGCTTCTTCATACATGCACATCATCAGTGTTTACAAACAAGGGATCTTACATGTGCAAGCTATAAAACTTTACATTGTTTTCTTGGAGAAGCAAGAGATCTGATACAGGTGCATGTTCTGTATGGGCTTTGGAGCTAAGGAGTTGCTGCCCTGTTCGGGTGGTACACACCTTCTACTTGTCGATGCCACCCTCCAGCTTCGCTCAGCTGGCGCTATGCTATGAGACCTCAAAAGATGCAATCCTTTTTGTTTCATTTTGTTTCCCTATTCAGGATTCTCTGTTATCAGAAACTATGGTGACTATTTTTGCTTATTCTTATGGTATCTGAAAAGGAAGAAGAGAAAGGGGGTTGTAGAGGAAGGGCAGAAGATTACCAGAAGGGATGCCAGCATTAGAGTGTTTTAGGTTTGCATTCACTATTATACCTCCTCACTGTATAGGAAGTTGTAGTGATGTTTGTTTTAAAGGATGCTGGTGCCTCTCATGAGAACTGTTACTGAAGCTCCTGTTTATCATACTATCAAAAGGGTTTTTTATGTAAATCCTCAGTTTTCACGTTTACCTATCAGTACTAGAGAGATAACTCAGCAGTTAAAAACACTGTTTGTTTGGTTTTTTTTTCTTTTAGAAGACATAGGTTTAATTGCTAGCACTCACACAGCTGCTTACAAACACCTATTACTGCAGTCTCAAGGGATCTGACATTCTCAGCTGGCCTCTGAAAGTACCAGGTGCACGTGTGGTACACAGACATATATTCAGGCAGAGCACTCATATACTTATTCATACAAAATAGATTCTGTTTCTACTTGATTTTAGAATAAGAAAAGTATCTTGTTGGCTGAGTGCAGTATTCCTTGTCTTGTCAAAAAATTAAAATGAGGCAATCCACAAATTCTAGTCTTCCATTAGGAAACAAAGAAATCTTTCAGTCAGACTCAGACTCTAGTCCCCTAGAGATCTGCATAGGTTTCACTTCTCAAAGTTTGTTTCCTTTCAATGCATGATCCCCATCCATCCCCACACCCAGCCCTGCTATGTTCAAGTTCTGTCTTCAGCCACTTTTGGAATGAATTTATTTATGACCCCAAATTAACATCTTGATGACTAAAGCTCAGTGCCATTTATTTCATTGATATTTCATAATCAATAATGAGGCAATTCTATTTACAAAAGTATACATTTTCCTGGGGGACCCAATAAACCTATTTTCATTCTGAACAAAATTAAAATGTCATGTAAGAATGTATATTTCTCCTAGAGTAGCTTTAGGGGAAAAAGGGAGAATGGCTTCTCACTGAGTTTAAAGAATCTCCATTTTTATCTATTTATAGATTAAACCTTCTGGTTTTGTTAGAATCTGCATCATGGAAATGGATAAATGTGAAGATGGATCTTAGTTATCAGCATCTGGATTCAAGGATGTTTAGGACAGGTGACTGTGTCTGTGAGGGAGTGTTTAGAGTATGGAATAGTGATGTGGAATAGAGAGAGAAGGCTGGCCCAGAATGTATTAAGCACCATCCCACAGGTCAGTATGAAACGAAGGTAGAGGGAGGCACCCTAAGAGCTCCAGAAAGCTCTGGGTGAGCATGTGCATGGCTGTCTCCAGAGTCTGCTGACATCAGAGCTCAGCATCTTTGGTCCTTTATGGAGGACTTATTACTAGGCACCTTTCAGGGATCTCTTAGGCCTTCAGCACAGGATTTGGTCTGTGGACGCACCCAGCTTCTCAAACGACCATCCCCTTTGTTTTCTGAGTCTCCAGCATGCAAGCTGGCTATTGTTGGACAGTCACCCTCCTGTTGTGTAAGCTAATTGAATGCATCTCCTTTTCTAATATATACACGAGTTCCTCTGGTTCAGTTTCTCTAGAGAACTGGCTAATGCCATGGGATGCACATACAAAATATTTTTTTAAAAAAGAATACTTGGCTTAGTGCTTAAAAATCATATTTTTTCCTATTGGAAATACAACCTGATCTAATAGTTTCTTGTATGTACCTAGTGACTTAATAAAGTTCTAAGTCCTTCCAAAGACTCTGATTTGTAATCTTACATCTTCATTCTCAGCAAAACAGTGAGCTTCTCACAAATGCTTCTGACTTGAGTGCTCATATTTTTTACGTTTGGGATCTAGAAGGACACCAGTGAAAGCTCCTTGAAAAGAGTTGGCCACCTGCTGCAGGGCTGTCAGCCTTTCTTTAGCTGTGTGAGCTTGAAGATGTGTCTGGAGCCAGTCATTTCCTTGCCCACAGACTGTGGCTGCTACAGCTCAAGGTTGTTACGATAATGAAGAATGTAATATGTAAGTGTCATTGGGAAAAGCTCAAGTCAAAGACAAGCAACAGTAAGAGCTACTACTATGTCCCAGGCAGCCTTCTAAGTGAGTTCTGTAAGTTAACAAAACCTTAGTTTCGATAAGAAACTAAAATTTTCAAAATCCTCCTATTTTACAGACAGAAGAGTCAAGACGCAGAGTCATCTAAAGACCACAGAGGTACCAAGATTTGATAATGAACAGCCTAAAGGAGCATGGTCTGAACCACAGACCTGCCTCTCAAGTGTAAGGAATTGAGATCAATAAACTCCCACAGAGCCCTAAAGTTAGACAAATCTCTTTGAAAAAAAATGTCTTTCCTGTTGTCTTTGCTGACATCAGTTCAGGCTCAGAAAAGGAGAAAGACATGTTCCCTGCCTCCCTCCTACAGGTCTGGATCCTACTTAGCAAGAGTGGGTAGAAGGCAAACACTCTTCCTCTTGCTACACTGCATTTGTCGAGTGGGTTGTGATCAGCATGGAGAGAGGGGGGTAATGGGACGGAATCTTTTTGTCTCTACATTTTTCCATGTGGGAGATCTGAGAACATGATGGCACCATAAGAATGACATGCTGAGCTTTTTGAGTTCTGTGCACTGTATCTTGTGTATTCTGTATTATTATTTTTAGCTAATATCTACTTATTAGTGAGTACATACCATGCAAGTCCTTTTGGGTCTGAGTTACATGATATTTTCTAGTTCCATCCATTTGCCTGCAAAACTCAGGATGTCCTCATTCTTAATAGCTGAGTAGTATTCCATTGTGTAAATGAACCACATTTTCTGTATCCATTCTTCTGTCATGGGACATCTGGGTTGTTTCTGGCTTCTGATTATCACAGACAAGGCCACTATGAACATAGTGGAACACATGCCCCCGTGGCATGGTGGGGCATATTTTGGGTATATTCCCAAGAGTGGTATAACTGGGTCTTCAGGTAGATCTATTTCCAATTTTCTGAGGAACCTCCAGGTTGATTTCCAGAATGGTTGTACCAGTTTGCAATCCCACCAGCAATGGGGTAGTGTTCTTCTTTCTCCTCATCCTCTCCAACATATGTTATCACCTGAGGTTTTAACCTTAGCCATTTTGATTGGTGTGAGGTGGAATCTCAGGGTCGTTTTGATTTGCATTTCTCTGATCACTAAGGACTTTGAACATTTCTTTAGGTGCTTCTCAGCTATTTGAGATGCCTTAGTTGTGAATTCTCAGTTTAGTTCTATACCCCATGTTTTGATTGGGTTGTTTGGTTTTTTGGTGATTAACTTCTTTTTTTTAATTTTTTATTAGGTATTTAGCTCATTTACATTTCCAATGCTATACCAAAAGTCCGCCATACCCACCCACCCCCACTCCCCTACCCACCCACTCCCCCTTTTTGGCCCTGGCGTTCCCCTGTACTGGGGCATATAAAGTTTGCCTGTCCAATGGGCCTCTCTTTCCAGTGATGGCCGACTAGGCCATCTTTTGATACATATGCAGCTAGAGTCAAGAGCTCCGGGGTACTGGTTAGTTCATAATGTTGTTCCACCTATAGGGTTGCAGATCCCTTTAGCTCCTTGGGTACTTTCTCTAGCTCCTCCATTGGGATCCCTGTGATCCATCCATTAGCTGACTGTGAGCATCCACTTCTGTGTTTGCTAGGCCCCGGCATAGTCTCACAAGAGACAGCTACATCTGGGTCCTTTCAATAAAATCTTGCTAGTGTATGCAATGGTGCCAGCGTTTGGATGCTGATTATGGGGTGGATCCCTGGATATGGCAGAGGAACACTCCTCCATTGTTGGTGGGATTGCAGGCTTGTACAACCACTCTGGAAATCAGTCTGGCGGTTCCTCAGAAAATTGGACATAGTACTACCGGAGGATCCAGCAATACCTCTCCTGGGCATATATCCAGGTGATTAACTTCTTGAGTTCTTTATATATTTTGGATATTAGCCCCCTATCGGATGTAGGGTTAGTGAAGATATTTTCCCAATCTGTAGATTGCTGATTTGTCTTGTCGACTATGTCCTTTGCCTTACAGAAGCTTTCCAATTTCATGAGGTCCAGTTGCCATGCCACATTCACACCTCTGACCCATAATTGTTCCTGTCTGAAAGAATTACAAGGATGGACATGGAGAGGCACCTGAGGAAAAGAAGGTCCAGTGACAGGCCCAAAGTGGGAACCAGCTCAAGGGGAGGTCCCAAGGCCTGACACTATTATTGAGGCTATGTAGTGCTCACAAAAAGGGATCTATTATGACTGCCCTCCGAAAGACCCAACAAGCAGTTGAAAGAGACAGATGCAATTATTTGCACCCAACTAATGGACAGAAGCAGCTGACCCCTGTTGTTGAATTTGGGAAGGCTGAAAGAAGTTGAGGAGAAGGGTGAACCTGTAGGAGGACCAGCAGTCTTAGTTAATCTGGACCCCCAAGATCTTTCAAACACTAGACCATCCAACAGATAGCATACACCAGCTGATATGAGGCCCCCCCCCAACACACATACAGTAGAGGACTTCTGGGTCTGTGTTCATTCAGAGATGATGCACCTAACCCTCAAGAGACTAGAGAACCCAGGGAGTTTAGAGGACAAGTGGGGTAGGGGTTGGGGGCATCCACATAGAGATAGGGTGGGGTGGGGAGGAGGTGTGGGACGTGGAGAAGATGGAGGGTGGATAGGGGGGGCAGGGAATGAAATATGGAGTATAAAAATGAATTAAAAATAAAAATTAAAAAAAAAGAATGACATGCAGTGGTTTCCCACTGCTAAACTGTGTGTACCGAAAACTGTTCTTCTCAAAGGATGTTGAAACCCATATATGTGCCCTCCGGTCTTGTGTGTTTATGTTAGAACATGTATACTGTATCATTAAGGACCAGAGCCATTGCTCTGTGATGCCTAACTGTTCAAGTTTGGACAGGAGTCCTTCCCTCTCCCCATTCCTCAAGACCTGTAGTGAAAAATAGAAGGGAGAAGAATGCCAGATGCCTTCTGGTATCTCTCAAATCTTATCTGTACATTGTGGGCTCTGTTATTGCCAGTAGTAGCAAGTAATCTTTACCTAGGTGTCATTTCCCCCACTGTGGTGGGAGATGAGCAAGAAGTATCAAAGATGAGCTAGAGGATAGCATGGGGCATTTGAAAATAGGAAATAGCAAAAGGGGCATAATGCATGACCTTTGGAAGCAGCAGTGATGAATTACCATCAATTTAGGATACTATGAAATGAATAAGAAAAGTCAGCAAATGTTTACTGATGGAAAAAATTAAAGGCTCAAAGGAATTATGGCATCCTCTGACAAGTTGTTCACAGACCCACAGTGCTTTTCCAAGTCAGGTCCTTCAAATACAATTAAAGTTCTTCACACTGTGCATCTCAGTTCCTTTAAAGGAAGGCCAATTGCATTCTCCTAGCTTCAGAGACAGAATTGAATCACTAGGTTAGGGGAAATTGAAAAAGCAAACACAAGTGGTCCAGCCAAGGCCCAGAGCATAGAGCAATGATGGTCGCAGTGTATAAGTGGTAGGTAATTTGTTCCCAGAACTGCTTCTATGTGCCCAAAAAAACACAGTCTTTCCAAGGACTCATAGATGTTTACAGGATTCATTAAGCCACCACCACGTGTTTCTGATATGCCTCTTAAAATTGTCATTATCCAGAACTTCTATATGATTATCTAGTATCCTTAGATTTTTAAATTTTTTTATTTTTTTATTTTTTTTTTGGTCTTTTCGAGACAGGGTTTCTCTGTGTAGCCCTGGCTGTCCTGGAACTCACTTTGTAGACCAGGCTGGCCTCGAACTCAGAAATCCTCCTGCCTCTGCCTCCCAAGTTCTAGGATTAAAGGCATGTGCCACCACACCCGGTCAGGATTTTTTACAACTAAATTTACAACATAACTTTAGTGTTCCTCCCTCCCCACACAGGGTCGCAGAATGGAAGGTTTCAAGTTTAGATGACCTACCCCTTTGATCCAAATAGGAGAGATCTTCCAGAAGATCCATGCCTCATAATTCCATCTTATAGATTTTCAGTCTCATTGCTGAAAGTCGGTGGATGGTATGTGATATGATAAAATCTACTTAGGATTCATCACCCTGACAAAATCTACCTGGATGGCTTTGGACAAGTGTCTAACCATTCCTACTTTTCTCCTCCATAAAATGGATTTAAAAAAAAAAAAAGTTCTCCCAGGAGTTGTTCAGAAGGATTGTGTTGACAGAGAGTCCTAGTGTACACTCAGGAGTGATATAGTTTGAAACAAAAACATCATCTGTTTTGTCTCTTTTGCAGATACAACATTGCATATAGATGCATAAAAATACTCTAACTCTCTCTTCTCTCTCCCTCTCTGTCTCTCTCTGTCTCTCTCTGTCTTGTCTCTCTGTCTCTCTCTCTCTCTCTGTCTCTCTCTCTCTCTCAGATTTTCTCTCTTTCTCTATGTATGTGCGGTGTGAGTGTATGTGTATATGTACGTGTGGTATGTGTATGTGTGGTATGTGTATGTGTGTGCATTTGTATAAATTGGTAAGTATATATTGTGGTGTGTCTATGTGTGTGCATTTGTGTACATCGGTATGTATGTATTGTGCTGTGTGTATGTGTGTGCATGTGTGTAAATTAGTATGTGTGTATTATGGTGTGTGTGGTTGCATGTGTGAATGTGGGTAGTACATACATATGACTTGAAAGTAGAATACTGGGGAAAGGACAGAGACTAGTGGAGTACAGAAAAAAGGGGAGACAATGGATAGAATACTGTTAAAAATACATGATGTCCTTGGAAAAAAACTATCTTTATGAAGCCCATCACAATGTGAATGAACAAATGCTAATACCTTTTAAATGTATCTTTATATTTGGAATTTTATACAAGCATAAATTAAAATAAGACTATATTTTCAACTCTCCTGTGTACCCATCATGTGCCCTCCCACTTCCATTTCTCTCTTGCTCTTGCTCTCTCTCACTCTCTCTCTTTCTCTCTTTATTACTCACTAAGTCCAGACGGTGCTTTCTATAATGGGGCCTAGTGGTTTTCTGTCCCATCTATGCTGGAATTTTGACTGACTTATCTCATGTAGGTCTTGTGCAGCAACTGAAACTACCTTACATTCCTGAGTATATCAGCCATGTTGTATCCAGGAGATGGTGTCACATCTCCATCCTCTGGCTCCGACAGTCTCTCCTCCTCAGCTTCCACAATGGTCCTTGAGCCTGATTGTGTTAGCGTTACTGCAGATGTCCCTTATGGGGCTCAGCACTCAGTCTGTGATCCCATCACTTTGACAGTCATGTGTCTCTCCGGTGACTGAGCTCCACTACCAGAGAAGCTTCTCTGACAAAGACTAAGTACAGCCCAGCTCTGTGGTATAAGTATAGTTAGAAGATAAGCTGATAAAATGACCTCTTAGCAAAATAGCAATGGCAAATATTGTCCTGGGGCCTATGATTTCCAGAGTCCTGTGCATTTGGCAGGGTTTATAACACAAGACATGAATTTCTTCCCTCCTATAGAGCAGGCCTCAGACACAATGGGAATGCAGTGAGTTACTCCATAGCAGTTGTGGTGCTGTTGTACCAGCCTTGCAGATCACTGTTACAGCATGTAGGATCAAGATCTGAGCGATAACATCACCAGGAAGCCAGAGAGGAGCTTTTTTGCATGGAGAGACATGTTATGGGAGAGAGAATCACAGGTTTATATATGTATGTAAAATGATGGTAGAATATTGGGGGTCAAAACACTTGAGTAAATAGTGGCATGTAACTACGGGGAAAGTCAAGGTGAAGGGGAAGGCTAACCCAGAAGAAGGAAGCGTAAAACTGATATGGAGGCCTATGATCCCATGACCAAGCTTCAAAAAATGTGAAGGACAGTAGAACCAATAGAAAATGTAAAGGAATAAACAAAGATAAGATTAGGTAACATACACGAGTAGCTGAAAGATAATGCCATGACCTTCACCGGTGCGCATGAGGTTCTAGCTAACACCACGGTTATTGTCACTATTGTTACTAATCTCAAAATACACAACAGGGGGAAAAAAAACATAGAAAAGCAAGGATCACAACAGACCTTGCATAGCAAATGAAGCTTCAAGCACATAACCCATTCCTGCACGCCTCAAACCACTTGTCTATCTCTCTTTGTGACTTATGACTGAAAATAATAGCTCCTGACGCTGACCCTGCAGAGTGTGAACTCTACAAAACCAGAAAGAGGTTTACTTTTATCTATAATTTCACTGTTGCTGTTGGTGTCCACCAAGAAGAATAATACTGAATGACTGAGTGAACAGGTGAATTAAGAAAGATCTGTCAATACAAACACAGGCTTGCCCGGAAGAAATGGATTCTCCAGGTAGATTTGGAGACGTGCTATGAAATGAGCTTATAATGCTTCCCTAAATGTCAGTAGGAGGTAGCCAACCTAAACTATAATTAATTAAAAGTAATCTGTAAACTTGTCAAGTAGAGTCTGCTACAAAGGGATGCTAAAGGGATAAACTGGAGTGACCACAAAACTCAAGTGGCAAGGGCCAGCCCAGCAGTGAGACTGTGAACGGGGTTTACCTTTCTACTGGATCCACTCAGGCATGAGGGTTCTCAGACAGGGAATGTTCCGGATCTTCGGACAGAAGCATCTCTTGGGAAGAGAGAGACGATTCATCAAGCTGCCATGACTTGACAGGACAGTCCCTTGAGCATGCCCAGCTCTGACTCTATATTCACCAAGAAACTTTCAGAACTGTCAAGCATCTTTTTGGCGTGAACTCACGGTCTCGGGCCAAGTTTTTCTTCGGCTGTAAATTAATAAGCCTGTATCCTGCCTTGCATAACAGAATCGGGTGACGGGAGAGTCTTTCATGAACCAATTATGCAGTGCCTAATCATGCCAGGAAAATAATAATAAAATCAAATGGGTAGCGTGATAAAACTGTGGGCTGGATGCTAAGAGGAAGGAGGTAAACGCTGGAAAGTTCAGGTCCATTGGCCTTACCTGTCATATGTACTTCAGTGAGAGAACACTACAAAGAAAGCTAAGGCTGGGAGCAACCACAGCCTCCAATCTCATAAACCACCCTGCAGTACTTCAGAGCTCAAAGAAGTAATTTGAAGACTACAACATCATAACAAGTCCCTACTTCTCACTAGTCACCAAACAGAAGATCACAAGGCAGCAGATGTATTCAGTGGTCAAAGAACTATTGGTTAACAAGCAAGAAGAGCCGTGGACAGGGCAGTTAGAATTGCTACACAGAGTGGCTGTTCTAATACGACATGAACATTGGTCCAACTCAGGTTATTTTCAAACCTATCCTCTAGTCAGATCTGGTTTCAAGACCCTTCCAATATACTCATATAGCACCATGGTGATGTGTTAGCTCTGAGAGCATAAGTCAAACTGATCATCCTGTGTAAATGAAGTAGACCCCCAGAAGGCTTCCTACCTTTCTGACAAACTGAGATGGTATTGACTGATTAAGTATAGACAAACTGTTGTCTATGAATCAAGATAAAAAGTGTCAGCTCATTTTCACCTTGACAATATGGAAAGTACTAAGAGCTGACAGATACTTTTGCTTGTTGTTGCAAAAATATAGAAGGTCAGTAAAAAGTCTTTGTGTATAGAATCATAGAGCCCTATGCTTACATAAAGGCAATCTAAATATAGCCTAGACTCATTCTCTCTGTGTGTATCTGTCTGCCTGTCTCTCTCTCTGTGTCTGTCTCTCTGTGTATCTGTCTGTCTGTGCCTCTGCCTCTCTCTGTGTGTCTCTGCCTCTCTGTGTCTGTCTCTCTGTGTATCTGTCTGTCTGTGCCTCTGCCTCTCTCTGTGTGTCTCTGCCTCTCTGTGTCTCTCTGTGTTTCTCTCTCTGTCTCTCTGTATCTTTCTCTTTTTTTCTCTCTGTGTCTATCTCTTTGTGTGTGTCTGTCTCTCTGTGTCTCTGCCTCTCCCTGTGTGTCTCTCTCTGAGTGTGTCTCTCTGTGTCTCTGTGTGTCTCTGCCTGTCTGTCTTTCTCTGTCTCTGTGTGTCTCTGTCTCCCAGTGTCTCTCTGTATCTTTGTGTGTGTCTCTCTCTCATTCTCTCTCTCTCTCTCTCTCTCTCTCTCTCTCTCTCTCTCTCTCTCTCTCTCTCTCTTTGCCTAAACTCTGAACCTTGTATATTCAACCTCTCCTCCTCCTCTTCTTCTTTACCATTTATGTCTAGATCTTCTGTGAGAGCAACCATGCTCACAGCTACACTCACCAGCACAGCAACAGAGTGCCATTGAGCTTTTAAAACATGAAAGTGCAAAAGTGACTCAAGGACTTTTAAATATGTATTTCTTAAATAATCATACATGGATAGCAGTTACTATTTTGAACAGTTTATGGTCTATTCCATAGAATGAAAAGAGTGTTTAAATCATGATTTTATCTTTCAAAACAATGAAATTTGTATAAATGTCAAAAAAAAAAAAACCCTACTCCTTTTCAACCTCTCAACAAACTCATAGCCTCTAATGATTGTTAAGTTCCTTAAACTGATCATCTTACTCTGGGAATTTCAAGGGAAAATTAAAGCAGAAGAAAGAACAATTTTTAAGCTATAAACTTGAGCAGCAGCTTAAATCCATGGACCCATCCCTCTGAATGTGTTTTGGCTCTGCCTATCAATAGAACATTAATGGCTGATTAGCAGATACTGAGGATTTGTTGATTTGGCACAAGAGGCGCTGTGGCTGGCTCTTCGATTAGGTGTCCCTGAGTACAGATTTCACAGGACTGCACTCTGCCATGCCCAGAGCAGACTATCAGCCAGAGCAGCAGGCAGCAGCAACTGCCTTCAGCCTGCAAGTGGTTCAATCTAGAGCAAAAGCGCCGCCTACAGGCCACCGGAGAATACGCTCTCGCTAACAGGGTCTTCATTCATCCTGACAAGAAGCCTATACAGTAGAAAATCTCATCTCCAAAGCCTGCCACAAAATCACACGTTCATGGGGGTGTGAGGAGGTGGATAAAGTGAAGCATTTGTCAATTCCATCTCGCCAAAACACTACCTCCCCGACTCCACACAGAGAAGCACTTCATCTCAGAGCAAGCAGCAGTCCATCACCGACCTCCTCCCTGAATGCCCTTTAACCCAGAGCCAGAGCTGGAAGTCCTTCCGGACCCTACCTGCTCTCACACACGTAGGTGCAGCTGTATATTCGTCCTTTTTATTTGGATTGAACAGGGTAAGTGATTTCCCTGACAATGAGGTACTTATTAAGGAATGTGGAGATAGAATTAGATCCTCCTACCTTCCCTTCATTTCATGACAATGGAGTAATCTATTGTTACATTAAATGCATTAGATTTGAGCATAATAACCCTGCTATTTTTACCACTGCACTGCCACCTTTACTGCATGTACATCTATGAGAGACAAAGCAGAAATGAGATCTTTAAGTTTCCGTTCTTGACACTGATTCTTTTGGGATGTTTTTATCCCCCCAGTGCGCCCTGGACAAGATACTAGCCCAAAGTCTATAGGAGGTGGTTTTGTCCAAAGAGCTGCCCGCCAGGAAGCTGAGCTCGTGTGAAGGAATACCCTTCCAGTCTTCAGGGATTACACAGTTGTGAATTCAATGACACTGTCACCAGACCCAGAACATAACCACAGAGGAACCCTTTGTAGGAACTCCACTTCCTTCTCACTTGGAACTGTATAAGTCACAAAGGGCCACAGGAAATGATCAGAGAACATTTTTTCCCAGAGAGCCATCAATGGTCAACATTAGTTCATTAATTCATTCAACAATCATTAGACCACAAGAAGCATATATACAACAAAAAATACAGAGAGATATTCTTGCTACTTTAGCTAAGTACTTTTGCTTTGTTCTGCTTTTTAAGACAGGGTGGGTCTCTGGTATACCATGCTGACCTCTAAGGCAAGCCCTGACCTGATCTTCCCTCCTCTGCCTCACAAGAGCTGACATTACAGGCATGTCCAACTATACCCAACCCAAACAAATATTGTTGTAATAAAAATAAAGGAACAAGGAGCCTACAGAGATGGCTCAGCACTTAAGAGCACGTGCTGCTCGTTCTGAAGACCTGAGTTCAGTTCCCAGCATGCATAATTATAGGGAGGCGCACAACTGCCTGCAACCCCAGCTGCAGAGGTAGTCAATGCCTCTGGTCTCCATGGGTATGTGTGCTCAAACACACACACACACACACACACACACACACACACACACACACACACACACACACAGCATTTATTTTGCTCATAAGCTTAGAATCTGGACAGGGTTTAGAGGGAAAGGCAACCTTCTGCTCCATGTAGAGTCAAGTGTAGAGATCATCTAGAGCTGGAGTACCCACTTCCAATATGATCTCAATATGATTGGTGAGTGAGTACAGGCTATGAGCTGTGAGCAGTGCTCGGCTGAAGCCAACCAGAGCAGGTTTGAAAAGCCACTCATAATGTTATCTGCTTCTCAGATGTACTCTGGTGGCATTATAGTTACCATCTGAAATCAAGGCACTAAGGATATTCACACTAAGGACATGAGCAACTGGTATAGATAGGTTATTTTCTCCTTCCAACACATACATAGCATAGTTGACATAGCATAGTTCACAATCATGAACCTTTGAGAGGACTGAAGGTCAGGGCTTTGGAATCTCCCTCCGTCCACCTTCCTGTGATGTCATAAGCTAGTAAGAGTTACAGTCTTTGCCATAAAGCACAAAATAACAGTGACTTTAAAACTAAACCACCAATCGAAGTAAACATATGGTGGGATTCATGGCTCTAGCTGCATATGTTACAGAGGATGACCTAGTCGGTCATCAATGAGAGGAGAGGCCCTTGGTCCTGTGAAGGCTCTATGCCCCAATGTAGGGGAATTCCAGGGCCAGGAAGCAGGAGTAGGTGGGTTGGGGAGCAGGGGCATGGGGAGAAGATAGGGGATTTTCAGAGGGGAAACTAGGAAAGGGGACAGCATTTGAAATGTAAATAAAGAAAATATCTAATTTTGAAAAAAGAGTAAACAAAGGAAAAAAGGTAAGGAAATTACTGACTTCAAGATGGAAGTGAAGTTGCATGAAAGATTAGGGCAGGGGGTATTTAAAGTTCAGGGAATCTACACATATAACCAAAAGTTTGAAAACAGTTGTAAACTAAACAAATAAGGACTTTGCAATTGAAGTAGTCCATAGGAAGATGTCACCAGGGTTCAGGTTAATCTCACAATGGACATTTTCATTTTGAAAGAAACAGTTAGTTCATAGAATAAACTAGTAATGCTCAAGTAATGCTAAACTGTGATAGTTTGATGCTAAGCCCAAAAGGTGGTATTTGCTTGTCTTTGAATTCAAAATGAAAAGGTATTGCCATAAACAAGATGGTCTCAGTTTAAATTCGAATTAAGGAGAAAGTCAAAATAATTCTTAAGTCTTTCAGGATTACTACAGGGGAGGAGTCCACACAAGAGAAAAAAAAAACTATTAAGTACATCAATGTTAACAGAAGAATTTGAAGTCATCCTGAGATCCCTGCTCTGTGGTATTAAGAACACAATTTCATATGCAGCATGTGAGGTGGTCATATTTTCTGCTGGTTAAGTGGTCTAAGTTTGTAAATGGAATTAAGTGTATCAATATTTTATGAGGTCCTTTTTTCAGAATACTACTTCCTCCAGGTGTTTCGCCAACTGAACAAGATTGAGAACCACTAACGTAAATGAATCTGTCATTAGTGGGATGCAGGAGGGGATGTGCTTCCCCCCCCCCCACAGTGGGAAGCATTACTGTATTGCACCATCGCTATACTGAACAGCTGCCAGGCCTTCACCATAGGGCAGAAAGCAATCAGCAAATTGGCTTCTTACTTTTGAAGGGCTTACTATCCTGGCCTCCCGGAAGCTAGAAGGAGCCAGAAGCTTTTTGAAGGCAAATTTAGCCTAAAGACACAGAACCATATGGTGGTCCAAAGAGACACAAGATCATAAGATTGGATTGCATAAATACGAAATGAAAATTATAATCAAAGTCTAGGGATGAAACCAGAGACATTGAGAACAGCTAAGAAAAGTGAGAAAGCCTGTCATATATGAGTAACCCTCGTTCTACAGTTCTGAACTGTAGTGTGAAAGTGTGTGTGTCTGTGTGTGTGTGTGAGTGTGTGTACAAGTGGGTACTGTTTATCTCCTTAAAACATCACCCCTAATATTAGACTTAGAAGCAAAAGCTATACAATGGAAATAAAAGACATTACTCTGAATAACATTAGAGCTAAATGTTCTTGTACAGGCACCAGAAATGGTGATGTTGAATTTCCCAACATTTAGACCACATAAAAATGAAAGTTATCCATAAGACTCCATTTATATGAAATTCAAAGATAGTTACTTCTCAAATTTTTTGTGTTTTCTATCTCATAGTTTCCAAATAGATACAAGATAACTTTCCATTTCCAGACCAAAGTTGGATATATTATCTATCTATCTATCTATCTACCTATCTATCTATCTATCTATCTGTACTGGCTAGTTTTGTGTCAACTTGACACAGCTGGAGTTATCACAGAGAAAGGAGCTTCAGTTGAGGAAATGCCTCCATGAGATCCAACTGTAAGGCATTTTCTCAATTAGTGATCAAGGGGGAAAGGCCCCTTGTGGGTGGTGCCATCTCTGGGCTGGTAGTCTTGGGTTCTATAAGAGATCAGGCTGAGCAAGTCAGGGGAGGCAAGCCAATAAAGAACATCCCTCCATGGCCTCTGCATCAGCTTCTGCTTCCTGACCTGCTTGAGTTCCAGTCCTGACTTCTTTGGTGATGAACAGCAGCATGGAAGTGTAAGCCAAATAAACCCTTTCCTCCCCAACTTGCTTCTTGGTCATGATGTTTGTGCAGGAATAGAAACCCTGACTAAGACACTATCTATCTACCTATCTAATTATCTATCTTTATCTCTATCTACCTATCTCAATCTCTATCTCTCTCTTGTTCTCTCTCACTCTCAGCATCAACCTATTAATAGTTGCTATTTTGATTGTCACTTGATTCTTTTGAATAAGAAAAGCTGTGACAAAGTCAAGTGTCTCTGTTTCATGGGGGACTTCTCTCCTGCCCTATTCAAGTGCATACTTTTCCTTATTTCCCACTCTGATTTTCCCGGATGGCTCCTTTTTTATTTTATCATGAGAAAAAATATTTTGCGCATCAGGCCTTGGGTAGAGATGGACAGCATGGATGCAATATGTAGGAGTACCTTCAAATAAAATGTACATCAAAGATGAAAACAGAATAAAATCCTTTGCTGGCGATGTTGGGGGAAGAGTACCCTAAAACCTGTTACTCTTGGTTTCAGTTTGATGAGACTATAAATGACTATTTTTATTTTAACCCAGAATTATACAGCAGCAAGGAATATGTTCTGAAGAAAATAGTCAAAAACATTTTTTAAAAATGAAAAAGCAACCTAACCTATAGCCTACAATGGCACAGGCCTGTAATTACAACGCATCGAAGGTGGTTGGAGGAGCTTGGGATCCTGAGTTTTAGGCCATCCTAACAACATTCTCCTTAAAGGAAAAAAAGAAGGGAAGTAACACACACCTACACACACACACACACACACACACACAAGAGAGAAAGAGAGAGAAGGAGAGAGAGAGAGGGAGAGAGAGAAAGGGAGAGAGAGAGTGAGGGAGAGGGAGAGAGGGAGAGAGAGGGAGAGAGAGAGAGGGAGAGAGAAAGAGACAGAGACAGAGAGAGTTTAGTGTCTATATGATATAAATACCATAAACTTCTACATACAGCTTCATTCCATTTGATGGTGGTGTTGATGATAGTGTGTGTGTGTGTGTGTGTTGCATCAGATCTTAAAGGAATCAGAATTCTTAATAACAGTTATTAATGGTACAAGGATTGAGATATTTCTATTTTCTTCCTTAATATTTTTCTTGATTTTTCTAAATCTGCCTGCAAGTTTTATTCTTAAATCCAGAAAAATTAATGGTGCTTTGAACAAGATGCCAATTAATGTCCCTGCAATTAAAATATGTTCAGAATTGCTTCTGAGAACAGCCCCTGGATTGATTCTCTTCCTTCAGGGTCGGGTGGGACTCATTTGCTCTGTCTCCCAATGCTCTTCTCAGTACAGCTTGCTCTTGAAATCAGGAGTCCTCTGGGAGACAATGCAGGACAGCGGTTGTACAGGGCCCTCTGTCTCCCATCAACATTGCCTCCATCTGCTTCCTGCTTTCCCTTGTGCCCTAGAAGCCAGGGATACTTCCTGTCCTGTTCTTGCCATTTCTCTAAGCCTGGGCATAGATAGCAAACAGATTGAGTGAAAAAGAAAGTCTCTTATTTGTCACTTTGAAGATTCTAAGAGCCAGTTTCCCTCCTTTGTTGTTATTTAGAAGCTGTGGGCCCCACCATTGTTCAAATAAAAAGAGAGACTGCCACAGAGGGTAGCTGCTGATCGTATTTTCTGTGTTGATCCTCTTTATTAAAAGATCTTGGCAAAATCAACAGCCTTTTGATTATTGTTGTTGTTTGGTTGTTTTTTTCGTTTGTGTGGGCTTTGTTCCCTTTTGTCTTTTTATCTTATATATACCAAAAGGCCATCAACATCCACAATCTTTGACCTAGTTATTTCATTTTTAAGAATATAGCCCTCTACACAACTGGAAGCTTAGGAGGTCAAATACATGCTGTGAGGTATACACTAAGGAACAATTTATAATAGAAATGTTAGGAGCTATTTGAGTGACCTGCAATTGAGAACTAAAATAAGATATATTTATAAAATAAAAAATTTAAGTTATATCCATTCAAATTAATGCCTAAGAATGTTTACAGTAATTTAGTATAACATGGAAACTAAGGTGGCATTTCAACAGTGTCTAAGCCTAAGTCAAAAGGCATAATAAAACCTGAAAGAACAAATGAAAATTATAAAGGTAAAACATCAGGTTTTCCTTTCAGTTAGTTACTGTCTTTGGCTTGCACTATGCTTAAACACCAATCTAAAGGTATGTGATAACTATATTAGTATAAGCAGGTAGAGTGGTGTGCGCAAAACTTTTGTGCCATTAGATCTACAGGTTCAAAACCAGCCTGGGCTACATAGGAAACCCTATTTCAATAAAATAGAACAATGAGGGTATGCATTAGTAGTGCTTAAACTTCTAATCTTGGAATGAAGCCTGCCTTGTCTTGCTTCATCCCAGCAGGACAGCAGTACCTTTCTGGGTGGGGGGGGGACACACAAATGGGATCCCTGCATGGACCTGAGAGGACAAAGGGATTCTATGCATGGACCTGGTGAAGCAGCTCTTCCCATCTAAAGACCTCTGTTTTGACCACTAAGAATCAAAAAGTCTCTAATTTGGTTCAAAAGAACCAAATGGCTATACCATCAGCCATTTATGAGCCAGTGGTTCTCACTTGATCTGCCCACCCCTTTGTCTCTATTCCTCCTCACCATCATTGTTCTGACTTGCACTTGCACTAGGTCTGCAGGGACCTCTGATATCCCATATTGTATCTCTGCAACAAGGAGTATCCCACTACCCGGGCACTGCCAGAAGTTGCACTGGAGAGACAGTGAGGCAGTGCTCTCTGTGACCATAATCATGAAAGTCCTTCTTCCATTTTTCCTGTCACTCAAACTCTGTTCCTAGGCCCAAAGTCACCTCCCATTCCTGTCTTGCTCCTTAATTTTGTGGGTCTCTTTCTCTCTTCTTTCTTCCATTTAAAACTTCATGAAATCCCCCATTACCAGTGATTAGGGTCTGGGCCTCAACCTGGTGTTCCCAGTTCTTGGCCTCTTTCTTATTCAAAATACTTTTTTAAATGGGGGTGGAGTATTCCACACAGGTTTTGAAAGTTGCAAGGAAATTTTGTTCAAAGCAAAGCAATAATAGAGACCAGAAATGTACTGTAAAATATTAGCTCAAACCCAAAGAACTGTAAGAAGAGGCATGTAGCTCTTAAGGGAATGCCTTTGTGGGACCTTCTAAATGTATCCAGTCAGCTTTGGACAGCCTGCCAGGAGACTACATGAGTGAGGACACTCAGGGACCTGGTTACTGTTTGGAGCTCTCCTTTATGTTCATAAAAAGGGAGAGTTTCTTTTTGGGGGTTCCTAATGAGAGCTTTTCTCTATTTTGATTGATAGTTCCATAGCCTTTTTCCTATAGCACACATTTCTTCCTGTAACGCATCTGACTTTAATCATATAGGTCGTATGCATACTCATAAACATAATCATTGGAATACTCAAAACAGAGGATTCTCCTTAAAAGCTAACTTTGGAGCTGCATACATTTTGCTTTATTGCACGTGTATCCCCAAACAGTTAAGCCAGATCATTCCTTCTCCCGCCATACCCAAATGTGTTGGAAGTATGTTTGAATATAAGTTGTCTAAATTTGACGGTTAAGGCAAAGAAAAGCTATTCCATTGTTTAGAAAAGCAATGTGTGTGCATTCCCATGCAAGTAGGGGTCCTGTGTTTCTATGTATGTTGTTTGGAAGAGTATCGCCCAAACCAGGTAGAGTTGCTATTCTATTCCTATGCTTTCCTCCTTTGCTCTCATTAGAGTAGCTAGTCCTTTCATTATTTCTCAAGCTGTGGATATGTGCTGTATTCATTGGCACTGGACCCAAATACCTGACAGAACAATCTGAAGGAAGATTTTCTTTCCTTATGACTTTAAGTGCTTCAGTGCATTGTGGTGAAAAGGCATGATAGAGCAACTCTCACTGAGATGGACAGCAGGTAGAGCTCCAAGAAATAACAAAGCATACCCTTATAAATAAATGGCCTTCAAGGATATATAATTAGTGATTGGTTTTATCCATGTAGGCCCCCGTATTCCTTAGTTTACACTTACCCAACAATCTATTAAAAGTTTAATCCATCAGTGGATCAAACTATTCCTTTGATCAAGTCTTCATGATGTACTCATACCTGGAAGTCCCCCTCAGACACAAAGAAGTGTGCTTTCCAACCTCATAGGTGATTCTCAAGCCAATAAAGTTGGAGATCAAGGTTAACATCAGAGTGTACCCGAGAAGATAAAAGTCTCTACTGGGGGCTCCCCAAAATGAATGACTAAAGATAGACAGACTGACATAAATCCTGGCACATTTCAGGACCTACTGGCTTTACAGAGCTAGAAGAGTTGAACTCCCTTCCATTTCCATGTGGTAAATGTGTTCAGGGAACATGAAAGCCCCTGTATAGGAGTTGTATACTTGGACAAGCAGACCTAAATATCTCATTGTAATCTCATTTATGTTGAAAACTTTTCCATTTTATAGCAAGGAATATGAGTCATTAATGAGTCATTAATTATCCAAAATCCCCAGGGCATATTTAGAAACTACCTCTAAGGCATTCACTTATGACCTCACCTGCCTTTTCTCCGCAGCTCTGTGTGTCTGAATGAATATTTACCAAGGCTGCTATAAAGTCCCAAATTCCATGTGCACATTTCATTTTAAACTTTAAAAATTATATAGCCTTAAAGAATAGGTTAGAAAAACATATCCAAATGACCATAAGGCTGTTAGAGTGTTGGTTATGTTAGAGTGCATTATACATGGCTTATTTTTCTAAAGCTTTATTTTCTCCTTATTTAATGGTAAATGTCTTTACCATTCAACCTAAAATAATGGAAGTTTTTCTCAAAATGCTCAGCACGAATCAAAACTCTCCCTAGAAGCCAGAATCATTCTTGTTTGCCTATTGTTTCATTGTCTTCAATTCACCTCTTTCTGTGACTTGATGAGGATGTCTCCTTGTGGTCTTGTCCATCTGCCCACCCATCAATCCATCCGTCCATCCACCCATCCACCTCCCCTTTCTATCCCTGTCATGGGAAACCTAGTAGAGAAACCACAAGCTGTCTTTGATGAAAAGTGGGGGGAGGTAAAGAAAGAAACACTCAGTGGCAGCCACAGGCACTAATGTGAGATTCTGGGGAAGGTGTCGTTTTTCACTCAAAGTGACATTTAAGCTGTTTCATAAATATGAAATCAAACTCGAGGGTCCAGATGGGCTGCCACCCCCTCCGCCTTTTGCTGGAATGACATGCTATTTACCAGCCTCAGAAAGTTGGGGAGGGGGTGACAAGTAATGAAACTTTCTGATGATGAATCACTGAGGGAAATTATTGAGGGCTGATGAATGAACGGGAAAGTTTCCCATGCAAGAATCTGGAGTTTCTGCATGACAGACAGTGGCCAGCAGCACACACTGAAGCCACGATCAGCCCTTGGCAGGAAGTATGCTAGAGGTATTTCCAGGAGCCTGCACAGAGGACAAAGAATAAGTCATAACTTACCACTGGTCCACACATCCATGAAAGCACTTCTAAGAGAGCCACTTTATAATTGGCGATCACAGTAGCAGTTGTGCAGTGCCATATGCACATCAGAAGAAGAATATCACTTGAAGCTGAATATAAAAAAATTGAATTTGGAAGATCTATGCATCTCCACACACCTTCCAATCATGGATATTTACGCTAGAGCTATGAAGCCGAATGCTGCCTATGGTAAAAACCTGCCTTCGTTTCCAGAGACCTGTGGAACTAGAAGAGGTGAGTGAGATAGAGACTTTGAGCAGCACAATTGTCACTCCAGAGACACGCTGCCACCTCTGGGAGGGTGCCTCCACTCTCCACTCTCCACTCTGCCCTCTCCACTCGCTCTGCAGCACACAGCATCCAAGTTAGTGAGATAAAGTGGCTCTCTATCATTCTGGCAGTCTCTCTGGAGTACTGTGGCATTGGTCTCTCGTTCCTCCTTGTAACTCAAGAGTTCTCAGCTTCCTGGAAAACAAAGATACAGCCCTGGTCTTCTTTATAACTACTACTGAGAAGAGTCATGGAAATCATTTTTCAAATCACATTTCAATCACAGAAGTGAGATTGTATGGACAATGTCCATAAGCTTATATTTTCTCCCTTGAGAGACAAGAAACCCGTGGCTATTCGGGGCATTTCCTTCAGTGAAAATGTGATTTGCAGGCACTAGCAAAGGCCCCAGCCTTGAACCACACATTCCCTTGAATCAGCTCGGCAGACCTTTTGTTACAGGACAGATTCAGCTCTCTGGCTCCAATTCTGTGAAAGAACCACCTTTGTATGTACCTGAGGACCCAGAGAAGAAAAGCCTTGTTATATTTCAATAGCGTCAGGCGCGTGGCCAGCTACAGCAGCTGTTCTATCTACTTCTCCCAAGCACTCGTTTGCAGATAGAATTCTCCAGATAAAGCTTTAAGCTTCTCAGTATCGTAGAGGAAGAAAACCTCCCTCCCTTGGCTCCTCCCAAACCAGCAACGCAGTAACTTTTGCCAAGATTTTAACTCATGGTTCCACTCCACATCAACTGTGATGGCCCCACCCATACCATCAATCATTGGGGGACCCAGTCAAATACAACGTACAAACTGCATTCAAGATAAAGTGTGCTTCCAGTCATAACCATCTCTACTTGGAAATAGGAGGAAGAACTAAGATGATCAACATAATGAGAATCTACTCCACCTAAGTAAGGGACTCAGAGGCAGAGGAGAGGTGCAGAGTTGAGGCAGAGCGACAAACATTTCTAGTGGACTGTATGCTAGTGTCCCCTTCCTTGGAATCTTCAGTTATTATCCAGTTAGTGCATGGCACAAATTTACCTTTCTGTGGCTGCTTTGACTATGATTTGTATACTTTTCAAATTGTCTAGATGGAAATTTTCCTTCTGAAGTAACTAGGTTCCTGCCTTTCCAAGACTATGAATGCTAGGGACACATTGTCTTATCCTGGCACTCCGAAACCTGTGGCAGTAAATGAAGGTGTCACCAAGGCTCCATTGCAAAGATAAGGTGCACACTGGGTCTGAAGACATGTATCAGTGGTTAGGGGCACTTGCTGCTTTTCTGGAGGATTTAAGATCCATTTTTAAGACACAGTGGGCAGCTTACAACCACCTATAACTCCTGCTCCAGCGGTCTGATGCTCTCTTCTAGCCTCTGAGTGTTCCCATACACTTATGGCATACACACATGGCATGTATCCCACAGATAGACATACATCTGCATAAACAAAAGTTAAAAGCAAGAAGATTCACACGAGTACATGGCATGCCGAATCTAAATGCCAAACTGGTATAAAGTAAACAATGTATACATAAAGAGAAGAAGGAATCCCCTCTCCTATTCAGAACCCTCATCATTTTATTACGATACTGGGCCAAATGCTGGCAATTTCCGCACTGGAAGAAATTCAAAGGCTTAACACAAGGCAGTTCCATCTCACAGGCAAAGATTAATTTAATTCAACTTAATTCAAAAAGGATTTCTTAATTGGATACTATGAGCTTAGCCTTGCACTAGATATTGAGCAAGGTTTTTTTAAATGTGTTTTCTTTTTATGTTTAATAGTATATATGTTTGCTGTGAAAAAAATTAAATAGCTTAGGCAGTAAGTAATTAAGTTCTCAATTAGATCACTACATTAGCTACGTTTCTGTTACTGTGATAAAACACCATGACCAAAAGCTGCCTAGTAGGAGAGTTTATTTTGGCTTCAAGTTCCAGAGGGACAGGAGGCCATGGTGGTGAAACCGGGGCAGGGTATGACAACAGCAGCAAGCTTGTACAGGGACAGGAAACTGAGGTCTCTAATCTTAAACTACAAACATGAAGTAAGACTTTGGGCTCTCAAAGCCGACCCCACCCCTGTGATATAATTACTCCAGGAAGACCATACCTCTTAAATCTTCCGAAACAGTGCCACCACCTGGGGACCAAATATTCAAATGATGTTGCCTGCCAGGGATATTTCTTATTGAAAGCACCATCATCAAAATACAGAAAAAAGTTTTGTTTTGTTCTTAGAGAGTGTGAGGTCCACATCAAAGGTTATATAAATGAAGTGTGGGTAAATGGGTAATTTAATACAAGATTGGGAATGACCCTGGCCCTGTCAGACTCCCCACAAATAGGAGGATTAGCTGCAGTAGAGCAAGATTTAAAAGGAAGCACTTCCCTAGGAGGGTACCATGAATCCTTAGAGTTACAGGAATGTGAGACATTTCTGGCCTCACAGAGGTCCTATGACACAATTGACTGTGTAGCCATAATCTTAATTGGTTAAAAAAAAATCTTTATAGCTAATAAAAAGTTAAAAGTTGTCATTTCTCACTTTGATACAAAATTTATTTTGATACTGATTTAAGGTTTTTCATTTAAATAGATTACTTCTATTGCTACCGAAACAGTGTAGCAGTGAAACAAACTGTGACAAAGGAGATACTGAAGAAATCAGCAGCAGAGGCTGAAGGCAGGGATTCAGACCCTGGGCTGAGCACTATAGAGTGCTGGTGTTTAAACATGACCCTGAAACTCATAGTTTGGAAAGGTAATCCTCGATGCAACAGCACTGGGAGGTAGACCCTGTTCACAGGTATTAAGAAGGTGAGGAGACTGCCATCCTGAATGGATTAGCAATGCTATGTAAAGATGAGATAAAGGGTAGGCCTGTTTACTCTTGTTCTGTAAACCTGAGCAAGAAGGCCATTGACACATGGTAATTTTATAGTTCTTAGCCAGTAGTAGCTCATTAAATTACCCGGTATCCGCATCAGCATCAGTATCATATCAGTATCAGTGTCATATCAGTATTGGATACTTGGTATAGCAATACAAAATAAAGGTAGGTCTCAAGGTAGGTAGCTCTCTACCTAGGAGATTACAGGTAGAAAAAATAACACAAGACTTTCACCATAAGAAGTTGGACAGGGGGTAAAGATGGTGGGAGAAACATCAGGGACATAATTACCAGCACAGGGTGTCAAAGATAGAAAGTGGGCTCAGCAACAAGTCAGTCTAACCAATGAACTGGGGGTTGGCTCAGCAGTTAGGAGTGCTTGCTGGTTTTTGCAGAGGACCCTGCTTTGTTCCCCACAGTCCACACTGGGCAGCTCACAGTAGCCTGTAACAACAGCTCCAGGGAATGAGATGCCCTCTTCTGGCCTCCTTCAACACCACACACATGTGGTGAACATACAGCGAATCACACACACACACACACACACACACACACACACACACGTCTATGTGTGCGTGTGATTAGCACATAAAGTATATACTTTTTAAAAAAATGATAGTCTATTGATGAAAGAGCACAGGCTTTGAGCTAGGTATGAAAAAAAAAACAGTAGCTAATATAAAATATCCATCTGGTTTCAAAGAATTTGACACTGTATGAGTTCTCAGGCCAACCAAATGAATTGAACTATCATCCTCCAGGATCTATGGCAGAGATGAGGAACTCAGAAATGAAGAAGAAATGGCTCCAGCATTGGAAGGGAGAACAGTGAGGTTTGCAGGATCAGTGAACAAACAGGACAAAATGTACTCACCCTGATCATGGCAGGGTGCAATCGGAAAGGGGAAGCCATCCTCACCCACCCCTTTTCTTTCCCCACAGCCTTTGTAGCCAACTGAAAAGCTCACCAGCGACAGCCCTGGCCCTGAGGATAACGACTCAGCATCGTTTCACATACCAGAACACTGGAATTTAAATTTCCACTCAAGTGAGCATTTAATTTCAGTCCCATGGGGATGCACTTGAAGCAAGGGATCATTTTTAAAATTCTGCAGAATAGGCCCTGCCATGAGAAGCACCAGCGGACTCAGAGGTGGATGGGCTCTAATGAGTCGCAATGTGACTGGGATAATATGAAGCTCTGAGGAAAAAACCTCATACAAACGTTGGGTGGCGAACTAAAGAAAAAAGAAGAAAACTTATAAAAAAAACAGTCTCAGTGAATAGGAGAAGATTAAGAAAATGAACAGATGAGGTTCAGAGTAAGAGGTTCTCTAGGATCCTGAGAACTTTGAATATTTTGAACCCAGTTCCCCTCCTCCCCAGCCCTCCATCCAAATGTTCTGTTGCTAAGACAACAGGATGCTAGCAGGCATATGCATGGGTCTGCTCCCTGCATGCTGTTGCCTAGCAACAGGACTCAGCAGAGCCTGGGCTCTCACTCTTTACACACCTACCCTGCTCCATCTATTGCCTTGACTTGCTGGTTGCTTTCCCCTCCCCCAAGGCAAAGAAACCAGAAGCAGGAGAGTGCAAGAGGCTCAAGATCTGATCTTGTCAACAGCCTATTGTCAACACCCCCTAAAAACCCCAAGCCTGGCTTCCCCGGGCTTAACCTTACACTAGGAAGCTCTGACAGGAAAACTGTCAATCAGAGTTGATGGGAGTGAGAGGATGGCTGGGCATGCACAGTGTCTGATATTCTGTTACTGAGTCCTAATGTATCAAAACCAAAGGGAATGTGCTGAAAAGGGAACCACTAAGCCTGATGGGGTCAATTAACAGAAGCATTATGCATTGGGAGTGAGACAACAGAAGACAGATTAGAACAGGAAGAGGAGAAAAGAGAAGTCCAGAAGAGAAGGAAGGGAGAGAACAGGACTTTTAACTCATAATACATAACATTCCTGAAAGTAGGACAGTGTATAAAGGGGGCAGGGGGGGAGTTGTGACATTATATCGAGGAGGACCAGATCACTAACAACCGCAGACTTTAGTGAGCTGCTTAATCCTGGTCATTACCCTAAGTGGTTTATGTGGATTATTTCCAACTTCATGGTAACCATGTAAGATAGATCTTAGGAAAATGATTGAATAGGTAGGACTCAGAACAGGTATGCGACCTGACCTGGATGCACAGCTGTCAAACATGCCAAGGCTCAAAAACAGAATACTCTCCATACTATAGTTAGTCTCACCCACAGTTCCACAGGCTTTCCCAACGTGTAGCATGATAGTCATCTGGGAAAGAGACCTATACAAAGCACGTGAATTCACACAAATCTGTTAAACTGGGGACCTTTTAAAGGAGCTATAAGTATACCTTATATAGCATTAAAGGAATGGCTTTTTCTTCAAAGCTTTAGTGCAATAATTTATGAGAAGAGAATCAGCCTGCCAAGTGGGAAGGGGAGAGCTGATTCCTTAACAAAGTGCTCAATGAAAGGCCCGTCAGGTCCCTTTGAAGGAGCTAGAGAAAGAAACTCTGGGGTTACCGCATTTAGAAGGAAAGTTGGGATTTTGGAAATATCCATTGTATGGTAGGAAGCTGTGTGGGGCGACAGGTGTATACAGAAAAGGAATTGCTCAAGAAAGGCCAAGTGTAAGCAGAAAGGAAAGGTGCTCAGAAACCTTGGTGACTATGAGTGCTGAACCCCTTCCAAGCGGCCCAGCATCAACCTGTGCCTCAGACCAGGAACCAGCATTTTCATCAGGACTGCAAACACAGAGATTCCATAATCTTTATTGTCATATTTCCTTGCAAATACCATGGGCAGTCTGGCCCTGGAGGTCAGAGAGATAGACCTTTATTTGCCTAGCCCATGGCAACCAATAATCTTATTAAAGTAAATGTATTTATTAAAGTAAGGATGTTCTCTGCCATTCTCTACATATTAATAGGGACTAGGCAGATCCTATCTGGTTAATGGTGTGAAACCCTGGAGCCAAAGCAAAAGCCAACAACAAATAGAAAGGGGGAGGGGCAGCAAAAGGGCTGAGAGGTCAACAATTACATACCTCTCTCAAAATAGAAAGGGTCATCATCATCCTAGAACTATGTGATGCAGCTATATGTCCTGGAATTCTAAAATAATATATAAACTAATACCTGTGATGTGCAATACACCTTTCTGTAAAAGGAACATGACTGTCTTCCAACATTCATTTCCTATTTGATAATCACAGAATTTTTACCTACCCACAGAGCACCCCCAGAGTGAAGTCTGACTAATACAAACAGAGGGCTGGGAATGTGGCTTTGCTGATAGTGTGCTTGTCTAGCAAGCATGAAAGCCCTGCGATTGATAAGCAGCACTACACAAACCAGATGAGGGAGGATACACCTATCGTCTCAGCCTTTGGAGGCTGAGGTAGGAGAATCAGGAGGCCAAGGTCAACCTCAACCACACACCCAGTTCATGGCCAGCATGGAACACAGAAGTTCCTGTCTCCGTGAGTAAGAGTGGGGAGTTAGTGGAGAAAAGGGGCGGTGGATAAAGTCCAACATGAATGGGTAAGGAGCAGATGAAGTCCATGGAGAATGTGTGTTGCTGATATAGGCACAGTCACGCTGAAGAAAAAAACTTCTTAAGACCCATAGAAGTGACAAAGCCCTGTGCTGACAAGGCTCAGAGACATAGCAAAGCCTTCCTCTGATCCAAGCATGATTATTTACAAACGGCTAATCATTGTGTACAAATATCATCAGCTATAGCTCTCTCCTTCAGGGTGACTACTGCCTAAGACTGCTGTGAGCCAGAGGCCTCCTAACCTGCCTCCTTATTCATCTGCGCACAATAACGCAGCCTCCTTGTTTAAGATGTACAAAATAAATACACTGAGTTTTCTGGTTATGAAACAGATGCATCTCCACCTGACCAAGAACACCCACCCACCCAATCGCAGCTTTGTTGTACATGTGTCTGTGTGTCTGTCCTTTATTCATTCCCTAGTCATCCTTGTCAGATCAATGCCAAAGCAGTGCTACGTGATGCACAAAATATAGGCGTGTGTGTGTGTGTGTGTGTGTGTGAGAGAGAGAGAGAGAGAGAGAGAGAGAGAGAGAGAGAGAGAGATCAATGTGCGATAGTTTTAAAAATCTAAGGAAAAGTTCTTGCATGGGAGAGGGAAAGGCTCGTGAACCTCCACCCCAAAATGAGGAGCTATTGACACATAATGGCTTCTGAGAATGCAGATTCAGTTATTTGATGGATATAGCCTCTGATAGAACAACTGAGCTCTAGTGGGGGGAGGTCTAAAACCCATCAGTATATGGACAACCACAAGTGAGATTCTCTGTCGTAATTAAGAAAAAGACCAAATTGGGAAGAGGAAGGAGAGTGGAGTGGTGCATCTGGGAGGAGCATTACAAAATTCATAGAGAATTAATAAAATATTTTATTACAATGGAATGAAAGAGGAACAATTACTCATTGAGAATGGGGACTGAGGATTGAAAGGAGAAGAGAAGCAATCTGGGAAGAAGGAGACAACTAGCAGGAGATAGGACAGGAGAGGGCAATGGGGAAGATTATCCTGAAAATACATGGTATTCTTGAATCAACACATCATTATGAAGCCATTACTTTGTACAATAAATACATGCTAATATAAACATTTAAAACGAAACAGCTATTGCATAGGTATTTTGGGTACCAAGTATACTCCACTCTTCTTCGAGTATATCATGTCTTAGTTAGGGCTTTAATTGCTGTTATAAAACACAATAACTAAAGAAATTTAGGGAGGAAAAGATGTATTTCAGCTTACATTCTGTTGTCTATTAGCCAGTGATGTCCATTATCAAGGGACTGAAGGCAAGAACCAAGAGGCAAGGGCTGATGCAGAAGCCATGAAGGAGTGTTGCTTACTGTGTTGCTCCACATGGCTTGCTCAGTCTGCTTTCTCATAACACCCAAGAATACCAGCCCAGGGTGGAACCACTCAGAGGGCATCAATCACTAACTCAGAAAATTCTCAATGGACTTCCCTACAAGCTAGTCTTATGGATGTATTTTCTCAGTTAAGAATCCCTCTTCTCATATGTGTCTAGATTTTTGTCAAGTTGACAAAAATCAACCAACAGGCATGGAATAAGTGAAGCTACCCAAGCATAACTGCCATGTCCAGCATTAGAACAAACTTGGTTTCATCTTGAAGTCTCCATGAAGCTAGAGGCTTTGGTAGTTACCTATGGATTAATAGAAGGATGCTGCCAGTCTCAAGGTCAAAAACGAGTCACAAACCTACTTAGGGCAGTAGGTTCTCAGTGTGTTAGCACTGTATCTGATCACTTTTTTTTTTCAGTGTTTCCAATTTATAGTGGTGACATAGCAAGGAGAGGGTGGGCAAAGAATCCAGTGTGTTACAAGAGTCACATTTGAGAATGCTAATATTCACCTCAAGGTGTATTCCTCCTTGGTAAACACACAGTCTCTTTGCATTTAATTCTTCCACACAAGCCCCACAAGAAAGTTAGCCAAATTGATAATCGATTCACGTGATCTTTGTTCACTCAGTTATTAAAACACACCAAACAGTTAATTCCCTTCTCTGTTGGGAACTCTCACTGGTTGTATGCAGCCTGAATACTAAACAGCCACTTAAGGCTCCAGGAATACAACGCCTTTCAGTATCACTGTCTGAAACCATTCAAAATGAGTCTCAGAAGTCAGAGATCTCCATGTTACTTCATGTGAATCCTCATTGATTTGAGGAGTAACAGATGATGACAAGGGTCTAAGAAAGAAAGACCTTCTGGTTGATCTGGTTGACCAATCTACTTTGTCCCTCCTGCACCTGCTACTTGGATAAAAAGGAGGAGGCAGATTTTGACTGGCTTTCATTTCCCCAATTAGGATAAGAAAGCTTTAGGTAAAATATACGCATACACATACAGACATATAAAGTACTGTGTAACCAAGTTCCTGAGACATGTACAGATGTCTTTCTAACCCAAATAAGGAACAAATGACAGACCAAATTAGAGATACCACTCAACGTACAACTTGTGAATCGCTGACTTTTATTGGAGTTACATATAGCACTGTAGAGGAAGAGTTGCTTACTGGAGCAGAATCATTGACGACAGCTGCATCTCCAAAGCCATCTCCAGCATTGATGGCAGCTCATGAAAGCTGGAAAACCCAAAGGCTGCTCAACAGGTTGGAGAGTGTTCCTTCCAGATGGTTCAGATGGTCTGAACTCTTCCAGGCTCTGCCTCTTCCAGGGAGCTGGTCTGGTCTGAGAGTTTTCTGGGCAGATCAGATTGTCTCTACTCACTCTGGGTAGTTCAGTTGTCTCTCAGCAATCCTATAATTTACACAGGTTTGGGGAGGTCTGGCTTAATGTAGCTGATGAGTTTCGGAGTCTACCTAAAACCTTCCAATTGTTGTTTCCTGAGCTGAATGAGCTTCATGCTGGATTAAGTGTTTCAACTACCTCTTAGCATCCTGGGTCTTACCAAGCTTCTCTCCTAGACAGAGGCTCCTTGGAGGAAATTGCTAAACAAGTGTGTGTGGGTGTGTGTAGGGGTGTGTGTACTAGACTAATCCACTGGCCCTAAAACTTCCCTGAAAGCATGGAATAAATACTGTACCTTTCAGAATAGTACAAATGTTAGTCTTGTCTCTGACAATAGCAATTCTATTCCTCTCATTTCTTCTCACATATTGGACAGTTATTTATAAAGATCCTGTTGTGTGCCCTGTACTGAAAAATATCAAAAGAAAATCAAACATTGCAATATGGGAGATGAATATGGGAGATGTAAAGATAGGTATATATTATGTGCATGTATACATATATATATGTATACATAAATATGCATATACTTATATTTACTTAATAATTATATAATTATATAAATTTAATGAATGATAATAGAATCCATAATCAATATCAATAATTCATAGATACAATAACTAAACAGTGAAACACTAAAACACATGGTAAATGCTTTATAAAGACAAGTCTCTAATCTCTAGACTCCAGTTAGGGTTTATATTGCTGTCATAAAATGCTGTGACCAAAACCAACTCAGAGAAGAAAGGATTTATCTCCTCTTACATTTCGATATCGCCATCACTCCCTAAGGAAAGTCAGGTCAGGAACTCAAGGCAGGAACCTTGAAACAGGAACTTAAGCAGAAGCCATGTAGGAATGATACTGACTCATGCCTTGCTCAGCCTGCTTTCTTTCTACCATCTAAGACCACCTATCCAGGTGTGAACCACTTATCCAGGTGTGGCACCACCTACAGGGGGCAAGGACATCCTACATCAATCATTAATTAAGAAAATGTACAGGCTTGGCTATAGGTCATCCTTATAGAAGCATTTTCTCAGCCAAATTTCCCTTGTCTCAGTTGACTTAGCTAGTGTCAAGCTGACATAAACACTAGGCAAGGCAGTCATTAAGGAGTCTTACCTTGTGACTCAACTGCCTCTGGATTTTCTAATGAGGTGTATTGCATACTATGGAGTCTCTATTTGATATTTCCTCTGGATGTCCTAACACACAGTTTCAGGAGTGCAAGCTTATACCAACACGGGAAAGGACATCACTCTCCAGTGACTCAGAGAGGAAGAAATCTAGGCTAAGATTTTAAAGACAAAGTGGAATGCCAAGTGGTACTTTCAGGACATAATATGGAAAAGAACTGCAATTTTCCTGTGGCTTTTCACATGGAAGAAATAAGACGAGTATATTCAAGTTAGCATTTAATAAGAAGGTCACAGGGAGCTATCTTCAAATGCACGGCCACTCTGAGAGCACAGAAGAGCCAGTGGCTGGAAACATTCAAGGCCAGTTAGCTGAATAAAGGCTCTGATTGCTTCTCACTCACCAGGTCTCCCCCACCACCATCTGCTGGGCCCCTTGGCACAGCCAATGAATGTGTAACAGACACAATGCAGAACATGAATAAAGAGATGAATAGATGTCATCTTTTATAATGTTGAGATCAGATTTTTAAAACTACCTGTATTATTTCTTACTGAAAACCTGAGATCAAGAGCTGGTTCTCACACATTTTTGCTAGCTCATTCTCCACTAGTCCTTCCTATGGGAAGTGTTAAGAATGTTTGTAGCCTACTACTAGGACCGTTACTCAAACTGTCTTATTAGCTGTGCCTGTTGTTTCAACAGCTTAAAACTCTAGTAGCTCATTTCTGATGTTCACAGAAGAAAAGTTTAGAGGAGCAGGGCTCCAGCTCTCCTCACCCTGACATCTGTTAAGGTTTGGTCTGTTGCTATGTATTGTAATCCTAGACTCTGTTTTCCAAGGTCTAGTTGCCTCAAGACCAGGGAATTCCCACTTATACTAGTTTTTGTTATGCAACCCTTGCTCCTTAATTTAAAACTATTGGTTAAACTAAGATACCTATAGCCTGTAGCTGAGCAGAAGAGAGGTAGTTGGGGCTTTAGTTCCCTGGCTAGGCATCTGGGACTTTAGTTCTCTTGCTTGGGATCTGAGGCAGAGACCATGAAGAGAGGGAAGAGAGGGGAGGAAGAAGGCATCATGGGCTAAGTGGATCAGGAGCACATGGCTATGAAGGTCAGTCTGCTAGAGTAGGAGTGACCCAGACAGAATACAGCAAGAAAAATCTTGGGGTTATTGACAAGGAAGCAGACCAAATGAGCATAGGAGGTTGATATCTGCTCAGTTATAATGTGTTAAGGCTTATTACAAATATAAAAGTTTTGTGTCTTTTGGGGAGGGAACTAAATGATCTAAGGTGGGGAAGAAACCCCCAAATAATATTTACCTTAACAGAGATTCATAATGATTTGAATAGAATTTCTGAATATATATGTTCAAATCAGGCTTGCTGAATATATTAACTGCAAGCCACTTCTTGGGGTGGGGGAAGTTGTAGGATCTAAAGAGAAAGCTAAGCTTTAGGAAGCAGGTGTTGAGTACCTCCTGTCCTTTGCCAAGGATGGAGAGTCACAGAGCAGAGAGGAGTAGTGTCTGGCCTCAGAGCTTACCATTCAGCACCAATTAGCATCCTTCTCCATTAGATGTCATTTTCCAGCCAAGCACGAGCTTTTACTCTTCCAAATGGAAGGGAAAATGTTTCCATTTTTAACATACTTTTCATGTGCTGAAAAAAAGAACATAGAATAAATTAAATTTTAAAAAATAAATACTATAAATTTTACAGCTTTCCAGTTTCTTTAGACAACCTGAGACTTATTCCCTAGACCAAAAAGAGGGTAACTGAAAGAGAGATGACTTGGTGGCCAGTTCTATCTGAGTTTAAATGGTGGAAAGATTTTTTTTTAAAGTGGTAGTAGATCTTAGGGCTTGTAGCTGGGCCACAGTGATGACTACTTTCCTCCCATAGTTCACAGAGTACTTTCTAACACTGTAAATGCTAACTGGTAGGAGTGAGGTTTCTACTGGTCACCTGCTTGATTTCTCCATGTTCAATGACAAAAGTGGTCTCTTCAACAATGGGACTTTATTACCTTATTGCCACATTGAGGAGGGTAACAAATAGCCTTGGCCATAGCCTATGATGTTTTAAGGGTCAGTCTTGAAACCTGTTTGGAAGGAAGTACTCAATAGGAATGTAACACATTCCTGACATTGGAGGTCTTACTTAGCAAAGCTGTCTACTTGGAGCATTGTGTCTTTTGTCCCTCAATATACATATGGTGACTCCATTTAAATTATACACACAGACACACACACACGCACACAGACACACAGACACACACAAACACACACAGACACAGACACAGACACACACACACACACACACACACACACACATCCCTGCAGTTCCTGCAAGTAAACCCCTTCCTTCCTGAGTTTTTTTGGTCATGGTCTTTTATCATAACAATAGAAAACCAAATTAGAACATCTCTAATTAGTTGCTAAAATGAGTTGAGCAATATATATTTCAATATATGTAGAACATATTAAATATATAATTCCATACATTAAATTTCATATATATGTACATGCATATACATATACATTCATATATAGACATACATATTTGGCTTTTCAAAAAGTTTTAGTATTAACTGTCCCTCCCATATTGCCTCCTTTATCTAACCTTCCCATCCAACCCCCACTTTTTAATCTTCCTAGTTTCCTCTTTATTTGGTTATAATACTATTTTTTATTTGCCCTTCTTTGGAAGACCATCTCCTCCTTTGTGTTCAATTATTATCTACCTAACTTCAGTATTATTCTGTTCAAAACACACATATCTATAGATTAAAATCTAATATCTACATATACGAGAAACCTTACAATGATCATCTTTTGGGGTCTGGGCTAACTCACTAAGGATGATTGTTTCTTGCCCCAACTATCTTCCTGCAAGTTATATAGTTTCATACTTTGTAACAGCTCAGTAATATTCCATTGTGGAAATGTACCACAGTTTCACTATCCATTGTTCAGTTGATGGGCATCTAGGCAGTTCCCAATCTCTGGCTATTATGAATAGAAGAGAAATGAACATGAATGACCAAGTATCTCTATATTAAGACATAAAGTCCTTTTATTGGCTCTACTATCCCTAAGCAGGTACCCCTGGGCTATGTAAAAAAGGTGTATAAATGTGAGTCCAGGAGAAGCCAGAAATCTACATTTTTATGTGGTCACTGCTTCAAACTCCTGCCTGCAGTTCCTGCGTTGGCTTCCATGGATGGTCTACTCTAAACTGAAAACCAAATATACCCCTTCCTCCCCAAGTTGTTTTGGTTGTGGTGGTTTGGTTCTGTTATACACCAGAAAACCAAATTAGAACATCTCTAATTAGTTGCTGAAATGAATTGAATATTATTTTATAGTTTACTTAAAGCAAATATATATTTGTACAATTGACTTCTTTTTTAATTTTTAGAATCTTTTTTAATTAGGTATTTATTTCATTTACATTTCCAATGCTATCCCAAAAGTCCCCCACACGCTCCACCACCCACTTACCCACCCACCCACTCCCACTTCTTGGCCCTGGCATTCCCCTGTACTGAGGCATATAAAGTTTGCCCGACCAATGGGCCTTTCATTCCACTGATGGCCAACTAGGCCATCTTCTGATACTAATGCAGATAGAGACACCAGCTCCGGGGGTACTGGTTAGTTGATATTGTTGTTCCACCTATAGGGTTGCAGATCCCCTCAGCTCCAAGGGGACTTTCTCTAGCTCCTCCATTGGGTGCCCTGTGATCCATCCAATAGCTGACTGTGAGAATCCACTTCTGTGTTTGCTAGGCCCCAGAGCAATCTTATAAGAGACAGCTATATCTGGGTCCTTTCAGCAAAATCTTGCTAGTGTATGCAATGGTGTCAGCATTTGGAAGCTGATTATGGGATGGATCCCTGGATATGGCAGTCTCTAGATGGTCCATCCTTTCGTATCAGCTCCAAACTTTGTCTCTGTAACTCCTTCCATGGGTGTTTTGTTCCCAATTCTAAGAAGGGGCAAAGTGTCCACACTTTGGTCTTCATTCTTCTTGAGTTTCATGTGTTTCGCAAATTGTATCTTATATCTTGGGTATCCTAAGTTTCTGGGCTAATATCCACTTATCAGTGAGTACATATCATTTGAGTTCTTTTGTGATTAGGTTACCTCACTCAGGATGATACCCTCCAGGACAATCCATTTGCCTAGGAATTTCATAAATTCATTCTTTTTAATAGCTGAGTAGTATTCCATTGTGTAAATGTACCACATTTTCTGTATCCATTCCTCTGTTGAGGGGCATCTGGGTTCTTTCCAGCATCTGGCTATTATAAATAAGGCTGCTATGAACATAGTGGAGCATGTGTCCTTCTTACCGGTTGGGACATCTTCTGGATATATGCCCAGGAGAGGTATTGCTGGATCCTCCGGTAGTACTATGTCCAATTTTCTGAGGAACAGACTGATTTCCAGAGTGGTTGTACAAGCTTGCAATCCCACCAACAATGGAGGAGTGTTCCTCTTTCTCCACATCCTCACCAGCATCTACTGTCACCTGAATTTTTGATCTTAGCCATTCTAACTGGTGTGAGGTGCAATCTCAGGCTTGTTTTGATTTGCATTTCCCTGATGATTAAGGATGTTGAACGTTTTTTCAGGTGCTTCTCAGCCATTCAGTATTCCTCAGGTGAGAATTCTTTGTTTAGCTCTGAGCCCCATTTTTAATGGGGTTATCTGATTTTCTGGAGTCCACCTACTTCAGTTCTTTATATATATTAGATATTAGTCCCCTATCTGATTTAGGATAGGTAAAGATCCTTTCCCAATCTGTTGGTGGCCTTTTTGTCTTATTGACAGTGTCTTTTGTCTTGGAGAAGCTTTGCAATTTTATGAGGTCCCATTTGTCAATTCTCAATCTTACAGCACAAGCCATTGCTGTTCTATTCAGGAATTTTTCCCCTGTGCCCATATCTTCAAGGCTTTTCCCTACTTTCTCCTCTATAAGTTTCAGTGTCTCTGATTTTATGTGGAATTCCTTGATCCACTTAGATTTGACCTTAGTACAAGGAGATAGGAATGGATCAATTTGCATTCTTCTACATGATAACCACCAGTTGTGCCAGCACCATTTGTTGAAAATGCTGTCTTTTTTCCACTGGATGGTTTTTGCTCCCTTGTCAAAGATCAAGTGACCATAGGTGTGTGGGTTCATTTCTGGGTCTTCAATTCTATTCCATTGGTCTACTTGTCTGTCTCTATACCAGTACCATGCAGTTTTTATCACAATTGCTCTGTAGTACAGCTTTAGGTCAGGCATGGTGATTCCCCCAGAGGTTCTTTTATCCTTGAGAAGAGTTTTTGCTATCCTAGGTTTTTTGTTATTCCAGATGAATCTGCCAATTGCCCTTTCTAATTCGTTGAAGAATTGTTTTGGAATTTTGATGGGGATTGCATTGAATGTGTAGATTACTTTTGGCAAGATAACCATTTTTACTATGTTGATCCTGCCAATCCATGAGCATGGGAGATCTTTCCATCTTCTAAGATCTTTAATTTCTTTCTTCAGACTTGAAGTTCTTATCATACAGATCTTTCACTTCCTTAAAGTCATGCCAATGTATTTAATATTATTTGTGACTATTGAGAAGGGTGTTTTTTCCCTAATTTCTTTCTCAGCCTGTTTGTTCTTTGTGTACAGAAAGGCCGTTGACTTGTTTGAGTTAATTTTATACCCAGCTACTTCACTGAAGCTATTTATCAGGTTTAGCAGTTCTCTGGTGGAATTTTTAGGGTCACTGATATATATGATCATATCATCTGCAAAAAGTGATATTTTGACTTCTTCCTTTCCAATTTGTATCCCCTTGATCTCCTTTTGTTGTCTAATTGCTCTGGCTAATACTTCAAGTACAATGTTGAATAGGTAGGGAGAAAGTAGACAGCCTTGTCTAGTCCCTGATTTTAGTGGGATTGCTTCCAGCTTCTCACCATTTACTTTGATGTTGGCTACTGGTTTGCTGTAGATTGCTTTTATCATGTTTAGGTATGGGCCTTGAATTCCTGATCTTTCCAAGACTTTTATCATGAATAGGTGTTGGGTTTTGTCAAATGCTTTCTCAGCACATAAGGAAATGATCATGTGGTTTTTGTCTTTGAGTTTGTTTATATAGTAGATTACATTGATGGATTTCCATATATTAAACCATGCCTGCATCCCTGGAATGAATCCTACTTGGTCAGGATGGATGATTGTTTTGATGTGTTCTTGGATTCGGTTAGCCAGAATTTTATTGAGTATTTTTGCATCGATATTCATAAGGGAAATTGGTCTGGAGTTCTATATCTTTGTTGGGTCTTTCTGTGGTTTAGGTATCAGAGTAATTGTTGTTTCATAGAATTAGTTGGGTAGAGTTCCTTCTGCTTCTATTTTGTGGAATAGTTTGTGAAGAACTGGGATTAGATCTTCTTTGAAGGTCTGATAGAACTCTGTACTAAACCTGTCTGGTCCTGGGCTTTTTTTGGTTGGGAGACTATTAATGACTGCTTCTATTTCTTTAGGGGATATAGGACCGTTTAGATCATTAACCTGATCCTGATTTAACTTTGGTACCTGGTATCTGTCTAGAAACTTGTCCATTTCATCCAGGTTCTCCGGTTTTATTGAGTATAGCCTTCTGTAGAAGGATCTGTTGGTGTTTTGGGTTTCTTCAGGATCTGTTGTTATGTCTCCCTTTTCATTTCTGATTTTGTTAATTATGATGCTATCCCTGTGCCCTCTAGTGAGTCTGGCTAAGGGTTTATCTATCTTGTTGATTTTCTCAAAGAACCAGCTCCTTTTTTGGTTGATTCTTTGAATAGTTCTTGTTTCTACTTGGTTAATTTTACCCCTGAGTTTGATTATTTCCTGCCATCTAATCCTCTTGGGTGAATTTGCTTCCTTTTGTTCTAGAGCTTTTAGGTGTGCTGTCAAGTTGCTAGGGTGTGCTCTCTCTAGTTTCTTTTTGGAAGCACACAGAGCTATGTGTTTGCCTCTTAGAAATGCTTTCATCATGTCCCATAAGTTTGGGTATGTTGTGGCTTCATTTTCATTAAACTCTAAAAGTCCTTAATGTCTTTCTTTGTTCCTTCCTTGACCAAGGTATCATTGAGAAGAGTGTTTTTCAGTTTCCACATGAATGTTGGCTTTCTATTATTTCTTTTCTTATTGAAAATCAACCTTAGTCCATGGTGATCTGATAGGATGCATGAGACAATTTCAATATTTTTGTATATGTTGAGGCTTGTTTTGTGACCAATTATATGGTCAATTTTGGAGAAGGTACCATGAGGTGCTGAGAAGAAGGTATATCCTTTTGCTTTAGGATAAAATGTTCTGCAGATATCTGTTAGATCCATTTGTTTCATCACTTCTGTTAGTTTCACTGTGTCCCTGTTTAGTTTCTGTTTCCACGATCTGTCTATTGGTGAAAGTGGTGTGTTGAAGTCTCCCACTATTATTGTGTGAGGTGCAATGTGTGCTTTGAGCTTTACTAAAGTGTCTTTAATGAATGTGGCTGCCCTTGCATTTGGAGCATAGATATTGAGAATTGAGAGTTCCTCTTGGAAGATTTTACCTTTGATGAGTATGAAGTGCCCCTCCTTGTCTTTTTTGATGACTTTGGGTTGGAAGTCAATTTTATCCGATATTAAAATGGCTACTCCAGCTTGTTTCTTCAGACCATTTGCTTGGAAAATTGTTTTCCAGCCTTTCATTCTGAGGTAGTGTCTGTCTTTTTCCCTGAGATGGGTTTCCTGTAAGCAGCAAAAACGTTGGGTCCTGTTTGTGTAGCCAGTCTGTTAGTCTATGTCTTTTTATTGGGGAATTGAGTCCATTGATATTAAGAGATATTAAGGAAAAGTAATTGTTTCTTCCAATTATTTTTGTTGTTAAAGTTGGCATTCTGTTATTGAGGCTGTCTTCCTTTAGGTTTGTTGAAGGATTACTTTCTTGCTTTTTCTAGGACGTAGTTTCCGTCCTTGTATTGTTTTTTGTTGTTGTTGTTGTTGTTGTTTTGTTTGTTTGTTTGTTTTTTTCTGTTATTATCCTTTGAAGGGCTGGATTCGTGGAAAGATAATGTGTGAATTTGGTTTTGTCGTGGAATACTTTGGTTTCTCCATCTATGGTAATTGAAAGTTTGGCTGGGTATAGTAGCCTGGGCTGGCATTTGTGTTCTCTTAGTGTCTGTATAACATCTGTCCAGGCTCTTCTGGCTTTCATAGTCTCTGGTGAAAAGTCTGGTGTAATTCTGATAGGTCTGCCTTTATATTTTACTTGACCTTTTCCCCTTACAGCTTTTAATATTCTATCTTTATTTAGTGCATTTGTTGTTCTGATTATTATGTTTCGGGAGGAATTTCTTTTCTGGTCCAGTCTATTTGGAGTTCTGTAGGCTTCTTGTATGTTCATGGGCATCTCTTTCTTTAGGTTTGGGAAGTTTTCTTCTATAATTTTGTTGAACATATTTCCTGGCCCTTTAAGTTGAAATCTTCATTCTTATCAACTCCTATTATCCGTAGGTTTGGTCTTCTCATTGTGTCCTGGATTTCCTGGATGTTTTGAGTTAGGATCTTTTTGCATTTTCCATTTTCTTTGATTGTTGTGCAGATGTTCTCCATGGAATCTTCTGCACCTGAGATTCTCTCTTCCATCTCTTGTATTCTGTTGCTGATGCTCGTATCTATGGTTCCAGATTTCTTTCCTAGGGTTTCTATCTCCAGCGTTGCCTCACTTTGGGTTTTCTTTATTGTGTCTACTTCCCTTTTTAGGTCTAGTATGGTTTTGTTCATTTCCATCACCTGTTTGGATGTGTTTTCCTGTTTTTCTTTAAGGACTTGCAACTCTTTAGCAGTGTTCTCCTGTATTTCTTTACGTGAGTTATTAAAGTCCTTCTTGATGTCTTCTACCATCATCATGAGATATGCCTTTAAATCCAGGTCTAGCTTTTTGGGTGTGTTGGGGTGCCCAGGACTGGCTGAGGTGGGAGTTCTGGGTTCTGATGATTGTGAGGGGTCTTGGTTTCTGTTAGTAAGATTCTTACATCTGCCTTTCTCTATCTGGTAATCTCTGGAGTCAGTTGTTATAGTTGTCTCTGATTAGAGCTTGTTCCTCTCATGATTCTGTTATTCTCTACCAGCATATCTGAGAGACTAGCTCTCTCCTGAGTTTCAGTGGTCAGAGCACTCTCTGCAGGCAGGCTCTCCTCTTTCAGGGAAGGTGCACAGATATCTGGCACTCGGACTTGCTTCCTGGCAGAAGATGAAGGCCCGAAACAGGACCTGTCCCAGAAGCTGTTAGCTTCTGTAGTCCACACTCTCACCTGTGCAGACTAGTCTTGGTGGAATCCGGGAACAAAGATGTCTCCCACAGATCTACTATTGACTTTTTGACCTACCACATTACAGATATGCTATGGATGACAAAACTGTATGCCTTACCTATGTTATACTCACCAAGTCTCTTGTGATCAGTAAGTAATACTAAATGATTTGTCAGGTAGGTGAAAACTATGTACTGTGTAAAGATCATACATACACAAATTACTCACCTACATATATACATATTGTATACACATATTAAACTTTATTGTGTTACTTAATAAAACATAATAAAAAAAGAAGAAAGGCTGGGGAGGAAGGGCTCTGCACTTCTGGCCTGGAAGCAGCTGGCTGCAGACACCCATCTCTCAACCACTGAAGCAGCAGTCATTTGCCATCCTCCCTGACACTCCCTCCCTGTGGTACAGTTACCACACTGGCACCAGGCATCCATACCATTAAGTAGCCTGAAAGTCTCTATGTGTTCTCTTCCCTGCAAATGAATAAAACAGCATTAGCCCTTTTCTTCCACGGGTATCTGCATCCACCCGAGCACAAAGATGTGTAGCCTAAAAGGAGACTATTTGTTTTGGTACAAAACAGAGAAAACCAAGGAAAAGTGTCAAAGAATGACGTTTTCTGTTCAACGGTGAAGAATGACTGCTTTATAAACCAAAATTAAATGTTTTCCAAGCTTTTATCTTTTTCCCTTGAACCCCTTTCAAGTTAAAAATCTATTCTTTTAAGAACCACCAAATTGATTCTAAGAGAATAATTGCTTAGGCGTGAAGGTACTACCGTATCCTGGAAACGAGCTGTACTATGGGTGGTTTCTCAATTTTCACCCTTTTAGGGTAATTTCCTGCCACTGTGGGTTTTGTCCCTGCTGGCAGTTCCTGCATGCTGGTGTCCTGGCTCCAGCACAGCTGCTTTCTAAAGCAGGAGGGAAGGAGATCATTAGCATCGTTCTGGAAGTGGATACAACAATGTCACTGTTCTATTAGCCTGCAACCCAGGAAAGGACACAAACCATAACATGAAAGGCCAGGTCACCCCAAGACCATGGTTTACAAACCCAATGCACTAATTCACATGCAGGCTGATAACACACCATGCAAACATCCCCTGCCTTTGCCCAGTTAAACAACAAGATGCAGCTTGATAAACACTGAAAAACACAATGCTTTTCCCTCCCTTCAGTCTTTTACTTTGGTTTTGGTTTCTGGCTCCTAGAGCAGAGCTTTACTATATAGACTATACTGGCCTAGAACTTGTTCCGTATCCCTGACTGAGCTCAGACTGTAAATCCCTATTGCATTTGCCTCCTAAGGGTAGGGGATCACAGATGTATGCCACAATGCTGTCCTTACACATTTCCTGAATGGTAAAAATAAATGCCAGTGAAATTAATAGTTCCATAAAGCAGCCATAGCAGTGTACATTTATAGAAACATCCTAGAAATCAATGTGACAATATATACTAACAACCGTAAGTGTATTTATGCTCTTTGACCCAGCAATTCTACTGTTGAAATCTAACAAAATGTAGAAAAGGACATATTAATTGCCTTTTTATTTATAAAACTGGAAAGACTGTGAGAATATATATATATATATATATACACATATATATATATAATTAGAAATAAAACAAATTCCATCATCTAACAAGAACATTGGAAAAGCCAATGTCACCACCTACCACACAGTAGGTACTCTATATTGACGATGGAAAAAAAGTTAAAATAGTTATGAAAAAAATAACATTTCATGTATGTGTTATTAATCCTCACAATGTATATAAACTAAGAGAGAGAGAGAGAGAGAGAGAGAGAGAGAGAGATGTATATATGAAAGAGAGGCAGGCAGGAACAATACACAGAGTTTAGGGACAGGAAGGTGAACAGTACAGAGAGCCTGCATCACAGGTACAGAGTACAGAAGTAGTTAGTGGGCTGTCTGGGTTTGCTTCTCTGTTACTGTGATCAAACAATGACCAACAGTGACTTGATGAGGAAGAGGTCTATTTAATTTTGGCCTTTTAAGTAATAGTACAACACTTTTTTTTTCCAAGTCTTTTTTTTTCTTTTTTTTATTACATATTTTCTTCAATTACATTTCCAATGCTATCCCAAAAGCCCCCCCCCCACTCCCCTACCCACCCATGCCCATTTTTTGGCCCTGGCCCTGAATAGTACAACACTTAATGGTAGTCAGGTAGGAGCAGGAACCTGGAAGCAGAAAAATCAAGCAGAGGTCATGAAAGACTACTGCTTTATGGCTTGCCTCTCATAGCTTTCTCAGAACTGCTTTCTTATGCAACCCAGGGCCATCTGACCAGGAGTGCTAGCTATTATCTGCAGTGGACTAAACCTTCCCACATCAATGATTAACCAAGAAAATTCCCCATAGACTAATGGAGGCAATTTCTCAGTTGAGGTTGTTTTTCCCAGTGACACTACTTTGTGACAAAAGCTACCCAGCACATGGTCCTTCTCTGGGGCTTCCTGGTAAATTGTCTAGCTGATACAATTCCAGTTCAGAAGTGGAGATCCTATTGTAGATGCAGACAGAGCTAGGGACGATGCCATCGGGACTGGCAATAGGGGCCTTCTGTTAAGATCCCAAGCCTTGGGACACACCCAAACAAAGGTCCCAAGCTTTGGAACACACCTAAATTTGATGCTGGTACAGCATCAGTAAAGTCCCCATCAAGGAAAAATTATTTCCTTCTGGTCATCTACTTTTTTTTTTCCCAGAATGCCTCAGTAGTATCTCCCTCGTAGTGCTTAATTACAGCAACAAAGAAACAGACCTAATAATTCCAGCTGGGCTGAGTCAGTGGCCTGGCTAAGAGACCACCTTTCAGGTATGCAAGAATTCCTCTAGGAAGGTGGGTTCACCCCCAAGCCATGTTAAAGATAAAGGTGGAGTACTTGTTTCCTTAATGAGATAATGTACTTTTCCTTCTCAGAATTCCTGTCTTCTCCTGCAGTAGCTTTTAGAGCCTGCAACATGATAAGTCAGCCTGTTTTTCTGTCCCGAAACATGTAATACTCACTTTTCCTCTTTCTATCTCTTTTCTAAGCATGCTTTCTCTGGTGCTTTGGGCTTGCTTGCCTTTGTCTGGCTCCCCTCCCCACTGTGTCTTTGTTTGTCTACTCGGTAACTGGCCTACCTCCAAGACTGCCTTAACTCAAATGGCACAGCCTCTCCCCTGTTCTTCATTCTCCTCCTCCAGGCAGCTGCTGATACAGCCTGCCTGCCTTGAAGACTTTTCTCTTAAATGCTAGAAAAAAAATGTCCTTGAGCTTCCATTGAGTCCAGTCTTAAATTCTTCTAATAATGAGGCCAAGAACCCAAAAGAAAAGACCCTGACTTCCCCAGTATCACTTGGCAAACCAACTGTAAAGCATTTCCTCAAATTTTCTGGAAACAATATTATGGAAGTGTTCCTAAACTGGGATTATAGAAGTATTATTTGGGTCCATTTTGTTTATCATTAATTCTGAGGTTTTAATAAAGCATTGAACTTCCCTGGGATCTCATGTTCCCGGGGAGACTCTGCAAATGTCCAGACATGGAAGCAAACTGCAGAAGAGGTGAAAATAAAATCCCTTGATTGATTCAGATTAACTTCATCAATCTGGATCAGGCTTGGGCAGTCTGATCTTGAGCAGCCTCTTCGCAACAGGTTCAAACACAGGATAATTTGGGGGAAATTCCTAGTGTTATATAATCCCAGGTGCACAAAGAAGCATAATTATTACAGTGAAACTCAACTCAGGGTACATGTCACTTTTTCCAAGAAAGAGGGGCTCTAGGGACAGGCTACCTGTACTAGCTTAAAGGACTAAATAAGAGTCTGGCCTGGTGGTCTAGGTTTATACAGAGAGTAAAGAGGTCATTTGAGATAATAGCTACCTCTGTCCTGGTTGTGGGAAGTTGGGAGAGCATCTGGCTATACAGATAATGTAGGGTCATTTAGACTATTAGTAACTCCAGTCCTGGTTCTGGTAGCCTAGAAACCGCTAGCTGTAAGGATCATTTAGATTACTAGCCACCTCTGCTCCTAGTTGTAAGAGCTTGATATGGCCTGGCCCAACAGATAACACAGATCACCAGGCTATTAATCACCTCCAATTCCCAGCTTTCTGGGTGGAAGAATAGGTTTTCCTCTTTCCTATTGGAAAGAGAATCTAGCAAGCTTAACATTCTTGGTTTGTCTGGAGATCTGTGGTTGCTAGCACTTCGTGCTGAGCTTCCAACGACTTTTCTCACTAGATTTAACACATGTGGCCATCTCTGCTACTTTACAATGTGATTAATGACAATTAATTAGGAACAAGCACACTAGTGTCTGAATATCAGGTAAGCCAGGGTGTGCCATGGGCAGATAAAAGTACCAGTCACCAAGTCACCAAGAAGTAAGGGCAAAGCATAGTCTCATACATGTGCTAAAGTATCACTATAGAAGCCCATATTTTTATAGAAAGTTACAAATCTACTGTTACTACTACCTCCAGTAATCAAATAGTAGTAATAACTACAGTAAGCCCCAGAGTAGATGGGTGTCTCACTTAATGTCAATTTCAAACGAAAGAGGAAGAGGAAGGGGGATAGGAGGAGGAAAAGGAAGAGGGGAGATTCTTGCATTAGAAACTAATAGACCACAAGCTTTCAAGAACTCCTGAGGCTGATACCTAAAATTGCAGTGTTCTAAGCCATCCTGGTCTTCAAAGAAACTCTTATCAAAAAGCAAAGGTAGAACTGGAGAAATAAATTTGGTTGATAAAGTGCCCATTGAACAAGCTGGATATCTAAGTTTGATTCCCAACATCCATGTAAAGATTGAGCACATTGATTCACATCTGTGCCCCCACAGCTGGGAAAGGGAGTTTAGGAGGATTGTGGTGAGCTTAGAGAGAGACTGGCAAGCCCTTTTGGCTATATCAACAAGGTCCAGGCTAAGTGAGACTGTCTCAAAAGAAGTAAAGTGGAGAATGATAGAGACAGACACCCAACATCACCTTCAGGCCTCTGTGTGAACACAAACACACACACACACACAAACATGTTCACATATATATGCCATATACACAACAAACAGAAAATGAAAATACAAAAGAGGAGGATAAAATGGAAGAGTATTAAAAAGGAAAAGAAAAGAAACAAAAAAGGCCAGAGCTGGCTGCTTTGTGACTCATTCTGGAGTTTCCAATCAGGAGGTCTACACGATGAAAATTCAAGGAAACATAATTTATTTCTAGCCTTTGGATAAAACCCACTAGCTTCTTTCTGCAGTCTTTTATTGCTTTCTGATTGTTACATGGAAAGAAAATGATATTAAACAGTAAAATTGGCACACAATATATAAATGGTGGTGTTTACAGACATAGGTTCAGAAGTGCAAAGTCTCACTTTCTTCCTGCCCTCCAGTCTGGAAAAGCTATCAGTGTCACTACAGAGCCATTCTTTCCAGCAATGGACATGAAAGCCAGCTGATAGTAGCTCACAGTTAATGGATATGAGCAAGTTAAATAGGAAATTCCCAGAGGAGCTGCCAGAAAGAGAAACATCTATTGTCTGAGACGCAGGAATAACACAGAGTCGATGACCTCCACTTAAAGTACGAGCTTTTGAAAGTAGCTCTCCCTCAAAGATGAAGGCTTTTTAGAAAACTGACCCTTCCTCCACATCCAAAGGCCTTCCAGAGATGATGCTACAGTGGCACAATTCCAGGGTGACGAGAGGCATGACCTTTACTGGATACCTCAAGAGAAGCCACTGCTGTGTGAACACATGCTGAGTACTATAGTATATTCAGCAGAGTTCTCTAAGAGGAATTGGACTGATGGAATGTTTCTATACTACAAAGGGGATTTGCTAGAATGGGGCTTACCTCTGATAGGTAGTCCAACAATGACAGTCTGGACTCTGCAGATGCCCAGAAGCCACTAGACCCTCAGTCCACAAAGCTGGATGCCTCAGTGTTGTCACAATACATTGCGGAAGGTCTGAAAGTTTCCTAGAGAGTCACTGTATGCAGTCCGTCTATGTTAGGGAGACAAGAAATGGGATTCTGATGTCAGTGGAGAATGGTAGCATGTGCAACAGAGATGGGCACGCTCACTAGCAATAAGCTAAAGCAAACAGACAAGTGACAAGTGACGATGAGTTTCCTTGGACCTTTGTATATGCAGTATGTCTGTTGGAAGGTGTCCTCAATGGAGGAAACTGTCCTCTCACCCTCAGTTGACACTTCCTGGAAATGCCTTCACAGACCCATCCAGAGGTGTGCTTCCTATGCGATTCTAAATCTGATCTAGTTGACAGTGAAGATTAAGCATCACGGGGTACAAAGCAGAAAGGTAGACAGATAAGACTGCCTACACAGCTTGCACTCTAGCTCCCTCACATCTAATGGTGTGCACTGTGCATTAGCATCAAATTAAGAGCACAGAAGCATAGTTTGTTCAGCATTACACTTAGAGTCTAAATTTCAAGTGGTCATAAGTCTCTGAAATTTTTCTACTGTGAGAGAGAAATTACCGACCAAAACAATTGTCCATTCTGAGAAGAACAGAAGGAAGTGGAATAAAATCATGTCAGTAGCTAAAAGATATCCTGGCAGCACATATGCCCTCCAAATGGCAATAAATAAAAATTCCCTTTATTTGAGCATACACCTTCCCCATCCTAGCAGTAATTTCTGTGACTCTGCCTACAATCCCACCTAAGAATGGACCATGTGACCAAGCAGAGGCAGTGGCAATCAACATACCTCATCATCTATCAACTGACCACTGGGATCAACACAGGATGTTTGCCAGGTCTGTATCATATTAATTAATTAATTAATTAATTAATTAATTAATTAATTAATTAATTAATTGATTGATTCTCCAATGCCATTCATTCAGCAACATTCAAGGAATAAATACTTCTAAGCTCATACCCTTTGAAGATGACCTAGAAAACTACTGTAATAACATCAGAGTAATAGGCAGTCTTAGATACACAATAGGCTTGGGAAAGGGAGGCCAGAAGAGAAGATGGACACCCCAGGGTCTCCAGACTCCATATGAGTTCTTAATCAAACCGTGTGGAAAGAGGGTTCCCGGAAAATGTTCAGTGACAAGAAGCAGATGGGTTTAAGTCAGGTGACTGGTACTTGTGAGGGAGGGTATCCTAACTAAAACAGTGACAAGTCTAAGCCAGGGCACAAGAAGGAAAAAGATCCAAGTCATCTTCCTCACTCATGACCACAGGTTCCTTCAATTCAAAGAAGAGAAACTGGGCTTAGTAAAGCAACTGGGCATGCTATTGGAGCTTATGGAGAGATTGGAGCTTATGGAGAGCTTATGGAGAGATTAACATTTTAGGAAAGTTTATGAGCCTCTACTTGTGTAAGCAACTATTTCCAACCTACTACCGATATTTTCAATATTTTACTGAAATAGGTGTCCTTCCTTGTCAGATGTCATTACAATTCTGATACTCATAACAGGTACACTCCAAGAGTTTATCCTCCTGAAATACTGCATCTATTTCTATAAGCCATTTAATATATCAGCAGACCATCTGCCCATCTTTGTTTTGACTATGACATTTGAAATTTTTGTTAATGTGATACATTTTTTAAAAATTAATAAATAAATCTAGCCTAAATACCTTGCATAAGCATCAGATGTGAAGATAAAGCAATTTGTAAAGCAAACATTCTCATTTGTATTGTTGATTTAAAAGTCTTTCCCTCACTTGCTTTCATATCTTGAAAAGCCCACACTCCTTGGAATCTCTCAAGAAATGCTTGGCCTTAAAAAGCCCTCCATGACACTCCCTGTCACTGTCTGAATTTCAGTCTGTGCCTCTGACTCACATAAAATCCAATTGTAAAGAAAGGGCTCCCAAGAAACAATGGTGAAATTGAGTCCTAAAAACAGAGACAGGAGGCCCTAAATTTTATTAATAGCCAAGAAACAAGACAAATTGAGTCTAGCTACTTGCAGTGTTCAGAGGCAAGGAGAATATATGCAAGCCTTAAAGTAGAAAATTAAAATCAAGAGAAAGACATTCAGAAGGAAGGAAATGAACAAACACTAGGAAGGGGTGACTGGGTGTGTAGAAATGAAGTTGTAGATCCACTGTAAGATCCAGCTAAGCTGTGGAAGGTTTGTGAATTGCTACAAAGATTCCAAACAAACTAAAATCTGAATTGTATCAGATACTGGTATAACTCTACCAAGAAGACTTGAGTCAGAGTTCAGAGGAAGCAGGAATACTTAATATTGACATTTGGACCCAAATAACTAAACAACTGGATAGGATTAAATAAGGTACAATAGTCTTCCAACCTTGAAATCAACAGAGGAAAAAAAAAACATAGTCATAATGAATGAACACTAAGTTAACTTGTCGGGGCACTAGCAGTGCAGAAGTTCACGTGAACATCTGCTGAATCCCACAAGATTAATGCTTATTCTTCATCTTAAAATTGGACACTGAAGCCAAAAGATTCCAATAAAGTCCCCATGCTCTATACCTGATGGAGTAGCCTGTCAGGGTGAATAGAGAAACGAACAGTCATATAACATCAATAGCTATTATTTTGACGACTCTTCTAAATACATACAGTGTTAGACTCAGTTTACATAAGAGAAACAAATAAAGAATAAAAGGTTTTTTTTTTAATCACAGAATAATTTCCAAAGCCCATATCTATGCCAGGAACCAATCACACTGGCAATGGGGAAGGACATCTGGGTCACATCAGGTAGAGGTACAAGAAGCCAGGATGGTAGATGGAGAAAGAAGTCATTGTGTGTTATAGAGTTCTGAGCAGTAGCTGTTTCTCAATCAATACAAAAATATTTCAGTGTTTTAGCCATTACAGTATATACTGGGGGGTAGAGTAAACTGATCTAAAGGAAAAAATAAACAGGGCAGAATCAGTTGTCAGCATCCCCACCACAAAGCTCTTCATCACCTCCATAGCAAGGAAAATGCAACAGCACTGGCTAGACAAGAAAAGTACCAGCTGCATGAAGGGGAGCTGGTTTGTCTAATACCATGTGACCATCTGTCTCACACCTGGCAAGGGAAAGGTAGGAACCTAAGGAAGAGAAAGTAAGGGGAAGAGAAGCCGGGAAAACCAGAGCAGTTGATTGCTCTATGTTAGCGCAAAATAAGATAAGCAGACGTGTGTGCCTCCTCCAGTTCCTAGCGGGCTGCAATCCCGTATAAGAATGAGCACAGTGAGACAGTGAGAATGTCACCAGAGGAGCTGCTTAAGCAGAAAAGGTTAGACTACAAGCAAGTTAAAGGCAAGATGTGCCGTGAGTAAATCTTGGTGCCAATAATTAGTTCCTGCAAGATTAAGCTGGAATCTATTATATTAGTGATATTTCGAAGGCAATGTGTAAATGATAAATTCAGACACTGAAAAGGGTAGTATTAAGTTCAAACCTTCAGATTAAACCACCATTCCTTCTGAAATTTTGGAAAATGTGGGTTAGATTTGGATTGTAATTAGTCTAATTTTAACAATCATTCCTAGGACAAGGGAGCCCTTTAGGCAGTAACATTCTAACAGCACAATAAAAATCCTGTCCTCCTGAGATTTGAAGTTCAATATGCAGGGTAAGAAATTTTTCTAAATGCATTGATCATTTGAACTCTAGGGCCGCTGCTCCTGAGGGCACATTTTGCTCCTCATTAACCAGAAAAGAAAACAGTAAATGTTGCATGTCACTTATTTTAAAAGCTATTTTTCAAAGATTGAATATTTAAAAAAAAACTGGTCACTTTCCTCAATTTGGACATGATTTCTTCTATTTGCATGTAATTTCATAAATGATTATTTCAGATGGCTCTGCTTTTAGTCATAACCTTGAAAAGGGGCTACAGCAATATGGGAGGGATTTTGAAGTGATAAATTTTTGTATTGAACTGTACTTCTGACCAACAGGAGCATCTGGATATTGGGAATGGCATCATGGTCCCTCTGATGCTGATGTGGGACCATGCAGATCTCATTGGCAACAATCTCTATCCAGCCGTACAATTTTGTCTATGGAGTGTTCCTTAGCCTTCTAGAGTGATAAGTCTCTTTTTTCTTAATTTTTTGATAACTATCCATTCCCATAAGAGGCAACCTGTCTCTTTCAGCTCTTTTGGGGGAGAGAGTGTAGAGATGTTGTATGTGCATGTGTCTATAAAGGTCAAAAGACAAACTTTATGTGTTTTCTTCAGTCACTGCCCAGCTTGTACTAGAGACAGTCTCTCACTCGCCTGGAGCTGTCCAATCAATCTAGGCTAGCTGGCCACTGAGCCCCTGAGATGTGTCTGTCTCTGCCTTTCCTGTCCTGGTACTCCAGATGCACTCTGCTACATGTTTTTGGTTTGGTTTGGTTTGGTTTGGTTTGGTTTGGTTTGGCTTGGCTTGGCTTGGCTTGGCTTGGCTTGGCTTGGCTTGGCTTGGCTTGGCTTGGCTTGGCTTGGCTTGGCTTGGTTTGGTTTGGTTTAGTTTGGTTTGGGGTGGGTATCCTGAAGATATTGGACACCAAACTCAGACACATTCTGCTTGGATGACAAGCACTTAACTGACTTAACTTATTCTCCCTAGCCCCTTCTTTGAGCTCCTACTGAACTCCACGCACTGGATGAAGCACCAAATACTTGAACATGAACAGAAGCTACATTATGTCCTCAAAGCTAACCTTTCACCCTTATTTTGTTGCCTTCCCCTCCCAAGTCAATGTACTAAGTTCATTCATTTTGACCCACTTCTTTCAGAGACCCCCTCTTCATCACTCATATCACGAGATGCTCTTTCATCCCCTCCCACACTGGCCCATTTCACACTGACAGACGTTTCTCTTCTGGAAATGACAAGTGGGAGCCCCAAACACTGTGCCCATCGATGCTTGCTTGGAATAAAAATACTGATAACTCAGAATGTTGACCTCATAATCAAACAGAAAAGGGCTGGTCTACAAACAGACATGGCAAGAAATCCAACAACAATCTAAAGCTCAGAAGTGGTGAAATAGACATGCTTGGGAATGATCTCCAGGATGCTTTCCCCTTCCCCAGGACACACTTCATGTTATAGGATGGGCAGGTATACTCAGTACTCCATGTCTTCCTACTAGTTTACACAGGATTACTAGATTACTATTGCTAACCCAAATGTCCTCATCTAAGTGATAGCTGGTAGTCTGAAGATTACACTAAAAGCCAAATGGCAGCAGGGATGTAAAATTCTGAGCTGGGTTATGGAGACACTTATCCAGTCTAGCTTTCCTGTGGTGACTAAATGGTACAGATTTTCTAGGAGAGCCATGGTGTTGAAAAGTATCTGGCTTGGTAGAGTGCTCATCTACCATTCACAAAGGCCTGCATGCCATCCTCAGCACTGCATAAGTCTAGAATAGTGATACATACCTGCAATCCCAGCATTAAGGAGATAGAGGTGGAAGCAGGAACATCAGAAGTTCAAGATCACTCTTGACACACAGGAAGTTCAAGAATAGCCTAGGGCACAGGAGACTGCGAGATAGATAGATAGATAGATAGATAGATAGATAGATAGATAGATAGATAGATAGATAGATGGAAAATTATGGGTGTCAGAGTGATGGTAATTTTTTAAACAAATGAGCTCACTGGTGATGAAAACCAAGCCTTGACATGCAGCCTTTGCAAATTTCTATGATGTAAATATGTCTGCCTTGGATGGTTTTACATAAGTAACTTGCTACCACTAAACACTAAGTTAGCAAGGGACCATAATTTATAAATTGCTCTCATTAGTGGGTATAAGATGATCCTAGTATGACATAGTTTGAACTGGATAGTTGCATTAAAGGTTGTCTTTACTACATCATTACATAGGGAGATGATATATCTCTAAAATTAGAACAACAAATAATAACCCAACCATACAGGGGTACTGAGAAAATCAGGTAGACTATGTCACACCTTGCACAATGACTAACAATGTGGGCTTTCCATTACTATCAGTGATCCTTACTATTGCTGACATTGCTGTTGCTGTGATTAACCTTGTTGAATTAAGTGTCTACATTTTGAATGAGAAAATAAGGTCCTTATGGTTATTTTTAATTTCTTCAATGATCTTTAGTTACCATTCTGTAAGCAAGTTCTTTATTCAGTATCTTCATCGTTGAAACGAAGTTCTAAATGCTTCATTTTCAGACCTCAAATTCAATAAGGACTACAAATTCTATAAGAGTGAAATTGTGTGTACATGTGAAAAAGACAGTTGTGAGCAGGGAGGGAAAAAAGTGATCTTCCCATAGAGATGAGCCATCTCTGAGAAGGAGATAAGCCATTTAGTATAACGTCCACGATGACATTCTCTTGGATCACCTGCCACTAGCATCGTCAAAAGCACATCAACCACAGCCTTAGCAAAAGCCCCAGTCTCTGCTCTTCAGTACAACCTATCAGTGCCTTGCTTCGAAGAAAGTAGATGAAAAGAGAAAGCACTGAGCATACAGAGAGGAGTTTGGGTGCTTTCTCTTCACCATTTAGCCCAAGAACAAACACATTAGACAAGGGTCGGTTACATCCCCCAAGGACTTCTCTATACTACTGTGCAGATGATATGATCCTTGTGTTGCTTTCCTTACCTCCTTCCTATTCTCTCAAAATATACACGTTCACAATCATGCAAACACACACCCATGCACACACACGTGCACACACAACTGAGTTCACCTGTAGTAGCAGTAGATTTATTTGCATATCAAAGAGGACATGAGATCTGATTTTCAGTGAAATCTCAAATTTATCCAGTTTACTCTGGACCACAGAACTGAATCCACCTCTCTTTCTTTCTTTCTTTCTTTCTTTCTTTCTTTCTTTCTTTCTTTCTTTCTTTCTTTCTTTCTTTCTTTCTTCCTTCCTTCCTTCCTTCCTTCCTTCCTTCTTCCCTTCTTTCTTTCTTTCTTTCTTTCTTTTTTTTAAGAGGAAAGGTGACTGTAAAGTTGTCTAGGAGCTGGGGACTACAGAGCCTTATTACCCTAAAACAGATGAGACATCTATTCCTAAAAAGCATCAGATTTTTTAAAAATAAATAAATAAAAGAACACAAAAGAGAGGAAGAACCAAGGAAGGACAGATGAGAAAGAGACTAAGGGACAGGAGAGAGGGGAGACACAAGACTGAAGGAAGAGGAGCAGAACAATTCTTGAGTGATGGTATTTCATTGTACCATTTTCTCGTGCCATCAGAAGGCTGAGCCCAGCAGAGCCTAGGAGCCTATTGTTGGATAGAATGCAACTCTGAGCAGCTCTCATTGTCTTCAGCAAAGCCTGAGATGGAAAAAAAAAAAAAAGCAAAAAGCAAACACATGCACACTCAGTCACGCACATACACCCTTAAATAAAACTTGTATTCAAATAAACCTAGAAGGTAGGAAAATAAGCTGCCTGCTTGCTGTATCCCATTTACAGTCCTGAAACACCAGAGCCAAGTACCCAGAATATTCTGGACAGATTAATCTTTGCCAAGGTCTATATAAAGATGAAAACATTCATAATTGAAATGATTCTGTCACTGAAATAAAGAGTAATTGCTTATAGGAGGAAGGAAACCCAGTAAAGTTGCAGGGGGAATTCTTGGGTTTTGTGAAATGTATAAAAGCAACGAGATTTTTCTCTAAAACCTATCAGATGAGCAGTGACTCTAAGACCACAGACTCAGTATCTGATCAGGACCTTTGATCACCTCTTACTCTGGCTGTTCCTTATCACTGCTGGCACAAGATAAAATACCCCTAATACACACATGATCACAGAATCCCCATAAAGAAGCACTTGCAACTGCTTGGAAAATGGGCTCCAGACTCATCCCTAGAAGATTTGTGTCTCGCTTAACTCATCGTGGGGTCTAGAAATTAATATTTGTTTACTGCTTTAAATACACCATTTTCAGATGAAATTGCCACCCTTGCATCGCCTTGCCAGAGAGCCGTTCTTGCAGGGTAAAATCAAATAGAGAATTAGGTTCTGTTGCACAAGCCCAGGACTATCCTTCCACTCAATTTAACTACTTTGATGGAATGGGAAGACACACACTCCAACACAGTTAAAATTAAAGACTTCATTTTCTTGCCTGAGTTATCCCCAAACAGCCTCTGGAGTTTAGCTCCCACTTCCTACACTACAGTAACAACAGGAGCCTGCAAGACAGCTGTCCTAAACTCACACTGGAGAAGAAATGAATTACAGCCAGTGACCAAAATCAGAATTAAAGAAATAGAGATTAGGAACCCAGGGGCAGGAGAAAAAGAGAAGACAGGGTTTGTCTTTCTTGATAGTCAATAAATTCATTGGATCAACTCCACACCCAAGCTGTGCATTCAAAAAAAGATGAAAATGAGGGCACTTCTCCCCCACTGTCTTTCAAAGCAGATTACAATGTGCATACGACAGGACCTGCAAACAGAAAGATGAAAATCCCATTAATGTGATAATGATATCCTGAATGACCTGAGCAAACAAAGGAGATTGGAAGTTTGGATGCAATTTGTCCATAGATAGCTTCCTGCCTGCGATTTCCTGAGCACCTCCCTTGCAGGGTTTTAGAAAAGGCAGCAGCTTCCTGTCTGTCAAAGAATCCACACAGGAAGAATGCATTCAACAGAACAGCATTTGAATTGGGCTCCTGGATTTTTTCCACTTTCCATTGATATGTATTTTAATGTATGTATGTGCATATACTTATGTTATCAGATATGCGCATATAATAATTTGTGTGTTAATATGTACATATAATAATTTGTGTGTATATATTAATATGTTTGTGCATATATATCATAGACTCCATGTATTGGTCCATAAGCCTTGGATCAGGGGTCTGATTTATACAAGGATTTAGGGTGAGGAATTTACCAGAAGAAACAATGCAAGACAAAGGGAAAACTCAGGAAAGAGAGAAACCTTGGGGAGATGTTATGCATGAATTTCACAGGTGGGAAGTACATTGGGAAAGATCTGGTCTGGGCCAAGCTTCAGAAAACACATTTAGCTAGAGGTGTCCTGACTTACTAAGAAAGGGGTTCCTACCAGGCTAAGTCACAGAGAGTCTCACACTGAACTCCAGAAGAGTAACTATGCTCTCAAGAAGGAAGCCTAGCTCAGTAGCTCACTGGCTCTGAAGAAGTAACCTACCACCGTGAACTGCCTCATGGGTGGTACTTGGACCTGCAGAGATCGAGTCTCCTCATGAGTAGATGGATTATGCTCATAAATAGTAGGAAAGATCATGTTTGCAAATTATGCCGACAGCAATGTACCAATATTTCAAAGCATGTTACATGACCTAAACAGTTACCATTTTGGGTCAATTAAAAAAATAACAAATAAAACAAAGCAGACAAAAAAACAAGCAAATAAATTAGTAAATGGGAAATGCTTAGAATAATTCCCAGAGCAAGGTAAACAAACACCAGGTGAGCATGAGCAGTTACAAAGCCTTTCTGCGCATGCGCCATTCCATAGTAAGGGGCAGAAAAGGATGAACAGGTAGAATCCCAGCCACGGAGCTAAATGTTTATGTTATGAGGCCTAAAAAGTCTGGTAACTTTAATACATTAGATTCTCTTGACCAAAACACTTATTTTAATGGTGAAAACCGGGCCAACTAACCTGGATTCTTGGAGCTCTCAGAGAGTGAACTACCAACCAAAGAACATACCCCTGCACATATGTAGCCAATGTGCAGCTAGGTCTTCATACGGGTCCCATAGTGGTCTCAGCAGGAGAGGATGCACATAGTTTCCTCTAAGAGACTTGATGTGCCAAGGTGGGGGGTGGGGGGAATACCCAGGAGGTCCCAACCTGCTCAAAGGAGAAGGGGAGGGGAATAAGGGGGGATTGTGAGAGGGGGTGACTAAGAGAGGGCAATGAGTAGAACGTAAAGGAAATAAGTTTTTTTTTAAGTGAAAACTGAAACAGGGAGGTTTAATCAATGTGCATACATTGGGAAGAGTTACAGAGAGATCCAGTAATAGCCCAGCCCCACCCCACTTCAAGTATACCTTGAGGCTCCTGACATGAGAGTATGGCATACATAGAAGGCAAGAGAACTACATAACTAAGCAATCATCCCAGGTCAGTTTTTCCATCACTGGCTCAACTCCAACCTTCTCTTCCAAGGTCATTTGGTAAGTAGTAAATCTTCCTTCAGGAGACAAGCTTCCACTTCGACAACCCACAAGATTTCAGTTTTAGAGTTACTTATTTTTATGTCTGTGAGCACTCTATCTGCATGTATACCTGCATGCCAGAAGAGGATATCAGATCACATTATAGATGGTTGTGAACAGCCTTGTGGTTGCTGGGAGTTGAACTCTGGAAGAGCAGCCAGTGCCCTTAACCACTGAGCCATTTCTCCATCCCCAGTCCCCAAGGCTTCAGACTTTTCCTTCCCATGAGGACATTCCTGGAAAAATTCTAATTCATTTTTTTCAACCCTCTGATAGCCAAATAGCAGGGCATAAATGTCTCTTTAGGAAATATTCATTCCTGCCAGGTGGCAGCATTACTCTCCACCCCTTTTCTTCTGCTCTTTAGCATCTCAATCCTGAGGACCTTCTAGAGTCTGTAAGGACCATTGCAACTACAATTCAAGCTCGAATCAAGGTTAGACCACAGTCATTTACCCTCATGTTACTATGTGTGCAAAACATTCTCTATAACCAGTTAGTTATCTTTTATGTATGTTCGGAGAGCTTGGCATACGCAAGTCTTCCTTGTTGGTTTGAGACAGGTTCTTGCCATAAGTCTAGACTAACCTCAAATTTATAATCCTCCTGATTCAGCTTCCAAGTGCTAGAAAGTACTCATTATGTAGGATTTATGTGATGAATGATTGCATACCTGTTTTAAGGGCACAAATCTTACTTTGCAATACTGTTAGAAAATCTACTATTTTCATGCATTTTGTTGACGAAAAACAAAGTATGCCAATGGATCTCATCCCAGTACTGCATGCTCTTCCACAGAAAGAAAACATGGCCTCTTTCTTGACCCCAAGGATGTCTTGGTAAGTTGCTTCTTAAACCACTTTGTGCCTTAGCTTCCTGCTATGTTTCCATAGGCTAACCACAAACCACAGCAACAAGTCCATTTTCTCTGCTAAAACTGCCCATAAGCTAAAACTGTGGCTCCATCAAAACAAGCTGAATCTCTCCCCAGGCCCACTGCAGGCAAGTTGTGTTTCAACTAGCTTTCCAAGAGATTTTCATGCCTGCCTTTAGCACAGTGACAACAAAACCTTATGCTTAATCACCAACAGAGGGGATCTTGCCCCAAGGGCACAGAGTTGGTGAGTGAGACAATTTAAGGCACCACCATGTCCTAATAATTGCCTCCCTTCCTGGCACCATCCTCAAAGGGGGGGGGGGGGGCTTTGAAACTAAATTATAGAAAAAGTATTAAATTCTATTTTTAAAGCATTTATTATAAAAATGGCAATTTTCTCAGTTTCTAGAACCTAAAATATTTGACTCCCATATCATCTAATCAAATACTTCAGAAGCATTTCCAATGCATAAAACCACCAGATACAATCTGTTTCCCCCTAAGAAAATTCAATACATAAAATTCTGCTTACAAAACAGATAAATCAGAGTTTCTCTTTCACAAAAGAATTTGCCACCTAATTTTTTTTCCTTTAAAGAACCCAGTTTCAAAAAAAAAAAAAAAAAAAACCATCCTTCAGATACTTTGCACAGTGACTTATTTTACTAAATTTTCGATATACATGCAAAATTTTGGTGTCACTTCAGCTGTGATAGCATTTGAATCACCTAGAGCTGGATCATTCATAATCCCTCATCAATTCTGTACTGATATTTCATCATCTTCTCAAACTGAAAATTCAACTCTGAAACTACAGGAGTAACCAAGAGTCACCTGCTCTTGGGGGCAGCAGGTCTCACCCCTTGGAAGCAGCTTACTGTGTCCTGATTTGAGGAGATCAAGGATAGCATCTCAAGATTTGATATCTTGAGCAAGTTCTGCACAATTTGAGAATCATTACTTAGGGAATTTCCTGGGTAGAACGTGAACAACAACAAAAAAATCTCCTGAAATACTTCCTTAGTTGTCAAACTGAACTAAGATAGCGTCTACTGATAGCTGTCAAATGTGAGGTTCGAGAAACAGTGTTTCCTTTTTATTTCAACTACCTACTCTTGTCACCACTAACCGGGAGATTAATTGAGACATAAATTCAGAAACAGCCCTGAAACACTGACAACCAGTACCAGGTCAATATGGAGATTAAATGGTTGTGAGAAATAACAGGGCACTAGAAGACTCACCTATTCTGTGGGGAAATATTTTAAAGACTATCTTGGGGCTCATGTTTCAAGTAACACTGAGAAAATTAAGACACCAGTTTCTTCACTTTAGTTGTCTAGGGTTATGAGACTTTCAAAATACAGCATCTCTCCTTTATTGCATGTTGAATAACATATAAAATCAAGCTTCCATTATCTTGTTCATCAAAGAATAGTTTCCAAGTTCAGAGAAGAAAATTCTCTTCATTTGCCCTTTTGAGGGCTTTGATGGTGTGTATTTTCTACTGCTTTGTAACAAATGAATCACAAACTCAGGAACTTAAAACAATGTGTGTTTATTATATCACCATTTTATACGTTGTAAATCCAAGTGGGCCCCGGTGTGTTTTCTTTTCTGTAAATCAGACTCAAAGTATTAGCTGGGGTAGGTCCTTATCTGGACATCTAGGAAAATCTGTGTCATGGTCTTCTTGTGTTGCTATGGTTCAGATAAGAACTCTACAAAGGACCATCTACCATGATTCTTTTGTCATACATGACACTGTTGGTGGAGCACGTTAGGGGTGAGATCTAATGAGTCTTTTAAATCTTTATGGTCATACCCTTCAAATGGATTGTGAGACCATGCTCTGTTCCTTCTTTCTCTCTTTCTTTCTTTCCTTGTCTTTCTTTCTTTCCTTGTCTTTTTTCTTTCTCTCTTTCTTCCTCTTTCTTTCTTTCTTTCTTTCTTTCTTTCTCTCTTTCTTTCTTTCTTTCTTTCTTTCTTTCTCTCTCTCTCTCTCTCTCTCTTTCTTTCTTTCTTTCTTTCTTTCTTTTTTCCTTTGTTCTTTCTTTATCTTCTATGCCCATGAGTGATTCTGCATACTCTCATATCCAGTGTGCTTTGTCCCACAATCTTGAAAAGCAATCGGTCTGCCTGGTCATAGAGTAGAACTTCTAATAACACTTTAAGTCAAAATCAACCTTTTCTCAGTATCTCTTTTAGTAACATAAAATGAATGTACACATTGTTGATAGAATCTATGTCCACAAAAATATCATACTAGCCACATATTTCTTTCATGATTGTCAAGTGGAAAGCATTCATTCTAGAGCCCTCTATTCTTTATGGCACAGTTTCATCCATCTTCTACCCATCAGAAAATGCTTCTAATCTTTCTTCCATGTATTTCTCTCTTCTTTCCTTTCTTGCTTGCCAAAATAAACACTCTGCTGTCAAAAGTCTCACATCTGCGAGCTATAAAGACACAGTTAATCCTCACCTTAAGGTCTACTGACTTGAGACATTAACCACACCTGCAGGGTCCCTATGTCTTGATTAATATTATATTGATCAATGAGTAAACCAGACTCTTGGAGAGAAGGATAGCTATGTACATATCCTTCTGTCATGACAGGGAACTTACAGATCATTTTAAGATGTTAAAGAACACTTCCAGATTCTCATACCTTAGGCCAGCATGGCCATTGGCAAATACTGTCCTTGAGAAATCTTACCTGAAAGAAGGGCAAAGAGTTGTCACTCATGGAAATTTCTCCAGACACTAACTTGAGATTCAGCTGGGAAGGAAATTTCCAATGTCTTAAAGAAAATTAGTTCCTTATGAATCACATCACTGAATGGTCATTTACCCTTTGTATTATATATGGATGTGATCATATTCCCATCCTAGAAAAGACATCCTTCAGAAGAACTGTGTTTAGAATTTTTCATGTGTGTGAATATCCCTATCAGAGTACCAACATTCAGAAGACACTTGCTACAAGAATGATGAATTGAGTTAGTTATGTGGCATTAATGAGACAGTAGGCAATATTGTTCATACCTCATTATGGGGTCAATGCATTTCACATCCCTTTGCCTTCCTTTTGAATAAAAACCAAAGAAAACTTTCTTTCTTTTGGAAAGAAATTAAAACCTACAGCTATTAGTAATCTAATCACTCATGATTTATAATGACTGCCCTATGACTACAAACTAGAGAGATGACCATATAATGGGGTTTCCTTTGCAGTTAATCAATAACTATCTTCAGGACTGCAAACTTAAAGCTTTGCAAGGACAGCTCAATTATTTGTTTCAAATGCATGGTGATTTTATTTTTAAGAAACTTTTAAAATTTGTACTTAAAAAGAGGATTCTATGCACTAAGACCATGAAAGAACCCTCTGAATGGATACAGAGAGACACTCACCTGGAGGGGTGTCATGACTCACAATAAAAACAATATATAAACAAAACTGAAGGTTGAGCAGCCTGCACTCAATTGTTCTGCTTCCAAGAGCGCACTATGTATATAGGAAGATATACTTAACTGTTCTGCCAGGAGTAGTACAATGGCATGGTGACCGTTCACCAGCTAAACCAGCAGTTATGAAAAGTTGGGCTCTGCTGATTGCAAGCCAGCTGTCTTTAGCCTGGAGACTTAACACTTTCCGATGCTGGTTTCTTCATCTGGAACTGTGGATGTATATTAGTTTATGAGTCTGCTCTTTAAGATACCTATCATGTTAGGTGGACAGAATGCCACATCTCACTCCCACCACCAACAGCCCTGCAGCTCTCTCTGGGACAGAGAGTGGTTTTGGCTTTAAAGATCTTATCATTGCTTAACAATTCTAGGCTTCTCGTCACATAGACCATCCCAGACCCAATCATGTAGTGAAGAATGTCCAACCACCCCATGAAAAGAAATCAATTATTTTCCTTTCTTCAAATGATTTTTCAAAAGATCTTCTCTGAGCCTACCCATCATCTTTCCCAAGGTGGATATCTGTCGTAATGAAGCCCTTCCAAGTTTTAAAATGAGATCTCTCTTTCTCTTTAAGGATCCATCATATTCCTCCTTTTTAATATTTTCCACCTCAGGACCAGATCATGGATGGCTCCACAGCCTCCAAGTCTTCATTCCTAATAAAAATCACTTCTGGTATTCGTACATTTTCCAAACTAATCATTACCGTACTCCTTTGTCTAACAACACAGATATACTTAATGCCTTTAAGTTGTAAACATCAGAATATTGTAAATATCCTATGAATATATATAAATAAGTCATGTGATTCAGCTATCCCCTCACCGGCTGTTTCAATTCTTTTTTTTTTAAGATTCTTGACCCCTCAATAAACTTCTTTTTCAATATGATATAGATAGATAGATGATAGATAGATAGATAGATAGATAGATAGATAGATAGATAGATAGATAGATGATAGATAGATAGATAGATAGATAGATAGATAGACCTGTATATATACATACATGTATATAGATAGATAAATCTGTAAGTATATGTACAGAATTAGAGGTTGTCTCCCTTTTCCAAACATACATTTCAACATCATTTTTTTGTATATTTGTGCACACTCATTCAGACTTCCAAGTTCTATGAAAGAATGCATGGCACTAACCTGTATGTGGTGAAGACTCTATCTCTGTCTCTCTCTGTCTTTTTCTCTCTGTCTCTGTCTCTCTCTGTGTCTCTCTCTCTTTCTGTGTGTGTGTGTGTGTCTGTGTGTGTGTGTGTCTGTGTGTCTGTGTTTGTGATATTCCTGCAGCAATGTGTTGCTATTGCTATATATTATGTGCATTAGAAATGTAGCAACTAAAGGACATTTGTCTTGCTTTCTGTCTCATCTTGGTATTCAACACTTGTGAAAGAATAATAATGGTGATCAGGACCACTGCATACATATTCTACATAAAAGAAAAATCCAATTGGCATTACAGAGCTGCTGGTCCTAGATTCTCTTTCTGCTTCAGCTGATATATAGTGTAAATCTAAAACTTATTTTAAAACCTGTCTGGGTAAGACAGCTTTTAATTAATCTTCTCTTAGTTTTTATACTATATGGTACCTGGAAGATGCAAGATCAATCATCACTGCCTTGTAATGTGGAGTCGTGAGACAGAAAGATAAATGAGCTATCAAGCTTAGCATTTTGATAGCTAAGTTAATTTAACCAGCTCCAGAACATACTCTAGATTGGTGGATAAAGTTGTGACTGGGGCACTGCATGTTATAATAATGAACGTGGTTTGTTATTAAGAAAACAGGAATTTGCAAGGTGCTGTCTGTCCTCTACAGAAATTTAAACCCAAGATCAGAGAGATGTTGCTGGGTGATGAGGTCACAATGTTCCTTCTGTAAAACCAATTAAGGCAGCTTTATTAATTCAAACTTTTAATTGAGGGCTGGTGACAAAGCTCTGGGCTGTTCAGCAGCCTTCCTCTGCAGGGCACATAAGGAAGAGCATCGCCATGCCAAAGCAATTTTAACTCAATTGATGCAGAAGAGGAGATCTCAGTGCTCTGTCTCCTAATGGGACTATCAGGATTTTTTTTTTTTAAGATCATAAATTGTATTTCAAATTGTATTTTCTTAGTGATAGGAATTTGAAATTGATTCTTATCCTTGGGGGAGACTATACTTCTATCCTTGGAATATCCATTTATGAAAAGATGTTTCAATCAGCAAGAATAAGAATAAAACTATCACCCTGGCTTCTCAAAACTACCAGTCTAAATTAGAATAGAACTTCAAAGGAGAGAAAGAGACTTCAGAAGTCACTGGAGAAGTATTTAGATATGTTAATCACAGCTATTAGGGAATATCAACTTTGGAATGTCACATCTATTCAAGTAAGCAACAGTAAAAGGAATGGTTTTGATAGGTTTTTTTCTTCCTTAAGATGATAATGAAACCCAATTACTAGGAAAGGAAAAAAAATTTACCTTCACTCACTCCCACACTTACCCATCCCAGCTAGCCCATGTCAGCTTTTTTTGAATTTTGCTTATTCATTTGTTAATTCACTATTAAATAAACATGTATGAATCCTAGGTGACATACAAGCCAGGTCATTTGCTCTAGTTTAGAATCATACTTATTACTAAGTCATAGGTTATTTCTTCACAAAGTCACAAAAAATGTTAGCTCTTTCAATATAGCATATGTGTAGTAGGATCTTTTTTATGTCAATTTGACTAGGTTGTAGGTCGAGCAGATATTGTGTTGGACATTCTGAGTGCATCCTAGAAGGAGGTGCATCAGGATGAATCAAACAGTTGGCCTAATGGAGAGAATAAAGCAAATTGTAGTTGCCAAGATGGGATGTTTCATCAAATTCAGGGACACCCTCTTCTGAAATGACAAAGCCAGAATCCTCTCTCTCCCTTTAATGTCTTTAAGCAGGACTATCAATATTCTCTAGGCTTTGAGCTTATACTATGACTAGAACATGTGTTCTTAATCCCAAAGATGTATGGAGAAAGACCATCCATCCTGGCCTAATTAATTAAAGCACATAATTAATTAATGATTTTTATTCATTTACATGGGCTGCCTCCCCCTAAGACAGGGTTCTAGATGCCAGCATTCGACATGGGGAAGATATGGTTTTTGTAGCTCATGGGTAGGGGGCAGGCAAATAGGCTAGGTTACAGAAGCAGAGCATAGCGAGGTGGTCATAAGAGCAGGTGATCATAATAACCTTTGAAACAAAGGTAGCATTGCAATTTTCTGGAACAGGCAGTAAGAATCATTTGTAAAGTTACAGGTGGGGCAAAACCCGCTCTTTGAGAAACAGAGATTTGATCATAAACAGAAATGAACCTAGTTTGTCTTTATTATAAGATGGTTTTCAAGCCCAAGAAAGGTAGGCTTAATTCAACAGTACTATCTATATGTTATGATATAAATGTTTGTTTCCATGTCTGTGTCTGTATGCACCCACATGTGCCTGTGTGCAATATCCAACAGGTATTTCCTGAAACTCAAAATACAATCTTGTAGGTGAATAGGTGAAAATGAAAATAACTGTACTCATGGCTTTTCTAATTATAGCCATAAGCCATCTTAAAATCCACATACTACATCTCTCTTCTTCCACTACCTCTCCTTAGTGACATAGACCATTGCCTTTAGAAATCAAGCAGTTCAAAGACTCACCCTAAGAACCTCTGAGCCATACCATAAGAAACAAAAACACATTACTTCCTGCACATGCAGACATTTCAGAGTTGTCAGTGTGGTGTTCTCCTTTGTTGCAGCATCTCTAACCCTCCTATTGTGATGGGCTCCTTTAAAGAAAGGACCATCTTTATATAATGGAGGTAATTATTTTCACAAATCTATGGATGCTTAGAGATCAAAGTCACCTTCAAGGCATTGTAATACGACTCTCAAAGATAAAATGATTCTGCTAAAATCACCTAGCTAGTTAGCGGCATAGCCAGATGAAAACCCAAATCTAGGGATTTCACAAAGACAGATTCCCTTTCCTTTACATCAAGGATAGTTAGAAGAGTGCTAGAAAAATAGTGTTGATTTTGAACAAATCTCTGGTTCATTAAACAAACTCTCCTTACTGTACTTTAAAATGAAAAAAAAGTGTGAAGTTCTGCGAATCATAGTTTACTAATTAATTCATGCACGTGAACACATACACACACACACACATACCTACACACACATAGAGAGAGAGAGAGAGAGAGAGAGAGAGAGAGAGAGAGAGATTATCTTGACAAGGAAAGGAACAGAAACTGCCTTCAACTAGATGCACATGTGCATACATGCAAATATGATTATAAAGTTTTATAAGTACTGGCATTTGTGTAATTTTTAATGTTTGTTTCTAGTTCTATGCAGTAAGTAAATCTGTAACTTTCAGATTTAAAATCTAAAATCTTAGGAGTCTGGAGAACAGAGATCACACTGGGAGGCAGATAAGAATAATGGCTAAGAACATGAGCTTTGACATTAGCTGTACCCAAGTCCAAGCAGCTCTGCTGCTTAGAAGAGAAGGCATCCAGATCTTTTTGTTACTGTAGCCACTTAATAAGGGCAAAAGGAAGAAAAATAGCAACACAGGTGCTCCTGTGTTTGGAAAATTTTGTTCAAATCATCTCCCTATGTCTACAGACAAGACTATAGGAAATAAAATCGCAGTGGACAAGTTTTTAGTTAATAGTTGATGCTCGTGTAGTTTAAACTAAAAAGTAATCTTATTTAAAATAAATTTTATGATTAAAAAATTCAAAATAACTTAAGAATTAAAAAAAAAGACCTCCAAAAGAGCTATCTGAAAGAGTGTTTAGATTACTGTCAATAAATCCTGTTGACAAAAAAAAAAAAAGATGATACAGATAGCTTTATACTGAATCTTTTTTTATATATTTTTTATTAGGTATTTTCCTCATTTACATTGCCAATGCTATTCCAAAAGTCCCCTATACCCTCCCCCCCTCTCCCCTACCCACCCACTCCCACTTTTTGGCCCTGGCGTTCCCCTGTACTGGGGCATATAAAGTTTGCATGTCCAATGGGCCTCTCTTTCCAGTGATGGCCAATTAGGCCATCTTTTGATGCATATGCAGCTAGAGACATGAGCTACAGGGTACTGGTTAGTTCATAATGGTGTTCCACCTATAGGGTTGCAGATCCTTTTAGCTCCTTGGGTACTTTCGCCAGCTCCTCTATTGGGTGCCCTGTGATCCATCCAATAGCTGACTGTGAGCATCCACTTCTGTGTTTGCTAGGCCCCGGCATAGTCTCACAAGAGACAGCTATATCAGGGTCCTTTCAGCAAAATCTTGCTAGTGTATGCAATGGTGTCATGGTTTGGAGGCTGATTATGGGGTGGATCCCTGGATATGGCAGTCTCTAGATGGTCCATCCTTTTGTCTCAGCTCCAAACTTTGTCTCTGTAACTCCTTCCATGGGTGTTTTATTCCCAATTCTAAGAAGGGGAAAAGTGTCCACACTTTCGTCTTCGTTCTTCTTGAGTTTCATGTGTTTTGCAAATTGTAACTTATATCTTGGGTATTCTAAGTTTCTGGGCTAATATCCACTTATCAGTGAGTACATATCATTTGAGTTCTTTTGTGATTGGGTTACCTCACTCAGGATAATGCCCTCCAGGTCCAACCATTTGCCTAGGAATTTCATAAATTCTTTCTTTTTAATAGCTGAGTAGTACTCCATTGTGTAAATGTACCACATTTTTTGTATCCATTCCTCTGTTGAGAGGCATCTGGGTTCTTTCCAGCTTCTGGCTATTATAAATAAGGCTGCTGTGAACATAGTGGAGCATATTTCTTTCTCACCGGTTGGAACATCTTCTGGATATATGCCCAGGACAGGTATTGCAGGATCCTCCGGTAGTAGCATGTCCAATTTTCTGAGGAACCGCCAGACTGATTTCCAGAGTGGTCTACTGAATCGAGAGAGAGAGAGAGAAAGAGAGAGAGAGAGAGAGAGAGAGAGAGAGAGAGAGAGAGAGAGAGAGAGAGAGAGAGAGAGAGAGAGAGAGATCTGTATCAGTCAGCAGCCTGAGCTTCTTTCTGGCAGACTTTCAGAAGATGACCCAGTGAGGGCCTGCCCAGGTAGATGGATAGACCATGCAGGTAATGAAGTATACAGTTGGCTACTGTGACTGGCCTTCGTATGACCAGGCTACAGGGATGTGGGAAGCAGACTCACTGTAGACTGGTTACCAGATTGCCTAGAGTCTAATGAGACAGCACCCCTGAGAATAATTCTGAGAAGTGGACTGCTTGCTTTAAAATACTCATGAAAGAAGCAACAGAGGCTCAGGATTCAAAACCTGTTAGTCCCCCAAAGATAAAGAAAACTACCCAGGACAGACAGTCTTCTGTCCTCTGTATTGCAATGGATGGATCCTAGAAAGCCACCCTGGGCTTCATCCCTAGGGAAGGTAAGATTTTCTGGGCGAAAGCATCCAGTGACATCCTCGTTCCAGGGAAGATGGATCAGGGTATGGCCTCTTGTCTCCAGTCCCTCCCATCCAGGAATATTGGTCCCAACACAGTTATTCGGATAGCTATATGCCAGCAGTGGACATCGAGGATGGTTGGAAGATCACCTCGGGAGCTGTCCTCAAAACCTACTCTCACAGATTTTCAGTTGAGTCAACTTCTGAGACCAGACAGCTCCCGACTTCCTTCAGAATACTGGCACCAAAATGACCATACCATATTTAAAACATTTGAAAATATCCTATCCGCTATAAGCCATCTCTGCCCTCAAGGAGAAAGAAGAAAATAGATATTGAAAGCATCTGGTCCTCAGAAGACTCTCAAGAGTCACTCTCAGGACGGTCCTCAGCATTCAGCAAGGAGGCCCTTTCAGTTTTTCTTAGAATGTTTGAGCAATAGACAGCAACAGTTGATTCCTAACTTGGGGACAGTGGGGATGTTGGGAGCCCTCTCTAAGCCTCAGTTTTCGAGACGTTTAATGAAAAAGCTAAAGAATACATTTTATTTTTTTCATCATGGGCACAATGAAACACATGTAACACAAGATGCCATTTAAAAAAAAAACTTTTTAACAAATTGTAGTCATTATTACTTGTTTTACTCTCCCTAATGTTAATAATTTTTGGATTTATTTTGTGTATGAGTTTTTTGCCTGCATAGGTTTGTGCACCCCACATGAATGCCCAGTGTACACAGAGGTCAGGAGGTGTCAGATCCTCTGGAACTTCAGTTATGAATGGTTGTGAGCCACCATGCAGATGCTGAGAACAGAACTCAGGACATAAGTGCTTCTAACCACAGAGCCATCTCTCTAGCCCCCAGTGTCTATTTTCAGGGAAGAAAATGCCTGCTTTATACAGTATATAGCATTGTAGTCATAAGACACATTTAGACAAAGCATAAAAAAGACGAACATAAGAAATATAGAGAACACCGTCTCCCTACCCTCTCTGTTATCCACTGTGGAGTCTAAACAGCTATGTCTTTTGTTCTTCTGTTATCTATGAGTAATTAGATATTGTTAATTTAATTAGAAGTGAATCTTACTCATTAAGGTAGTTTGGTTTCTTGCCTGCTTTTGTTAGTGAGTAATTAATTTTACTGCATTGGGGAAAATCACTTTATGCTCAAATCTGATTGATTTGTGTTCCCCTAAAATTCTTATGCTGAAAGTTATGGCCAAGGTATTAGAAGGCAGGGTCTATGAGGGTGGTAGGTCAGGGGTTCCTCTTGAATGAAACTGGTGACCTTACAATAGAGGCCTCAGTTGCCTGCCTTACTCTTCAGTCATGTGAAGACACATAGAAAGTATCCTCACCAAGGATTGGCTCTGCCAGCACTTTGGTCATGGACTTCTAAGCTTCTATAACCACAAATAGCAGATCGGTTATTCACAATAGGACCCAGCTCCAGGTATTTTGTGATAGCAGCTGAATGGATGAATAGAATCTGAGAAGTCTGTTGAGTTCATCCCAGGTTCCAATGTATTTTCTTTGTCTGATTTTCTAAGGAGATGTCTGCTTCTTTGGACAGAGCATAACAGATGAAATGAAGGAGTGCCCAGTCTTCGGCCTTTGTTTTCCTATCAGTAACCCTAACACATGGTTATCCTTCCAAACCCAGCAAACTTAGTGGAGTAACTGATGTGCCCCAGGACCCAATCACACCCTATATCCCTTACCTCATTAGGTTAACAACATTCAGCAGCTCTCACTGTCCAAAGCCCTACAGGCCCAGTCTCCTTGTGAATACTTGACTTTTCATTCATCCAGGGCCAGCATCTCCTGCTTGGTGATTGCACTCATTAGTGGCTCTGTGAGGCTTGGCCTCCCCGGATCGGATCCAGGTACCCACCCCCCCGGGAGAAAATGTTCACAATCACATTGCCCAGACCATTGAGGAAAATGTCATTCAAATGTCTCATCAAAGGCACAATACGAACCGTGCCACACTCTTAACTTTCATGCTGTTGTAGGAAAAAAATAAAGTTAGATTAGTTTGACAAGATTAGGTCTTTAAGAGTCATTCTGATTTCTCCTCACTACCCCATAATCCCTCAAAGACTTTGAAAATTAATCCTCCTATTATGCTTGTACTTCAAGAGCTGAACATTATGCTGCCTGGTTTATGGCATTTGGTATCATGGGCCCCTTAGCAAGCCTCTCGGAGTTTTCAGAGGGTTTTGTTTCCGTTAATTCCTTAAGCATCGCAGAATTCAAGCCATTGTATCCTTGTAATTTATTTTATTAATCCTAAGTGTGTCTTAAAAAGAAAGAACTAGAAATTAATGAAAATAAATTAGCATTTTTGATTGTGAAAGATACCTTCAAGGGTGTTCTCATTTCTTGGGTGGGGTGTTGTACTTAGCAGCTGTACTGAAGAAGGGAGATGACATTATAGCCTTGATTTCCTTACAGACGGAGAGCATCTTGCTTTAAATGGGACCCTATTAACCAGAGAGTGGAGGAGTTCAAACCAGGGACAGTCTAGCTTTTAGAAACACACGGTAGCCACAGGGACGATAAGATAAGTATCTTGATAAGCCAAACCTTAACAATATTTCAAATGTCCCATACCAACAAAAGTGTTTCCCACCCATCGAAATAAGCACAGCCTCTGACCTGAGCATTACAGCAACCTCCCAGCTAGTATTGCTGCACCGGGCTTTAGTTTTAACTGTCAACCATATTACCACCAGGTCAGATCAAGTTAACTCCCTTGTTTAAAATGCTCTGAGGCCTCTCATTAGGGTTAAGAAATACATATGTATGTTTCTTTTACACAGTATATAAAATCATGTATAAAACCTGGTCCTTGCCTACTTAAACCTCCCCTGGTGCTGTTTTGCTTTAATATAGCATATACCTTCCTAAAAATTCATTGCCCTGTGAAAAATTATGCAATAAAAAAACCATGAGTCTTATGGGAAGAATGGGGGTAGAGGAGAGGCACTCAAAAGATTCATCAATTCTACAGTTTAAAAAGATAGAAACCAAATAGGTTCTATGCATAGTTTTACATATCTTTAAGAAGTAAGAAATAGAACAATACTTCACTAAATGTGATAGTTTATCTTGGGAAAGAATGAAATATGCTTGTGCCAATGAGCGACAGAATTGTTCATATATTATTAAATGATGGAAAGATGGTTACCTGGAGTCATGAAAAGAACTGAGTAGATGAGGGTGTATGGTTTATATATACAGTAAACTGAGGCATGAGAGAATTGTGAGGGTGTGGAGATCTATTTGGTATATTTTTCCACTTCTCACTTCATCGGGGCATGGTTTTCTGCATTTAGTTCATGTTCTTCTCAAAAATAACATATAGTCAAATGCAAAAGCCACATGATATGATGTTCAAATTGTGACTGTCAAGCTTGTGAGAACATGTTTTCATTCTGGAAGCAAAGAGTCCCCAGTCCCTCCCAGCACAGCATCCATGTTATCCAGTGTTCCAAGTTTGGTCCTTCCTCTGACCAGGCCGCCCTTGACTGTTCACAGTAGTTTCAAGGCTAGTTTCACTGCTATCTCATCAGAAAGTCCTAGCCCAGCATCTTCCTTAATGTAGCCTCTACCTCCATGACCACATCCTCATAAAGCTGTGGTTGTTTAGTTTCTAATAAATGATGTGTCTTAGTTAGAGTTATATTGGTGGGAAGAGACACCATGATCACAGCAACTCCTATAAAGAAAAACATTTCATTGGGGTTGGCTTATAGTTTCAGAGTCTATTATCATCAAGGCAGGAAACATGGTGGTGTGCAGGCAGACATGGTGCTTTTGATCCGAGAGCAGAAAAAGGAGACTGCCACATTAGGCCTAGATTGAGCATAAGAGACATCAAAGCCCATCTCCATAGTACCACACTTCCTCCGACAAGGCCACACCTCCTAATAATGCTACTTCCAATGAGCCAAGCACTCAAACTCATGAGTGTATGGAAGCCATTCTTATTCAAGTCACCACAAGAAGTAAATAATTAAGTTCATATTCTATGTTTTGTATCTCTCTCCCACAAGAATGTGGACTCTTCAAGATGGAGAGCCATACCTCCATTGACATATTAATTTCCAAATCCTTCTGGGTATTGTGCTCATTTAAAAAAAAACACAAAAAGGCTTTCAAAACTCATCTCCTGAATAAAAGAATGAATGAATGATCATGTCTGAGCAAATATCAAATATATTCAGCAGGCTCTCACATAATGGCCTTATTAATGCTATTACAGCCCTTACTCAGCTAAGCCCCAAACAATTTAGCTCTTGGTTAGATTTAATGATCTCATAATAAAAAAGCTTGAAGAAAAATAGTACAAAATTAAATTTAAAAACAGAATATAGGAGACCACAAAGAATAGATTATAAGAGTTATGCAATACAAATCTAACAACAGAAAAAAATTCAACACTCAAAAATACCAAAAAGAGGTGGCTCACTCATGACCAGAGATGATAATAGAAAATTATCCCACTTGCAAGAATATTTAAAAGTCAGTGGTGAGGCCTTCTTAGAATGATGAGCCTACTTTTGCTGTCTGTCCTTCAAGAAAAGTAAATTATATAAATGCTGAAGAATCTACAAGAAATTAGAATAGAAAAGCTAAAAATGTCAAAGAACCTTAGAATTCCCCCATTGTACCACGGAACAGTAACTGAGGTGTCTGATTGTCTCTTAGTGTTCATTCTTTCTTTCATCTGCATCAATAGGTCTGTGCTTAAGGTGCACATGTGACCAATATAAAAGCCCTGCTCCCCAGCTTCCTTTGCAGCTATGTGAGATCACATGATCATGAGGTAAGCTTATGAAGCATGGGTTATAAAAACCAATTCCTACTTCCACAAACCATTCTTTTGAGAAGGCTGATTCTTACTCCGTGTCCATTTTATCTTGGAATGCAGATGTCCACGTGCTATATTGGATCATATAATGGCCATGAAGGTAAGGGTCACAGTCAATAAAGCAATATTAAGGAAACAATCAAGGTTTGTGTAGGCTTAAGGAAAAGAACCATTATGGCAGACATTAACTGTAACATTTTAATATGAGAGGGAAATAGCTATCTGGCTAAAACCACCCCACATTATATTTTAATTTTAACTATAAGTTGTCCATGGAAATACCACAGTATAATTTGGGAAAACATTAGCTAGAACTTGATATGTGCCTTTAGTAAAGAAAGTCAGAGTATCTAAGCATAGGCAGAAGGCAAAAGAGAGAAAAGTTGAATTGTTCTGTTTAACCAAATATTAAAGAATAAGTACCTAAAAATGGAAGAGATTGCGCAGACATTAAAAGTGCTTGCTGTTCTTCCAGAGGACCCCAGCTTAGTTCTGATCACCCACATCTTATAGCTCATCATAAGAGGGATAGGAGACATCAAAGAATAGATTATTAGAGCTACACAACACAAAATTAACAAGAAAAATTCAACCCTCAAAACAACAGAAACAGATGGCTAAAACTTGCACTTAAAGGACACATGCTCCACTATGTTCATAGCAGCCTTATTTATAATAGCCAGAAGCTGGAAAGAACCCAGATGCCCCTCAACAGAGGATTGGATACAGAAAATGTGGTACATCTACACAATGGAGTACTACTCAGCTATTAAAAAGAATGAATTTATGAAATTCCTAGGCAAATGGATGGAACTGGAGGGCATCATCCTGAGTGAGGTAACACATTCACAAAGGAACTCACACAATATGTACTCACTGATAAGTGGATATTAGCCCCAAACCTAGGATACCCAAGATATAAGACACAATTTGCTAAACACATGAAACTCAAGAAGAATGAAGACTGAAGTGTGGACACTATGCCCCTCCTTAGAATTGGGAACAAAACACCCATGGAAGGAGTTACAAAGACAAAGTTTGGAGCTGAGATGAAAGGATGGACCATGTAGAGACTGCCATATCCAGGGATCCACCCCATAATCAGCATCCAAACGCTGACACCATTGCATACACTAGCAAGATTTTATTGAAAGGACGCAGATGTAGCTGTCTCTTGTGAGACTATGCCGGGGCCCAGCAAACACAGAAGTGGATGCTCACAGTCAGCTAATGGATGGATCACAGGGCTCCCAATGGAGGAGCTAGAGAAAGTACCCAAGGAGCTAAAGGGATCTGCAACCCTATAGGTGGAACAACATTATGAACTAACCAGTACCCCGGAGCTCTTGACTCTAGCTGCATATGTATTAAAAGATGGCCTAGTCGGCCATCACTGAAAAGAGAGGCCCATTGGACACGCAAGCTTTATATGCCCCAGTACAGGGGAACGCCAGGGCCAAAAAGGGGGAGTGGGTGGCTAGGGGAGTGGGGGTGGGTGGGTATGGGGGACTTTTGGTATAGCATTGGAAATGTAAAGGAGCTAAATACCTAATAAAAAATGGAAAAAAAACTGAACTATAAACTTAAAAAGACAATAACAGAAAAATGTCCCACTTACAAGGGTATCTAATGAGGTTTAGTAACATCTTTTTAGAACCAAAGGCTAGTTCTAGCTGAAGAGTATCCAATGCCTTCAGAAAGCCTCTGCATTTGTCAGATCTGTCTGTCTGTGTGTCTGTGTGTCTGTCTGTCTGTCTCTCTCACACACACACACACATCATCATCATCATCACACATCATTTCACATCACACCTGGCAGACACACACACATACAAATAAATAAAAATAAACCTTTTCTTTTAGAAAAAAGAGAAGAGGCTCATGTAAGGGAATTTGTAAAGAAGAAAGGGAGATGAGAGAAGATGAGAGGTTCCTATGAGCCAGAGCCCAAAGAAAGCTCTCTGATCTGTATCCAAGAGGACAATGGCTCTAAAGGAAAGAAAGAAAAAGAAAGAGGGGAGTGAGATAAAAAGAGAAACTGTGACTAATTCTTCTATGACTTGGAGGCTCTCTTCGGGGATTAAAGCTAGGGGTTCAATAGTATAGAGAAGAGACACCAGGGCCCGGAAGACTAAGAAACAGGAGAACAGGAAAAGTCTTCATCCATTAACACTGTATTCCAGTGTCCCCTTTGTTGACAGATCTTCCCTCACCCTCATGGTTAGGACTAATCAGCTGCTCTTCCATAGCAACACAGTATCTGGGACATTTATCTCTTATTGTGCTTCTCCCACTGTGAGCTATTTGAAAACATGATTATCTCATATTTGTCTTATCTCTGGTGCCCGACACATAGTTAATACCAAAAAATCTTTAGAGGATTGAATTGAATGGAATCATGAGTTTTGTAATAATATCACTGCTGTGGTTGAAACCTTGAATGTAAGCTTAGTAAAGCCTTGTCTTGCATATTTTAAAAAAAATGGAGAGACTAAAGTACACAGCTAGGAACAGGCAGGCTGGGGACTTGAACGCAAATCTGTAGAGCTTCACTACCTGTGATCACCATTGTCTTGTGCCCAGTCACACTATACTCCAAAGCCTTGACACACTCCTGGAGAAATATGTTTCTGCTTGAGCACACTTCCAAGTTAGGTGTTGCACTGCTGAATGGGAGACAACACTGCTTCCATTTGCTGCAGCTTCAGGGAAGGAAAGCCTGAGATTTGTGCTTCCCGTTTTCCAGATTCCTTGCGAGTGCTGAGTATGAATAATGAAGAGATAGCTTTAGCAATGCACAGATAAGTGCGTAGATTCATCAGCCCTCCCGGGGTTCATAAATTGCAGAGAAAAGCACATTTTTCAAAGGAATGATCATTATACATCTCTGGATGGAAAAAAAAGTGGGGGAGGGAAGAAAAAGCAGGAGAATTTGAACAACGACAACAACAAATATCAGACAACACTGCCAACCTGCCTATATCATTTGCAGGTTGCACAAAGAAGCCAGTTTGCGCTCTTCTCCGAGATCCTTGCCACCACCACAATGTCCTGCTTTATCTCCTTATTTTGCTCTGCTTCCTGAGTCCACTCTGTCATTTGTTAGGTCCTCTGTGCCACTGCAAGCTGCTTCTCTGCTTTGCTATCTCTCACTCTGCAGAGATAAACACCTCACACCTGGGAAACAGATGCCTCTAATCAGTATTAAAACCTGAAGCTTATGCCTGCTTGTGATGTTTTCCTGAGTACCGTGGTTTTTTTTTTTCAGTGAATATTAATATTCTCAATGCTGCACATTTCAACACTTAATCAAAAGTCTGTTTTGTAAAGATTCACTCGTTGGACCCTAGTCCTGAACACGGTTGTGCAGTGAAAGAAAAGAATAGGTTTCTGGTCTTTGAAAATCCCTTCACACATCACCCCTCTCTGAGATGATATCTGAGGAGAAACGGTACATTCATTTTATACAATCTCAATTAATTTCAAACTTGGATGAAAGCCAAAACTGAGACAAGAAAAATTTGGAAGGTAGTAACTGCTCTATATTTGCCAAGTGATTGTGTTTCCTTTCAGTTACTTAAGAAATATTTCTAGTCCAGAAGTTGTTAAAGTATGTAAGTGTAACTTCAAAGATATTGAGAGGGAAAAGGTTAAATACTCAGTTGTCACTCCAGCCCTTAGGAGGCTGAGGCAGGAGGATCATCGGGTAGTCCAGGTCAGTACTGACCACACAGAGAGACCTTGTCTCAAAATCAACAACAAATAGTTCTGTAGCACTAGTGATGAAAGGATAGAGCTAAGAGAGGACACTCAGGCCAGGAGCTCTCACCTCAGACCAGTGAAAACTCTTCTGCAGTTAAACTTAGAAATCTCTCACCCAGTTCAAAAGCAAAGACAAATCGACCAGCCCCAATGCTATGGCTTTATGTGACAAAATAGATAGATGAGGAAGGAAGCTGCTATGCCACACATATACAGTGGGACACTATTTTTGAGGTGATAAAGATATGATTGAGGCCAGACAGCGCCTTTGGAGACAAGGAAATAGAACAAAAACCGATGAGGAGAAAGTCTGTAAGCCACAACTACCCACGCTACGGGAAGAAGTGGAAAGGGCTCTACTTAAAATATAAAGTGGAAGTTGTCACAGTGTGTGTGATGTATTACTGTCCTGTGTCATCAATAGCAAGTCTCCTGATGTGACTCTGAACCTAAAAAGAAAAAAAAAAAAAAAACAAAATAGCAGAGAACAAAAGAGGACCAGGAGAGAGAAGAGAGGAGAGGAAGAAAAAAAGAAAGAAAGAGAGGAAGAAAGAAAGAAAGAAAGAAAGAAAGAAAGAAAGAAAGAAAGAAAGAAAGAAAGAAAGAAAGAAAGAAAGAAAGAAAGAAAGAAAGAGATGGAAAGACAGCGACAGAGAGACAGAGAGATCTATTTTCTGTGGAGCTTTGGAAAATTCCTATTGCCCTTGACCTGGTAGCCATGCTTTGATTGCTTTGTTTTATCTGCATTAAAAGCTAGGCTAAGCTGTGCTGTGATAACAAATTAGCCCAAGTTTAGAGCAAGAGCCCGTCCATCACAAGCCAACCAGCATGTTGCTCCATGTCACAGGCTAGGAAGAAAATGTTCCATCTGGTACACTGCTAAGAGTTATGTTGGAGGTTAAAAATCAAACAGTCACCTGCCATCTTCTTCTCTGAGGTGACACGTGTCACTCACTAAGGACTGCTTCAGGAAGCCATATCAACAGCCTGGGAGTGAGCTCATTGCAAATGTATGACCTTGAAAATGAATCATAGCGTCTATCACACTGTGCTTGCAAGAGCTGTGGATAGTGAATGGGATAATTCTGCCTTCGTAATGTCAAGCATCTCAGTAATAAACACAAAAGCTCCAGGTGTTGTGATAAAGTTATCTAGACACGGTAGTTACTGGCCTTTGATGATTTATAGTGTACAGCTCTCCTCTTCTGTGCACATGTCTTAAATTTTAATGGTTTGGGTATGTTTATGATATTTAAGCCTAAGGTCTTTAATGAGGAGGAACAATAATCTAATTAATTGATTCTCTTCTTGGGTGCCTATGCTAAAAACTAACATCATGTTCAAGCAAGTGTGTGGATGAAGCGTGAATTCTAAGTAGTTCCTGTTTCCAAGCTGCATCTTCCAGCACCCTTCTACACCCCCTTTAATAAATGAAAGGCCTCCTAAACCCCAGCACTTCGTTCACTTCAGAACATAATGCACAGGCTTGATGCCTGAAGCGTCAGTCTGGAATTCATAATTATTTTTCCTTGACGTGAGCTTTAATTGGCTTAGCAAAAATAATGAAGAGCACGCCCTATAAATTGTGCTGTATCTGCTTGGAAACACATGTGTCATGAGCCTCCTTCTCTGACTGTGAAGGTGACAGTAAGTGGGTCTGTTTACCTACCACAGAGAGGAAGCATCGACCCTCAGACATGGTTTCCAGCAAACGACTTCAAGTTAAAATCCCCCAAAACAACATTTATCATGTCAATTCAGAAGATATTGCCTGGAGGCAGGAGAAAGAAATAATAGTTGTTTTTTTTTTTTAATGTTCCTTTCTCTTGATGTTTTTAACCTTCCCTGCTAACCAGCAAAGCTTTCTCCTCAGCCACTGAAATCACTGTTATAAAGATTCCTAGAAATTCCACAGATCTCAGACCTATTCTCAATTCTCAATGTCCCCGAGAACAAACCCTGAGCAATATACACTATGTAGTTTTGAGGAATTCTAAGCTATGATAACAGATTGTATTTTTTACAGGTGTTATTTACTTAAAGGCTGAGTAAGAGGGTTGGCTGATTGGTATTTGATCGGAGGAACCAGTAAGCTGGTAATGAGGTCTGTTGGTATACTGAATGTCAATGTCAAGTCTAGACCTGGCTCGAAACGACAGAGGGGTCCATATGGTCCCTACCCATCTCTTCCTCCTTACTGACTACTTCTTTCCTTTATCTTTTTGCTCCATCCCAATGTCACTCACTCTTTAATTTCTGCAAAACCACTGGCCCTAACCTTGGCCCTAGTCATTTTAGCCACCTGCTCATTTGTACCTGATCTTGTTTGGACCATTCCTAGAAGTTCTCATCAGAAAGGTTACCATTGTGCATGGGAATAAACAGGTGTATCTATGACTGGAGCTGGAGAAAAATATGTGTTGCCTATCTCAATTACTTCTCTATTGCTATGACAAGACAACAATGCAACTTATTTTAAAAACTAGTATTTAATCTGGGGCTCACCATTGCAGAGAGTTAAGAGTCCATAACTATTATGGCAGGGAGTATGGCAGCAGGCAGACATTTATGGCTCTGGAGCTGTACCTGAGGGCTCACATCTTGATCCACAAGGGCAGAGAGCTAACTGGGAATAGTGACACACCTCCTCTAACAAGGCCACACCTCCTCATCCCTCCCAAACAGTTCCACAACTGGAAATCAATCATTCAAATATGCGAGCCTATAGGAGCCATTCTCGTTCAGACCACCACACTAAGTATCTACCAGTGTGAGAAGTTAAGGTGTGGATTTGAAAGAGGCTCAGAGTCCAGAGTCAGATAGATTAAAATCTATACAAAGTAGCATGATCACCCATTATTGAATGTTTTCTTCCTTCATGTCCCTATAATGTGTTGCTTCTAGGACAGTGGTAAAACGGCAGTTTGACTTATTCTAATTCTTTTTTTTTTTAGTATTTATTTCATTTACATTTCCAATGCTATCCCAACAGTCCCCCACCCGCTCCCCTACCCACTCCCCCACCCACCCACTCCCACTTCTTGGCCCTGGTGTTCCCCTGTACTGAGGCAGATAAAGTTCGCATGACCAATGGGCCTCTCTTTCCACTGATGGCCGACTAGGCCATCTTCTGATACATATGCAGCTAGAGACATGAGCTGTGGGAGGTACTGGTAGTTCATATTGTTGTTCCACCTATAGGGTTGCAGATCCCTTTAGCTCCTTGGTTATTCTTAAAAGCTTGAGTCAATGACAATCTCTCCTGAAAGCCTTTCTTCTTTCCCATTAGCAGGTTTGTTTCTTTTTCCATTATGTTAAAAACAATTTTAACATAATGTTTAAAACTTATTTTTTTAAAACTCATTGTGGTATTTTCATGTTGTGTTATGTTATTTAGTTATATTACACTGATCTTTTGTGGGCAGGAGTAAATCTTAGTCATCTTTATACCTACAATGCCTGTGCTGACTAGTGTTATGTCAACTTGACACACAAACTAGAGTTATCTGAAAGGAGGGCCCAGCCCATACTGTTATAGGTGGTGCCATCCCTGAGCTAGTAGTAGTCCTGGTTTTATAAGGGAGCAAGCTGGGTAAGCCACATCAAGCAAGACAGAAAGCACTACCCCTCCATGGTCTCTTCATTATCTCCTGCCTCCAGGTTGCTACCCCGTTGGGGTTCCTTCCTAACTTCCTTTAAGACAGACTACAATATGGAAGTATAAGCCAAATAAGTCCTTTCCTCCCCAACTTGCTTTTTGGCCAAGGTGTTTCATCACAGCAATAGAAACTGTAACTAAGAAAATTCCAAACCAAGTACTGGACACACAATAGATGCTTGGGATGTTGTTGTTTGATCTGACACGTAGTTGGTGTTTGGCACCATAGTATAGAAGACAAAAAGTCCTTGTACATACAGATAATCACTGGAGAAGCCAAGCAAGTTAAACACACAATTTATCTCTTCAACGGAATGAGGAGGAATACAGCTGTGCATCCTGGAATGCCAGAAATGGTCTCATTTTATAGCCTGGTGATCCTTTGCTGTCTGATAAGACAGGCTCTGCGTATATCTCCAAGAACTTATTTATCCCTGATATTTTCCCCCTTAATCTTGAGCATTGCTTTAAGACCATAAAACCATTCTCATGGATGATGTGACTTTACTAGGTAACTTCTATTTTATCTTAGGGTCAGGCCAACACTGACACCCACAGGCATTGTGTTTCCCTCAGCCTTTCCCCGGAGACCCTTATTTTGAGCATATTTCTATTTTTATTTATTTGTTTGTTTGTTTGTTTGTTTTGGCTTTTTTGAGACAGGGTTTCTCTGTATCGCTCTGGCTGTCCTGGAACTCACTTTGTAGACCCGGCCTACCTCAAACTCAGAAATCTACCTGCCTCCCAAGTGCTGGGATTAAAGGTATGTGCCACCACTGCCTGTGGTGTGTGTGTGTGTGTGTGTGTGTGTGTGTGTGTGTGTGTGTGTGTGTGTGTATGTGTGTGTGTACTTTGTAAAGGGTTTCAATGTAAATATATCTTAAATTGTTGTATACTTGAGACTAAGTTCATTGGTATCTGAATACCTTTTCCCAAAATTATGCTGTGCTTAAATATGGATAATGTAAAATTGTCTGAGTCACACTCTAGAAGTCCTGGTCCAGCCTCCAGCCATAATAAAATTGGGCTGATGTAGAGTTTCATTTTAACCTCACCCTGGTCATTTTTTCCCTGCCTTCTGTAAAACCTGCAGGAGATTCACTACACTGTATCTATAGTGAAATGTCCTATAGAGAGAAACCATGGAATGCAGAGGGTAGGGCATGGGGTTGGCATCAGAGAAACCCAAAGGCAAATTCTTAATCTGCCACTTACAAGCCTTGTAAGGTCACACAGTTACTTGATCTCCCCCCACCCCCCAAAAAAATTATGCTTTCCCTTTCAAAATAGAGACATCATTTTCTTTTCCCTAAACTGGGCCCCAGTTGAGCTAAGGAGCTGTCATATCAGTGATGTGCAATAAATGTCTGTGAATGTGGTCACTGCACCTAAACCCCTACAGATGCCTCTTTTTCTCTGTGTAGCCCTTCCATGTGCTACTGTTCTGCTGGCCTTTATCCACAGTCTGTCTTCAAGAATCCATCCTTTGGTTACTACAGTTGATTTGGTCCAAACATAAAGAACAGGACTAACAATTCAAGTCTCCATGGAGGAGTTTCTAGGCAAAGACCCAGTCCTGTGCATTTGTCCCATTCATTTGCCTGTAAGATAATCTCTGAAGCTAAATTGTGCTCTTATACTCCATGCTGTCCTCTGTTCTTTTCAGTTTTCTGCTGGGATTGATGTGATAATAAACTATTTGACATGATTTTCCTCTACAGATGTGTTTCTAGGAATCTGACCTAGAATGTGAACATCCCCAAAGAGCAACTATTCCTAAAACCCAGAGTGACTTAAGAAAACCAATCATTTTAAGCAACTCTAAAAACATTTTCATTTTGATGTCTTCTACTTCTCTTGCCCTCACTACACTTTGTCAACATTTTCATTTTAGACAGAAAGAACAGCAGAACTTTTTTTAAAATGCAAGCATATGTGTGTCCGTATTCTTAACTGAGTATCTATCTGCCTCCTTCCTCAGAGCTAGTTTGCTCAACACTTAGCATCTTGATGGTGATTAACAAATCTAAAAATTCTGTTCAGTGATGTCTCACAGGAATGAGAAGGGTGTCTTCCATAAAAATCTCATCCAGGGGACCCAGGACAACAGATGGGGTCTATTCTGGAGCTGGCAGCTTCTGGCACATCTTGAGAATATTTTCCCCCAGGGAAATGGGCGATTCTGTGGGGGTAAATTTACTTCATGATGTACCATTTTTGTTGAGATCACTTTTCAGTCATAGAATTTCAATGAACAACTACTGAGTCCTCTCCTATTTTTCTTCTACCCAAGCAAGCCTCAGAAATTTTATGCCCCTTAATTACAATGTGGTGGGTTTTAAATTCAAATGCAGCTGCACTGCTTGACGAGCTGGATGATCATGATGATGGATAAGTGACCTTTCCTATGCCTCAATTTCCTTGTCACTGAATTTTATACCATAAGGTAGTTGTGAGAATTCAATAAATACAAGGTGGGTATCACAATGCCTGGCACAATACATTCTACTAAGGTTAAAACATCAACTAGATTTTACTATTGTTTTCTTTGTTGTTTTGATCATCTCTTCTACTATTCCAAATGAACAAATGAACTGAATCATATCTGATAGACCCAGAATAACCCCCTTGATAAAGAAGCTCTATCAAGGAGCTTCAGAAACGGATCAGCGTTTAAAAGCACAAGGTGCTCTTCTGAAAGCCATAGTCCCCTGTGGAATAGCTCATAACACTTGTAACTCCAGCTCCAGGGCATCCAGCACCTTCTTCTGGAATCCATGGGCACCTACACTCATGTGCATTTATCCATACGCGCACACACACATAAAACAACTCAAAAATAAATATTTAAAAAGAACCTTAAAGAATAGTGTTAAAGCTGAGGGGTTGCCAAGCAGGAGACAAGAATAGACTTCTATTTGGACTGTGAGTAGTAATAAAAAACCACCTGTGAAACCCACATGAAGCTATTTCATCTCAACATGAATAGAATCTTAGAATATTCACTGTCTCCCAACATTGGAATAGAGTCTGTCAATATGGTAATCTCCCTGCCACTGGAGATAGTTTCCTTTCTAGAAATGCTGCCTTGAATGATTGAGTCGCTTTGGGTTTTATTTGGATATAATGTTGTTCACGTGTACCAGGAATATGCAATCCAATGGAGAATTTTTCCTTTACTTGTGGGACACTGAAATGATGCTCTAAATCAGTGGCTCTTAAGTTGTGGGTCATGACCCCCTTGAGATTGCATATCAGATATTCTACATATCAGATATTTACATTATTCACTACAGTAGCAAAATTACATTTATAAAGTAGCAGCAGAATAATTTTATGGTTGAGGGCCGCTACAATATGAGGAAGTGTATTACAGGGTCAAAGCTTTAGGAAGGTTAAGTACCAGTACTCTAAATGAAAGTCCTAGAACCAGCCTTTGAAGCAGCTTGGCTCTGACCCGCTGATACCCTGCTGTCCTCATTTAGCTTCTGGGAAAATACACAGACGCTGGAATTGTTCTTCCCCAAGACTGGTAAGAGAAACTAGAATCTGTTCTCCTCAAGTGGAGTCTAAGATACTGAAGCTTGTTCACTAGTCTCCTACATTTCTGTGTAGGATCTATCATATCAATAAAGAAACTCTTCAACTTACCTAGCTTGATTATAAGAATCCAATTTCTAGAGGGGTCTTATACCTTACACAGAAAAAACAAACAAACAAAAAAAGGCATGCTAAGCAGAAGGGCCCAAAACAAACAAAAAAACAAACAAACAAAAAAAAAAAACCAAACACCTGAACAGCCAGCCTCTGTGGTACACCCTACTTGTCTATTTGCTTTAGGTCAGACCATTTTTATCCATCTCATTTTTCAATGACATCCTGACGAACATTATTTCTCATCACCCTATATAGAAAGACACCAACAGACCCAAAAAGAGATTCTAACCACATCTATCTTGGTGAACCAATAAGTTTACTAAGGTTACTTACGAAGTAGGAGTAACTCAGTAAAACCCCTACCCAAGCATGGACGGTCATTTCCCAAAGCCTTATTATCACTGATGTTCTCTGCACACCTTACTGTCAATTAAAACACCAAATGCTTGTTTCCTCGGAGCGATTGTTGACCATTTATACAACCTCAGGAGAGGTCTCTAGAGTCTTGTGGGTTTTATAAGCCTCCTAACCCTCCACATTCCCTCCATAAGGGAGCTAATAGGCCCACTATTACTAGAATCTCATGGGAGTGATCACAGCTGTTCTGAGTCAATATGGCAATGATAATGCCCAATAGGGAGGAAACATCTACACAACAGTTTATACTTGGCTGCCCATGCTTCATCAAACACAAGCATAAAATGATATTTCACTGAGTCTTCATGCCTTTGATCTGAAAGACCCTGTATTGTGTAAAACTATGATCAAATACATTTTTATACTTTTCTCTTGTTAATCTTTCTTTCGTTGCCGAGGTATCAGCCATCACCCTTGCAATGTGAAGCAAAGCAATTATCTTCTTTACTCTAGCCACAGAGTGCACAAGCAGAAATACAGACAGGACCCCAGTGCCATTATGTGTGCATCTCTTTCATTCCTTCAAGTGTACTTCTGTTCTGTTTAGCCATGGGAGTTTTGATTCACTTCTCAGTTTCCATGGGAAGATGTGGACACCAAACTTAACAGTGTTTGTGCCTTGGAAGTCAAGGCTCTCAAAGCAGTACCTAACACATCACTACATGGCTGTAACAAAGCTAAATTCACTTGACAGAAACAAGCTTGATTCAAATACAACCAGAATCAATCAGTTGTGCTGGGAGCAGAATCCTACCATATGAATGTAATCCTTCCCAGAAACCACTGAGAAAAATGAACAGAGAGGAAATGGTGCCTCAAAGAAGAAGGTAGAAGTTCTCCACAGTGGAAAGAAGTCCACAGGGTAATTCAGGGCAGACAGAGCAACTGGCTTCCATCACAGTTGAAGTGGATAAAAAGTGGAGCTTTCCCCATTTTCATGAATCCTGGGTAAGACGTACCAATAGTAGCAAACTAAAACTTGAAAAAGTGAGTGAATACTAAAATTTATAAAAAATTGTCCATTTCATCAAACGATAAAGGCTTAAGCCACAAAGATATCTATCTACCACATTTCGCTGAAGATGACACACCATTTGCTATACCACACACTATTGTTTTATACACAACTAAGAGAGAAAAACATAACAATTGTTATATGCTTTTAGCTCTAAAAATGTCAGCCAGGAAGTTGTGAAGATGTCTATATCTGGAAATCAATAAATGATCAAAAAAATTATACCAGAGACTCTCACATGGGTTTTACTAATTTCACTTAGCAAATGAGGTTTAAGTCAGTTAAATGAGGATTTAAAAAGCACAGAGTAGGTACTATCCTCCACAGGGCATGCAGGATATATATCTTCATATTTTTAGAAATTTATAGGATTAGAAGACATAGTTGCAATCACATGTTCACAATCTAAAAAGAATCTTTTTAACACTTATAACTCAAAACCTTCCAACCTCAGGACATTTGTGTGATTACTTTCCTTTATCTTGCTAATTTTTATCCATATACAACTATCTGGCTCTTCTTTTAATAACAGACAAAGGAGCCTCGATACCATCTTATGGTAAACACTTTTTTTCCTTCAAACACTATATCTTGAGGATGAGACATTGACTCCGTGGGAAGTGTGCTTAATGTGCAACCATAAGAACCTGAATTTGGATTCCTGGTACCCATATAAAAAGATAGTCATGGACACATGAGCCTGTAACCCCAGCACCAGCCTAGCAGAGTCAGGGACACTCTGAAGCTCACTGGCCACCAGCCTAGCCAAAGATCACTAGGAGACCTGTCTAAGGTAATAAGATAAAAGGTGACAGAAGGGGATATCCACAGTCCTCTTCCAGCTTCCATGTGTGTGCATTGACGTTCACATAGACAGATATGTACATATGTATTACATATACATACCCAAACTGCACCACAATAAAGCCTTTATTTCCATAGTAATTTTAGAAACTGTCCTAAAAGAATAGATGCAATAAGAATATCACTTTGGCTGGTTTATTACCCTGGCTCCAGTTTTCAGTTTTACTATCACAAGGATATGTTGAATAAATGAATATATCAAAACTTGCAGGTTAAATGGTTTCCCGTTTAGTTCTCTATTTAGCTGACAAATTTTTCTCTAAATGTTCTGGGCATATGTGAGTAGAAAGACTAATGATATGCAAAGCAATCCCAGAGGCATGTCTATGAAAACTGAGGCCAACAGGTGCTCTCTGGGCCCCACTCATCTGCTAAGTGAACAACGTAGGAAAGGTTCCTTTGAAATGGAATGGTCAGGTTTGAGGGGTAGAAATAGGTAAATATTGGGGAATGACCGCCCTGCTGGAAGAAAGCACTGAGGTGATTCAGGGCCAGAAACAAACAGGAGAGATCATTACATACTTGGAGAAAAGGCGAGAGTCACGTTTGACAAGGTAGAATGCTAGATTGAAGGTGCACTAGGGAAAGAGACAGCTACTCTTGAGCCAAGGAAGCTTTAAGGGCTTTCTCTTTTCGGATTCCTTCCAAGTTTGGTGAGCTTTCATTCCAGGGAAGAGAGAATGGAGGAGCTATGCCAGCAGCTCTGTACCAGCCTGCCTGTCACCCTTGTGGTCTCTTAAGGCACGTCATAGCCACACATCCTACCACAAAAATGGACCATAAGTTGTCTTAAGAAAGCAACTGCACACCATAATTGACTGCAAGGAAGATCCAAGGGAGGTGTTTCTCTGAAACCCAGAAAGGAAGTAGTGATGTAAGGCAAGAGAAGGAACGCTGAGGACCTGGTCAACAAAGCCAAACACTGCAGTTCAGCTTGGAAAGGGATACCAAGAGAGAGCCAGAGAACTGCATCCCCCAAGGTTTTTTTTTCCTTGGGGAGTGACATGCCTTCCCAGAAACCCCATGTCACATCCAACACAAATGTGGCCTTCCATGCAAGGCTTTTCATCTGCTCACTCTGTCTGAAAGACTTAGGCAAGTTTCTGTAAACTATGCTGAACGTAAACTTGAATTTTCTCTGGAAGTTATATTACTGAACAGTTGTCACAAGGTGATGATCAAAGAACGAACATGGTATTGAATATCTAGCGGGGAAGCATCATAGTGTTATGGCAGGCAAGGGATTAATAGCAACAATAACCCATCTTTCTGGGTTCTGTAATAGTTTTGATATTTATTATCTTTTAGAAAGATATAATTGACTTTAGTTCCCTTGAGAATAAGCCTTCCTTTTTCTCCCTAAAATCTGAATTTGCATTTTTCATCTTCTTATTAAAATGGGATCTACAAATTAGCTTGGACTCCGGCCCTGAAAAACCCCCATCTGACCCTGGTTGAGAGTCTTGCCTGCCAGGTTCAAGGGCTGAGGTCCTAGTTGTTCGGAAACAGAGGAGCCTAGAAGATGTGCACTAATCAGCTCCTTTGGTAATTTGTCTGAGGATGAAGATAAATCTTTACATATCACCACTGAGACTTTATCTTCCACAGGCAGTGTTGATAATTACTTGGGAATTAAATGTCGTCTTTATTTTTTTAAGATTATTTTTCTACTTCGCCATCTTGCTGGGGGAATTTATCGGCTGATTCTCCATTTTGAAACAGAAAAGACTTGCCTGTAAAGTATCACTGTTTCGCACAGATCGAAGATTCTTCCCCAGCATCGTGACAGTATTAACACATCACAACCATTCTATGCACATCACTCTTCCTGGGCTTGGCTATGGGCACAGATTAATAGTCGTCTTTGCATTATGCAGTGGAACTTAATTTCTATTTGAATGTTTAACACCATTGTAATGATTTTATTGCAATTAAGAATGATAAATGTTTCCCTTCCAGTCTCAAAAATCAATATGCTCGAAGTGTAAGAGATAGGGGGAAAGGAAGTGGTTAGTAGAACTGGGAACTGCCCAACAACAATGCGGAGACAAAGGAAAGCTGACATGCCCCAGCATGGGACAAGAGCCTACTATGTGATGCATGCTGGGATAGATGTTTTCACAATAGAAACAAATATATGGTAGCAAATGCTACAACATAAACAGTTGACATTTAGTACTCACTCATCTTCAGATTGTGTTTCCCACATATTCCTAGCTGATCTCTTCACTCCTTCTGTGAAGTACATGTGTTTCCGTTTCTATTTCTGTCTATAAACAAAGAGTAAAGGTGCAGAGAAGTTAAGAAACTTCCCCACAGTCATAAAAATTTTAAGGGGAAAACTTTGACCCTGCCCCATGCCAATGCTCAAAAAATAATAATAATCTAGAATTGAAATGATTTATTTGGCTACTTTACTGGGTTCTTATCCAACAGCCTTTCAACCCTTATTCCTCTCTAATCCCTTCCAACCCACCCACCTACCCACAATACGAGGTAGGAGATAAAGAGGGTTAGAGGGGAAAGGCAGTTTAGACTTCTTTAGACTATTCCCTGCTGATTAGGGACATTGAGTTCCTTGGGGCAAGTCCAATCTTAGACATTAGACTATCTGCAACTTCCTCTCATCTCTTTGCTCATGACCAGTTGACAAACCGTGACAGCAGGAACCAGCAGCAGCCTCCTTGGAGCATCCCCACCCCTCTTGGGACCCAGACATTTGTACCCTCTGAGAAGATCCTAGAATTCCAAACATAAATTATCTGCAGCTAAGCAAAAATTGCATCCCTCCTAGTGCATAAGACAAATCACAGTCACCTGCTGAGAAGCAACCTCTTATCCCACACCTGGGATTAAAACGAAACATACTCACATAGCATAACTATGTGGTTTAAAGAAACCAAATTGCTCACTACAATCTAATATTCATTTTATTAGTTTCTTACCACAACAATACAAATTCCTACACGCTTCCATCCATTCATTATCTCACTATTTTGTAGGTCAAAAAATGGGGAAGGGGGTCCATAGAACTTAAATAAATGCTCAGGTTCTCACAATCTAACATCAAGATGGCTGCCAAGCTGGGCTGATGGGAAACTCCAAAGAACCCACTTATTCCAATTGTTGGCAGAATTCAGTTCCTGGATATTATAAGATGCGGATTTTCATCTCATTACTGTCTGTCATCCAGGACCTGTTCTCAGCTTCCCCAGACTTCCCACAAGTCTCTGAAACAAGGGAACCTCCATCGTCAGGGAGGGAGCAGAAGATTGCTTCCTTCACACTTGCAATCCCTGACATCTCCCGTCACTACCAGCTGGTAAAGCTCTGCTTTTAAATTATTCATATAGTTACGCTGAGTCCATTTAGAACATATTCCTTTTGACGAACACAATGATAAACTTGGTTGTATCTGAAAAAAAAATCCCTTTATGGAGAAATACACACAACTGGGCATATGACAAGTGGTCGTATTTATGATGAAGAAGTACACTGTAAAAAATAATAACAATCAGAGGCCAAAGGAGGAAAAAGTATCTTGGCATTCTCTCTACCACTGTCAGTACTATCCTCAGTGGCATATAAATGTTCTTTTACTGTTGTTAATGTTAGTTGATTAATAAGCTCTTCTCTAAGCAGTTAGTTTGCTTACAATGAAGAGTTATGTAAATCTGAATATACTGTACATGACAATTAGAAATCATCATAACAAGAGAAAACCAGGGCCACCTGCTGTGGCCAGCACATGAACAAGAGAGAACAGCAGGGGAAAGGAGCAATGGAGGTGGAGAATGTCTGTTATCAAAGGAAAAATAACTCCTTGTGAATCTTAACAAGGAGACAGATATTCTGTGCTGGGAGAAAAGATGGTAGGCTATGAAATTTTAAGCATTTTTAACTCCAGGACTGTCCCTAGTTTCTCCAATAGATAAGTGAAAAGAGACAGTTGAAGCAAAGTGTTAATTCTATAAAATTGTGCTTTGACTCTCTACAACCTTGATTAAAATATAAATTTGGTTTTTCTTTGAAATTTTTATATACAGACAAATTGTAGTAACATACTAGACTTACCAGAAAATAACCTCAATACTTCCTGTTAATACAAATGTTCAAACTGATCATCTAACTGATACTTCTAAACCAGTAGATAGATATAGATGTACATGTCTTCTAAAGCTCAGGGCTCAAATGAGTGAAAGCAAATCACATGTTCCTGTTAACCAACCAGGCCCTGCTCTGACAGAAAAGTAAACAGGGATCCCTTAAGTGATGGTGAAAGACAAGACCTAAGTTAACCAAATTTTCTAATGTTCCTTTCCTATTCAAAATTGATCCTATTTCTAAACCAAACTTTTCATCTCAAATCTCGCACCAGTGACCAGGATGGCTTTTTACAGAGAGATAAGTGATAGAGAGGATGGGATCAATATATGATAGATAGATAGATAGATAGATAGATAGATAGATAGATAGATAGATAGATAGAGGTAGATTTTGATTTGTGTATAAATGAAGGACCTTTAAAGGTGGGGCATCCATCAGTTGGTAATCTGAACCTTTGTTCATAAATGGTATGTGGCCCCAAGCAAGGGAGTCATACCTTCCTCAACCCCTCCTCTTCTCCCTACTTCAACTTGTAATAGAAAGTTGAGTTGACTTTAAGAAATAACACCTTCCTGGGCAGGTGAGATGGCTCAGTGAGCGAAGCATGTGCCCTTCTCCTGGATCCTACATAAAGGTAAAAAAAGAAAATTGATCTCCACACAGAAGCTGTGATGCATCCATGACCCACTCGTACACCATATACAAACACAATAATAATAAATAATTTTTAAAGAAATAAAGAAGTTGAAAGGGGAGAGGGAGAAGTAGAAATTATTCAAATACAGAACCTAAGTATAAAATTGCTTTTAAAATATTTTGAAGTTTTGAATAAACTATAAGATATTAGAGATTGCTATCCTAAGCAAAGATGGGCTTCTTCCTTTCCACTACCTTGGAAAAATCCCTCTGCCTCTTCACAGGTGCCCCTGCTTTGGGTACATAAGCTACACCTCCTGAGAAAACTCACTCAATGAGATGGAGGCAGAGTCAGCTTTGCCATGATGCATTAGAAAGCTCCAGGAATGGGGGAAATGGGGTTAGGGGTGATGAGGTTAAGAAACTGAGCCCTCTACCCTGACCTGTGAAAACAAGGTTTTCATGAGAAATGAAAATGGTCAGCTATCCCACCTTTTGGCAACTCAGACAACTGTGAATGGTAAAGAGTTAAAGTGAGATGAAGAGCAAAGGGAGGTCTGAATCACTGAAGCTCAGTCTACTTTTAAGCTGTGTATTAAAAAGGCTCATCACCAGGCTCCTAGAGTAGACTTTTTGGAAGACAGATTCTGGGACTACAACGGGGTTAAGATTGGTTCCAGGTAACCTTTCTTCTCTTGATGACAGTCCAGGGAATCTGAATCCCAACACCAGTAGAAAGGTTACTACTGATGGTCGTTGATGATAATGGCTCCATGGAATCCAGTCTGACACAGGTACTGTCCTCGTCCCTTGATATTGTAGATTTAAATGTGGCACTGGTACTGCTTACTTAGCTATTCCATGGCTTTTTCCACATTCTTTAGACTATTCTCCTTCAATGGCCTTGGTGCTAAAGTTGGTGTGACAGCCTTCCTGTTCCACTTCCCAGGGATAGCTTGGGTTCCTTACAGAGTCCTATTTGGACTTCCCACTGGGGAGGCATGACCTCAGAACTCATTCCAGTTAACAATGACTCCAGTGTTGACGTTTGGTCTGTTGCTATGCATTGTAGCAAGTGGAGAAGAGGAAGGAGAGAGGAGGGACCAGGTAGAGGAGGAAGAACAAGAGAAGAAAGGCGAAGCCACCATGAGGGGAGATGGACCATGAGCACATGGCCAGGAGAAACAGCAGGTATCTGGGGTACACCACTGGAGAGGTAGCCAGGCCAGCAGTTAGAAGAGTAGATTGGGGGTAACCCTCCCCCCAGAGTAGGAGGAACAGATGGCGGGGACTACCTCTGCATAAACAAGGCCGTGCAGCTGCAAAGGCAACTCCTGCAGGAGGACCTAATCGAAGACTGCCTGAGAGATCAAAGATTGCTGATGCAGACAATGCCAGCCAATTAGGAACTGCTTCTTGGAAGAGATGCTTGCTGGGTACCAAAGGGATGCAGGTGGAGGGTATAAAAAATGCTCCCCCAACCCCCTGTAGATTATTAAGGGAGCTTGCTGAGGACTGCTCCCAGAGTCTGTACCATTGATTCTGCGCCATCTCATCTCTAACCCCCAAGAGTAAGGAGGGTTGGGCAGTGAGCAGTCCAAGGCACAGGCAACACCCCAGTAATTGTCAAACCTAAATAAAATAACCATAGTTTGAGTCTCATTTATTTGTAAACTAGTCAAGTCAGGGATACGCTTAAATTGGTTGTACCACACTCCAACATGCAAATCGGCTAAACAGCAACCCTCCAGGATCTCTTGGCTACAGGCTTTATCTGCTCTCACACCACAGTAATTCTGACTTTGGGGCCCAGAAAAGGCCACCGCTCCATTCCAAACCTGAGGTCCAGCTCCTCACCATGACCATTACCTATTTTAGAGGTGCTTGAGTTGTTCTCTGCTGGTTTCCATTTTACTTGAAAACCACACCAGATTTTGGGGTCCTGGGGGTGGAGGTAGTCAGCAGTAATAAGAAGCATCCTGCAGTTGGAGCCTTCATAATGAAAATCAATAGAGCTATAACACTTCTCCTGAGCAACTGTTCTATACACTTGGTCTTACAGTTCAGGGTGGGAGTCTTGCAGTAAAGACTTCTGCAATACCATCAGTCCAAAGATACATGCTTGGAATTTGTCATCCTGAAAAAGGGATGTGTACATTTGTTGCATGTCTTTGCTTGAGTGAAGACTCACTAATGCAGCCATAGTAGAAGGTGTTCTAGGTGGTCAGTGAGGGCTGGGGGTATGGGAGAAAGATATTAAGGCTGAATTGAGAAGAGGTGAAAGAAATCAGGTTTTTTTACAACTTAGACACTTCACTCCTCTTCCATTCTTGGCTCTGCCAGTGAACATTTCTTTATCCCATCATCCTGTAATTTTGCCAAGGGCATAGTTCTTAATGGAGAACACTAAGACATCAAGATTGGCATGCAGGGAGATCAACAGGGAAGAAACAGTAAGAAATGTACATTTCACTTGATGATGATTGTCTTAGGGATGATAGGACATCGTATGAAATATAGATTTCTTACTGTTTCTTCTCTAGTGATCATCCTGTATGTAAGTCCCATCATCACAGCTCCTTCACAGTGGGACATGAGTTGTCTTCCACAGGGATGTAAGGACAGGAGCCCATGGTGCTTGCAAGCTGCTCACATCCCTCAAGAAGAAGAAAAGGAAATGTCTAGATCGATAGCCTCCACAAAGAGTAAAATGAGTTAAGATAGAGTAGACAAATGTGACCGTGCCCCTGCATGCACAGTCAGTTAAAGCTCAGCTCCCCTGTTGGGATAAAGGCCAGGCAACAGCTCTGTGAGGACCCCAGTGTCCAGCTGGTGTTGTACTTAAAGAATGATCATCCTCAATAAAGATAACACTGGAAGAAGATGCACCTAATCCTGTAGAGACTTGATGCCCCAGAGAAAGGAAATACCTGGGGGAGTATGGTACCACCCTCTCAGAGGCAAAGGGGAGTGGGAATAGGATGAAGAACTCTTGGTCTCTCAGGGGGGACCAAGAGGGAGGCAACATTTGGGATGTAAATAAACAAGACAATTAATTTTTTTAAAAAAAAATAATAAATAAAATAAAGATAACTTCAACTTCTGTCTAGTTCTCACCACAAAAGACTATACAAGACAGCATGTCCCTCTCTTGATACAACTCCTCCCACTTGGGGGCTTTTCTCATTCTTCCTTTAAAACAAAAATAATTACCTTCACTCTGCTCCCTCTTTGACCACATCCTTTACTCTTCTTTGGTTTGACAACACACTAGGAAGCAGCTGGTTCCAGGCAGCTTTAGTGACCATTAATCATCCTGTACCTTAGCTCTCCGCATTGAGAAGGAACCGTATCAAGAATGTTAATTAACTAATTAATTACTTAAAAATAAATAAATATCTCTTTTATTACTTAAACTGACAGTTCTAAATGTACTGTATATTTACCTGCAGATAAGATTTTCAGCTAAGAAAACTTAGGCTGTGTTTCTGCTTGACTAGATATTTGTTCTCTGTGGCGTCCCATTTACAACGACTTCGATAGGAAATTGTCCCCTGTCCCAAGATGAGGACCTCCCCTATGCTAAAGCTTCTTTATTTAGTCAATTCTAAAGTCACTTATGAAACTGTGTTGTAACTCCACCGCCATAGGTAGCTCCTATCCATCCCTACCAACTGATACAGTCTGTTTTCCTGCTGATCAAGATATCACTTCTATGTCTTTAGATTTTTGAATAAGTTCATCTCCTTTGGCTTAACAATAAGTAAAACATGCTACCCTGATAATGAAGATACTACAGGAGTAGGAAATGACAGGGAAGAACAGACTTGTTCTTAAATTATAGCCAAAGCCTTCAATAATGCCGTGACCTTCATGGTAGGCACACTCCCATGGATAATTATATACACCTTTTTCCTCTTGCCTCTTATAATGAACTTAATAAAAGCCACATAGCTTCTAGCAGAGAAGATTTTGAAGCACAAAATATTTCACAGATCATTTTCTTTGTACACCGTGGCCTATAATTTTTGGCAACACAGTAAACGGAGAAATTAACAAGAGTATTGATGAGAGCCTTAATTAAATGAAAATGTCAGATTAAAACACTCAAATTTTAAAAATGCACTTAATATCAGGCATGGTGGTATGCACATATAATCCCATGGCTGAGGAGGCAGAGGTAGGAGGGTCAAGATCATTGCTGCTGCATGAAGAGTTCAAAGCCAGACTGGGCTATTAGAAACCCTACTTCAAAAGAACAACATCCCCTCATCAGGAAGTACATAAAAGTCGGCTTAAATGAGTCAATTAATTTTAAAATAATCATGTTTTGAGATGTTTATTGTCAACTCAAAAGTAAAAAATTAAGGAAGAAATATTTGATAAATTCCAAGAAAAAAGAAATGAGGTATCTGGAGGTAGGAAGAGGTAGGAAAGGGGCAGTGACTAATTCTGCAGGCTTAAACAGTGAGCATTTCAGCCACTGTAATAAAACATTGTTCTGGCACCATCTGGACACATTTTTACAACAAGTAAAAATAGATAAGAGATTATTATAAACTTATTAGAAAACAGTCATCGGTGTTTGAGTCTTGGCATCTGGAGAAGGAACAAAGCCTCCACAAAAGTTGTTGAGAAATAGCAGAGGATAAAGGATGCCTGAAAGTTTCTCTTTCTCTCTAGCCCCGCCCCCAGTTCCCTTTAGTTGGAGATCTCAAAAGTCTCTCAAATACCCACTGTAAGAGTCCAACTGTATTAGGTGAGACAAGCTTGGAGAGAAAGACCCACACACACACACCGGTGACAACTTGGATTAATGCTGCAGAATTAAAAGCGAATGTTGACTGTTTACTACCTTGATCTCTAAATGCTCTGAACATTGAAACTTAAGTCTTAAAATACATAAATTCTTGATTTATTCTTTCTAATTTTACAGCAAAGACCAATAGTAACACAGCCAAAAAAAAAAAAAAAAGAAGGAAGAAGAAGCATTAAGTACCAAAAGAAATGCTATGAAAATGCCAAAACCAGACTCTGGGACATTTTGTCACCATGCGAGGAGCTGATGGAGTATCGCTGAGTAGAGTCTACGTGTTGACAAGCTCTGTCAGGCCTCCTCAGGAAGAGAAAACTGCCCTCCAGCTGAGCATCTACTACCGCCCCCCCCCACCACGTGAGTCTCCCGTCTGATCTGATATAAAACCTTGTTTACTTAACCAGAAAGAATTTGTTAGAAGTAATTTTGAGGTTCTCAGAATCAATGAAAGGTTAGAAAGTCAGCCTCAAAACTAGACAGGAACCAAGAGGTCAAAAAAGATGGCTGAGATTAAGTCTGGATATCCATATGCCTTGTGGAAGTAAAAGATCCAAGGCAGGTCATTCCCTGCCCCTGCCCCTGCCTCTGCCCCATCTCTTAGACCACTGTCTAAGCTCAGGAAAAGCAGGCTTCTAACAGCAGTCCTATCCAGTAACAACTGATGACGTCACACTAGAATGAAAATAAAGCCCCAAACTATCTCACAGCCTACAGAGAATAGTTGAGCCAGTCCCAGCCGCCTCCCGGTCCTCATTCTCCTCCCCGCTCACCCTCTCTTTGCTCTCTCTATTGCCTTCACTGAGGACCCAGCACATACCCATCTTACAATCCAGTCTCAGGACCCATGTTCCTAATTTTTCCTCTGTCCAGAAAGATCTTTCCCTGCGACCTATGACTGGCTCTCTCCACTTAAGTCTCAGGTCACATGACTTCTACTCAGAGACTTCCTATAAGCAGTCCACTAGTCCATCATTTTCATAAGTACCAATTCCCTAGCTTTATGTTTTCCAGTTTTGTATTTACAGCCACCATCAATAGATAAAATGATCTTCATGATTAGCTTGACTATGGCATGATTGTGTTTGTTTCTCTTGGATCTTTCTATAATGAAGGTAGAGACCATGTGTAAGCAATGTTGACTATTTCTCTACTATGCCTTCCTCCCTGCATGGCATGCTACATTTCTGAAGAGTTATGGGTGGTGCACGCCTTTAATCCCAGTACTCGGGAGGCAGAGGCAGGCAGATTTCTGAGTTCGACACCAGCCTGGTCTACAAAGTGAGTTCCAGGACATCCAGGGCTATACAGAGAGACCCTGTCTCTAAAAACAACAACAAAAAACAAACAAAAAAAAAAGTTATGGGTCTCATCATTAGCTATGAGATCTTGTCGGGGAAGGAAGACCTTCAGAATGCTTTTGATCCTTCCCAATCTCTGTGCCCTAAAACCCTGCCATGTTCCCCTCGTGGCAATGTCCTCAGCACATAGTTAGTGACATGAATTCTCTTCAGCTGTGGACAATTCTTTATGAACTACTAGAGAAGCAGGCTGTACCTACAGAAAGCAATTTTCTGAGATGATTCCAAATCAGATGTCATAAGATGATAATATCTAAAATTTAAAAAAAAAAAAAAGCCTTCCCAAGAAAGCTCTGAAAACATGACAAGCATTCAGGAAAACTTAGGACCTTGAACCTCTTTTAGCCAAGCATCTACCTCCAACAGTATGATGTGTCTGGGACGTTCATGTAAACCACCAGACTTGGCACTTGGATGCAGGGACCTCCCCTGAACCATCCACCCTGAGGAAGGCCAGGCAATAAGAGACACTGCCAGGAAACTCCTTCAAGGAAACTGAGTGAAGAGTTCCTCTGGTCATAAATAAATAGTTCAGCTGAACAATTTCAATTGTGTATGTAATGCAGCTCAGATAGAGACCATAATTACACTCTGGAACCTAGACAGTAATAAAAAGCTCCAGTCAGGGAAAAGAATGCTTGCTTGCCATGGTTTGACAGGCAAGCAACAAACAAGAACCACTTTTTCACCTTTTATTCAATAAAATCAGCATATTAAATATTCAGATTGGGTGTCTCCATTAAGCAATCCACTTCTGCCTCTCCTCCCTCCCCCATCCCCACCTCTGCTTGTTTTGTTTTCATCAAGCCAGCCAGGAAAGGAAAAAAAAAAAAGAAGAAGAAGAAGAAGTGTGTGATTTGACTTTTAATGATGCTGTAGCTATGGAAGTGCCCAGCTGTATCAAGAGCAGCCTGCCTAGTCCACAGGGGTTCAGTGATCCTGGAGCCTGGCAGGGAGACAGGTTGAAATGGACCTGTGTCAGCAGGGAGAAGCGCTCCCCTCCCCCATGCTGCCGCTGCCCCTCAGTTTCAATCGAGTCTATGGAGGAGAGAGGTGGATACCACCCCACTCCCCTCCCCCAGCACACACACACACAACACAGCCAGTGGAAAGACACCTGGCCTGAAGATACAGATAACTTAAATGTGCTGAGTTGTGAACTGTGGTTAATGAAGTAGCATCCTGGAAACATGGATAAAAGGAGGAGGGGTGGGGGAGAGAGAGGCTAAAAGGCAGCATGATTGGGGCTTACATCACAGTAACTAAATGAGGATCTGACAAAAATCTCAAAGATAACTGACTAATCTCTGAAAGACACTGAGAAGGGGTACAAATATTTACTTGGACAACCAAATTGCTGCCTGCCTGTGTCCTTCCCTCCCATTTGGAAGAGGGTTTGGACCCCTCCATTTTTATCTGCCATAGAAAGAAAGGGTGACAAATGGACAGGAGAAAGGGTGTTGGAAATGTCACCTTTCTCCAGAATGAAGAGGGTGGGCGTGGAGAGAAGGATATTGCCACAATCCTTTGTCAGCCCTGGTGGCAGCAACAGGCTTTATCATTGGCTCTGCCTGTGACAGTGACCACAGAGATGAAGGTCACAGAGCAGGCAGGACTGGCGGGTGGGGGGAGCATCCTGAGGAAGGACCATCAAGTTGAAGGACCATCCTCTGAAGTATGGGGAAGGATAAGGTCAACATCAATGTAATGAGCATTGCTTTGGCAGAATGCAAATTGCAAGAATTTATGAAGTTGTTTCTGCTCACTGAGTAGATTCCAGATAAGTGGAGTGTTAATAGGGCAGGCGAGGTTTTCAGCTGTGCCAGCTGTTAGGAAGACGGCAGCATGCTCTTAACCCGGTATTTATTGGATGCTATTCATTGCTGTGACAGCGCACATGCGTATACAAGTGTGTTTATTCACAACATGCATAATCACTCTGTCACAACACAGACGCTCATCAGTGGCCCATCTTACCAGCAGAGGGGTACATCTAAAACCCAAAGCCCCTACGGGAAACTTACCCAAAGACTTAACAGATTTCTTCAGCCCCCACCCTCACCCCCAATCCCTTCCCCATAAGGAACTATGAGTTTCATATGGATGAAGATGGATAGAGAATGCTCCAGGCTCTGTCTCAAACATGAAGAATTTATCCCAAACAGTCTGAGTAATTTGCCTGGGAAGACATAACTGGCTGATTATTTCATGCAATTGTGGGGCTTTAAGGGGCTGCAGTGGAGTCCCCAGCACTCTGTGAAATATATATCTTGCAGAATCAGTGGCAAGGGGAAAACCAGGAAGCCCAAAGATAAATGGAGATTCTCTGAGTGCCCTTGAATATGAAATGTAGCACAGACTGGTTCTTCATATGCATTTAAAGAATCCCAGAAAAAAATGGCTGAGGACTTGAGAGGCTGGAAAAGCCAAAGCAATGTTGGAATGGCAAAGGAATTACTCAAGAATTTTATGCCTGATGAGGTCAGGAGGAAAGAGATGCATGCCCTTGGTACCTAACAGGTGCCAACTGCATTGTAGACCCTAATGAGGTCTCATATGCCTTCACTCATCTGATCACATACAGGAGGAAGCAGAGTTTCAAAGAATTTAGGATTAGAGGGGGCAGGTCTCAGTCTCATGAGATGGGATGGGGCTGGGTTTCAGCCACAGTTTTGGCTAAATGCCAGCCAGTACTCTTCTAAGAGTCTAAGGTCAGGAAGCTATTTGTTGAATAGATTTTTTTAGAGTCTTAGTCCTACCATGGACTGTTTGAGAAGCTAGACATAAATTTGGATTGCACAGGTGGGTACGAAAGGAACTGACCCATAGCTGAATTTATAGTGTGAATTCTGTGAGGTGTGACTACAAAGCCAAGTCCAGAGACTGATTCACAGCCCCACACACACATACCCACAGCCGGTCTCAATGTTTTATAGCAGGGATGTCCGACATTTGACATTGCAATATGATGCTGTTATCTACAAAGGTGTTGGGCTGCATTCATAGCTCTTCTGGGAAGCATGAGGTCCATGGGCCATAGATTGGACATGCCTCTTTTACAGTCACATGCCCTCCTAACCAGATTATAGCATTTATGGAAACTGCTTATGGCTGACTACAGCCACCAACCCCAGCACTGTCTGAGCCTCTCTTTCTCAGGTCAGATTACCTAGGCGTGTCCCTCCATACTCATTTGTCACCATCCTGTCCCCATTTCTTTTCAACATGTCTTTATCCTGATAGACTAAAGTTTATAAACAACCAGAGAAGCAGTACTTTGTCATACTGCCTAGAACTGCCTGTCACTAGTGAATGTTGTTGGAAATTCTAAGCCCAATCTCAGAGACCTGACTCTATCAGTGAAATGATGGGAGAGATGGGCACAGATTTGCACTGGGCCTGGAGCTTGGTTCTACTGCTGGCTGCCAAACTCAGGCATGATATGACCCTAGACAAACTTCCTAACTGCTATGGTTCTATTCCCTTATTCATTATTCAGGTACAGTGCTAGTCTAGACACATGCAGAAATGAGAGAACAAGGGTGCTAGGGTTGTTACAGTTCCCAGAGGAAAATTATTCTGCTTCAAATGTCCAAGACCCTTGTTAAGGATCACTGGCCTGGATCCCTTGTGAGTACTTCTTTTCTGACATTCTATTGACATACTTGGAGGAAGACTGTTGGATAGCAACTCCCTTCTCAGTCCTCCTAAGTCTTATCAGACAGCATCCAAAAGGCATGGTCTTTTAAATTTGTTCTGTTCTAAAACCAAGATAATGATAAATGAGACTCTGGTCCAACATATACCAACAGAACAGGAAACAACCAGCTCGGAACTCCAGACGACAGCCCTGTCCTGGATCCTGCTGCTGCTGACTACAGGGCTTACTGTTTGCCTCTGCAGTGACCTCTCAGACTGCCTGACTCCTTGGTCTCTTTTCTGTTCACTGCATCGATTACAAACTGTGTCCTTCAAACATTTGGAATTGTTATAAATGGGAGATGATCTCCTGGGGATTTCAGTGAGAAACTGCCAAATGCTCACATCTCAGTGCCCTGCACACATTCGATCTTTTGGAGCTCACACTGACGGTCACACCAAGGGGAGCCTGCAGGAAGGAGACAGAATGCTGCTGTAGAGTAATGCAGAGCAAATCCATGCTTTTCAGTCAACCACACGCACATTTATTCAGCAACTTGCCCCCCCCCCCAGCTTCTTCACTTACTGCCGCCAGTGAATCCAAATTAATGATCTAGCCAAAATCTTACACTCTTGGAACCATAATTATGTTAATCTTTTTCTCAACGCCGTCTTTTTATTCTCTGTATTTACATAAATTTCCAACTCCCGCCCCCCACACTCAATCCTTTAATTTCTCAAGCCTCCTGGCATTCCTGACCATCTACATTTCTAACCAGCTGGTTCTGACTTCTCTCTTCCCTGGGTATCTCCCTTCAACTGTTGTGTGTCCTGAGCCCAGAATAATAAGTCTGCAAATCCCTTTCTGTCTCCCATTTTAAGGAGGCTCTGAGGAGCAGGTGTTTGCTTCAGGAGCTGAAACCATCCTCAGACCAGCATCTGATTTATCTGGGCCTGCCTGGAAGGCTGGGAAGGGGTTCCTGCCTTCAGGAATCTGTAGGAAAGGGTTTCCTAATAAAAGAAAGAGCACAGATCACAGTTGCAGAGTAGTAACAACCAGTTTGCGTAATGCTGCTTTTCTTCTTTCCAGGACAAAAAAAAAAAAATAAACAGATAAATATAATAAGTAAGCAACAGCTATAAAATCTCTGAGGTGGGGACGAGAGCATTGGCCCCAGGTAAGAGCACTGGCTGCTCTTCCAAAGGATCTGGATTGCATTCCCAGCACCCAAATGGTGACTTACAACTATCTCTAACTCCAGTTCTAGGGGTTCTGGTGCCCTCTTCTGGTCTCTGAGGGCATCCACTATGTACATGGTGCACAGACACACATGCAAACAAAACACCTATATATGTAAATAAAAATAAATATTGAAAAAAATGATAGCAATTTATTTTTAAAAATCTGAGATAAGGACCCCATTGTCTCTGCCAGTGCCCAGAGCATGAAAGAAACTAGCAGATAAATGACAACTTAGACACCCTCCAACTAGTCCAGAAAAGAAAATGGTGAAGTAGAAGGTCCAACAAAACAGCAGGATTGGAGCACATAAGGGATTCTCTCAGTAACTTCACAGACAATACCACAAGTACAGTCAGAAGTAGGAGTGGCGGCACACACCTGCAAGCCCAATACTTGAAAGGCTGGGACAAGATTACTGTGACTATTTAGTCCAGTTTCGGCTGCAGAGTGAGACTCCGTTGAAAAAAGAAAAATTCAAAACCTAATCATAATAACAATAACAATAACAATAACAAGGGAAGAACAGACTGTTTCTTGGACTTGGACCTTTAGTTAAAACCATAAAGACGGGACTGAGAAATGGCTCAATAGCTAAGTGCTTGCCACATGAGTATGAGAACTGGAGCTTAGATTTCCCAGAACCCAGGTATGATGGCTATTCCTGGTTGTCACCTTGACTCTATCTGGAATGAATATCCAGAATTAGAAGGCTCACCTGTGATCCAGATCTTGAGGATAGAAGACACAAGTTTCTGACCTGGATCTTGACATGGAGATCTTGAGGCATAGTGGCCATGAAAAGCTTAGGCTCAGGCAAGGTAGTGCAAACCTTTAATCCCAGGAAACTGAGGCAAGGAGTCTGAATTCAAGGTCAGCCTGGGACAAAACAAGTCCCAAACCCAGGTATAGTAGGACACACCTTTAATCTGGGTCACACCTTCTGCTGAAGGCCAGACCTACATACGAATGTTGGAAGAAGGAAGATTCACTCTTCTTCTCCTGCTTTCATTTACTTGCCAGCACATTTGTCGGAATCTACTTCTACAGAAAACCAGCAGCCTGGTGGGACTGAGCAACTACTAGATTCTTGGACTTCCCATTCACAGCTGCCCATTGTTGGGTTAGTTGGACTACAGACTGTAAGTCATCGAAACAAACTCCCTTAATATACAGAGACATTCCATAAGTTCTGTGACTCTAGAGAACCCTGACTAATATACCAGGTAAATGTCACACAAGCATAGTGGCCCATCTGTAATCCCAGTTGAGAGAGTAGAGACGAAGCCAGTGGAATCCCCTATCTACAGAGTCTAGCTGTAAAGATGAGCCCAGCTGGTGGACGACATCTCTATGAATAGTAAACAATATAATGGAGGAAGATTCTCAGTGTCAATCTCGGGCTTCCACATGGATGTACCACACGCCAGCACACATGTGGGCTCACATGCATGTAGACACACACATGCACATATACTACACACAGACATAAAATATAGCCACCTAGGAGGAAGTACCTGCAAGCATTAGAACCAAAAGAACTACAAATAGTAAAACTATGTAAAATGTTGGTGGGGCTTTTGATGCCCTAAGCAGAGAGTGGGTTTTCAGAGAACAACAGCAAAGCCATCTCTTGCATATACCGTCAGTCTCTTTCTAAAGATCTGAAAGTATTCTCCAATTTCTATTAACATTCATGAAGGGCTTTTGGAATCTATCAGAAAACTCTCCTACTAACTAAAATTATTCATGCTGTACCCCAAATCCATTTATGAAGTGCCTTTAGTTCCTCAAAAGCAACTCTATTCCAATCTGTTTAATGATATAACATTCCCTAAAGGGTTTTCTATCTACCATTTATCTCCTGGGTTTCATATCCCTTGGTAGAAAAGATAAAATGCTATCACTGTGTACACATATTATCCAGCTCCAGGAATCCTAGGACCCCAGCAGAGCGCCACTTGGAATTGAAATGATGTGGGATGAGGTTCCTATGCCCTTATGCAAATCCAGTGTCAGTTCAGAGTCAGGGCCTCACTTTGGTTTAGCCAATTTAGCCTTATTTGTTTTGCTGAAGAATTTTAGAAAGATTAAAGCCTGACTCACTGCTACACCAAGCATTGTCATAAGTGAGCAACCATGAGGGTGAGCACTGAATGACTAACTTGTGGATTTCCCAGGACTTGGTTCTGTGAGTTTTCTTCTGTATATAGGAGCATCGGAGTGTAAACTGGATTAGAAACTGGATCCTCCCAGACTACTTTCCTAATACATGATCCTGCAGATATCAGCCTGAGAGCATCAGAAACCAGCAAACATTTCCATCCCAGAAAGGATATAATTGCTAGAAACCAAGTCTCCCTGACTTTGGGTTCAAGTATTCTTCATAAAAACTTCTAGTACTGGCCTTGGCTCCCCTGGAATAATATACACACCGAGACACAGTCTGCCTGTTGTAAGCTTGTCAATTTGTTTTTAAATATCTGTCCCACCCCTCCTCAGGCACTTCTGGAGAAATATTCTCTATTGCCACAGTTATTGTTTGTACGTAGTGAGTTCTAGACCTTTTAGCAACTGAATGAGCATTCGCTGAATGGAAATCTAAAGCCAAGGACAGAGATCCAGCACTGAACCCATCTCCATCAGCGTGACCAGGCACTGCAGCTTTCAGAGACTGGAGCAAGCAAAGTTATCACAGGGAGTTAGCTGGTTACGATAAAGACATTTTCAAAATAGGGAATGTGAATGACCAAGAATTAGATAGAAAGATGTTCAGCCTCATTACTAAGCAGAAAAATGCAAATTAAAACAAAAATGAAATATCACTTCACACTCGTCAGATTGGCAAATTTTAAAAATGTCTGATGATAGAAGTGTTAGCAAGGATGTGGGGGAATGGGAAATCATACTCTGCCAGTGGGAGTACAAACGGGTTTAACCGTTTTTGGAAAGAACTTTGGCAACGAAGAATAATGTTGAAGCTGCATACGCCTGCTACACAGACGTTCCTTCCCACCCAGTTTAGTATAGAAGCACACACATGCTCACAAGAAGTTTCCCCTGTGACATCATCGAAAGATTGTTTATAGTAGCAAAGGGGGAGTAAAAGAGACAGAAATCAAGTTCATATCTCTCAATAGAAAAAGTTGAATGCGTGTGTTATAATGGTGCACAAAATTTAACATGAACAGAACACAGATGTAACCCGGAAACAATCTGCTTAATTTTGAAAAATGTAGAAGAATGATTTTACTAGTATTTTTATATTTCTAAAAACAAGGTAAGCAATGTAAAGCTCTGAATATGGTGACGTATATATGTTTATGTATGCATATATGTATATACAATGTTTATATGACAGGTTTGCATGCTGAAAGTGTCAAAATATGAGTGGAAAGTACATCAGACTTCTCTAAGAGCAAGACAGAGGAACTTGACAAGATCAAGGTGAGAAGGAAAGTCCAGTGTCTGCATAACATTTTATAGTAAAAGGAAAACGCTGAAGAAAACATGACAAAATGTGAACAGGATTGAGTTAGAATGGCGTGTCGTAGTCTGTATGGTTCCTACTTTCCAGTATATTTAAAAATATTCATGTTTCTGAACAATAAATTATAATGATCACAAATAAAATTTGGAAAACCTAATCACTTTAACAAAACCTGTATTTAATAGTTTTACCTAAGGAATAATTTGTTTTTAATCTGATTTTCTTTTTATACATTTTATCTTGGATTACAATGGACTTAAAGAGAAGAGGCAAAATTGTAGAAAGTTACTTCCCTCAACTGAGAACCAAGTAGTCAAACATATGAGCCTAGGGGACATCCTGATTCAAAACGCCACATTTCACACCCTTCCCACCCCTTATAGGAAAGTAATTAAGGTACCTACTCTTGGGTTTCTGGATAGCATTCGATAATCATCAGAGGGAGATGTGCATAGAAGTAATATTGTAGCATGGTCTGGCTCCATCTGAAGGGTATGTGGTATCGATGGCTCTTGTGAATGCTGGGGTCAATCTTGACTACTTTAAGCCCTATATAGTGAATTTCTTCCTATCCCCACCTTCATAACTGGAAAGCACCCTAGTGAGTCACTTCAGATTTAGCCTAATGTCAATTGCTCTGATGGCAGAATCCCTCAGTAGATTCCTATGACATTTGCATAATGGTCATTTCATTTTCAATGTACCCCAGCCTTTACCAGAGTTCCTTCAGGTCAGCACCTGTACCTTTTGGACATATTCACCACAGTATTCTGGTTCCACTAGGCTCTTCTGGGGTTTTCCCTGCCCATCAGGCTCCCTACTGAACTCCAGTCTCTTACATGGAAAAACTAGGATGGCATTGATGAGCTTAGTCAGGTCTGAGAGAATTTGTAAGGTAAGGGTTGGCTATTCTTAGAGTCTCTCAGTGGACACTATTTGGAAAACATATGTGTATAATATCTATGTGAACAAATAAGTTAATATACACCTTTCTTTCCCCATTTATACACAACCACAAGGAACATTTACTAACTAAAGTATTTGATTTGTTGTTGGTGGTGGTGTTATTTTTAGTCTAGTGGTATCCATTAAAACAATTCTTTCTCAACTTGCTTACTTTCTCCCCATCTCATTCATCATGGTTAAGCTGTCCATTTGTGACACAACTAGTCTTGTCAGTGTCTGTTTTTTAAATATCATCCACAATCCAGTTGGCCTTCCTTACACAGGAGAAGAAGTAGAATTATGAGATATTAATACAGTGCACCAAAGCAATGCAAAAATACACTTGGGAAAGTGTCACACCATCTACATCCCTGCCCTCCTTCTCTTGGGGGGGGCTCTCTGTGACCCTTTTAACCACTAGTCCCCTTCTGTAACCAGTTTCTACCTCCTTCTTGTTTTGTCAGAATGTTTAAATTTTGTACATGTGTACATGCATCTGTGTGTCTCCTTGTTCTTTTCCTCTTAGGCAAAGGGTAATAAATAAGTTATGCATGCCAGCATATGCCTTTAATCCAAGCACTAGAGAGGCTGAAGAGATGCAAAGGGAAGAATAGCAAACTGACTTATTTGTTGCTGTTTCTGTGTATCTGAAGTTTCATTGTGGTATCTTGTTTTATGTACTTTCTTATGTTCTGGAGATAACCCCAGATCAATTAATAAAGGATGTCCTTTTAAATGGTTCCATAATATTTCACTATGTGCCTATTCCTAGAACTCTTCATAGCATTTTAGAAATGAACCAAATGCCTTTTAGTCCAGACTATCTTCGTAAGTATGAATTTATGAACCTCAGCCTTTGAAACAGGAAGGGTGCTTTCCTCACGTCCAAGGCAAGTATGACTACTATATGCTATCAAGCATCTAAGTTCTATACTCTCGGGTGCCTTGGTAGCAATACCCATCATCCTTTAATTTGCCCTCTAGAAACAGAAATTCAAAGAGATGGTAACAAACATTATACAAGTGTACTAAGTAATAAACTGTTGTTCCCACCAAGTCTCTGATCTGCTGGCCTCCACGGAATTGTGATAGGCTGACTTATAAAACTTGTAAATAAGTAAAGATCACACACACCTGATTATTCCTGATAGATGCACCATAGGTTATTTAATATTGAAACATACTGGGCCTGCAGGTATCACAATTTGATGGTGGTAAAAGACCAAGACTCCTAGATCAGAGAGAGGTAGCTTTACCACTTATAGCATAGCTCCTTGCTTACATTTGCCCTCCAAGATGAAATAGGTGATGAGTTGAGTCCCAGCTGTGTCTTGCACACAAAGAGTTTTGTTGCATGCAAAGAAAAAAAATGCTTAGGCAACACACAAAGCTGAGCTATGCAGCATGCATTCCACCAGCCAGTGTTTGGAGGTGCCTGTTGCTCAATATTGGGAAAACAAGGTGTCATTTCATACTTTCTTGGTTTTTTTTTAATTTTTTATTAGGTATTTTCCTCATTTACATTTCCAATGCTATCCCAAAATTCCCCAATACCCTCCCCCTCGCTCCCCTACCAGCCACTCCCACTTTTTGGCACTGGCGTTCCCCTGTACTGACACATATAAAGTTTGCACGACCAATGGGCCTCTCTTTCCACTGATGGCCAACTCGGCCATCTTCTGATACATATGCAGCTAGAGACACGAGCTCCAGGGAGTTCTGGTTAGTTCATATTGTTGTTCCATCTATAGGGTTGCAGATCCCTTTAGCTCCTTGGGTACTTTCTCTAGCTCCTCCATTGGGGGCCCTGTGATCCATCCAATAGCTGACTGTGAGCATCCACTTCTGTGTTTGCTAGGCCCCAGCATAGTCTCACAAGAGACAGCTATATCAGGGTCCTTTCAGCAAAATCTTGCTAGTGTATGCAATGGTGTCTTCATTTGGTGGCTGATTATGGGATGGAGCCCCAGATATGGTATTCTCTAGATGGTCCATCCTTTTGTCTCAGCTCCAACCTTTGTCTCTGTAACTCCTTCCATGGGTGTTTTGTTCCCAATTCTAAGAAGGGGCAAAGTGTCCACACTTTGGTCTTCGTTCTTCTTGAGTTTCATGTGCTTTGTATCTTGTATCTTGGGTATTCTAAGTTTCTGGGCTAATATCCACTTATCAGTGAGTACATATCATGTGAGTTCTTTTGTGATTGGGTTGCCTAACTCAGGATGATGCCCTCCAGGTCCATCCATTTGCCTAGGAATTTCATAAATTCTTTCTTTTTAATAGCTGAGTACTCCATTGTGTAAATGTACCACATTTTCTGTATCCATTCCTCTGTTGAGGGGTATCTAGGTTCTTTGCAGCTTCTGGCTATTATAAATAAGGCTGCTATGAACATAGTGGAGCATGTGTCTATCTTACCAGTTGGAACATCTTCTGGATATATGCCCACAAGAGGTATTGCGGGATCCTCTGGTAGTACTATGTCCAATTTTCTGAGGAACCGCCAGACTGATTTCTAGAGTGGTTGTAACAGCTTGCAATCCCACCAGCAATGGAGGAGTATTCCTCTTTCTCCACATCCTTGCCAGCATTGGCTGTCACCTGAATTTTTGATCTTAGCCATTCTGACTGGTGTGAGATGGAATCTCAGGGCTGTTTTGATTTGCATTTCCCTGATGATTAAGGATGTTGAACATTTTTTCAGGTGCTTCTCCGCCATTCGGTATTCCTCAGGTGAGAATTCTTTGTTTAGCTCTGAGCCCCATTTTTTAATGGGGTTATCTGATTTTCTGGAGTCCACCTTTTTCAGTTCTTTATATATATTAGATATTAGTCCCCTATCTGATTTAGGATAGGTAAAGATCCTTTCCCCGTCTCTTGGTGGCCTTTTTGTCTTATTGACGGTGTCCTTTGCCTTACAGAAGCTTTGCAATTTTATGAGGTCCCATTTGTCAATTCTCAATCTTACAGCACAAGCCATTGCTGAGATTCTATTCAGGAATTTTTCCCCTATGCCCATATCTTTGAGGCTTTTCCCTACTTTCTCCTCTATAAGTTTCACTGTCTCTGGTTTTATGTGAAGTTCCTTGATCCACTTAGATTTGACCTTAGTATAAGGAGATAGGAATGGATCAATCCACATTCTTCTACATGTTAACTACCAGTTGTGCCAGCACCATTTGTTGAAAATGCTGTCTTTTTTCCACTGGATGGTTTTAGCTCCCTTGTCAAAGATCAAGCGACCATAGGTGTGTGGGTTCATTTCTGGGTCGTAAATTCTATTCCACCAAGTCTACTTGTCTGTCACAATACCAGTACCATGCAGTTTTTATCACAATATCTCCGTAGTACAGCTTTAGGTCAGGCATGGTGATTCCACCAGAGGTTCTTTTGTCCTTGAGAAGAGTTTTTGCTATCCTAGGTTTTTTTGTTATTCCAGATGAATTTGCAGGTTGCTCTTTCTAATTCGTTGAAGAATTGAGTTGGAATTTTGATGGGGATTGCATTGAATCTTTCTAACATGCACTAGCTGGTTGTGTAAGAGATGGTGTTCATCGCTGCTGTTCTGCGTCTCTCCATCAGCTAGTTTCAGTGTTTGTATGTGACTGAGAGGCATGTTGACGTTGCTTATGGCTTGTCAGTTCATGTCATTTCCTCCTTTTTCTGTCACTTTTCCCCTTCATTCCTCAAGTCTCAAAAGATTTTGTATATTAGAAACATTGGCTTTCATCCACGACGTGTATTCTGAAGGTCTCCCCCAGTGTAACAGCTGTCTTTCTGCTTCCTCTGTGGTGCTTTGTGACATATTCTCACAAATCTCTATATAACAAAGTATAGTAATCTTTTGCCTTCTCGCCTTTATATTTTGAGACAGATAGAAATTTTTCTTTTCCCAAGATTGAAATGAGAGTTGACCAAATTTTATTCTAATAGCTCTATATTTTGAATTTCTAAAACTTAAATGTTTGGGTTATATAGAAGGGATTGATAGCGAGACGGGGGAGAGAGTGAGGGATCAAGAAAGCTAGAAAGAGGGAGAGAGAAGGAAGGACTATTTACTGGTTGGAGAGTGGAGAGAAGTGGAAAGAGGGAGATGGAAGGAGGGAGGGAGAAAGGAAGGGGGAGAGAGAGAGAGAGAGAGAGAGAGAGAGAGAGAGAGAGAGAGAGAGAGAGAGAGAGAGAGAGAAGATATTTACTATCAAAATCAGTTCTTTGATTAGCTGAACAGGCCCAAAACATGCCACCTTGTGACTGGAAGATCAAGGAATCTGGCACTGCCCAAAGTCACTGCCCAGAGACCTCAGAAGGCAGCAAAAGGTTGAGGAGCTACAAGGTTCTCTATGAAAAATCTCAGCATTCAGAATCTAGAAAAACTGGGGTCCTAACATTGAAGGGAGGAAGAGAAAAGGATGCTATGGTTCCAGGATAGGGTAGAGTTCGTCTTTCCTCTGCCTGTCATTCCATCCAGGTGTCCAGTAGATTGAATGGGGTTCAACAACCCTGAGGGCAGATCTTGCCCATTCAACTCACTTACTGAAGTTAGTCAGTGCCCCTGGACTTGTCCAGCTAGACATTCCAGGCAATCAATTTTAACCCTTCAATCAATTCTTACCCTTTCCATACACCTGGATTTCCTTTTCAGTAGAAGAAGAGGGTGGGCTCAGCATCCCATGACTACCAGGATTGGTTACCAAATCAGCAGTACGCATTCTTAACCCATCTGAAGTCTATCTTTAGTGTGTGTGTGTGTGTGTGTGTGTGTGTAGATATATGTATACAATAACGGTTGGTGAAAAAGAGGTCATGAATTTGAAGGATGGGAGTGATACATGGAAAGTTTTGCAGGGAAGAAAGGGAAAGGAGAAATGTGGTTAAAAAAGACATTAAGTCCAATTTGCACTGCCAATGCACTGTTGGATTCATTGAAGTATGGTTGACCTACCAGAGGCCAGGCACATCCTTAAAGAAAACTGATTCCTATCTCTCAGCATCTTTCAGCTGCCAATAGCTCTTCAGCCTGGGATAGGACATTGTGTTAGAGCTCCTCTCCATGCTACGTTTTTTTCTGAGCCCAGCTCGTGCAGGTCTGTATGTATGCTCTCATAATATGTTAAGTGGTCTGAATATAATTCATCTGTTTTCAAAAATACCAGGAGCACATACTTAAACGTGTCTCCTTGGCCTTCCTCCTAGGCATCCTTATGTACGGGAGATTGCCTCTGTGCATCCTGCTTTATTACACTGGTCTGTTTTTCTGTTCACACAGTAGTATTATAGCTTCTAATTTTGTTACTGTAATTTTTAAACATAATTGAGATCATAATGTATAAAGAACTTTGCAAACTGTTTTCTTCAATTTATTGCAGGAATATTCTGTAATATCGCTTAAAACATTTAGTTAAAATTATTTTAAAAGTTTTGTAATGTTCTGTTATGAATATAATTTAATTTATTTGAGCATCTCTCATTTCTGGACATTTAGATTGCTTCAAGTTTTTCTTTCATAAGTAGTACACTAATGAAAGGAGAATATTTGCTTTTTTATTAAAAATTTTATTAAGTGATAATTATAGATTTACATGCAGGAGTAAGAAATGACACAAAGACCCCATGTGTTTTGTTCAATGGCCCCAGCACAGTCACTTGCAGAATTGTATTGCAGTATTTCAGCCAGGATTTTGATACTAAGAGTTGAAATAGTGAACATCTCCATCACCACAAGGATCCTCCATGTTATATCTAATAGTCTCACCCACTTCCCTTCCCTTACTATCCCCATGTACTCTCTTCTTAGCCCCTAAAAGTCATTACTTTGCTCTCTATTTCTTTAATGTTGTCACTAAAGAAATATGTGAATCATTCAGCATAGAACATTTTGAGATGGGCTTTTCAAACTCTTGGAGATGCACTTAAGAGCTGAGTGCATTAATAGCTGTTTTCTGTTTGCTGCTCAATAATATTGCACGACACCAATGCAGCATAATTTACACACACACACACACACACACACACACACACACACACACACACACACACACACACACACACATACGTGCTAGTTGGTTTTGTTTTTCGTTTACTTGGTTTTTTGTTTTTGTTTTTGTTTTTGTTTTTGTTTTTTTTGGTTGGGATTTTTTCTTTGTTTGTTTTTGGAGAGTTGTGAGTATTTTTGTCACCTTGAAACAAGCTAGTATCATATTGGGAAAGGGAACTTCAAATGAAACGATGCCTCCATCAGACTGACTGATAGACAAGTCTGTGAGGCATTTAGTTCATTAATGACTGATATGGAATGGCCCTGACCACTGTGTTGTGTAAAACAGCAAACTGGGCACACCACACCATGGGGTGCAAAGGCAGTGAGCATCACTCCTCAGCCGTCCTGCTTAGGCTCATACCCTGAATGCTCTCAGTGAGGGATCAGGACCTGAGAGCTGTAAGATGAAGTCAATCCTTTCTTTCCCAAGTTAGTTTTTCATAATGGTATTTATCACAGCAATATAAAACAAACTAAAGCAACACTATCCTTGATATGTATCTGGATTTTTTTCTAGTTTGGGGCTACTACTAAATACAGTTGCCCTGACCATCAATGTATAGATTCCTGTAAACATAATTCTTAAGTAAATACCTTTGACTCCACTGGAGAAGTTATATAGTGGTTCCTTATTTTATAGGAGATTAGCAAATGGTTTTGTCCAGAATAGCTGGTTATTTTATTTCATACCAATAATTCTCTCAGATATCAGTTTCTTTACATCCTTTCCAACACTTAGTGTTGCCACTTCTTAAAGCAATGTTGTATATATGTACAGAGACACCATTATGGCTTAATGTTAATTTCCATGGTGACTAACAAAACTGAACACCTTTCTGTGTGCACTTATTTACTGTGTGTAATCTTCAGAAGAATATCTGCTTAGGAATTGTTGTCTCCTTTTTAAGTTCCTTTTAATGATGATATTTAGAAGGCCTTATATACTCCAGATAATATTCCTTTATTTGATTTGATATTTGCAAGTATTCTTTTCAAATCAATGCCTTGTCTTTTTGTTCTCCAATGTTTCCCCTTTGGTTGCTATTTGACAGATTTTGAAATATTATTAATAAGTCTCGAGTTGTGTCTATATTTTTCTGCAATGGTTGATAAGGTCATATAGATTTTCTTTTTTACCTGTGAGAGATTATATTGACTGAATTTTGATTATTAAATAATGCTTGCATCTCTGGAATTAATCCAACTATGGTGGCTCCTTTTACTTATCAGGGAATTCTGCATGCTTATTTTGTGTAAATGTCTTTGCATCTATATTTATCAGAGGTATCAGTCTACGGTTTGGGGAGGTTTTTAAAAGTGTTTTTCTTCTAGTTTGGGTACCAGCATAAAACACAATTATAAAATAATTAAGGATTGTTTCTACCCATTTTGTTTTCTGGTTGAGCTAAGGTAGATGGTAGAACATTCCTGTTATTTCAGAATTGGAGTATTCCCTATTAAAACCACAGAGTCTTTCAAGGAATTTTAAATTGTGTACTCAACTCTGTTGATAGTTTGGAGATCATTCACCTTCTATATTTTTATTGAGTGAGTTATAGCCTGCATTTGTCAAGGAACTGGCCAACTGAATCTGAGTTGTCAAACTCACTGTTTATAAGCAGCCCTCTAACCTTTTGATGTCTCTGGCACCTGTAGTGATGTTTTTCTGTTTCTTTCCTGGTGTGGCTAATGTATTTGTACCTTTCTCTTTTTCACTTTTCATCATTTTAGAAGTTTGCCAATTATGGTGGTTTAAACAGCAATGGTCTCCATAGGCTCAATGATTTGAATGCTTGCTTATTAGGGAGTGGCATTACTTGGTGAGGATTAGGAGGTGTAATCTTGGAGGAAGTGCATCTCTGGGGCTGGGCTTTGTAGTATCAAATGCTCAAGCCAGGTCTAGATTCTCTCCCTCTCCCTCTCCCTCTCCCTCTCCCTCTCCCTCTCCCTCTCCCTCTCCCTCTCCCTCTCCCTCTCCCTCTCCCTCTCCCTCTCCCTCTCCCTCTCCCTCTCCCTCTCTCCCTCTCCCTCTCCCTCTCTCCCTCTCCCTCTCCCTCTCCCTCTCCCTCTCCCTCTCTCCCTCTCCCTCTCCCTCTCCCTCTCCCTCTCCCTCTCTCCCTCTCCCTCTCCCTCTCCCTCTCCCTCTCCCTCTCTCCCTCTCCCTCTCCCTCTCCCTCTCCCTCTCCCTCTCCCTCTCCCTCTCCCTCTCCCTCTCATGCCTCCTGAACCAGATATAGAACTTCAACTACCTCTCTAGCACTATATCTGCCTGCATGCTGCCATGCTTCCTACCATAAAGATTTGCAAGCAGTTCTCACGTGTCTTTGGAATTCTCACTGGCCTTGTTACTTGCCAAGTGGTGGTTTACTAGAAGTGTTGTGTCAGGTCTCTAACTCTTTGGACTAAACTTTTGCATGTAAACCAGTACCAATTAAAGGCTTTCTTTTGTCAAAGTTGCCACAGCATCATCTCTTTGCAGCTATAGAGCAGTGACTAAAACACCAATGTTGTTCTTAACAAGAAAAAAAATCTAGCTTTTCATCTGCATCTAATTGCTTTTCTCTTCTCAGTTTCACTGATTTCTTTATTTCCTTCTTTCTCCTTATTTTGTTTTTCTTTGTCTGGGTTCTTGAAGTGGGAGCTTGGGTCTAATCTAAGAATTTCAGAGTAAAGTTTCTCTCTCAACACTGTCTTAGCTGTGTTTAAATTTTAGATCTAATGCTCTTGATTTCTCACACTGTCTTTGGGATTCTCACTGGCCTTGCCACTTGCCAAATGTTGGTTTACTTAGAAGTATTGTGTCAGGTCTCTAACTCAGGGCAATTTCAGTTCCTTTCCACTTACTGCTATCTATTTTAATATCACTTCAATAAAATCATCATGACTCAAGTTCCTGAAGTTCTACTGAGATTCCTTTTATGGTGCAGGATAATGTGATCTCTCTTGGTTTGCTTCAATGGGCAGCAAGAGAAAGCATACCCTGTTGTAGGACAATGTGTTCTAGAACTGTCCACTACATCTCTCCGTTCATGGTACGGCTGAGTTATTGTGTATTTTTTTCTGATTTTTCCATCTAATTGTCTATCTTCTGTTGTCAGCATGGTGAGAATTTCAGCTGTATTCATTGAATTGTCTGCATTTCAGTCCTTATTTGTCTGAATAGACTTTTCAGCTATGTGTTGAGGCAGACACATTTTGTGTTGTTGTCTCTTCTTGCTAAATGGGATGTTATAGAATGCTACTACTCTCTGTCTTTGATGGTTTTATGTTCTTTAAAACTTAATATTAGATAGAGAAATCAATGATTGATTTTTCTAAATATATAAATACAATCTGTTCAATTCAGACTGTCTAAAGTTTCATTTGTATATGATTTCACTTGATATAGGATAACTGATTGAGAGACTCATATATATTTAACAACTAAAGAAAAAGCTCCCAGACACTATTAATTTGAGAGAGATCAGGGGGTATGATATGAGAAGTGATAGAGGAAAAATAGGGAAAGGGTGAAATGATGTAATTATAGTCTGGTTTCAAAGGAGTCAAGAAAATGGAAAACACCAGGAGAACATAGCCCACTGAGTCAACAGAGCATGACTCACATGGGCTCATAGAGACTGAAGCACTAAGCAGGGGTCCTGCATAGATCTACACCAGGTCTTCTGCATTTATGTCATGGCTGTTAGCTTGGTGTTTCTGTGGGACTCCTAATAGTGGGATCGGGTATATCTCTGGCTTTTTTCTCTGTTCCTGGGACTTTGTTTCTCCTATTAGGTTGTCTTATCTGTCCTCGATATGAAGGCTTTTGCCTTGCCTTATTGCATCTTATTTGTCCTATTTCACTGTTTACTCTTGGGGGCCTGTTCTTTTCTGAAAAAGGAAATACAGAGGGGATGGATCTGGAAGAGAGGAAGTAGGGGCTGGCTGGAAGAAATGGAAGGGATGTATTTGTATGTATATTTTCAATTAAAAAAGAGAAATAAAATGAAATACACAGGAAATTTATCTGGATTGTACAGTTAACGCAAGTAAGTAAGTGTAACATTTAAAAATAAATAAAATTTTAAAAACCTTTCTTTGTCTGATGTGATAGGTCACTCCTATGATAAAATGTGTACAATATATATATTTCTACACTGTGTTTTTTAAATCTGTCTGTATTATAGTATTTGAAGTTCTTTTTTTTTAAAAAAAAGCTTATTCTTGAACCAGGTTTTTTAATCTACTCAGTCAGATTCTGTCAACTGACACATTTTGCCTAAAGGCAATTTAAGGAGGGCTTCCATTGCCTTACAATTGCAGAGGGATGGAGAGTGCATCATGGAGGAAGGCATAGCTTCAAGGCAGGATCAGGATGAAGAGGTATGATCAGTAGGTCACACCTCAACTACACAGAGGAAACAGTGAGAACCGGAAGTGGGGCAAGGTTACCATCTCTCAAGGCCAAGGTCAAATGACACACTCTGTTCAACAAAACTCCACCTGCTGGAGGTTCCATAACTTCCATAATGCCCCCAAACAGTGCCGTCAAATGTTCAAATACATGAGTCTATGTGGGGCATTTCTCACTCAAATTACAACACATGTGTATACAAATGGAGCTTATGAAATATGAAATAGTAGCTTTCCATACCGGCTGTTCAATCATTCTTACTATTAGCTAGCCCTCTCTCCATCTTCTCCTCCATCCTGCCCTCCCCTCTTCTCCTCACTTAAACTTCCCTCCCCATTACTCCTCCCTTCCTTTCATATCAACACAACTTGTCCTTCCGAGACTTGCCAACTCCATACTTATGGCTCCCTGGCCAAAATGGCTTAGATAAGATTCCGGATGCAGAACTCAAAAGAATGGTTATGAATCTAGTATAATGACCCTGCTAATTATTGGTCTTTATTATGCATTTTATATGTTTTTTTCTTTGTGCCTAGTTAAATTTATTAATGTGTGGAAGTCTAGAAGCTTTTTTGGTTGGAGTTTGCATTTGTGTGTGCACATGTGTGTGTTCCTGTGAGTTCAGGAGTGAGTGTGGGCACCACTGTATAAGTACAGAGTCCAGATGACATCTTCGGGTGTCAGCCATCCCCTTCAGTCTTGTTTTGGAACAGAATCTCTCTTTTCTTGTTGCCTCTGTGTACGTCAGGATATCTGGCCCAGGAACTTCAGAGAATTATTGTGTCTCTGCCTCCCATGTCACCACACAAATGCTGGAATTACAGACACAAGCTATAGCATGAGCCTTAACATAGATTCTTGGGATTCAAACTCAGGTCTTCTCACTAGTGTGGCAAGCACTATACGTTTTATCTTCCTAGTCATTATTTTATATTTCTTGAAATAAAGTCTTGCTATGTATCTTGTCGCACCTCGTTATTAAGGTTGTAGTCTACCATGTCCAGACAACCTCTCTCTACCTCCTAATTATAATCCTAAGTATGTTTTGTAGTTTTGTAGTATAGATGTTAAGTATTTCCTCTCCTTGTTTTAAGCTTATTTTGTTTGTTTTACATAAAAAGTTGCTGATGTAACTCATTTTAGTGCAAGCTACAAACTGAGATACAAATGAATGGTTCCTGCACTTGTAAATATAGCTCAGTAGTTTTTCTAAAAATGTCTACTACGTTTTTCCAAAGTGTTTTGACAAATGCTCATGTGAGACTCACACATCTGTAATTCTAGCTACTTGAGACCCGGAGACTCAAGAATTATGAGTTAGTGGCCAGCCTGAGATGGGAATGGGAATATGGAGAGGGGAGAGACAGAAAAAAATAGTTCTTACATGATCTCAATCATATAATTATTATAAGGATTAAAACCTAGCTGTCATCAAAATCCTCAAATCTAAGGAATAGCGGGAAGGTTTGGCATCATCTGACTAGTGACATAAAACAGAAAAACTATCTGACATTGTGCACATGGAGGGGATGTAACAAAGACTACAGCAAAGATGAAGTGAATCTCTGAGAGACCTCCAGAGTCCCACAGCGTGAGCAGTGACCAAGGTCTTCCTGGGGATACTGGGGGGCAAACCATTCGCCCTTCCTTTTCTTTCTTCAGATTTAGCATAATTCTGGAGACTTAAGGAAATACAGAAAAATTATGGGGTTAGGTAAAGAAAAGGATGGCTTTACATTTATATCCCACCCCTACCAAAAACTACTTAGAGCTATTTTAGTCCCTTTTTAGTAATATACATGTTGTATGGCAAAAATGTAAAGCTATTTGATGTCTTCACCACCATATCTCTACCACAAGACCAGAAGAAAACTTAACCTACTTCATGCTGGATGATTTTGACTACCGGGACAGGAAAGAAGATGCATCTTAGATGCCAGAAGTCATGCTCTGTAAAACAGATGATGCAGAAGTTTAACATCCATAACCCTGTGATTTCCCAGACATATCTCCCTTTTATCTTTTTTTTTTCTTTTATCTTGTGTTCTCTATTCCCACTTATGGTTTAGTTCCTCCTCTAGCCCTTTAACTCTCCCAGCTCTTTTCCAATGGTGCCCTTTCCTTTCCCTACCCCTGCCTCACTCACAAACACTTTATTGACCAACTTGAAATCTCAATTGTAATGGTTCTTTCTCTGGATCTGTGAGATGACAGTTTTGAATACCCACACACAGACCACAAAATATTATTGCTCCTTAAATAAAAAAGAGTAGCTCAAAACACGTAGGCTCACATAAGGAGAAGTGAGGTTGAGATTAACATGATACTATTCACAACCATGCCCTTGTTCCTTAGCTTTTTCTCCCATCCTTCATCTATGAAAAGATTCAAAACTACTCAGGAGGGGGGTTGCACAGAAGAGCAACCAGGAGAATAGCTGTAATTTCCAGGAGAGGTGTAAGCACAAAAGGAGGAGAAACAGGATTGAATAAGCAACATGTCTTGGTAAGGGGTGGGGTGGAGAGAGGACATGGACTACAAAAGAATAAAGAAACCGAAATTGGAGATTTCGATAACAAGATAGAACAAGAGATACTAACAGAAATCGCCAAGAACTGTGCATCACATTTAAAAGAGATATTGAATAAATATCACAGTGTACCTTCAGGTCTTGATTTTCAAAAGGCAAAACTACTCTGCACTAGGGAGGATCACAACTTTATAAATATTGCAAACTCATTAAACCTGCCATGCCTCCAGGGTACACACGGAGCGAGGGGGCGGGGGGGGTGCGGGGAGGATGGCACGTTATCTGTCTTTGAACACCAAGTACTAGGGAGGCCTACATGCTACTACTATTAAACCAGCCACTTCTGGAGGTCAGGAATGTGTATTTCATAATTACATTTCGAGTCTCTATCAGAGAGTCTCAGGCTCTGACACACAGAGGATATTGTGTTTGGTAAATGAATGACTTATGAACATCACAGGTTAGCCAGCTCTAGGCTAAATTCATATGAATGGTCTTTGAAAGATTGATCAGCCCATATTTCTGGATGAGAAAATCTCAACTCTACCAAGACATCATTTCTAAGAACAACCTATAATAACCACACGGCTTTTAAAATAATTTGATAACTGCTATCCAGACTAGACTAACTCTTATGATTCTCAAAAGAGAAAAAGTTCCTTGCATAGGAGTCAATTTAGAGATTTGAGAATAAAACGAGATTTTAAAACAGCAGGTTTATAATAATCCCACGAAAACAGACTTCAGAAATGCCTAAGAAACTTTGGAATATCCAAAGATTAGATAGATGAAAGGCAGGCCCACAGGAGTGAGACCAAATACAATCAGAAAGCTTACGGATAAGGCAGGCTTCACTTAGACAGTTTGCATTCTTATAAAATGTGATTTATTTTATAAATACCCAGAAGGGAAGTTTGTATATTTTAGCTTATGATAATTCCCCAGTTCACAGTAGATGTAATAATGAATACAGCGCCGCAGTTTGCTATGAGGAACCACAGTATTATTTACATGATTCAATAAATAAAAAGGCTGGTCCTAGAATGAGTAAATCCCACACCTCCTTAGAAGACCTTTATTCTGCCTACCTCCTCGTTCTGGGATGAAGCTGGCTTTGCTGGAGCATTACAAGCAAACCAAGAGAAGAAGGGAGGGAGGGGGGAAAGAGGAAAGGAAATGAGAAGAGCGGGGAAAGTGGGCCTACGGATATGAGAAAGGATGGAAGATTATCCATGTTGTTCAATAGCGCAACCTGACTCACGTGAATAATACTTCTGATAGAAGCAACTAAGAATGGGCTGAAAATACACAGACACAAGCTTCAAATCCAAGGCTGAACTAGCATGGAAGGAAACTACAGAGTCCAAAGCTGAATGAAATTAAGAATTTCGGGGAAAGGAGTAAACAGCATAGGCCAGCCCTCCCCCATGGGCTTTCCTTGAACCCTAAAACCCAACGTGGATTGCATGAGTTCTGAGTATGGAAAACAAGAGAAATTTCTGCCTCCACTCATCAGAATTCCCCCTCCAAGAGAAAAAGGGTAAATAAGAAATGATCCTGACACACAAGCAAATGAGGTAGCAAGGCTCACCACCAACTAGGCTGTAGCGCTACATAGAGACCCAGGGATGAATAATAAGACAGCCTTCAAGGGTCTGGGGTAAATACTTGTAAATACTTATGCTGACTTAGTACACATTTCTCTGCTATAGCAACACTTGACATCATGTAATGTATGTATAAATTTATCCAACTCAAGACTCTGCTGGCTGAAAAATTCATAAAGTGTTGTACTAATGACCTAGGTCCCAGGGTTTCCAGGGGGTTGGGGTTACAATGTGACAGGAAATAGTAAGGAGAACAGGCCACATGTAGAAAGGACCACGGTTTGGAAAGAAAGCCATATACAGAGAGCCAAGATAGATGTTATAAGTCAATGGAACTATTTCTCTCATAGGACACTTGACACACCCCTGGAAAGGGGGTAAGACACTGCTGAGGCTAGCACACTGTAATGTAATGTAATCCTTCTACCAGCCTTGCCCCCTTGGAGGTCTGCTATCGCTCCACCCTGCCACATGGAGGACCAAGCCTCCTGCATAGAAACCTCTGGAAAAGAAAACATATCCAACTCATAACACATGTTTTCTACAAAACTATTCATAAACAGTGTGGTGACAAGAAAGACCCTGGTCAGTGGATACCTACTCTATCTGGAGGAATGTGATTTCAACCCAAGCCAAAGTTCATCACCAGGAAAGTTACCAGGAAAAATTTTAAATCTGTTAAAACCAATACAAAAAGATTAAGAAAAATAAAAAGGTTTCTTGTCTAAAGAGCAACAAAATCAAGCAAGGGTCTCCCTACAGACATACGAAGCACTTGAAATAGAATTTAAATATGGAGCATACATCATTTACAATTGTTGAGTATTAAAAACAGAATAGAAACTTCAAAACATAAGTAGGGAAATGGAATTTAAAAACCAGCCAAAAAGACTTTTAAAACTCTACTAAGGAGAACAAGTTAACTAACAAATTAGAAGCTGTCAGAGAGAGAACTATAGCTTCAGGGTAAGGGATGATTCCTTAACCGAGACACCAACATATAAGCCATAAAGAACACGGCAATTAAACAGTGCCCTTTGCACCTCCTGTATGCCAGGTACCTACTCAGTGTTTTATATACATTATCTCACTTAGTCTCCTGGTGAGCCATTGGGCTAGGTACTACTCTTATCCCCATTTCACAGAAGAGAATGAAGCATCTGGACATTAACTAGCTTTCTGAAAGTCTGACAGCCAGAAGTGGAGATGGAAGGATTTTAGTGGGGTGTGGGAGGAGGTTATGATTCATATGTTCTGGCCACAAACCTGTGACTTTGAAAAAAAATATTCTATTCTCTACTGAACTGAGACAATTTGAAAAAAAAAATCTACAGTGAACAAATTTCTCAGACTTCAGAAATGTACTCTGGAGGTGTGATGGTTTGTATATCCTTGGACCTGGGAGTGGCACCATCTGGGGGTGTGGCTTTGTTGGAATAGGTGTGACCTGGTTGGGATGGGTGTGTCACTGTGGGTGTGGGCATAAGATCCTCACCCTATTTACCTGGAAGTCAGTCTTCCACTAGCAGCCTTTGGATGAAGACATAGAACTCTTAGCTCCTCCTGTGCCATGCCTGCCTGGATACTGCCATGCTCCCACCTTGATGATAATGGACTGAACCTCTGAACCTGTAAGCCAGCCCCAATTGAATGTTGTTTTTTTATAAGACTTGCCTTGGTCATGGTGTTTGTTCACAGCAGTAAAACCCTAACTAATACAGAAGTTGGTACCAGGAGTGGGGTATTGCTGTGATAGGCCTGACCATGTTTTTATTTGAAAGAATGTGGATTTTGGGACTTTGTATTTGGAAAGCAGTGGAATGCTTTAAATGGGGCTTAATGGGTCATCCTAGTAGGAATATGGAAGACTTAGTTGCTGGGAGTAATTTGAACTGTGTTGACCTGACCCAGAAAATTTTCAGAATGTGGCATAAAGAGTGTTTTTGTGGTATTTTGGTGAAGAATGTGGCTACTTTTTGCCCTTGTCTGAAAAATTTGCCTGAGGCTAAGGTGAAGAGACTTGGATTAATTGCATTGACAAAAGAAGTTTCTAAAAAGCCCAGCAGAGACTTTGTTCTCTGGTTAAGTCTTATGAAGAGAAGTTTGAACAAGCATAGCAAGCTTAGAAAGGAAAAATATAAAATATATGGTTCAAGTATTAAAGGGGTACCAGGAAGTGAAATGGAACAAATTCCTGTGTTCTAGGAGATAACAGATTAAGGGAGTGGGACCTTGGGGCAAGATCCTACCCAGCTAAATTAAATCCAGGCATGGTGGTACACACCTTTAATCTCAGGAGACAGGCATGCTGATCTCTGCATTCAAGGTCAATCTACAGAGCAAGAACTAGGATAGCCAAGCTTAGGCAGTGAAGGATTTAGAAAACATAAAGCTAGTGATAATGTAGTAGTACAAGGGGATCATGTTCTAGTTCCTGTAAGCAGCAGAACTCGGCAGCTTCAGCCATGTGGCTCTGGCTCTAGAGTTAAGGAATTAGCAGTGATTAAGAAGAGACCAGCATCACTGAGGTGAAATCTTCTGGAAATTGTTTTCTGGGAGCACAAAGAAGCCGTGTTCCAGAGATACCCAAGGTTGTACCTCATGCTGTGGCTGGTCTTGGTAATGTGTAAGAGTCACTCAGGTGGTACTGCTTGTGAAGGAATGAAGGGATCATGGAGAGAAGCTGAGGCTTAGCACTGTGAGAGGCCAGGGAAGGCCATTGGAGAAGGTGAAGCCTCAGCTGTAGTTGATGGCCCAGGACTGAAGGGGTCATGCAAAGGATTTGAGGCTTGGCACCCTGAAGAGAGCCTATGAGAGGCTATTGGTGAAGCCTAGTTGGAGTGGAATACCCCAGTGTATTGGAGATGTCAGTACCATGGAGTGATCACCAAGAACTGCAGCCGTAGTGGAGTGGTTCAACCTGAGCTTAGAGTGCTACAGAGGGCAGAGCTGGAAAAGTGATGTCAGCCCTTAGGAGGAGTCCAAAAGATCAAGTGGAATCCCAGACACTGAAACAAGAAGCTGTAACATTGAAATTACCTTGGAGACTCAAAGATGTTAAAGATGCCAGAGCCATGGGATACATGCTGAGGAAAGCTACTAACAGGGAGTGGAACTAGCCCAGGAGAAAGCAGTTTGTTGCAGTCAACAAAGATGAAAAATGAGTGGAGATCTGAAGACCACTTTGACATCAGCCATGGAGATGCAGAGTTTGGAGTTTGCCCAGCTGGTTTCCTGCCTTGCTTTGGAGATTACAGTTAATTAAGTTGAATGAATCTCAGAAGAGACCTTGAACTTTAGACTTTTAACATTGTTGTGACTGCTATAGACTATGAGGACTTTGAAAGTTGGACTAAATGCATTTTGCATTATGCTATGTTTAAGTATGGCCCCCATAGACTCATGTTTTTTAACAAGTCTATGGGGACCTGGGAGTGGCACCATCTGGAGGTGTGGCTTTGTTGGAATAGGTGTGACCTGGTTGGGATGGGTGTGTCACTGTGGGTGTGGGCATAAGATCCTCACCCTATTTACCTGGAAGTCAGTCTTCCACTAGCAGCCTTTGGATGAAGACATAGAACTCTTAGCTCCTCCTGTGCCATGCCTGCCTGGATACTGCCATGCTCCCACCTTGATGATAATGGACTGAACCTCTGAACCTGTAAGCCAGCCCCAATTGAATGTTGTTTTTTTTATAAGACTTGCCTTGATCATGGTGTCTGTTCACAGCAGTAAAACCCTAACTAATACAGGAGGGTTGAGGGTCTCTTAGTGATGCTTAACACCTCTAAATTATTCTGTGAATAAGGCCAAGTTACTCAAACCATACCTCAGATCTCTTGTGTATAAAGTGAAACTGTCCATAGTTACTTCATAAGATCATCACAATCAACTCAGAAGACGCTGGGACAGCATCTTCCAAAAGTTCTTCAGAAAGCTGGAAAACATGGGGTTACATTGTGATTGGTGACTACAGTTAGAAATGTTCCAGAAGAGATTAAAAGTATTCCTGTAATGCATATACGAACACAGCCACAATAGCTCTGTGTGAAATAGCCAAAAAGTGGGAAGAACTCCTAACAACTAAGGAGGTCATTTAACTCTGCTGTTCCCAGTCATATACTATAAAATCAGTGAAGTCTGAGAACATTGCGATAAGTGAAAAAAGGCCAGTCAAAAAAGGCTACAGATTATATGAACTCATTTATACAAAGTACTCAGAAAGGAGAAGTCCACACAAACAGGAGACAGGGTCTTGGAAGTGGGGGCAGGAATACTAAATGTCAATGGGTACAGAAGTCGCTTTAGAGTGATATAATATTGTAAAATTTGGTACAGAGATATTCATACAAATCTCCAAATATATTAAAACATAATACCCATTAAAACATGACTTAATTTTGCTAGAAATGGAACTCGGTAGTAGGGTATATGCCTAACCACCCAGAACCACAAAAATAATGTGGTTTACACTAAATATCAATAAATTTATATCAAAAAACTTGTTGTCTAAAAGAGATGTCTACAGTAAGAGTTTTGGAGCTTTGGCTATTTAGAGTTTAATTAATAACCCATATATCTTTTGGCACTCCTAATTTGTTTAGGTTTTGTTTTCCTATTTAAAAAAAAGAAAAAAGAAAAAAAAAAGGTAAAACAAGAGTCCCAAATGCCATTCCCCAAGAAGAGTGGGAAGGGTATAAGAAGAAGATTGGAAAGACTCCCATTATGGGAAATAAAGAGCCAGCCAGGCTCTGGTATTTGGAACTGGGAGGAGCTCTCAGTGTTGTTAGAAGACTGACATGGTGGGACTCATGGCTCCAGCTGAATGTAGCAGAGGATGGCCTAATTGGACATCAATGGGAAGAGAGATACTTGGTCCTGTGAAGGCTCTATGTCCCAGTGTAAGGGAATGCCAGGACCAGGAAGCGGGCAGTGAGTGGATTGGTGAGCAGGGGGAAGGGAGAAAGGATAAGGGGAGGGGGCTTGGGGGGGGGGACCAGGAACAGGGATAACATTTGAAATGTAAATAAAGAAAATATCCAATAAAAAAAGAAGAAGACTCCGGACAACCATGGTGGTAGAAATAACAGGTGCCTGCCTCCAAGTCATCCTAAAAACAATCCATGAAAGCATCAGGCATTCATTTCCAGGTGCCGGTTTCTCCATGCGTCATCCCCACTTATCCCTCACCCCTTCCTAGTTACCAGAGCTCTAGCCTCACTCCCCACTCCATAGATAAGGAGACCAAGGTAGGGAAGAGTCTTCTCCACAGCAGTGCTCTTTACCTCATCCGGCCACCTGCTACCTGATGCTGGTCACAGAAGTTGCTTCCTGCGTTTGTTTAGTAAGCACCCACACACACACTAGACAACACGTGCAGCTCACTGCGTTTGAGGAAACTCTCTAGACCTTCATAGGTATGAATGATTTAATTCACACACCATACAGGTGAAGCCACAGTCATTATCTCTACTTTCGGATGATGCAAATGTGATACAGAGGTTAGGAAACAAGCCCATAGCCACACGGCAGGGTGGTAGAAGAACTGTGATTTGAATCAATGTGATCTAACTACTAGAATGACCCTTAGTTGCACTAGCATGTTGCTTTTCCAGATGAAACATACAGCTCTGACTGTGTAGGAATAGCTTGTCTCAACTTTCCTGTATATTGGAGATCTTGACCAAATAGGAGTTACAGAAATATTAGAGGAGTAAAAATGGAAGCAAACAGCTGAGCACTCTATCTGCGTTTCTTCTCTGAATGGGAAAGGGCTCATAATGATTTCTCCATCCTCCCTTGGGAACGGATAACCGCCTTCAGATTAGAAACAGCATCCTCCATTTCACCGCTACAGATAGAGATAAGGCTAAGATTGAAATGCTAAGCAAGGTTTAAATGAAACAAAATACAGTGAGCAACAACCTTTTCTGGCTCGATTACAGCAGGATATCTGAGCATCTGAGAAAACAATCCACTGTCCAGAGAAACTTGCTCAAAGCCCACAGGGACATAGGGCCCTTTCCCCTGCCCCAGCACTAAGGGGCAGCCATTTCCTCTTTTGAGAAACTGGGAAAACAACCCACCCACAGCCATTAGTCTGCCGACCGTCAATCCAGCTTGACAGGTAGGCAAGACCAGGCCCCTTTTCTCGACCTTACCTCTTCTCGGTGCCTATCATGGGGGTCTAGTTCTTGAACCTGCACTCCCACCCCCAGAATAACATTTGATGAGGAAAGACTTACTTACTATGGAAGGCAGTGGGGCTGCTTGTACTGCTATCGTTACAAGCTTGGCTGTGAAGACTGACTAGTGGTTAACATGAAGTCATTGTACTGTCTATGAATATCACGCAGGCTTTGAAGAAAACCGCCATTTTGCAACTTGCCAGTTTGCATCCATCTGAAATAAAATACAGATGGTACATTTGTCCTCATGAGTTATCATTTATGCTTACATGCATATCCATCCTAAAAATAAATATATAGTCTCAGAACTCCGTGCACAACAGCAAGTCACACTGATTTCCATACCCACATCAGCATCTTCATAAAGAGACCTTATCTCATCACCACCACCTCGGTGCCAGCAGAGATTCACAAGTAGCAGACAGCAGTGGTACTATCAAAATGTATTTTTAAACCCATTGTGATGTTTTGACAAATTAAATGATTAATTAACAGAAATCTAGCAAACAGATCTCTGCTTACAGCTTAAAGTGGGGGAAACACACAGATCGCCATAAATGTTCTATCGCCACCATTACTGGGGAAGAATACAGCCTAATTAATTATAATTGATCGCAAAGATTAGATTCAAGTTCCACCAGCAGGGCAGAAGAAGCCCAAACAAGAGGAAATAAATCAGAAAACTATTCTCAGAATCCATAATGAACCAACAAGCTTTGGAGATAAACAGATTTGTTTCAATTGTAGTTTTAAAAAAAATAATTTAAGAACATTTGGAAGTCTTTGGAGAGAAAATACAAAGTAGTGAAAGAGAAAGAGTTCAAATCAGGAAGTACATGTTCTAGGGAACATGATCTTTTCCTCTCTACCTCCCATCCATACAAAAAGGTAATCTCTAAAATGTTCACCCAGGCATATGTTGGGCACACAATGTGTGTACCTTAGGGCTACACGGGTGGCCTTGTGGATGGTCCCTGTCTTCATATGCTACAAGCATTTCATAGGACTTTCTCCTCTCAGCTTTTATACTGAAAAGCTGTCTGTACTACCTAGCATTAATTCCCCCCCCTCAGATTATAAAGCCCCCCTCTGGTAGGCACAGTCATGGACACAGGATACAGGTGGTGACCTCTATCCCAACTCCTCCTAGCTGTATCCTAAAACACAGTACACCACTTAAAGGTAAGAGATTGGATAAAACAAAAACAAAAACGCCAGAAAAACAAACAAACAAACCTTCTAAAAGTCCAACAAAATCAAAATTAATCTGAGTAAGCCCATCCCTTAATCAACTCTATAATTCCCTTGGTTATGTGTATGCAAGGAAATAAACTTCAGGTGTGACAGAGAGAAGAGATGGAGGACATAGGACCAATTCTAATCCATGGGCCCTCGGCTGGTAGTTTCCAGGTAGTTCAATGTAGGTTCTAAGCAAACTTCAACATGCCACTGTGTAAATTAGTTAATTCTCCAACAAAGGGAAGAACGGCCCAGGAATCATGAAAAACACAATAGGAACAATTCTGTATGAGAAGGGGGCACTTCACAGATTCCTGACTGGGACACCACAACTGCATCTATCAATACCTCATCACATATCTTGGATCTAGGATCAGGCAGGGGGGAGAGCAGGGGCTTTGTGAGGTAAGAGCTGGGTACAGGATATGGCCTCTTGACAATGAGAAAGCATCAAAGCCTTTCTGAACCACACTTCCTTCATCTGAAGAATGAGAGCAGTGATCTTTCATTGGAGGTGGTGAGGGGCCAATGAGATAATCTGTGAGGCATCCATAAAGAACAGCATGGGCAGTGCATGTGCACACTTGGATTACACGTGGCCCTCTAGTCTACCATTACTCTTACTTCTCTTCCCTCTTTTGACAGCTCAGCACTACAAGAAAAGCCCAAACCATCTTTATACTGGAACAAGAGCTTGGCAAATGAGTAATTAGAAGCTAAAATCCTGTCCCATCTGTAAAATATTAAAATCTGATTTTAGCTTGGAGCCTGTTGGATGTGATAGATAGACAGGAAGTGATCATGCATTTATTAATAGAGTTGGTTGTATTAATAGTGACCTCACTAATTTAAACTAACTGGGGAAAAGGCCCAGCCCAATTATGGAACACTCTTTTAAAGCACAGTTTAATTAGTTTCAGACATAGTTAGTAACTGAAATCATTCGTAGAAGGATTGCCTGGGAGAACCTATGGTGTGATTATAGCAATTCAAACGACTTATAATTGGTATATCAGAAGTTAGTACATAAAATATCAGACTTATTCCTGTCATATATGGTGACACAGAAAGGGTCCTGGTCTTGTGCCAGAAAATCTGGTTTTTCTGCCTCCTTACAAAATGGGAATGAAAATATCTGTGACATGAAAAGACTGGGAGGTTTAATTAAACAAGAAAGAAGCAAACCCCAAGCCTCGTGAGGCAACGTTTCTATACATCCATTTCACAATGGTACACCATGTCCAGGACAGCTTCCAGCAGATTTATAAATAGATGGATGAAGATACAAAATTATAATAGAGACGTTGGCACATCCAACATCAGGAATTGGAACCATGGGAAATGTGGTACCCAAAGCCTGCTCTGGTCCTTCCAGGTGTTCCTGTAGACCCAGGGACCTGGCCTCTGGATAGTCTAGCTTCCTTTACTGCTAGGCACCCACCCAAGGAAGACTCTACATATTTAACCCAGGAATTCAAGCCAGATTTTTCTATCTTGGAATTTGGACATGAGGTTGGAGTCAGAGGCTCAGGGAAGTTAAACTTGTCAGGTTAGTTTCTAAAACAGTAACCTGTAAACTGTGAAGCTGTAATAAGTCATGCAGACCACATGGCTTGGGAAAGCAAGACTCATAAAGAAACGATAGAAGCTTCCAGAGAAACAAAATGTCCCACTCCTGTTTCAAAGCCCGAGTTTGCATCATAGCTGCCTCTTTCCCTTTGGTTTTATTGACATGTTTTCCTTAGTCTTAGGATAAAATATCCCTCTATCCTCGCTAGGGATAACCTTGGCACAATGGGGAATGGATGTCGAATTGTTTGAGTCAGTTGGGGAGCCTGAAGGAGATAGCTCAGGTAACTTCAGGGAATCTGACGCCCTCTTCTGACTTCTGAGGGCACTGCATACACATGATATGCAGACATAGATGCAGGCAAAATATCCATACACATAAAATAAAAACAAATATATAAAAAGTAAAGAATAATTCTGCCAGAGAAAAGTGAGCTTTCCTCAATATACATTCTTACTTTATGGTGTTGTGGTAAAACTAAGCTTACAGTGGGGAAAGAAAATATATTATTTGTGCAAGTCAGAATTCTTTCTGGGATTAGCTGTCTTCACTCATGCTACCTGGTGTTTATGTATTTTATTTCACAATAATACTGCTAAGGACTATTTTATTATTACTATACAGAAATTTGGGCTGGAGATGAACATAGACGTGGAATATCTATCTAATATAAATGAGGCCCTGAGTTTGGTCCCGAGTTACAAAAGGAAAATACAAAAACAACAGGAGTGACTGGGTCTTGAAAGAAAAAAAAAAAGACTTATTGGAGAATTTATAGTCAGCAAGAATCGAGAAATGCAATACAGCCCCAGTCTCCCAATCTGTTTTTACCTGAGAGTCTCCCTGTCACACTCAAGGATGGATGGAGGGAAAACAGCAAGATATTGTCTACAGGAAGACAGTGGATCTTGACCATTTCAGAATGATAAAAAAAAAAACTTTTTAAGTCAAGCAATTTTACAGATAAGCTCTTTAGAGTAGGCATTTATGCACAGTAAAAAAAAATGAGAAAAAAAATATATGTATATATATATATAAAGATCATTTTTTAAATAAATTGGTATGTTATTAATGGGGGGGAAAGGTATGTTGATAGGTGTCGAGAGGGAGGGGTTTAAAAGAACACAATTGAACTGCTTCACGTTTCATCCATTCTTACTAATGGTGGGTATTCTTAAACACTCAGGATTCCTCTCCTGAAACCAAGATGGCTGACAGAGCCATGGATCTGAAGATGGACAGTACTCCAAAACTTGCAGCTTCCTCAAATTTCAGACAGTACTTAATTTCTAATTTATTATTATCATGTGTGTGAAGAAGAGTGTGGGCATGTATGCCACAGCACACACACAAAGGTCAGAGGAAAGTCTTCTGGAGTTGTTTCTCTCCTCCCACAGTAAGAGCTGGGACCAAACTCACATCGCCGGGATGGTGAAGCAATCAGTTTTACCCACTGAGTTATCTTCCTGTCCTCACTTCTGGCCATTTCTAAAAGTTTCTTTAAGACTCCTCAGTCATGCTTTCATTTAGTGAAACTAGTCTGGAAATAGCCTCGTTTTGCCTAACTTCTGCTTTGTTTGGGGGAGGGGTGCTTGCAAGGAGAGGAGGGGTGGCCTTGGACTGCATACAGCAGTTTTGGGCAGTGAAACAGAAACCACTCAGATTGTTATAAACAGGGAGGACTCTCATATCACATGTTTTAGTTGGAAGCAGTTCTCATCAGTGTTGGGAGGGTGGAGGTGAAGGAGGCCATTGTTGTGTTTTGGAAAATCAGACTCAAGCTCTCCAGATGCCAGAGCAGTGCCATGGCCGTCATTTCTAGTAGGGTGCCTGAGCCAAGGGATAAACCCTAGATGCCTGCCTGTCGCTGAAACTAAAGAGCATGGCTTAAGTTTTCTTCCCTTACTGAATTTCATGGAGTGCAGAATAGAAGGAGGTATCAGGGAATGAAAATTCTTGTGTCATTTCCTGGTGCAGACTCCCACTCCATTCTACCACTGAATGCATGGCTCTCACCAGGAGAGCTGAGCCCCAGACATGCTCCACCCTGCCTCTCTTAAATATTATCAACTGCATTTCCTCCTCCTGATAATCACTGGTCAGTAATGATTAAGTAAACCTCTACTTTGTCTCCTGGTTCCGCCATACTAGATACCCCTAAATTGCTATATTATTGTGTCAACTTAGTGTAAGAACATAACAGACCCCAGAACTTAGTAAGCCTTTATACATTAGCACAACTGACTCTATGATGGAACTGCCTTTCAAGCCTTAAAGCCTATCACATAAGCAGAAACAGCTACCAAAAGGAGAACAAAGACCTAATCCATCAAAGACCATAGTTCTGGGAAAGTCTCTAAATGTACTAACCTTGCTCTTTGCCTTCCATAGTTCCCCTTCTGCCTAACTGTTCTTGCTAACTAAGGCTTATCAACCCAGGATGTATTCTTTGTTCTTAAAAGCTCATCCTGAGAAAGGCCCAGGACTGCACTTGGGCTCCCAAACCCATGTTCAAGTAGTCATCTCTGGTGGATACCCCAGAAAAAGAACTAATGTGTGATCATCTGCTGAGAGAAAGGACTCTTTATTCAGAAATCAAGACCTCTAAACTGAGAGACTCCTAATCATGGGGTTGGTAAGGTAAGAAGAAAAAAACTTCTTTCTATACCCTTCTATTCTTGTAGAAATGATATCACATATGGACTGTTGGTTTTGCATCTTTACTGTATCTCCCTTCTGCATAAGTGAGGCACAAAATAAGACCAGTGACTATCCTGGGGAAAGGGGGGGTTGGACAGACACATCTTCCTTCACTTTCTTTTCTTCTTTCCTTTTTATAAAAAAAAAACTACAAAATAAAATTCTTTGGTCAGAACAAAAGTATTTTATGTGATATCGAGACAGTGAATAATACATTCAATAAACCCACAGATGGTGGTGCTGGAAGAGACACTGCTGACAGGGAAGGCAGACCCACATCTATGGTTTGCATCTATTCCAGGAAGAGAAAGAATGCTGCCCCCTCAATGATGGAAAGAGTCCAATGTAATCAACTTACCACCAGGTGGCTGGCTGGTCCTCCTGGGCAATGTTGCCATATTGGGAGCTCAGCTTTGGTCTCTGCTGTTGACATGCTGACATCTTGGGCACTACACACAGTAGCAGCCAGATCAGTCTTGGTGAGGGAGACATTGTGCTGAGCTTATGAATACCATCTACCTCTGTTCATATGGACACATGTAGTGAGATGATTCTGGAAGAAAGCTGAAATCCGCTCATAGAAAGGTTGTCTACTTGAGTGGGTCTCAACCCTCCTAATGTTGTGACCCTTTAATACAGTTCCTCATGCCATGATGACCTCCAACCATAAAATTTTTGTTGCTACTTCATAATTGTGATTTTGCTGCTTTATGAATTATAATATAAATATCTATGGTTTATATCATAATATAAATATCATATATGATGAATCATAATATAAATAGTCTCAGGTGACCCCCGTGAAAGAGCCATTCAATCCCCCACAAAACAATCGTAACCCACAGATTGAAAACCACTGATCTTGTCCACGTAGTCATTGGCAGACCACTCTAAAGATAATACCATGTGATGAGCAGTCCCATGGGTTCCAGCTATCCTTAGGTCTACACTTACTCCAAAAGATTTATGGACAAAATTCTCCCTCTCCTTAAGTCTCTAACTGGAACCTGACAAGCTCATTGCCATGCAGACAAGGACATTGACACCCTCCAATGCCAAGCTCCACCTTTCTTTTTCTCTTGAGTCCTTCCTGTGGATGATTTCTGCTTTTCTACCATAGTCTAGAGCCACCCCAGCAATCCATTGTGTACAATGCCAGAACACTATACATAATTATCTCTAACTCAAAGGACCCAGTTTAGCTTCATTAGTCAAATGACCATAAGAAACTTTCAGTGAGCCCATGGGTGTTACATTAGGAAAAAAAATACCCATGCAGAGGTCACAAATGCTGGGAATTGCTGTCAGAAAATCCATCAGTGCAGGAATCACAAGGAAGCTGTGCCTAGAGATCACAGGTGTTCACAGCATCAAAGAAGGTGGTTTGCAGGGGAACATCAAGAAACTGAAGAGGCCCTATTCTTATCATTTGCAAACACCCCCCCCCCCCCCGCTGCCACTCACAGCCTCAGAAATTCATGACTTCTGTTTCCTTTATGGCTTCTAAATCTCATAAAAATACCTTTCATTGGCCAAACCTAGCACATAACCTGCTGAAGAGAGAATCTTGGATATGTAGTCCTAAAAGATAAAGATGATGCAGTCAAGAAAAGTAGGTGGGCAAGGACTGAAGAGATTAAGAGGACTGACTACTCTTCCAAAGGACCCAGGTTCAATTCCCAGCACCCATACGGCAGTCCCCAACTGTCTGAAACTCCAATATATGACACCCTCACACAGACAGACGTGCAGGCAAATATATAAAATAATATATTATATTCAAAATAATATAAGAATAATATTATTTTAAAATGAAAGAGTAGATGAGCCAACAGTTGCTTTTGTTCTGAAACAGCCTGTTCATAAACTGAATCAACCAAGTTTCATCAAAGGTTGCCTCACGCATTGGGCAGCACCTAGAACCAAAAAGACATTCAGACTGCTGGACAATGTGATGTGAACAAAAGGCGTTAGTAAGCTGTGTGGAAATAAAGACCAGAAAATGAATTCAGTAGGGTTATAGCTTGAGCGCTCCCTCATTTGGACAGGATCTGATCGACTGGCTGTGATTGGCTGATGCTTGACTGTGTCTGATTGGCTAAGAGATGATTCTCTCCGTTTGCTTAAACAATGAGTTTAGGTTGCAGTTTATTAAGTACCATAGTATGGAAGGACGTTAGAGCCAGTGGCCTGGGGCATGCTTAATTTAACTCGCTCAATGTTTAGAAGGGACGCAGATGCTGCTGAGTTGACAGCAAACACAAGAGACTATGCAGGAGTCCTGTGACAAAGGACAATGAAGTAAAATTTCTAGCTAAAATTGGGGGAGTATAGAAAGCTCAAAGTAAAGTACCGCTGCAGTCATGTGACTAGCTCTTCATTTGGAACCCATATCCAGAAGGGCATAAAGCGCACCTAAGGTATTAGTGATTTTTGGTACAGTTGCAGTTCAAACCCATGAATGGCTAGAAAGTGCTTTCCACCATTCGGGGTTGCAATGTCACCAAACTTCCTCCCTGACAAGCACCCTGCACTTGGGTTCCTTCTCCTAATCCCCGTAGCTTATCAACAGCTTTAGAAATACACACACACCCCCACTGTGCCTGTTAACAAATTTAACTTTAGAGGAAGAGCATTTCAGTTTTGATGACAGAGGATCTTGGCTTAAGAAATATTCACCCAAACCAAAACTGGTCTCTCCTCCAGTTTTTCTGCTTTGTTTGTTCTTTCTTCTAGTCTCTGATTTAGAGCTCAAATCCTTTGGTCACAAAAAAAGGCATATTCTCTCATCTAAGATAAAAATCCACCTTCCATTTATCTGTACAAATAGATTACGATTCTACAATAAGCTCTCCCTAAGCCTGGCTTGTCTTTGTCATGGTCTACAGCCACCCTGGTAAGCATTGCATGCCTTCCTTTGAGTCTCAAATCCTTTTCTGTTCCTTTGCAAATCCATCCCCACAGCTTTACCATTCTGGCTGATTATCACTACCCAGATAAACATGAGCACAGCATATTACCATATCTAAAACCCAATCATACTTCAATTTCCCTGGTTGCAGATTAGGCCAACTTAATCCTTGGGAGAGAAAAAATTTGGCAACATTGCTGTCCTTTGGTGGTAAGAGTAGGATTGTGATTTTTGCCAGGCATACATGAAGAATAGGAAGGCGGTGCTACACGCTGCCTTGCCAAGCACCTGTCCCCAACAGCCCTTAGGAGGACTGAGAGGAGCCCAGGGAGGAGTGGAATGAGAAGCACAGGTGTTGTCAAAGCCCAGTGAGGCAATGTCACAGTCCTCTGGACAAAGCAGTGCTGTTTCTTGTGGCATAGCTCAAGACCGAGTTAAATCTCCTACTCTGACCCTCTCTGTAAAGCTAAACTTTTTTCCTTTACTTAGATAGATGATCTTGTCTCGGTGCCATGTGTTCACAGAGAGAGAGAGAGAGATGGAAGGGCCCCAACAAAAGCCGCAGACTCAATTAACCAATCAGCTTTGGGACAAGGGGAAGTAAGAGGAAGCATGGTGTGTGGCTCCACAGACTGAGCCTGAGCTCTGCCTACATTAGCTTCGAAGTGTGACCAGTGGTTCCCCCCCCACCCCACCCCCACCCCCAGCTGCTCTTCTTCCTTAAGACTGCTGAGGTGGCACAGGAGAGCAACCAGAGAAAAAAGCGGACTGAGAAGAGCCAGACTGAACACTTGGCTTTCTCTATATTCACCTGTCTCTTGTTAAGGAATTCATTTTCTTGACCCACTAGGCCAAGGTCGGGAAACAAAGTGAGCTGGATGGCTCAAAGTTGGTCTTTGTTAGCCACAGTTTCCGTATTCCCACTAAACCTCCAAACCCACTCTCCAGCCAGGCAATTACTCGAATAAGGTAGCTTGGCCAAACCCTGGGTGAGAATGGCTTGCTGGCTTGCCAAGCCTTTTTCCTGATTCATCTCCAGAACTTGCCCATTTCCCCATAGAACAAACACCAAAATAGATAGGTTTTCACAAGTCTCTGACAGGAAGAGAGAGAGAGGAAAAAAAAAAGAGTCCCTTTTCAGCTTAAAATGGTTCTGCAATGAGAGGCTCCAGAGAATTCTTGAAGAGATTGGCATTGGCCATGCGTAGGCCAGAAAGTATGCTTTCCAATTATCTGACATCCTCTTCCAACACATCCAGGGCACTTCATGCATCTCATTTGCATCAAATTCATTTTAGCACATTTTTGATTACTCTTTTATTATTCCCTTTCAGTCCCAAACTTTCAATAGCGGAGGGAGGTTTATTATCTTAAGTAATTCCTAGTCTTATAAGCAACCTTTACTCTCTACTATGCTCCTACTTCCACTCTCTATCAGCACCCACCCTAACCATACATATAAATCTTTCTCATGAGGACTCTTATTAATGGTACAAACATCTCATAGAAAAATCATCAAAACCTAGAAAGTAACTGTCAGTCATACAAAGGTGACACTAAAACTCGCTCAGGAAATAAGCTTTTTTTTCCCCCACACTCCTTATTTCTTATGTTAAGACACAGAGATTTTCAATGTAATCCTCCCTAAAATAGTCCGTGGTTTTCTATACTAGTTATATCAGTCACAGCAATGAAAACTGACCTGAGATTTTGATAGTTGAGTCAAAGGTTACCCAACATGAGACTGATCTCGTGGGCATGCACCAATCACAGACACTGTTAATGATACTCTGTTAGGCTTGCAGACAGGAGTCTAGCATGGTTATCCTCTGAGAGGCTCCACCCAGCAGCTGACTCAGACAAATACAGACACCCACAGCCAAACAACAAATGGAGCTTGGGGACTTTTATGGAAGAATAGGAAGAAGGATTGTGACCCCCCAATGGGATAGGTACTCCACAGGAAGACCAACAGAATCGACTAACTTGGACCCTTGGGATTATCAGAGACTGAATCACCAACCAAAGAACATACATGGGCTGGACCTAGGCCTCCCCACACATATGTAGCAAATGTACAGCTTGGTCTTCATGTGGGTCCTGAACAACTAGAGTTGGAGCTATCCAAAAGCTTTAAGCTGACTGTGGTCTATGTTCTTCTAGCTGGGCTGCCTTGTCTGGCCCAGTGGGAGAGGATGCTCCTGGCCTTGCAGACATTTTTTTGTGCCAGGATAAGAGAATGACCAGGAGGCCCCACCCAGTCTGAGGAGAAGAGAAGGGGGGATTGGGGGAAGGATTATATGAGGAGGTAGCCAGGAGGTGGCAGTGAACAAGATGTAAAATGAATAAGTGAAAATAAATTTAAAAATAAGTAAATAAATAAATGTAAAAGACGGGGCATGTGAAACAAAGTATTTGTGAATATTGATGAACCTAATTATTTATGGTGGGGTAGCTTAGATTTGATAATGAGTTTAAATGTAAAACGAATTTGTTTTGAATTATTTAAAAAAAAATAGTATAGAGACAGAGAACCGGACAGAGTGAGAGAGGAGAGAAAGAACATTACGAGGGATCATAGCAAAGCACAATTGGAAGGGGCCACCTGTCTTTGTTGATTTGGGGCTTGTGGCTGTTCTTTAGCTTGCTGCAGACTAAATTTACATGGGCAGAGAAACCTCACTCGAGTAAGCAAGCCTGTGGGGCTTTCTGTTGTTGTTGTTGTTGCTGCTGCTGCTGCTGCTGCTGCTGCTGCTGCTGCTGCTGCTGCTGCTGCTGCTGCTGTTAGTGATTAACACGGGAGGGCTCACCTAGCTGTCTGTGGTGCCACGCTGGGGAGGTGGCCCTGAGTTATGAAAAGCAAGCCAGTTAGAACCATTGCTCTATGGCCTCTGCTTCAGTTCCTTTCTCCAGGATCCTGTTTTGAGTTCCTGCCCTGATTTCCCTCTTACTGTTATGAAGTATGACTTAATGTTAATGTTATGAGAGTTGTAAGCTGAAATCACTCCTTTCCTCCCTAAGCTGCTTAGAGTGCTTTTGTTTTTGTTTTTTTATTAGATATTTTCTTTACTTACATTTCAAATATTATCCCCTTTCCTAGTTTCCCCTCTGAAAACCTCCTATCCCTTCCCCCCTCCCTCTGCTCCCCAACCCACCCACTCCTGCTTCCTGACCCTGGCATTCCTCTACACTGGGGCATAGAGCCTTCACAGGACCAAGGCCTCGTCCCATTGATGAAGACACTTCCTCCTCTCCTCTCAATGTCATGATCCAGAATCAGCATACCTACCCATTTTCCTGAGAACTCCCACTCAGAAAGTTCCAAGTAATATGCCCAGGAAACTCAAAAGTGCTCACAGTGGGACAGAGACAAGGTGACAGTAACCAAGGTGCAGACAGGCTGACCCACATCACCTGAGTGAGTCAAAGTCCTTTAAATTCTAATTTCTGAATTTTTTCGCCCATGACCCGTGTTGTTCCTATCTGCAGACCACCCCTAGAGTTTTAAAGTTTTGTATTAGCCCCACTTCTCCTGCGCTCATTGACCCACATGGAATCTTTCTCCACTTAGGGGAAAACTCCCCACCGAGAGGGAATTACCAGCTTCACAACCACAGGGCAAGGCTAATGGTTCCTGCTGTATCTTTCATGCCTAGACTCTAGAACTGAGAGTGGAGACCTGAGCAAATGTTGAGCAATACCAGACAGGTGAAAAATGAGCTATGGATTCCCTCGCACACTCACACCACTGGAAGAGGTGGGTCCTCTGGTTAAATCATAATGGTGTAGTTTATGCAAGCACAAGAGGATGTTTGCCCCGCTAATCCCCCAAGAGAAAGCTGTCTGTGTACAACATCCCCACCTCATTAGAGCTTCAGTTCACTTATTAAATATTGAGCACATCAGATGGTTCTCTTTGGTGTGGAAGAGCTGAGTCCTTGTTCTTAGAAGGGGATGCCATGTATCCTCCTGAGAAAGTCCAGTTGGCCGTGCTAATTGCGAACAGATTTCTCATACACTGTTATTTCTTCATCTGCCCAGGAAGTACACACTGCACCACGGGAGATGTGGGACAGAACTTCGTTGCTAGGAGTCTTAATGATCCTCGCAATTAATTATTCACACCAGTAAAAGAAAAAAAGTTAATGGGCAACCCAGCAATGGAAGCAACCCTAAGAAGCCGAACAAGATGGGAAAGAAACATCAAGACCACTGGTTACTTGTTTTATCCACTGCTCATTGGGTTGAACTAGGAAGAACCTAGACTGAACCCTCATTGACAAATAATAGAAAACATGTCTTCAGAAAGGAAAAAAGCAGCTGTCCCAAAGCAATATGAAAGTGGCTGTAAGTGTATGATATTTTTTTTTAAATCTGTTTTGTTACTGAGAATTTCATACAAGAGTACTTTATTTGTATCATTTTCTCCCTGTACTCCTTTCGTTAACCTTCTGGAACACTTTTCTCTGTCTCAAATCCATGGCCTCTTAGTCTTGAATTATTACTGATTTTATATGTGTGTGTGTGTGTGTGTGTGTGTGTGTGTGTGTGTGTGTGTGTGTGTGTGTGTCTGACAGTTTAGGATTGGAGACTCTATGAGGTCTCTCATCCCTGGAGAGGACTGCTTCTCCAACTCTCAGCATCCAGGAATTGTTTTGTAGCTCTTCGTGTAGGGCTAGGGCCCTTAGAAAGATTTCTGCCATCTACATTGGTATGTCAGTTGCTGCAATCTTTCAGGTCTTGCTTAAGCAACTGTATGGTTGAGAATTTTATCCCAATGTCTTTCTTTAATCTTAACAGCTGTGTAACGTGAATGCTGGACACAGAGCAGATTACCAGCTACAGGAGCCATGCCAGTAACACCTGTCTCATCTGGAGACTCACTTCAGGGCACATTCCCTACTTAAAACTGCAGACTTCTTGCCATTCCCCAGACACAGCCTCTTGAACTAGCAAGTGCCAGACTCAAGAAGTGCCCTCAGAGTGACTCCTAGCACATAGATTTTTCAACCACTCCATGGAATATTAAGACTACAAGATGGGAAGAGTCCAAGTTATATAAGAAACTGAGTTTGTAGCCTTGATGATACATTATACACAGTCCAGATTCAGTGTTCTTGCACCCTGTTTCCTATCCACAAATGCTTGTTCTGTCAAATTCAAAGTAAATATCTTTTTTTTTCCAGACAAGCTTGAAGGAGTTTCTGTTTTTGAAATCAATATTTCTCTGTCTAACACACTAAGGTATTATTCAGTCTTGACAAGCAAAGAAATGCTGGCATATGGCGCACTGTGAATGAACCTTGAGGATATTCTGCTAACTGAAATAAGCCAGCCACCAAAATTTCAAATGCTGCACAACTCCATGTTACAGGAAATAAGAAGAAGAGCCAAAACTATGGTGATAAAAGGACTAACTGTGATGTGTCAGGGGCTGAGAGGATGAAGAGTGGAGTTGCTGTGTATTCAGTGTTGTTGGGTGCGAAGTGGTGGAGATGCACTGTAGTAGTGATGACACAACAGGAATCATTTAATTCTGCTCAACGAGAGCCTTAAAATTGTTAAGGTGGCTGTAGGTATGAGGTCATTAATACATAAAATGATACGCGTATTTGTTTTATCCACTGAAAATAAAAATAAATGGTTAACATGACAATTTTCATGTTGAACATATTTTGACCAAAAAGTGGAAATAAGAATATGTTTTTAAACTTGTCCTTTCTAAATTAGAATGCATGCAAACACATTCTAAATGTCAAATGGAAGCAAGTCATGTCAAAAGTTTCTAATGAGAAAAGAATTGGAAAATAGAATTTGGTCCAACATGAGTGGGGACTTAGAAGGAAAGTGTATCTCCTAACTGGAGGACAGGGTATCTTCTGATACAGAACCAATAGGAATAATCATAAGAAATAGCAATTAAGTAAACTAACATCTGAGATCCTGATATACTCAGGCTTCTAAGCACTTTATATGTGTATATTCATTGACCCCTAACAATTCTGCAAAAGCGGTGGCATTCTTCCCCTCTCTACTTCCCCATAACCCAGAGAAGAAGAACATTCAAGAACTGAATTGTGATTCAGAGGTGATTGTGTCCTAGTGCAATACATTGGGTATTAGGTGGAAAATAACGAGTCTCTACAGCCTATGTTCTCTTTAAGCTCCCCAATATGAATAATGGGTTTTTCAAATTCCACAGGGGAAAAAAAAAGGAGCTAGGTAGGTTATATTGACATTTGAAGATTCAACCCATAAAAAGGAGAGAACATGTGGAATTTGTCTTTCCGGGTTTGGGTGACCTCACTCAGTATATTTTCTAGTTCATTTGTTTACCTGCAAATGTCACAGCTTTTTTTTTTTCTTTATAACTGAACAGTATTCCATTGTGCGTATGTGCGACCTTTTCATTATTCATTCAGCAGTTGAAGGTCATTTAGGTTGTTTACATTTCCAAACAGAGCAGCAACAAACATGGCTGAGCAAATATTTCTATAGTTACTACATACTAAAATATGTATATATTCATATATAATATGTTTAATACATAATATATTATATAGTTGTTTATGTTATGAAATATTTATATATTATATATTCAAACATATTCATTCATATATGCATATATACATATATGTACATATACACATATATACATGAGATGTATATGTATACATATATAAAGATATTGAATCCTTTGTGTATATACCTAGGACTGGAATAGATGGGCCACTTTTAGGTTTATGTTTAGCTTTTTAAGGATTCTCCACACTGCTTTTCACAGTGCCTGAACCAGTTTGCATTGTCACCAGCAGTGAATGAGAGCTCAGGTTTAGCCACACCTTCACCAGCATTTACCACCTTTGTTTTGTTGATCTTAACCATTCTGACCCAGTGGGGGGGTGGGGGTGAAATCTCAGAGGACTTTTAATTTTCATTTCTCTAATTGCTAAGGATGTTGAACACACTTTAAAATATTTCTCAGCTTTTTTTTTTATCTCTTCTTGAGAAAACGCTCTGTTCAGCTCCATAGCCCATTTGTTAATTGGGTCATTTGTTTTCTTGACTCCTTGTATTTGAGTTCCTTCTACATGTTGGATATTTATCCTCTAACAGATGTACAGCTGCCAAGGATTAACTCTCACTCCGTGGGCTTCCTCTCTGCTCAGTTATTTGTTTTCCTTGCTGTATAGCAGCTTTTTTGAAAAAGTTTTTATGAGGTTCTGTTTATCAAATCTTGACCTTAATTCCTGAAAGCACAGAGCCTTTCCGGACATTCCTTTCCTAGACCGGAGGTTTGGGCAGTGCTGTTTATGTTTTCTCCTAGCGGTGTCCATGTGTCACATTAAGTTCTTTGATTTACCTGGAGTTGATTTTTGTGTAAACTCAGAATCCAGGAAAGCAAAAAGAGACAACAGCTAAGGATGGGGGAAGGAGTTCTAGAGAGGAGGGTAGTAGGATAACAGGGCAGAGATGCTATGAAGGGGAAAGGGGAAGAACAGGAATTTTAATTGGAGAGGGACCAGCAGTACAAAAGGGGGAGGGAAAGAGAAGGAAAGGAGGGATAAAACACTAAAGACTGTTGAAAATCACAGGTAAATATTAATTTATGTTTACTTAAATATAGATACATTCAGGGAGGAGAGAGAGAAAGACAGAGAGATGAATATAAGTTTTAGCATCTATCTATGGCTGGTGAGGTAACGGTGCCCAGCCTCAGCTGATACAAATGCAAGACGACCTAAGGCTCAGGGAGCACTGGGAAGAGAACATCTAAGATGAGTAAAAGGCGGGGACCAGGACATCTGGGAAATTGTGTCTTCTGTATATGACATGGAAGCTTTTCCCAAGAAATCTCAATAAGATGGCTGCCTGAACAAGTCCAACACAATGACAGCATCAGTTGAAATGCCAGTGTGGATGCAGGAAATCTTACAAGACACCACCCCAGACTGAAGAGCTCAGGGCAATTAACTGCTTCTGAGAGAGGGAGAGTTAGTCTTCTCCTGGGAGTTGAGCCACCTAACAGGTTAACAGGTTATCCAATCACAAGCTGTCGAATCTAAAGTCTCTCTCTCTCTCTCTCTCTCTCTCTCTCTCTCTCTCTCTCTCTCTCTCTCTCTCTCTCTCTCTCTCTCTCTCCCCTCTCTCTCTCCTCTCTCTCTCTCTCTCACCTCTCTCTCATCTCTCTCTCATCTCTCTCTCTCATCTCTCTCATCTCTCTCTCATCTCTCTCTCATATCTCTCTCTCTCTCTCTCTCTCTCCCTCTCTCTCTCTCTCTCTCTCTCTCTCTCTCTCTCTCTCTCTCTCTCTCTCTCTCTCTCTTCCAGTGTGTATGTGAAACAGAAGAAGTATTAGGAATTTGAGAGGGACTTGAAGGACACAGGAGAAGCCAGAGGAGAGAGGGGGGCCTGGAAATAATGAAAATATAGTACTCATGTTTGAAATTCCCCTTCACAAAATTAAAATTTTTTAATTAAAAAATAATCTGGTAGGCAGGATATTGGAGAAATATTTCAGAGGTTAAATTGATTTAGTGTTCAATTCTCAGCACCAACATGGTGACCCACAACTAACCATAACTCCAGCTCCATGAGGTTATATGTCTTCTTACCTCTGCAAACACCAGGCATGCATTTGGTACACATACATACATTCAGAAAAAATTCCCATACACATAAAATAAAATGAATAAGTCTAAAAGATTTTATTTTTCCAATCTGGTAGGCACTGGCATACAGAAAAGCTTCCTAGACACTAGACAAGAAGAAAGTTTTAGAATGAAGATTTTATAAATGAATCTCATAATTTTCTTTCAAATTGTCAGTCCATGTGATTTAAACCACAGCCTCAGCAGTGAGGAAACATATTGCATTTTGATCCTCACCTCAATATTAAGACCCATAGATCAATACCGCTGTCTTTTAAAATATTCCCTTTAGCTACATCAACTGTGAGTGAGAGGACATATCAGTCTTCACCAAGCCAATGACAGTGGGCACTGAGGGTTTTGTAGACTCTAACAATACTCTGTATCACCACTGGAGCAAGGTAACCAAAGCAAATTTGAGAGCAAACTGTTTATAATTTCTTATTGTCTAAAATAGGTAGTGATTTGATGGTGAGGAATTCAAATCATTTATTTTGTGCTTCTTATCTAAGCCAAGGAGCCAGAATCAGCCCTCAGACTTCTGATGCAACTGAAACTGACACAACCCACGGCTGCACAAATGGATGGTTGTTTCATCTTTCTGTCAACTTTCACTATCACATGGAGCCATCTTAGGTGAGATGCTGGACCGTGGGTGTGGTCTGGAAGAGGATGCAAGACACAGGTTGATAACAGGATACTTTTTTCTTAACCTGTATCTTACATCCTCTTCCAGAAACTGGACTCAGAGCTCCCAGGGACTAAACCACCAACCAAAGAGTATACATGGATGGGTCCATGACTCCAGCTACATATGTAGCAGAGGATGGCCTTTATCTGGCATCAATGAGAGGAGAGGCCCTTGGTCCTGTGGAGGCTTGTTGCCCCAGTGCAAGGGGGTGCTAGAGGGGTGAAGCAGGATTTGGGGGGAGCACCCTCTTAGGGGCAAAGGGTAGGAGGATGGGATAGGGGGCTACAGAGGGGGACCAGGAAAGGGGACAACATTTGAAATGTTAAATAAATAAAATAACCAATTCATAAAAAGAAGAAAAGAAAAACGTATGCTAAGTGTCAGAGTCAGCTAAATAATTTAATAGTCATAGAAAATACTACCTACCTGCCTACAGAGAAATGCTATTGCTTTAGTGCAATCATCTCAGTCTTTGTCTAACGTTCATGATGGCACAAAAAGTCACACACATAGGAATTATCTGACTTTAGTCTGAAGTACCTGACCCAACAAGTTTTGTCTCCTATGAAAAATATTCAATAGAATATTGTTTTTAATAAAGGTTGAAAACAATAGAATTTTATTGCAGATACCTGAATATCTGGCAATACTTTATAATCCAGAGAGAATGAAGAAGTAGTAAATCTGTAAAATCGGGGGAGAAAGGATGAATAAAGGCCTCTTTTGTGAAACAAGGAAGATATTGTCAGAGTGAGAAACTTCACTGAGTGAAAGATAACATAGACAGCCCCAGTTATGATGAGGCTGCACTACAAATAAGCCCAACAGTGAAAAGGCCTCAAGGTGCATTCAAACTAAATATTCCAACCTACCTCATATCACAGCATAGAGAGCTCAGGACAATGTAGAGACATGGTCATTTCTTGAAACTACTTGCCTGCTGGGACTTGTAGTTTGCTGCTACTGCCCAAAACTATAGGACACTATTACATACCATATTGCTCCCCCAGGAAAGTATTGATTTGAAAACTTGATATATACTTTCTATTGTAATTGGGAACTATAATAAAGGAATTTGGATATATATGGCCTCATAATCTCTTTCCATTCCCTCCCTGTTCTCCACCCATTTCAAGATGCTATAGTAAACAGGGCGATTACTGAAGATTAGAGTCCTAATGTTTGCTTATAAGCTCTACTCTCATGAATTAATCAGTCTACATAGGAAAGAGAACATATACAATCTAGAAAGAACAGGTCAAGGTTTCAAAAGAACATCATCGTACACAAATGTTTCCTTCATACGGAAATAGTTTGAGCCCATGTGAGATATTGTGTTTCCATTGGTAAGGATGACTATGAGTGGGATTGCTGGGCAAGTGGGACTTGTAGCAAGTAAAGCATTGGGGAATTGTAAGATGGTGTGCTACCAGCATTTTAAAAAATAATAAAAACAGAGAAAAATGAAGGGATATGAGTGAATTTGAGACATGCTAAGGAAATACCTTTGAATGGTCCCTCTAGAGTCAATAGATTTCCTCTTTTATAATTGCTCCACAGCACCCTCTCTCATATCAAGGACCAAAACACCTATAGAGTTGAATGATATCCTAAGCCCACAAGAGGCCATTAACAAGTTTTTAGGAAATCTAAATGAAGAGTTGAACCTCAGTGCAAATTCTGATTCCATGGACTATTTCTGAGAGTGCGTTATTAATCATAATAAATAAAATCCAAAACACTTTTCATGATTTAATTTTCATGTTTTATTCATGTGTTAACAAAGATAAAATTAGTAACAACTATTTTGTCAAATATCTACATGTGCTAGACATTGCCAGACATAGAGAGATACTTTGCATATATTATTTCTGATCCTTAAAAGAAGCTATAAACCATGTATTATTGCTGATGCTTTAAAATAAAAAGGGAAGACCCAGGGAAATTGTTGGGAGGGCTCTGTTTGGAGAATCAGAAGATCAAGTAGTTCTTCCCACCCAACATCCCAGAGAAATATGGGATAAAATAATATCAACATATGCTTAAGAGCTGAGCATATATTAAACTGAGAGACACCTTCAAGAACTCAAAACAAATAGGATTCTAAATCCACAAGAGTAAGTGCGGGGAGCAAGCAAATTCTGCATTTCTGTAGCCCAGAGTCCTGGGGTATATGTCCAGATGCGACCAGGCAAACAAGTGAAGAACAGATAGGAAAAGAGAGAATAGGAGAGAAGGGAAGGGAAGGGAAGGGAAGGGAAGGGAAGGGAAGGGAAGGGAAGGGAAGGGAAAGAGAAGGGAAGGGAAAGAGAAGGGAAGGGAAAGAGAAGGGAAGGGAAAGAGAAGGGAAGGGAAAGAGAAGGGAAGGGAAAGAGAAGGGAAGGGAAGGGAAAGAGAAGAGAAGGGAAGGGAAGGGAAGGGAAAGAGAAGAGAAGAGAAGAGAAGAGAAGAGAAGAGAAGAGAAGAGAAGAGAAGAGAAGAGAAGAGAAGAGAAGAGAAGAGAAGAGAAGAGAAGAGAAGAGAAGAGAAGAGAAGAGAAGAGAAGAGGATTGTCCTTAGTAGTGTATAGGGAAATTTAAGTCAAACCAGTAGTATCACCCCGTTTCATAGTTGGAAACCCTTAAAATTCAATCTCCAACCATAAAACAATGATAATATTTTATATAGTTGATAGAAGAAATTTGGTATAATAATTTTCAAAAACTATCTGACAAAATTTAGTAAACCTAATAGATAGATAACCGACAGAGAGATAAATAAATCTTCAACCTAAGCATAGAATGTTTATGGTCTTATTTCTAGAATTAAATCACCTCCCATAAACCAGAATTCATTAAAGAGCAAACCTACTCAAAAAGGGAGACAACAGAGGAACATTTTCATTGTTTTGGCAGGAGTAGATGTAAAGTTTACCCTGAGACCTCATGACCAGGAATTGGCTTTGTGACTCTGTGGAGTAGGAACTGACCATTATTGGGCTCTAGAAATTATAGAAGTCCTTTCGGCCATGTTACCATTCCTGAGGTTCCTGGAATGAAAACTGTTTAGGTAGTCATCCGGCTACTCAGGATTTGAATAGAAAAGCCAAAATTTATAATCCAGAATAATAAAACAATGGACAGTCTCTTTCCTAGAGCAAACAGGAGTCAGGATATAGAGCAAATAGGAGAATCAGACCCCTAAAACATTCTAATGATAGAACCATCAAAGAAACCAGCAAACCAACCATTTACCTTGCAGAAGCTTTGGAGTTTCATGAGGTCCCATTTGTCAATTCTCGATCTTACAGCACAAGCCATTGCTGTTCTATTCAGGAATTTTTCCCCTGTGCCCATATCTTCAAGGCTTTTCCCCACTTTCTCCTCTATACCGTCAATAAGACAAAAAGACCACCAACAGATTGGGAAAGGATCTTTACCTATCCTAAATCAGATAGGGGACTAATATCCAACATATATAAAGAATTCAAGAAGGTGGACTTCAGAAAATCAAATAACCCCATTAAAAATGGGGCTCAGAACTGAACAAAGAGTTCTCACCTGAGGAATACCAAATGGCAGAGAAGCACCTGAAAAAATGTTCAACATCCTTAATCATCAGGGAAATGCAAATCAAAACAACCCTGAGATTCCACCTCACACCAGTCAGAATGGCTAAGATCAAAAATTCAGGTGACAGCAGATGCTGGCGTGGATGTGGAGAAAGAGGAACACTCCTCCATTGTTGGTGGGATTGCAGGCTTGTACAACCACTCTGGAAATCAGTCTGGCGGTTCCTCAGAAAATTGGACATAGTACTACCGGAGGATCCAGCAATACCTCTCCTGGGCATATATCCAGAAGATATCCCAACCGGTATGAAGGACACATGCTCCACTATGTTCATAGCAGCCGTATTTATAATAGCCAGAAGCTGGAAAGAACCCAGATGCCCCTCAACAGAGGAATGGATACAGAAAATGTGGTACATTTACACAATGGAGTACTACTCAGCTATTAAAAAGAATGAATTTATGAAATCCCTAGCCAAATGGATGGACCTGGAGGGCATCATCCTGTGTGAGGTAACACATTCACAAAGGAACTCACACAATATGTACTCACTGATAAGTGGATATTAGCCCAAAACCTAGGATACCCAAGATATAAGATACAATTTCCTAAACACATGAAACTCAAGAAGAATGAAGACTGAAGTGTGGACACTATGCCCCTCCTTAGAATTGGGAACAAAATACCCATGGAAGGAGTTACAGAGACAAAGTTTGGAGCTGAGACGAAAGGATGGACCATGTAGAGACTGCCATATCCAGGGATCCACCCCATAATCAGCTTCCAAACGCTGACACCATTGCATACACTAGCAAGATTTTGCTGAAAGGACCCAGATATGGCTGTCTCTTGTGAGACTATGCCGGGGCCTGGCAAACACAGAAGTGGATGCTCACAGTCAGCTATTGGATGGATCACAGGGCCCCCAATGGAGGAGCTAGAGAAAGAATCCAAGGAGCTAAAGAGATCTGCAACCCTATCGGTGGAACAACATTATGAACTAACCAGTACCCCGGAGCTCTTGACTCTAGCTGCATATGTATCAAAAGATGGCCTAGTCGGCCATCACTGGAAAGAGAGGCCCATTGGACATGCAAACTGTATATGCCCCAGTACAGGGGAACGCCAGGGCCAAAAAAATGGGAATGGGTGGGTAGGGAAGTGGGGGGGGGAGGGTATGGGGGACTTTTGGGATAGCATTGGAAATGTAATTGAGGAAAATATGTAATAAAAAATATTTAAAAAAAAAGAAAAAAAACCAACCATTTAAGCAGTTAGTTGTGAAAAGAACAGAAAGTTATCTAGGGAAACAAACAGCATAAATAACAGAGCAGCACATCAATGAACAGAGATTTAATGAATCAAGTAACCAAACTCCAGAAGAGACATAAGGTTTTTATTTGTGGAGCTTGAAGGTGCTTTTCCATGCATACAGCACTTTCTACCTCTTTTCAGCTTCTCAATATAATAAGCTTATCTTCAGAAAATCAAAATAATGAATAAGCTCAGAGAATGCGTGAAAGATTAAACATAATCAAAGAGAGAGCTATGAAGATGAAAGTATTTGTGAAGAAATAATTGATGATTAAGCTTTTAGAACTACAGAGATCTAAAATTGAAATACTGGATAGCAAAGAGGATAGCGGGACAAAGTTCAACATCTGCCCAGCATGGTGGCTGTAAACAGCAGAGGCCTTCCCTGTACTGAAGAAAACCACAACTCAGTAAATAAATAAATAAGTAAATAAGTAAATAAGTAAATAAGTAAATAAGTAAAAATAAAGAGCTTTATGGTCAGAGAAGTAAAAACAAATTCATACCAAAAACCCAATTTAAAGCACCAAACACTACAGAGGTGAAGCTTTTAAAAGCATCAAGAAAAACAACCCAGACCATTTCTAAAGGAAAAGAACGTCACTCACTGTAGATTTCTCTACAGCAACGATTTAATAAAGGAGTAAAGGACATATTTTTAAAGTTGCAGGATCAGAGTCAGAGTGAAAGGGGCCACCAGCAACACTCACTGCAGAGGAAAGGATGCGCCTTAGGAAAGATCCCCAACTGAAAAGAAAAGCCGGAGACAGTTCAGAGCATGCTCACCAAGGAAGATTGTTCAAACACAGTTAGTCCAGGTCAACATTAACTATAGAATCAATAATAACCATGAAAATCCAGTGACCCGAAACCAAACAATTTTTTTACATATTAAAATAGGAAAAGAGAGAATTAAAAAGGTTTTAAAGTTTTGTGCACAGTTCAGGAGAAGACGGGAGGACTTTAGAGAGCACAGCCAAACCCACATGCTCAAATGTTAAGGGTAACCTTTAAGAGATGAAAGCAGAAGGCATGAATTTCAAATAGTGGAACAGGAAAGCAGAATAAAAATAACAATCCACATAATGCGGTAGAAAGAGGGAAAAACAGGAAAAATAGGTTCAGTAAAAAGCACAAAGATAAGACAAGGGGACTGAAGTCAGTGACCCCGTTAATTACAATTCACCTGTGTGGGTCTTCACACATGGAAGTATTTAAAAACAGGGAGACACCAGGCATGGTGCTGAGTTCTGGTAATCTCCAACCTTGAGAGCAAGAAGGATCAGGAGTTCAAGGTCACCTTCACCTACATAAGAAGTTTGAGTCCAACCTAGACCACAGAAAGACCCTGTCTCAAAACTACAAAACAAACGAGAGAGAGAGAGAGAGAGAGAGAGAGAGAGAGAGAGAAAGAGGAAGAGAGAGAGAGAGAGAGAATACAGCAGTGTTCTTTCTAGAAAGAGATGAGTCACAGAGTCAAACAAAAAGGTATCTAAATGAAAGAATAGATGGCAGAACTCAGTGCTACCAAGAGAAGTGAGAGTCAATATGACATTGCAGTTCACACCTACCCAACTGGGAAAACCTTAATGTTCAACTGTCCGCCCGCACAGAATGGTGGCAGTCTTCCTATGCGTCTGGTAGAAGCCCAAATCGGTATAACCATTTTGGAAAGATCTTTGTCAAAACATAAATGTGTGTGTGTGTGTGTGTGTGTGTGTGTGTGTGTGTGTGTGTGTGTGTGTGTGTGTTTCAAAAATATAGCCTGTACAGGATTGCCAAAAAGACTAAGCAGGAAACATCATGAAGAACACTCAGTGACACGTTAAGGAGTTATGTGCCCAGTGCTATAAATGACAGCTACATGCGCAAGGATGAATTCAGAACAAGGTTGGGCAGCAATGTCAAGTTCCAGGAAATTTTTACCATATTTTATTTACATAGAGCTTACAGTCTTACAGAACAACGGTATATGGTTTGTTGGTTTGTTTGCTTATTTAAACTTTGCAAAAGTGCTAAACATCAACTTCAGGACAGGAAATGCTAGCAGGCAGGAGGACAGAGCACTTTATAAATAAAAATATGTGAAGCAAAAATACCCAGTATTAAAATTGGACAATGGGTGACATGCCTGTGGATTTTTTTGGTCTCTCGGGTATTTCATATTTTCAAAATGCAAAATGCTTACAAATGAACTATGTACAAATTGACAAAAAGTCAGCAATTGGAAAAAAGGAGAAGGAAAAACAAGCAGGTGCTCTTCTAAGATCCTGGGGCTGATGGGCAATGGATTGATGTGCCTGCCCAGGCAGTTTAACTACAGGACCTATTCCTTTCCTCTTCTCCTAGCGGTCAGGGCCAGTCAGTTCGAATAATCTTTTCCATTTGGAAGGGCAGACCCTGGTCCTCTCCCATCATCTCTTGTATGCAGGTTCTCATTCTCCACTACTCTTTCTTCCCACCAGCCTCACACAGTCTTCACCCTTCCTAGCCCTGGAAAGGAGAAGCAGGTGCTATGACTTTGGCAAAAGAGAAGAATACACTATGAATCTTAATGGGCGAAGACAGATGGGAACAACCTCACAGTGTTGCCTTCTTACACTTTATGTGAAAATTTATATGTCTTCGCTGTGGAAATAAATTAATAATACCACCAGCTAATTACTCTATAAATTAAGAAGTATTTTCCAAGTATCTTCGCAGATCCTGCCATTGTGGTCACAAAGCCTCTTGAGCTGGGACCAGGACAAGAAGCGGTGAGGCTGATTATATGGGTGAGGAAATATTACACATGGTGAAAACTTTGAAAAGAAGACCCAAAGCCCTTAAAAATGTTAAAAAAAAAAGACATTTGAACATGAAAAAAATGCAAACTATGTATAAATTAAAATACCTTAAGAAAATATGACAAAGCACAAACATTCACTGAGAATGAAAACTTGGTTGGATGGCACCAGTGAATGACAGATAGAAATGAGTGGCCAGATTGAGTCTGAATAAAACTAAATCTCACTGTGGAGCTCTAGCCAAGAGGCAACTGCTCCTTTGTTTCTGATCACATAAGAAGATGGACTGTCTGGAAAAAGCAAACGACCATGTCTCTTTTTAAATCTGATTGAAGGGCATCTGGAGTGCACACTGTGTTTGAGCATCTTTGGAGCTATTAATATTGATATTCATATTGATATGAACATTGTTCCATATAGGAGGATCTGAGGGCATCTCAGAAGCAATTAACACTCAGCACCACTATGGGCCCAACCCAGTGCCAGGTTAAAGGAAGCCCCTTAGTTGTTGAAATTAGCAGTGTGGTTTGTTTGGAAGTCTGCCTAATAGCCCTTCCCCGAGTCTTTCTACTGTTGTTACAATTTGTTCTCACAAATAAAACTGCTCCACCACCAGCCTCTGCCTCTTCTCCTAAAGTTCTTGAGTGAAAGGTGAGAAGTTTCCAATATGCCTATAACCAATAGCATAGCACCATTTATATCAGAAAATTTTCTCTTAACCTTTACCTAAATAGAACATGGAACATCAGCCTTTGCTATTTTTTTCTTTTTTTTTCCACTTTTTTTTTAATTCGGTATTTATTTCATTTACATTTCCAATGCTATCCCAAAAGTCCCACACACGCTCCCCCACCCACTCCCCTACCCACCCACTCCCACTTCTTGGCCCTGGCATTCCCCTGTACTGAGGCATATAAAGTTTACACGACCAATGGGCCTCCACTGATGGCTGACTAGGCCATCTTCTGATTCATATGCAGCTAGAGACACGAGCTCCAGGGGGTTATTGGTTAGTTCATATTGTTGTTCCACCTATAGAATTGCAGATCCCTTCAGCTTGGGTACTTTCTCTAGCTCCTCCATTGGGGGCCCTGTGATCCATACAATAGCTGACTGTGAGCATCCACTTCTGTGTTTGCCAGGCCCCGGAATAGTCTCACAAGAGACAGCCATATCTGAGTCCTGTCAGCAAAATCTTGCTAGTGTATGCAATGGTGTCAGCGTGTGGAAGCTGATTATGGGGTGAATCCCCGGATATGGCAGTCTCTAGATGGTCCATCCTTTCGTCTCAGCTCCAAACTTTGTCTCTGTAACTCCTTCCATGGGTGTTTTGTTCCTAATTCTAAGAAGGGGCAAAGTGTCCACACTTTGGCCTTTGCTATTTTCTAAGGCAATCGAAGGGAGCTATCCTATTCAACCTAACAAAGTCTTCATATAAACTCAGAGATTATATGAAGAGTACATTGGAAAGCAAAACCAAATTAAACCCCCTCCAAATGCAAGATGAAGAAGAATTGGCTCTCTGCAAGAACACCTGAGGAAAAAAAATGGTCTGGGGATCAGCATGGATCACAATTTGACCGAGAAACAGCCACCTGACACTAGACATTAACAGTTCCAAGGGAGTAGTTAAACTCTAAGCTTAACAATAAATAAGAGTTCTCACAGCTAGAATTTATTACCCACCAGGCACTATGCTAAGCAGCTGGCCAACGTTAACTCACTTAATTGCTCAACCATATCTGATTATTACCATCCCCATTCAGAGAAGAAACGAAGAGAGATAAATGGACTAATGAAGGGTCACGGGGATAGTACTACTGCAGAAGGCTGGAACCCTTGCAGTTTGGGGAAACCATGTGTGAACACTTATATCACATCCAGGACACTGGAGACTACAGTATAGAAGCCAAAGAGAGGTGCCACAAAGACAAATGGAAAAAGTGTTCGAAATAAGGACTCAGCATTTACTTTAAGGCAAATTACTGATCCTGAAGAAAAAGAGTACTTCCTGGAGAACAGAGAAAAGGAAGGAGTGGGGTGTGTTGAGACCCATATACTCTAGAAACTTACTTGAAATGGCTTTATAGATTTTGACACAATAGCTATAGCAGGCTAAATAATCACTAGAGTAGAGAGAGTAAGCTTAGGTCATGTTGTAGAAAGTGTTAAAATTTTAAGTTCTGACAAAAATAGCTGTTGAGGTCTGCATGAAGTAGAGTAGCAAGGTAAGAGATCACACAGTGTATAAAGTCACTCCACTAGTAACAAGAGCAGAGGTTTGATTAAGACGACTTCAAGTAATGAATTGAGAAACCTTCATAACTAAATTAGAGACAGTACTCCTTATCCCTAACCAAGTCCTACTGCAGAGAACTGCCTTTGCTCATAGAAAGCAATAACATAAGAAAACTCTAAACTCTCAGACCCACTTTTCAATGCAAAACCCAAATCCATGAGAAGAAAAGCATGAATATGACTGCCACACCAGTGGCCTTAGTAAAATCTGAGCCAGCTGGCCTTCAAATTAAGATATTCTTCCTTTCCCTGGAGTTATTTCCTGAGCCGAGATCATCTTGAGGCTTCCTCAATCTCTTCCGATTCTGCGTTCTGACCTTCTGCTCAGTTTTGTTATCTCTAATTCCTACCCATTTGCCCTTCATTTATGTTCCATCTCTGTCCAGCCTCATGAAAACCAGGACTTTGGTTGACCAAAGTCTCCAAGACTCCAAGACTCTCTTAATTTTTTATTGTGGATTTTTGACACATGTTCATTGATTTCAAAATAGTAGCATGAAAAATAAGTCAAATCTAGAAGATATTTTGAAGAAGAAAATACTTTGTGTCTGTTCAAAATATTGTATTAACTTTTTGAGAATTTCATACAACATATTTTGATTATATTCCTCCCCTTCCTCCAATTCCTTACAGATCTGCCTCTACCTCCCTACCAACTGTCCTTAATTTCCCCCTCTCTCTCAATCATCCCCTGCCACTGAGTCTAATTTGTATTGGTGAACCATTCTTGCATATGAGGCCTACTCTAGAGTACAGTCTACCAGAACTTATACCATTCCATTTTAACATTCCTCTGGAATGATGTCTTCATATTCATCACTATTATATACACTACAGTCAAGAGTTATCCCAGTCCCATGGTTATCCAGCCCAAGTTCTCCAATCCCTTAGAACACTTGATCATAATTTCAGGCCAGACTAGCATACACCTTTGACCTAGAGAAGTGCTTTGCAAGTGTCTCCACCTTCTAGACTTTGCAGAAAAAAAGCTAAGATCCTCCCAGTGGATGGCAGTAATCAAAAATCTAAGATCTTAAATTGGAAAAGAAGAAAGATCTTTAGAAATCAGTTGGTCACATCTTTTTTCTTTAATATAGAAGATAGATAGATAGATAGATAGATAGATAGATAGATAGATAGATAGATAGAGAGAGAGAGAGAGAGAGATAGAGAGATAGAGAGATGGTAGATAGATGGATGATAGGTAGATAGATAAGTAATAGGTAAATAGATAGATAATAGGTAAGTAGATAAACAAATTACAGAAGATAGATGATAGATAGATAAGTAGGTAGATAGATAGATAGATAGATAGATAGATAGATAGATAGATAGATAGATAGATAGATAGATAGTGATATAAAGATGACTGATAAGTAGATGGTTGATGGTTGATAAACACATAGATGATACATAAATACATAGACAGATGATTAGTACTTATTTAAAGTACCAATAAGACTAATTTCTGATTTTCAATCCATTCTCACACAAACATCTCTAGACTCTCAGTCCAGTCAATATTGATCAGCAGTTGTAACACAGCAATCAAAATTACATATACAACCATGATCATGATGATTACATCACTTTCATCACACCCTACGGCACCTTCTGGTATAGCCTTGCATTGCTCTTTGTTTCAGTAGATCATCTTGACTTCCCAGATGGATTGAACCCTTCTTGCATCTCCAGCTACCTATCTTGGTGCTAGACGCAGGTGAGTGCCCAACAGTTGTCTAAGGTATTGACTGATTATAGTGGAGATGTAAGTTTTACACCACTATTATCTCTCACCCGAGCTAGTATCTCGCCAGCAAGAATTCACTCGGACAACCGGATCCTTCTATGGCAAAGCTTTTGTTGCTTCAACATAAGGAAGACCCCGAACCCGGAAAATGGCGCTGCTTATATAGCCCGCAGCGTGAGGTTTCAGCACCTGATGTGGCATGACAGCACCTAATTAGTTGCTTGCCCGTCACCCCATTACTATGCCCCGAGATGGGCAGTGACTGGGCGTGAATTCACTCTTGCACTTGCCCATAAGGCTTGTTTACTAGTTAGGCGCAGTGGAAGCCAGTGCCATCTTATAATGGCGATTGCTCACAGCACGGCTCTCCACAATTATCTAAATATGTGGTGTCATATATGATAGATGTACATAAGGAGGGTCAAATCACAAAATGATAAGTGGGTTTTTCATCCCTTTTAATGTTGGTAGTTTTGATATATTAATATTAGACTCTTCTGTAAGTATTTGTGAATCAATAATCCTTATCTACCACCAGCAGTTAAGGCCACTTGCAGGATTCTTATATCTGTGGAAGAGATAAACAGCTATGGAATCAGTTCTCAGAAATGATAACTGATTTTGCTGAATCACCCAAGGCATCTCCCCTCTTCACCCATAACAAAACTGCAAGCAGAAAGGAAGTTCATGGGCTGGAGAGATGACTCAGCAGTTAAGAGCACCTACTGTTCTTCTGGAGGTCCTGAGTTCAATTCCCAGCAACCACATGGTATCTCACAACCATCTGTAATGGGATCCGATGCCCTATTATGGTGTGTCTGAAGACAGCTACAGTGTACTCATATACATAAAGTAAATAAATCTTTTTTTAAAAAAAGAAGGAGGAGGAGGAAGAGGAGGAGGAGGAGGAGGAGGAGGAGGAGGAGGAGAAGGAGAAGGAGAAGGAGAAGGAGAAGGAGAAGAAGAAGAAGAAGAAGAAGAAGAAGAAGAAGAAGAAGAAGAAGAAGAAAGAAGAAGAAGAAGAAGAAGAAGAAGAAGAAGAAGAAGAAGAAGAAGAAGAAGAAGAAGAAGAAGAAGAAGAAGAAGAAGAAGAAGAAGAAGAAGAAGAAGAAGAAGAAGAAGAAGAGAAAGAAAGGGAGTTCACAATAGAGTCTATTATCTTAAACAAAACACAGGTCATTTCCCCTTTTACTCTCAGAGAATTAAAAGCCTCAATAAGCATTCTCTACAATTTGAGGACAACTAATGGCAAAACTGAATTCATTGTAAAATACTCCCGTAGTTAGGACCTTGGTGACCTTTTTCTCTAACTCTAAACCACATATGATTGAAATTCAGTAGCAAAAAAGAATAAGTTTACCAAATGTTTTGAGTAAGTTGACCATGGTATTAATAAACATTAGTGCTAGCCATGATATTTACTATTGCAATTGCCTTCCATTTCTCTACAAATTGTTCTGGGCACCTTCATGGTTAAGTATAAAAAACAAATAGATGAACAAAAATACCTCAGAACCTCTGGCATTTGAAAATAGAATTTGCTGGGCTATAAAGCCAGTGAGTTATTTGTCATGCAGCTTAATTCTGTCATAAAATGCTAATCAGCCTTTCTGTCACTTTGCTCTTGCCCCATATCTTTTTATGAGAGCATTAACACGGTTATTACAGAGCAGAGACTCTTATGGCTACAAATATACTTACCATTTATGGATATTTTTGTCTAAAAGAAAAAATGCCACCATCAAGAGCCTCAGACACCTATTTAACATAATCCTAGTTGCTCACAGAAAACATGAGTCCATGGTATCATCTGGATGGTGGCATCAAGTACACAATGCCAGGGTCAGCTTCCAGCTGCTCAGGCCTTTGTCCCAAAGATCACCGGCAGGGGTTAAGGAGGGAGGTGGTCATTGTTGCCACTGAAGCACAGAGCAACTGAATCTCCTAGTAAAATAGTACATTTCTGTTGCTTTAATGATAGTAGGTGACAAAAGCAAGCAAAAGAGAGGGAAAATGACTTAACAAATGGTTGTAGAGAATTTTAGGACATTGTGCCAGGGAAAGGCAGAGAAGGGCAGCCCAGTATGAGGCAAAAGACATGTAGCAGAGGCTGTTCACATCACAGCACACCAGGAAGCAGAGAGAGCACACTGGGAAGTAGGCCGGATGTAACCTTCACAGGCCCAATGCCAGTGATCTCTTTGTGCTTTACATTTGAAGTTCTGAATTTAAATCATGGTTCCATCACCCATGGAGCCAGGGCCTGTGGGTCATCCCAAATCAGTTCTCTTTTCTGTTATTGTTGATTATAAAGCTGTCACTAAAACTAGAGACCACATATAAAAGCCAGTTTGCCCAAAGTCATGGAAACTGTGATTATTATCTTCAAAGCTATCATGGTAATGTTGGCTCTCAATCAGAACTCAACTTGGTATTCAATCTCTTTGCATATATTCTAGTTATGTTTTCCTCTTTCTACATTTCTGTTTCTTTATCTACATCTTAGTTCTCTTATATAGTTCTTGTTTGTTTCTGGGCTGCCTCAGATTCTCTTTATAAATAGATGTTAAGAAGAAATACCTTTATGTTTTTGTCCAAAAAATAAGGAAAGCAAAGATGATTTCTAACTTTCCTCATAATTTTATCCATTTTTTTTTCTTTTTATTTTAACCAAGAAGTTTCTCTGGCTTCTGAGTTAGTCACCAGCCTGGCAATCTGCACACCCTACTTTGTATAATACCCAGACATTTGAGTCAGTATCATCAGGTTTACTTTTTAGAGATGGGTATCACTATACTTGGACAATAATGAGTAGAATGCAGCAAGATTCACGGGTCACTATGTTTAGTGAGCTGAAGGCAAACTCCTAAGCAACTAAAATCATTCCAGCTGTCTGTCTACACATCTTGGGGAATGTCCATCTACATGTCTTGGGGAATGTCCATCTACATATCTTGGGGAATACCCATCTACACATCTTCGGGAATGTCCATCTACATATCTTGGGGAATGTCCATCTACACATGTTGGTGAATGTCCATCTACACATCTTGGGGAATATCTGTCTACACATCTTGGGAAATGTCCATCTGCACATCTTGGGGGATGTCCATCTACACATCTTGAGGAATATTCAGGCTCATCCTGAAGATTGTTGATGTTGATAGGATGATAACATCATCTCCTGGTACGGACATATCAGAAGTTACCAAAATTGAAAAGCTAACAGAATCAAGCAATTACACCTGTCTTCTTTTCATACTTGTTACTACCCAAGCTCTTGTGGAGGCAGCATAAGGCCTTCTCTTCACAGAAAGCCTGCCCAGAAACCAGATAACCTCTGAGCTCTCCCTTACAGGCACCTTTTCACTCCTGTCAGAGGCTGAGAGATGTCCAGGCAATCAGAAGTCAACTATCACCAAGAAGAAAATTCCTGTCAAGAGTCACTTAAATTGTGTCACTCCTGAGGAAAAATCAATAGCAACAATCTCAGAGATGTTACTGATCTGGAAGAGGCTTCTCTCACATGACCATTCTCAGTAAGGAGCTATATGACTGCACTTACATAAGCAATAAAAGAGAAAGAGAAATGTAATGTCCCCACCTTGCTCCATTGCCTGGATCATTACTCACTCCCTGACACTCCAGTCAGAAAGAACAGGAAAGAAGTGCTTTAGCACATAAGTTTGAATGAATTTTATAATTTCCTTTCTCGTGAGCGTGAATTCTCATCTATCCTGTATCTACTGTCTCACTCTCCAACTGCATATTGGATTCCTCTTTTTTTTATGAGCACTCATTAAGGACTCACAGAAAGTGATGCTTTGCAGATTGGAGGTAGCATTGGTCCTATCCTGTGCTCAGTAGAAAGAGATTAGCATCAGTTGTAATAACAGAACATGGGTTCTGGTTGCCCTACCAGACAGGCTGATCCAAGAAATCAGATGATCTGGGAGGAAGGAGCTGCTGTGTGTTGCCTTCTATGCTGTTCTCATAAAATACTGATTCCTTTGTAGGTCAAGATCTATAAAACTTACCTGGTCCATGAGTGATGTCACCTTTTCACAGATGGGAGAATAAAACATACGTATAGTTGTTTATTTAAACATTTTTAGACATAGAACCAAATAACTCCAGACAAACCCTAAATACATGAAATGTTTAATTCCTTTTATTTTTTTAATATATGACCCACACACACACAATCCAAAATGGATGGTCATTTTGAACAATTCTGGTTCTTTTGAACTTGGGTGACAGTACATAGAATAAATTAGGATTTAATAAGGGAAAATGGTCCTACTTGGCCTGGCTTGGAAAAGGGAAGTTTGGCTCAGTTCTTAGTACATTTACTATCAGTGAACACTGTAACCCAAATAAAAAATATTTTCATACACATTATTAAGAAAAAGTTCACTGCTGACACTTTAAGTAGCACTTTTAGCAAATTGTCCATGAAATCTGAGGTCACCATACCCTCTGTCTGACAACTTGACACTCTTCTAGGAAATAGAAGAGTCTAGTTCAAACAGCAATTGGTAATGCTGAAGTTACAAAAAATAGAGATGTCTTTGTCGTCATCAGAAGACAAAGCACTCACAGAATCACCCCAGGAGAGCCTGTGGGGTACTAATCCACTCTCCTTGGATGCAGAAGAAACTACACAAGCGCCCCAAAGTCAGTACCAAAAGTGCAACTCACATTCAGGCAGCAAAGCCCCCATCCAGAGTCTCCCTGATATGTCACTGTCAATATCAAGGACCAGAGACAAGCAAAAGGAGACAGGACTCTGGGGCTCCAGCAATGGAGGCTCACAGTGCAACCCCTGAGGTTAGAGAGGCAGCCAGGGCCATCACTCCCAGGGGAAGCGGGAACTTCTATTTGAGAGGAAGCCAATGCCAAGCATGGGAAGAATAAAACAAAACCCTGACACTCAGCAGAGTGAACCTGCTTGATGGCAAGTGGTTTTATTGCATATCTGTGGTAGGTTAGTGGTTTATTTTAATATGCTTGTTTATAATAGTTCTTTGGTTCATTAGCCCCTTCACTTTCCTTTTTTTTCTGAATATAACAATTTTTATTAGATATTTCTTTATTTACATTTCAAATGCTATCCTGAAAGTTCCCTATACCCTCCCCCGCCCTGCTCCTCTAACCACCCACTCCTACTTCTTGGCCCTGGTGTTCCCCTGTACTGGGGCATAAAAAGTTTGTAAGACCAAGGGGCCTCTCTTCCCAATGATGGCCAACTAGGCTATCTTCTGCTACATTTGCAGCTAGAGACACAAACTCTGGGGATACTGGTTAGTTCATATTGTTGTTCCATAAGAAAATCAAGAAGAAAGACCAACGTGTGGATACTTCATTCCTCCTTACATTAGGGAACAAAATACCCATGGAATGAGTTACAGAGACAAAGTTTGGAGTTAAGACGAAAGGATGGACCAACAAGAGACTACCCAACCCGGGGATCCATCCCATAATCAGCCACCAAACCCAGACACTATTGCATATGCCAGCAAGATTTTGCTAAAAGGACCCTGATAATAGCTGTCTCATGTGAGGCTTTGCCAGTGTCTGGCAAATACAGAAGTAGATGCTCACAGTCATCTATTGGATGGAACACAGGGCCCCCAATGGAGGAGCTAGAGAAAGTACCCAAGGAGCTGAAGGGGTATGCAACACTTTCCTTCTTATAACTTCAACTGCTGAATTTATTTCTCCTTATAGACTCCCTCTTTACCTAGGAGACTGTGGTGTCTTGATTCCATAATTTCATAGGGGAGTATGTACACCTTTCTCTTCTTTCTTGTGACAATGCCCGTTACCTAGAAAGCATAGCTTTAATTATATCCCCCATAGTCTTATACGTGATATCATATTACTTTAATTTTCTAAATGTTCTACAGTTCCAGTTCTGACTTCAATTTTAACTCAAATATAGGTTAAAAGACTATAGGTAGCAGAAATGTTTACTTTCCAGTTTGGTAATTAATGTCATGATGTTGGCTTTTGAGAATGCTGCCTGTGATTTTGAAAGCGTCTGGAACCATTCTTTACATCTAATATAATTGCATTTTTGGAAATGTTCCATTTGTTACGAAGGTGGCTTTTCCATTTACAGTCTGGTCTGATGCACAGATGGAAGCAAGGATGGAGGTGAGAGCTACTGTCTTAATTACGTTGTTTAGGTCTTCTGTATCCCAACTCACATATTTCTCTAGCTAATCTGTCGGTGACCTAATGGGGAAAAGTGCATTACTACTAATGCATTTCAGTCTACTCCTCATTAATAGATTTTCCTCTATTTATTCTGATGCTGATGTTTGATTGGATAAGTGTTAGGACTTTGTTATGAGTAGTGCCTTCATGATGGTGGCATGTCCCATAATACCAACTAGAGGAGGTTGGAGTTATTTGCATGTAAATAGAAACGTAGTTGAGAAACGATATGACTTTAGAGCAAAAATCCCACATAAGCATGTTTTTATAAAACCTCCACAAACGATGTGCCCAAAAAATCACCTTGCTTTTCACTGAGAAGTCAAAGCATTTGTACTATGCATCTCTCAAGACTATGGAGATCATTTGACTTATGACCATTTTTTTCAAACCATATATATGTATATATGTTTATATTTACATATTTAAATTGTGTGTATTGTGTGAGTATAAGCTTGTGCACATGAGTGCAGGTACAGTGACTTTAGGTGACAGAAGAGGGCACTTGAATCCCTTGAAGCAGGAGTTAGAAGTTACAGGTACTTGTAAGCAGCCTCAGGTAGATGCTGGGAAGTGAATTTGGGTCCTCTGGAAGAGTAGCAAGTGCTCTTTGCCACTGACTGATCTCTTCAATCCCTTATGACAATGTAAGAGAATACTTATGAACTTTCTGCAAACCCATACCTTATCAGACAGACAAAGCTCTAAGTAGATACTTTGGCAACTGTGATCTGATTTTCTCTACTTACCTAATATACCTCTTTGCTTTATTCTATGTATTTTTTACTTACCTAATATACCTTAACTCTTTATTCTAAACACAGGCAAAAAGGAAAACAAACCCAGCATTGCTTTTAACTTGTAATGCAGGAGACTTGGAGAATATATTTATGTGGCATAGAACCTGATTAACAGAGTGACAAAAAGCTGGTACACACACACACACACACACACACACACACACACGGGAGGGGGAGAGGGAGGGGGGGAGGGGGGGAGAGACAGGACAACAAGCTCAAAACAATAATCAGACTATCATAAATAGTCCCAAAAGAACATCCTGTACTGGTAGTAAAAGCTGAGAAATGTCCAGCAGAAGCTGTCTATAAAGAAATAGAAAGAGCCTTTTGTGTGGCTCTCACTTAGAAAGGGCAGTTCTCTTTTCTGCCTTAAAACTAGACAAAAATCGTCTTTAAAATTAAAAATGACAAAGCGTGGTCTGTGGAAATAGATGGTTACTAATGTGTTTGCCATGCAAGCCTGAGAACATAGATCTAATCTCCACAACCTGCACAAACTGCCTGCATCATGGCACACATGTCATCCCAGAACTGAGGTGCTGGAGACAGGTAATCCTGGGACTTGCTGGCCAGCCATCTTAAACTCCGGTTCCCAGTAGTAGACCCTGATAAACCTCAGGTCCTAGTGAGAGATCTTGTTTCACAGAATAAGTCTGTCCCTAAAGCAGGACAGTCAGGGTTTAGCTCTGACTTCATATACCCTTACACATGTAAACCTGAACACATATTCTCACATATATAAACACACAAAAAAATTACAAAATACTACCTTCTATAGAATTTCAACGGCAGAGGTTGCCCTCTATATTCCTAGGAGGAGAAGTGCATATAAAGTATCTATAAGTTGTAATGTGGCTGCATTCAACCAGAGGCAGCAGGAGGGAGGATGTTTGAGCCCCACATACATGATAAACTGCATTTTGAGCAATAACATGAGAAACAAGAGATTTCTAAAGGAGGACAATTATTCTACCTGTAGCTGTCTAATTTGGCTCAAAGTAGAAGGGAGAGGACAGGAGGGAAATATGAGGAAAAGAAAATGCCTTATAACCAGACATGGTAGAACATGTTTTTTAACTTTTGAATTTCACATCAAACACCCAACCCCACTCTCCCCATACCTTCATAGGCACCCTACACCCTTGCAACCTCCACCCTCAATGAAAACAAAAAGTAAAAGTAAAAATAAAAACTCACCTTGGAACTGGTGGTGTGTCACAAGGTATATACCCTTTTGCCAAAACAGCTTTTCTTGCAAATGTTCATCGCAATGAGTTATTGATCCGGTTCAAGGCCTCAGGCTTCTGCTACACTTTAAGTCACCTACACACCCCCATCTCCTGTCACCAGGGCCAGTTCTATTGTGCCTGATAGGTAAGGGGTTGGGTGGGGGGCCTCCTCCCAGTGCTGGTGAAGGTCAGGGTCAGGTGGTGGAGTATTCTTTAATCCCTACACTGGGGAGGCAGAAACTGATGAATTGGTATGAGTTTAAGCCCAACCTGGTCTACATAGCAAGTTTCAGAACAACCAAAGTCCATTATGTGTCTATCCTTATGTATATTTTTCTTTTACCTAAGGACAGATAAATTGAGAATGATAAAAAGTGAGTATTTAGAGCACTGTCTGGCATGCACACACATAGTTGTTCCTTGGCATCTCTAGTGGATTGGTTCTAGGGCTCAGCACAGATAACAAAGGCCTTTGATGTCTGAGTCCCTGATGTAAAGTGTTGGAGTATTTGTCCATGTCATATGACCCTCCCCCTGAATGTTGTACATCACCTTATTTATATTACCTAATGCTACATTATCTGTACTGATAATTCTTATATTATATTGATTAGAAATAATGGAAAGGATAGAAATTGAGCATCTCATTTTTTAGTGTTTTCCATTTGTTTGAATCAATGGAGGGCCATATTTAATATGTAATTACTAAACATATTAAATAAGCTTTAAATATTTCACCCTCATTTTGCCTTTTGTTGTTGTTGTTGTTGTTGTTGACTTCATAGTGTGACTTCTAGGATCCTAGAGTCATTGTAAGAAGAAAAGTCTCACCTACATCTAATGTCACTTTGATGGTACCTACAAGGTACTGCTGTAATAGCTTGGCTATGAAGTTTTCCCCAAATTCCTCAAGTGTTGAAGGATTGGCTGCCACCTGGTGGCACTATTGGCAGTTGATTGGGTCACGATGAACTAAGTCCATCAATGAGTTAATCCACTGATGAGTTCATACTGAATAAGCTATTAATGGGTAGAGCCTAAATGGAGGAATTGTGTCACTAAAGAGATACTGTTGCTGGATTATATGACAAATTTAATTTTAGCTTTCTGAAAATTCTCTACACTAATTTCTATAGTGGTACAATCCCACCAACAGTGACTGAGGGTTCCCTTTTCCCCACTTCCTCTCCAGCACTTGTTGTCAGTTGTTCCCTTGGCACATGTCCTAAGGATTCAGCATCCTACTCCACAGACACTTGCTCAGCCATGGTCACCGCCTATCTATTCACAATAGCTAGAAAATGGAAACAAACTAAATGTCCTTCACTTAGCTTGGATAATAGAAAGTGGCTAATGAAAATGTGGTACATATGTGCTATGGAATATTATTCATTTGTAAAGAAAAATTAAATCACTAACTTTGCAGGTAAGTAGAACTAGAAAAGATTATATTGAGTGAGGTAACCCAGACCCAGGAAGATAAATGTGGCATAGTATCTCATATTGGAGGCTCCTAGCTCCAAGTCCTCAGATGTGAGTATCTAACATATAGTAACTACAGAAACTAGAAAAGTAAAAGGGGACCATTGTCAGGTCGTGGGTCAGGGGGACTAATACAGAGGGGAATAACAGGATAGAAGTGATCTGACAGGGGAAATAGAAGAATAAGGGATAGTTAAGGAGAGTAAGGGAGGTAAATACAAAAGAAGGCAGAAGGTGAGGAAATTCGAATAGCAGGATACAAATGATCTAATCGGAGAACCAGGGATAGGGACTCCTTAGGGCAGAAGTAGGGCAAGTACAGAGGAAAGGGAGATATGAGTAAAATAATAGGAAAGCTGTTGAAAAGCCACAGTGATTCATTAATTATTAACTATGTACCAAAAAACTATAATATATATACATATATACACATATATACATTTCCACATATAAATAATATACATATATAGTTTTGTTTTTGTTTTTTGTTGTTGTTGTTTGGTTTGGTTTGGTTTGTTTGGGTTTTTTTTTTTTCTGAGACAAGGTTTCTCTGTATAGTCCTGGCTTTCCTGGAACTCACTTTGTAGACCAGGCTGGCCTCAAACTCAGAAATCCGCCTGCCTCTGCCTCCTGAGTGCTGGGATTAAAGGCATGCACCCAGCTACATATATAGTTTTAATGATATTTTCTTATCTGGTTGACAATGTTCTCTATAGCAGCTGAAGGCCATCTAACAAAACCCCTATACCAGACAGGAAAAGCTCTCTTTTGATCTATTGGACAGAGCTGTCTAAGAAACTCCTAAAACATACAACCTATTGCTGTTGTTCTTTGTTACCCTTTAGAGGTGGAAGATAAATCTCTGTTGCTGAAGACACCATGCACGTCGGAACCAAGACAAAGAACTTAGCTGGAACTGACCCAAAAGCTCCCTCCCTGAGGAAAGCTTTCATGGTACTAAAAGACCCTATGAAAGCTTCTAAAGGAGGAAGGCAACCAATAGCCCTACCTAGCTATGATGCCTATAAACCATATCAACAATGACTGCCATGACACAGTAACTCCAAAGTCCTAGCAATGGCATGCATACCTTGGCATTAACCAATAGCTCCCTAATTGGATGTAAGACCTACTCAATAGGAGGGAGACCATGTCTGATACTAAAAACCTAGCTAACTACTCAGTGGTAATGAAGTCACAGTCATTGCATGTCTTCATAGACATGTCCCACAGATAAATGTGGTCTTCACCCATCACTGAGGAAACTTTACCCTGCAATGTACAGAAACCAATGCAGAAAACCACAACCAATTCAAATGCAGAGTCGTGGAGTCCAGTCCCAATGGATACATCTACAAAACACTCTTGTACTTAAGGCTCAGTGAACGCTATGGAAGAGGAAACATTGTGGAAGAGGGACCATTGTAGAAGAGGAAGTGGTATGATTATAAGAGCCAGAAGATCAGGAAATTTTCTATGAGATTGTGTCTCCTAGTAATATCAGGAGCTATTCCCATAAAGTGTCCCAACCTGGGTGCTGAAATGTGAGCTAAACATTTGAATGACACCAAAGAACATGCCAAATGAGGAGACGCAAAAAAGCCAATGAGATAGCAACCCTACACAAAGAACTGTAGGCAACCAAGGAGAGCTGAGATGGGAGAGATAGTCTTCTCCAGAGAAGAGCACACCAATTGGTTGTTGAATGTTGAATGGTAAACCCTAAAAACATACATACAGGTAGCACCATACAGACTATACATGTCATATTTAAGAATATTTGATATATGCATATATGCATGCAATAACAATTGGTGAAAAGGAGGTCATGAATTTGAAGCTGAGCAGGAAAGGGTATATGAGAGGATTTGGAGGGAAACTAGAGGAGGAAAATATTGTAGTTTAGTTATAATCTCAAAAACTATATACATTTGAAGGATATATCCTCTCCTGCTCCTTCCTGTCTCTCTCCCTCCTTCCTGGCTACCGTGATGTACACGGCTTTGATTGCACACATTCCTGTTCACCAGGAAGATCTTCTTTCCCCAGTCTGTACCAAATCATGAGCTGAACTCAATGAACCAGGGGCCAAAATAAAGTTCTCCCCTCTTAAAGTTGCTGGCATCCGATATTTTGTCACAGGACCAAAAAGGAACTAATGCACATTAAGGAGCAGTCCTTTGTCACAGGAGAACAGGGCAAGTGTTTTAGGCCTCCCTGGTTTCAATCTAGGATAAGCTGACCCAACACCTTGAGAAATGAGGAGAGGAATATGAAAAGGAGGCTGGAGAGTCGTAGCAAAAGGGAAAGCACGTGGTTGGACGTAAGTACATTTCTCTTCATCTGCTCATCAAATTCCATAACACATAGCTGAGTGGTCTTCTCCCCTGTACTTTCAAGTTAACCTCTTATCTGTGCTGAGTCATTCTGCTCTAATGAAACAGTCAACCACGGCCATGAGGACTGAAGTTGACGGAAGCACCTCTGTTTTACAGAATTGAAGTCTCAGGATGCTAACACAAAAGTCACGTGAACAATTGGCCAGTTTCCCTCATTTCTCCTCCAAATCAAAGGTTGGGGGGGGGGCGTGGAGGGGGGGTAACAGCAGAAGTGTAGAGGTGAATTGCTAACCCATTTTGAGCTCCCTCTCAGCAGGTGATTGACCAAGCTTCTAGCCACCCATCAGAACTCTCTGGATTCTTGAGTGAAACACACACGCACACACACACTCACACCAGCTAATTTTGATATGTTTAACTTGCTCAATGGTGCCAGGCGGTGGTGGCACACGCCTTTAATGCCAGCACTTGGGAGGCAGAGGCTTTCTGGATTGGATTTCTGAGTTCGAGGCCAGCCTGGTCTACGAAGTGAGTTCCAGGACAGCCAAGGCTATACAGAGAAAGCCTGTCTCAAAAACAAAAACAAAAACAAAAAACAAAAACAACAACAACAAACAACAACAACAAAAACCCCTTGCTCAATGGCTGGGCATTTCCAAACCTCCTGTGAGTTAGCACACACTCCCTTCTGGTATTCCTGAATTAGCACCTTCTAAATCATTATTTTATCTTTGTTACCCCATTACCTTTAGGGCACCCCCCCCCCAGTAAGGTCGCTTTCCCTTCACATCTACATTGCTGGATGGTTTCTCTCCTGCAGCTCTTATCTGATCTCTCTGTTCCCAACTCAGGGTGATTCTCCTGTTCTCCTCTCTCTATCCCTTGCAATCTAAAAGTCCCGCCTCTGTCTCCCTGCTCAGCCATTGGCTGTAAGGCAATTCTTTGTTACCAATCAAAGCCAGCTGGGGGCAGGGACCCTGAGCATCTGGAAGCACAGCTTTTGGGAGCTGAATTAAGAGAAAGCATTAGAACTAATCCCCAACACAGACGAACATCTAATGGATAAATAATGTATTTTTTTTAATCAGTAATAACTGATAACAGACAGAGCAAACCACACATCACCGTGTTCGAGAACTTACAGTCTAGCTGGATAACAAACATCAGACACATGATCTTTACTCCTATGATAAATTCTACAAAGAAAAAGTAAAATATGAAATAAATAACCAAAAAAAAAGTGAGAAATGTGGTTGCTAAAGCTGTTCCTCCTCACATGAAGAAATCAAAGCATTTGATGGAAAAAAAAGAAAAACCTCTCAGTTAAGCATCACACCTGCAAAAATAATTGGAGGGTGCTGTTAACAAGCTTTTTAATCCCTCCATTCTGAATCATAAGCACCAAAGCAAAACCAATGAATGGAAAATATATTAATATTGTAGCTGCCTCAATAGGAAAGGGGAAAGGTCAGAACTCAAGTACTACTCCAGCAGCTTCTGGTACCTTGGCCCTCCATCCATTTCCTAAGATTGATATGGGACCCTATTTATAGGCTACCTTGGACTCATTCCATGGAGATTATTGACAGAGAATACCATTCTGCACTTTGTCTGACCTCAATATAGAATTACTTTGTGATATTTGTCTGGCATCCATCCAATTATACAAACATGTTTGAAAATAATTCGAAAGACCAGAATTTCCTAAAACTGACGAAAGGTCTAAGGAGACATCTGAAGTATACCTAAGAGGAGATTGTTATAACCTAACATGAGAAGGGGCCAAACACCCATCGTGGCTTTCAGAAGTTTGAATTGGTGATGGTGCCAGCTATTCACTGTTTAGTAGCTAAGCACCAGTGGGAACAGTCTGTGGATAGGGGTCTAGTGGGATTCACCTTATGCTATACCTCATCAGAGTGTCCTGAGTCATATATTCTGATCTTTATACCAACATTGGAAACTAATGCCAAAACCACCAAGCTTAGAAGGCTAAGAGGACAAGGCTAGAACGCTGTCCCTACCCTCAAGAAGCTTATCATTTTGTCCTGAGAGTGTATGGATGCCAAAGTAGAAAATATGATAGAGAGAGACTAATGTAAGCCTGGAGAACAGCGAATGTCTCCAGAGGCTCCACAGCAGGAATCCTGTTCTATAGGGAAAGAACAAAGAGAGTGTAAGAAAGATGCAGAATGAATCTTGAAAGGGAAGAATGAAGGAAAAAAATGCCTTCTAGGTCGAGGGATAGTCAATGGTCTGGGGTATGAAAAGCATAGTAGATGAAAATGCTTTCTGAGACCATAATATAAGACAAGGGGGACTGGGGAAAACAAACAGAAAAGGCCACTCTGTTTCCATGGAGTAAGGTGTTTCCTCTGAGAGGGAGGAGTGGTTTAACAAAGGTTGAGCGATGGGAACAATATGAAGTTGATGACTCAATTTTACATTTTAGGAAGGAATTCTAAACCTAAGTACCTAGAATTGCTTATAGTAGGTAGAAGTAGCAAGAAAGAAAGAAATCAAGATCAATTTGAATGCATATTCATTTCTATGGAATAAATTATTACAAACCTAATAGCACAAAATGGCACACACGTAGTATCCTAGCTCCTTTAGGTCAAGAAGGTGGGCTTTTCTTTGCTTAGGGCTTCATGACTTAGTCATTGTTATCATGGAATATGACTATCTTCAGCTGGTGAGTTCAGTTTCCAAGATCTCCCAAGCTGTTGGTCAAATTCAGTTTTTTGAGGTAGAACTGGAGGAGTCCACTTCTTCATGTCTTCTGCCTGAGGTCACACCCAAGTCCTGAGGTTTCCCATGGTTCTTTCACACATGAGTCTTCCCAACTTGGGACATGTTCCTCCTCAAATCAGCACAGGAGGAATGGGGAGGGAAGGAGGGACGGAGGCAAGAAGGAAGGGAGGGATTCATACAACCACACACACACACACATGTAATCACATATGGCCTGTCCCCTTTACTGTTTGCCTGTCAGCTAGAGGCAAGGCAAGGCACGAACCCTTCCTACATATACAGTGGAGAGATTCCGTAAGACTTAAGTACTAAGAAGCAGATGTTTCCAGGACTGCTCTTAAGGTCTATCTTCCATGTCATAGTACTGCAAGATGTAGCCAAGCAACCACAAGGTTTCAAACTGGGCATTGACATTGGACACTAGATGAGAACCTAAAGGGCACATATGATTATAGAATGTAAAGAATCTGAGATGGTGTAATGACCTAAAATGGATGTGCTTCTTCTCAGCGGTGAAGTGAGTCAGTGGTTTGCTAGCCCCAAGAATTTCCTAGGAGTTGTTAAAGAAACAGATGACCTGCAGCCCTCCCAATTTCTGATTCTATAAAGACCAAGGAACCTGTACTTCAGTGGGCATTCCCATTGACCATGAACTAAGCTATGCCAAAGTACTAGAAAGCAGAATGCAGAAGAGGCTTGATTAACATTTAGCTCAGTTGATATGTTAGTGACAAAATAGAATCAAAGAATAAAATGCATGTTTGTCTTCAATGAATCCAAAGTCTACTGGGAAAGACATGTGGACCAAACACTAAATAGAAGATTTGGGAAATATGTCTGCCCAGCCAGGGGCAATGGGCTGTTTTTGAAGGCAGGAAAAATGGGAAAGATGACCAATGGAGATGTCTTTCAAAGTGGGTAGGCTTTCAAAGTGGATTATCCTTTGTCTGCTCTGTAGGAAACTTCAGTTGCCATAGTTACTCAGTTAGTAAATATGAATCCAATAAACCTGGGCCTTAGTTATCACACTACACAACCCAGGGAGAGTCTCAAAGCATCAGTAGTAACTTTCAAAGGAATTAACAGAGAAGGATGAAAAGAAACAGAGATATCATGAGAGAAGGAGAAAGAAACGTCTGTACAACAGTTTCTGAAAAGTTTATGTTTATTTAAAGCATTCAAATTGTTCCATAGAGAAAATGCACAGATTTTATACCAAAAATTATTGTATTCGCTATAGTGAAAAATGTTAAAATGCTAGAGTGTCACTGGAGACATAAGTACCAATGTTCACTCTAAAACAGTGGTTCCCAACCTGTGGGTCACAATCCCTTTGGAGCTAAATGACCCTTTCACAGGGGTTGCCAAGACCATCTGCATATCAGATATTTACATTACGATTCATAACAGTAGCAAAATTACAGTTATGAAGTAGCAAGAAAAATAATTTTATGGTTGGAGTTTACCATAACGTGAGGAATTGTATTAAGAGGTTATAGCTTTAGGAAGGTTGAGAACCACTGGTCTAAAACATGTACATGTTGGCTTTAAAGGGACATCGTCATATTTTGCTCCTCTGCAGGTGAATTTTAACCATATGAAATGACTAGTTGGGTCAAAGTATGAGATTAGCCTCAGTGATGAACAGTTACTTAAAAAGTCCCATGGCAAATTTGGTAAAGAATGACTGCTAGAGGTGACCCTCTTGAGAAAAAAATATTTTGTTGTCTCTACTTTAACTAGTGAACTCTTCGAGGACATTTCAGGACCTTTCACTGTGAAAACATGAGTGGGGGGGGGGATGCCACAATCCAAGGTCATGTTCTTGTCATTCCTGAATGTCATAGAGGACAGGCTTATCCAAGAATAAAGGAATCTCCTGTGTCTTCAAAACTTGTTTGTGTTGTATTTTTGCATCATAGATAAATAGGTGGTGCATGCTTGTCTACTTCCAAACAGGTTTTGAGCCAGCGTCATATCTTGGTATGCAGAAAAAAAATGTCAAATGAATTGTAAACTTTAATGATTCTCAAACAGCTGCTCTGAGAGTCTCAATCCCTGGGCAAGGTCTGAAGGCCTTGTCAAAGCATGGTGGGAGCTGCCGAGAGGCTTATTTAACCAAGTCTGTATAAAATAGCTAGCCCTAGGCGTGGCACTATCAATCCATCTATGATAGTGGATGTCATTTTTGTCTTTGTCTTACTTAGTTGCTTGTATTCAGCCCACTGTAGACCAGTATATGGTTCAGGTGCCATGATTCTTAGGCAACTTGCACCACCTGTGCCAAATTACTTTTCCTGGGAAGATGCACATAAACACCCACTTAGCAAAGTTAGAACATCGTCCAAGCAAAGAAGCAATTCCATCCTGACAAGGCTGAGTGAATCATGAGTTTATTGAGTAGCTTCAAGGGATAATAGGTGAAGGTTTACTTACAAGAGCATGGGTGACCCTTTGGAAGCTTCATCGTTGAAAATCCGCATCCATCATGATTTACAAAAGCTACATTACTAGACCCATCCCTCATCTTCCCCAGTCAGCCTCATACCTCTCATATACACTGGCCCAGTAGTTCTTAACCCCTTTGGTGGGCTGGATGCTCCTTTCACAGAGGTCACCTAAGACCCGAGAAAACACAGATATTTACATTATGATTTATAACAGCAGTAGTACCAGTTATGAAGTAACAATGAAAATAATTTCATGGTTGGGTTCACTACAACATGAGGAACTATATTAAAGGGTTACAGCATTTGGAAGGTTGAGAACCACTGCTCTATCCCTGCAGTAGACCCCCAAGCCACGGGCTGCTGTGTCATGGGGGATTTATTTGTGTCTAGGGTGGGGATGGGGGAAAATGAGTCTTGGTGAGAGTCTAATGACCCTTCCATACCTTTCTTCTCTGAAGAAATGTTAATTAAGCCAGATCTTGCTGGTCCTGGGTAGGTAATCAGAGCTGTTCCAGAGCTGATCTGGTTTTTAGTTGACAGTGGTTATGTCCATGCCTGGAGGACAGAGTTCTACCACAATCTACAACTCACCATGAGCAGACCATAACTATCAAGCTGGTCCGCACCCTCATCAGTGACTCACTGATCACTTGCTGGAATCTCGTATCTACATCAAATTGCTTTAAAATTGTCACAACACTCAGTTCCTGTTCTCATCCCACTGGAAGCTGGGAATAGTTCTCCTGATGACAGTGGCCTCCAGACATCACTTAGGGAAGCAAGGCACAGAACGTAAGCACTGGTCTGAATCACTCTCAGAAGCCATGGCCGGAGTCTATAAGAGACCAGAGACTGGGGACAGCGAAGGTCATCTATAAAAGATGACATGATGGATAAGCAACCCTTCCTATCAGCAGATCCCCACAGAAGGCCTCTGAGGCAGCTCCCTCTCTCAAGCTTCATTTAAAGTAAACATCATCTCCAGCCTGCAGCAAACACTCTCCATGACTCTGCAAACAATTCCATAACTAAATCTGCTAGGAACTCTTGCATGACCTAACTCTTGTTAGTCTCACCAATGCTTGCTTCCAGCTGACATAACCTGTTCCCTAAAAGGAACAAACAAAGATCCTCCCAAATCCTCCAAATATCTGAGAAGAAAACTGCAGGTTCTTTAAGTTAGTTTTTCTTGCATTTAATCATGTCTGAAAACAGCACACATGTTATAACCAGTTTGTATACTTTATGTGGCAACAAAACACCAACTTAGTCACAATATTAAGCCTTTTGCCCTCAAATTATTTAGATTAGTTTTCTCTAATAGAAGAGACTTTAGGAAGGAATGAAATATTATTGTTAATAACAAGTGTGAGATATATCATTTCCTAAAGCAGTCCTGCTCTAAGGAAAGTTTTGTTCCATCAGAATAAATGAACATGCGAATTGATCAGCCCATTTAACGGATTCTAATACATTCATTTATCTACCTCAATATTTATTTTTAAATGTTTAATTGAAAAATTATAATTATTCACTGTATACCATGTGATTATTAAATAGATGTAAACATTGTGTAATCACTACTACAACAAATTAATGCACATAACCATAATTACTCATCGTCCCCACCTTGTGTGTCTGGTTGTTCACACAATTTACATGTTGGGTAGGGCTACTTTTAAAAAAATGGTAAACTACTGCTCTCCTCTCAAATTTCAACTAAATAATATACAATCGCTAGTCATGATTCCTATATAGAGAGATCCCAGGACTTACACATCTGGTGGCTGGAGGTTTCTGCTACATTGGCCAATGTCTTCCAGTATTTGGTAAAATCTTGCTGCGTCTCCTATATAAGGTACCCATTTTAAGTACCTGTTCATCTACCTACGCTTTATAAGAAAGTTCTGTGGTTGGCCCTTAGTTCACAGATCAAGAAAGAGGGGTTCATAAGGCTGAAGATCAAATAGCTTGGAACTTTCAAAGACAGCCAGGGTTCGAAGCAGTGTTGATTGCTAATTGCCGATAAATCCATCAAAGGCGACTCCATTGCTTTCTGAGGTAAGGGATATTTGTTCTTTGAATAGAGTCTAATTTCCTAGGAGAGAGAGTTATTTGTGAGGATAGGAGGTCTGGTTTAAGGCAGCTATTCCAACTCAAGAGGCTGACTCCAATTGGACCAGTTACTAACATAATAGTTTTAAGACTGATGGATACCGTAGAAAATGTTTCCATGAAGGGCTAACACTGGCTTTCTGAATCTGTTGTAACTACTTCTTTGGAATGGGACTATTTACTCTAAACAAGGGTCAGTTGAAAAAAAATAAGATAAATAGATTTTTTTCAGGAAGTTCCTTAACCAAACAATAATTACTGGCAGCATCATATTTCTCGTCAAGAGTTTCCAGGTACAAGGTCACACGGCTGCAGAGCGATCTGTGTTACAGGCATACATGTTCTCAACATTTAGTTGCTACCCAGGGTCCCAGGCACTCCTTTCGCTCAGCTTCCCCTACTGAATGGCTTCAAGCATCCGATGGGCTAGCATGTGTACACATGCCTCATAAACTGTGAGCGCCTCTGTACATGTGAGCTGGTTGCGCTGTTAATAGTACAGTCCCCACAGTCCATGGCTTCTGGAAGGCTAACTACTTGTTCCAGAGCTTAATGACATGGTTGAGGAAAGCCACTGAGCCTTGTGGTTCTCTGAGGCAGAGCTCACCTTCCGAGTTAATCAGAAAGCAGGCTTGACAGAGGGATCAAAGAGCAAGTTGGCACCAGCACAACCAACATTCTGCGCTTTACTGAGGAAACAAAAGCCCAGCTGTGAATTTATTGACTCTCCCTTAAGAAGTTCTAATGGAATAAATTTTGCTTTCTTGGTGCCTGCTAATTAGACAATTATTTAACTCTGTTTCTTTTTTTTAATGACTCTCTGCTGTTGTTTGAAGACTTCTGTCTATTATTTGTAATAAAAACCTCTGTCACATTTTTGCCTCATTATCCTTAACAAATAGTGCATTCCCAGGCCCCAATCCCTGGCTCCCTTAGTTCTCCCTCCCTGTGCACCTCCTGAGTCTAGAGCTCCCAGAGTTTCAAAGACCAGCTGTTATCATTTTGTTGACTGAGAGATTTTTTAGAAACTTCTATCACAGGCACAAGGCTCCGTGGGGGGCTGTTGAATTAAATATCAGCTCTTCAAACAGGAATTAGCTCAGAGAACAAAAACAGCAGGAATACAAGGGACAAACATGGGCAAATACTGCCTTCCTCCCACTCAGTGACTGTGAAGCTGAGCCTCTCTCTGGGCCCCAGGATTCACATTGAGTTCCTCCGCCTTGGCTACACTTAGCCTCCGGGAGTTGGCAATGCACTTCCTAGGACTGGAGACCAAGTTCAGCCTAGCACTGGGTCATTCAGTCAGTCCATCCATCCACTGAGTCAGTGTCACTTGGGATCCCAAAGGATCTTCTACTAGACTGCTGTCTCTTCAGGGGGAGAACAATAAAATAAAGGTAATAAATATTTGTTGAGTCCAGTTACATTCCAAAGTCTGCCTGCAAGGTAGTTACTATTTCATGATCCTCATTTGATAGTGACCCTAAAAAAACCAAATCCTTTCTACTTCACGGATGGCTATGACTGGCCTCTTGGAAGTGTAGTTCATAAAGTCTCATAGGTCCTTTACTTGGGGTAGCTAGGCTTGATTTACTGCTCCATTGCCTTTGAAATCCTTAGTTATGAAGTCCAGAGAGACATGGAATATGTATAGAAGGAGCGATGTGAGCATCGTGGGTAGATATTTATACCCCGTTCACATCTAGCATTTGTGTTACTTATAGACACAGAGTGGGGCAGTTGATAGGAAGTTCAGCAGCATCGAAGCAAAACAAGGTAAGAGGGCTGCTAGAATCCTCAGAACATGCGCTGAACACAGAAGAAAAACAGAGCAAGCCAGGAAAACAAACTGCCAAGATAACCTTGCATCTATCTCTCAGTTAGCAGCCACTTAGAACTGAAAATGACTTCAACAAAAGGAGAGGTGGGGCACCAGCCTGCAGCTCATTTTCCTTCCAAAGCTTCCTTCTTCCTTTAAATTCCTGGACCCATGGGTAGAGGCCATTGTAGCGTATGTATCAAGAAATCAAAGCTGTTGAGTTAGTTTTCTATCACCACTCTGGTATGAATGAAATGCATACAGATGCACCTGAGTTCATTGACCTTGTATTTCCCTTTGAAAGTGACATTAAATGATAATAAATGACGACTTTTTACATAGCCCAAAACTTCTGTTCTTTATTTGCCACAATATTAAATAAGAAGATACATCTTGAAGAGCTATGGGTATGACTGTGGAGAAGGAAAAAGTTCTCATAGATGGTCCTCCCAGCTTACTCTACAAGAAGGGGCCCCACATTTTGGGTTTTCCATAACCCTGTAGCTCCCACATGCTTGTACTTAATGTCAGCTTTTGAGAGCCTTCCCTAGACCCATTAAACCAGAATCTACACTTTACCACCATCATCACTGGGAGCCTCCAATGCAACGCACGCTGCAGTTTGAGAAGGAGAGGAGCAGACTGTGCCCTTGATGATCCGTTTTCTGTCAGAGGAAGTTGGATCCATACCCCAGCAGTCCGCCTTGAATGAAAGTGAGAAACGACTCCACTCCATGGCAGGGCTGGGAAGTCAAACCTCTCTTACCCCCAATTTGCAGAGGTAAAAACAGCTTAGAGAGGTCAGTGCACTTGCCCAACGGAGGAAGTTCTCAGCTAATGAGCCATAAAATAGGAATTACAAGCAAAAAATGCCTGGTCCCAGACATAACATTTTTTGTTGAAATCAAAAGTCTACAAACCCAAATAAGCAGAATTGACTAGAAAGAGTGTTGGATGAAGATTCCTGAGCCCTATATACAGAAAGCCAAAGGCTCTAGGTTGAGAGTTGAGAAATAGTATGTTTAAAAACCATGGTTCTCGGGCTAGCAGAGAGTCTCAGCAGGTAAAAGCCTTTGTGTGCAAGGTTAATGACCTGAGTTCAGTCCCCAGAACCCACATAATATGTGTAAACACTGACACCCACACCATCTATCAGCAATTACATAAATCTTGCTAAGATTGAGACAAAGACATTTGGACATCAAGCTGCCTGTGAGCTACTCTTTGAGGACATCTAGGTGACCACCCAGAATGAGAACTCCACTTGACACTTGGAAATGAGACCCTGTTCACGAGGCTCCCCACCGGGCTCCTGTGCACACCAGTTATAAAGAAGTGACGAAGGAGCAAAGAAAAAGTGTGGGGTTTCAGGAAATTGCATATCTAGAGCCAGTCTAATCAAAATGTCTGGTAAGTGAAGGGGAAAAAAAAAGGACATTTTGTACCCAGGATCACGAGTGTAAATTATATTACTAAATGTCTAAAGTAGGGGACAGGGAAGATCACTCCGTGGGTAAAGTAGTCACCACGCTAACATGAAGAGGTGACTGCAGTCCACAGCATTCACAGTTAAAAGACATAGTATGGTGATACAGGCTTGCTATTAGCACTTGGGAAGCAGGGATGGGAGAATTCCTGACACTCTACCTTGCCAAATCAGTGAGCCCCAGTCCAGTCTCGGAGAACTTGAAAGACCCTGGTTCAAAACACAAGGTGGACAGTGCCCGAGGAACTGCTTGTCAGCTGAGGTTGCCCGCTGACCTCTGATATGTGTATATGCATGCACACAGTCTAAAGCCTATCAAACAATCATTAGTAGCCCAAAAAGCAAGAACCCTGTGCTAAATGTTTATGTCTGTTTCTAAATCGACATTTTTTATCTCTAGAAACAACGTCACTCACTAGTTGATCTGGAACGCTTGCCAGCTGTCTATGATCAGAGACAGCTGCTATCACTCACTGTCAAGGCAACTATGGGTCTGTCAACCCAAGGCCCACGGAGACCTAGAAAGACAAGAGAAGAGCCAGAGGCATCTGCCGAGAATCACGGGAGCTCAAGCTTAGAAGATGGCCAGGGGTCAAGATACAAACCCTTTTTAAAACTCCAATCTGCCTACAGTGTCCAGCCTTCTACAACTATTTTCAAAACTCATCTGGAGTCACCACCTGCATATGAATCATCTGGGTGCTGGCTTAAACTGCAACATCTCCTAATTTCAGCCCGGACCCCAAGATTACCATCTCCTGGGGATAGTGCCATTAAAGACAAGTTCCCTAATGATTTGTGTGCTCATTAAAGTTTGAAAGCAGCTGTTCAGATAGTTCTATCCCAATATAAGGCAGAGGCAAGACCACCAAGCTAATGTCACCCTGGGGACATGTGGTGATGAAACAGCTGGTTTCTCCCCTCCCCAGAGAACAGCACACATCTTTAGGCCGCCATCTTTCCTGTCTACTATAGACTGTTTGAGATCTGATCTCAGAATTTAAAATATTAGCCAGGAAATAGACCCCTAGATATTTTGTAACTAATATGACCAATACGCAGGCCATGTTGATTAACACATAAACCAAGACAAATCCCACTTGTTGTCTCTGAACTATGCCCAACTGGCTTTCCTTCTAAGGTATCTTCATGCTACAAACTGACATTTCATCCTGTACAAGACCTTTAGTCCTCAATCTGAAAAGTCCCATGTCTTTTAGCTTTCTTCTTCTTCTTCTTCTTCTTCTTCTTCTTCTTCTTCTTCTTCTTCTTCTTCTTCTTCTTCTTCTTCTTCTTCTGCCTTAACACTGTGTTTACATGTCTTATATACCATGCATTATTGTTTGAGTATAAATATTTTTAGTGCATGTAAGTGGAGTTATGTAATGCCTCATTTTGATTCTTCCTTTTTCATCAAACATGAAGCATTTTTTAAAAGAAATGTGCTCATTATTATGTGTCTCTCCTTTCTTCCCCCACTCTCTCCTCTCCTCTAATTTGCAGATTTTACAAGCATTCTTTTTTGTCCACATTTATTTTAAACTGAAAGGAGACCATCAGCTAACCCATTAGAGACACACAAAATACAGGAAAGGGCTTTTAAGCACCTCTCAATGGCTACCAATAAGAGTTTTACCAAGGTGTTATTCCAAATAACAACAATGCCTCATTTAAACCATTTATATTTTAAGGACACTTCTTTCCTTCTCAGGATGAATGACCCTGTGATGTGGGAAATATCATCCCCAATAGACTAACAAATAGACTAATTCTGCATTCTATTCCATGTATTCCTTTTGCTTACAGAAGTACTTGTTGTGTTGCTGAAGGCAGTCTTCCTAAAAAAAAAAAAAAAGACTGAGAATATCCGAAATAAACCTCAGAGATCATCTAGCATAAAGTTGCCTGTGATGGTGGTAAACCCTAAACATTTTATGAAAGAGAAAACAGAGGTCTAGAGGCCTTCAGAACTTCCTCATTGCTGAGTCAACACCCCAGGTGTCCTGACTCCCTGGGTGGCTCTTTCTAGTTTTCACACAGGCCTTCCTCCCCTCAGCACAGAAGGAGACTGGGACCCACTCTTGCAGCTGCCTCCTCCTCCCCAGCCTCTGATTCTCTGCAAGAGGAGCACACAGACCCAGTCTGTATTGGCGCTTCAGAGCTACAAAGCTTGCATTATTTAACACTGGCTTTAGCTATCTAGGATGGAAAATAAACAGCACTATAATAAAATCCATAAAATATACCAAATTGGATTTTTTTTTCAGAGATGGCTCCAAGCACAAGTTGGTAATCAAAAGGTTTTCGAACAGACTGGAAATAGTGTTTACTGTGTGGAAATTTCCTTGAATCCAGAGTATCCCTGCTGTCTATCATCTAGCTGAATTCTTTCAGAGAGAATGAGGTGCTGTGATTCATAAGGAAAGGGCCATTTGCAAACGGCCTCATAGAGAATGCTTTCCCCTCACGCCCTTGAGATAGCACACCTCTGTGAAGAAGCCTCAGCCCTCAGATTTTCACATATCCCCATGCTAGCACCAGGCAATCGGTAGACAAAATAGTGAGCATGTTTTCTCGCAAGGTGAGGAAGCTGTCAGTGACAGGGGTGTCAGGGCACGTGGACCACTAGTTAGAGATCCACTGAAAATTAAGCTCCCCTCTTCTCACACATTTGGCTCCAGCTCAAATTTACCACCACATATTGCCTCACCTAAGTCACATGACATATAGTCAAATATGTGCAGAAATTAGCCCAGAGGATTTCCATTACGATTTCCATTAGTATAGTGCTTTTTAGTAAAGGACATTTCTAGGCTTTGTGTGGATGCAGCTCAGTTGGCAGAGTGCTTACCTACTCAGCTTCAAGCTGTAGGTTTGATATTCAGCATAGCATCAAATGGGTGTGGCGGTAATTCCATGCCTGTAATGCACCTGTAATTCCAGACTCCACTTAGGAAGTATAATTAGGAGAATCAGGAGTTCAAGGTCATCACTGGCTAGATAACAAGTTTGAGACCAGTCTAAAAGAAAAAAAAAAAAAAAACTAGAGGAAACCTCTAAGCCTAAGTTCAGGACTAATAAGCCTAGCTCCTTTTGCAACTGAATTTCTAATGAAATCACTAAAGCATAGTGCTTAAGTGGTGACATAATGGTAGTCAGGGCAACAGCAATTTTAGAAAATTCTGGAAGACAGAGAAAGGTAGGAAGGACAGTGGTAAGATCACCCCCACATCATTGTAGTCCTAGGCAATGCTGGAGACAATCCAGGCAAACAGGCTTCGAGGCAACTGGGTGGATTCACTGGAGAAGTCTTGTCAGAGCCAAAGAAAGCTGTCACAAAAAGGGACCTATCATGACTGCCCTCCGAAAGACCCAACAAGCAGCTGAAAGTGTCAGATGCAGATATTTGCACCCAACCAATGGACAGAAGCAGCTGACCCCTGTTGTTGAATTGGGAAAGGCTGAAAGAATTTGAGGAGAAGGGCGATCTTACAGGAGGACCAGCAGTCTTACTTAATCTGGACACCTGAGATCTTTCAAACACTGGACCACCAAACAGGCAGGATATACCAGCTGATATGAGGTCCCCAACACACATACAGAAGAGGACTTCCAGGTCTATGTTCATTCAGAGATGCACCTCAAGAGACTGGAGGCTCCAGGGAGTTTAGAGGTCACATGGGGTGGAGGGTGGGGGCTCATGTGGAGATGGGGTGTGGTGGGGAGGAGGTATGGGATGTGGAGCAGTTGGAGGGTGGGAGTGGAGGGGCAGGGAATAAAATATGGAATATAAAACATGAATTACAAATAAAATTAAATTTAGAAAAAAGGAAAAAAGAAATGTTGACTCTTTCTTTTTTTTTGAAAAAAGAAATGTGCACAGAACAAAAAGGGCAGAACCTATGCCTACTAGGTATGTATATATAAACAAAGCCTTCCAAAGACTTCTCCAGCTTTGTAGAAACTCTACGGAAAACGGGCAACTCTTTGGATGCCAGCAGTTCTCTGGATGGTACCCTGAAAATGCTTTGAGTATTCCCATTGTGTGCCTCACATGCTTGAAAGAAATGTGGAAGGAAGGAAAGACATGAAGGGAAAGATGAAAAAGAAGAGACAGAAGAGGAGAAGGAGCAGGAGCAGGGCCAGAAGGAAGGGAAGAGCTGTTTATCAGATCTCTCTCCACTGGAGCAAACTAATTTCAACCCTGTGGCAGCTGAAGCAGATACAATGCCGGTTTCTCCTCAAGTAACCCTTCAGGCAACGGCCCTGCATACTATCTCTTCTAGATACACACTTGAACAACCAAAAGAAATCCTATTGCCAGGCCTCACTAGACAATTGAGAGGAGTGGGGGAAGGGGGTGGGGAGGGGGAGGAAGAGGGGGGAGAGACAGAGAGAGAGAGACAGAGAGAGACAGAGACAGGCAGAGAGAGAGAGAGAGAGGGAGAGAGAGAGAGAGGCTAACAAGTTAACTGAGTTAAAATGGATGGGAACTACGGGACTACATATCAATGTTTTAATAATCTAATCAATGCACTCTTAAAAAAAAATCAAAGAAAGCTTACCTTTCCTAAAACAAGACATGTTGATTCAAAAGTCAAATCAAATGGACCAAGACACTGAAAATGTAGAAGCAAATGACCAAAAACGAGAGACAGTGTGTGTGTGTGTGTGTGTGTGTGTGTGTGTGTGTGTGTGTGTGTGTGTGTGTGTAGAGAGAGAGAGCACATGTGTGTGCACATGTATGTATATATAAACAAAGCCTTCCAAAGTTTGAGACAAGAATTTTCAGAGTAAAATTTCTGAACTACAGGTCCAGTGAAAGACCCTTTCTCAAAAAAAAATTAATAATAATAATAATGTGGAGAATGAGCTAAGAAGACACCAGGGTTGACCTCTGGCCACCAAACATGAGCACACAGGTGAGCAGCCCCACACATACACCTCACACATCATACACATGCACCCACAGATATACAAAAAGCTGATGCAACAAAATTGAAAAATGATACAAAATATACTACACGACGTAAGAATGTAGTGGTAAGAGTGTAGTGAATATGACAGAGAAGACATGAAGAGAATACAAGTGATTGCAATGATCCAGTAGACCTTGGTGGATGGGGTAGTCAGTCACCAATACCATTTCTTTCTCTATGGCTAGGTGCTAAATGTCATGTGGTAGTGGATAATTTCATGTATTCATACCACAGAAAATGCTGCTTTGGCTGAGCAAGCCATGGGGGAGACAAGCCAGGAAGTACCACCCCCTCCACAGCATCTTATCAGCTCCTGCCTCCCGGAAAGCAGATATTGCTTGGCGACTTAATTTTGAGAATAAACCTACAGTCAAAGCATACAAAGTTGTCATTTTATAATAAAACATAAATGTAAAAAAATTTTTCAAACAAAAAGTTGAGGCAATTGAAATAGGGAATAAAGATCGGAAGAAAATACAAGAAAAATAAATAGTTCAATTTTCATCTTAGGAAACCAACCCGTACAGACCAGCACTTTTAGAAATGCAGGAAGCAGATCCAGGTGTGCTGCAGGAAGCAGATCCAGGTGTGCTGCAGGAAGCAGATCCAGGCGTGCTGCTACTTACCTGGAATCCCAGCGATTGGAAGGCTGAGACAAGAGGATCTTAATTTGCAGTACAGCCTGAGCTATATAGGGAGACCTTGTCTCAAAAATAATCATAGTAGTAAAATAAGGTAATAAAAAATCAAATAAGTGTACTTTAAGGTAGTTATAACACCTGAACGACTAAATATGAGATTTTCTTAACACTTTCTAAGAGGTTAAAGAAAAATAATTCTTACTTTCTGCTCAATTTTTCTATAATCCTAAAAGTGTGCCACATCTCAGGTCGATTTTACTAATAAAAAGTAGAGGTTTCCTGCCTGGAATAGGTGGGTGGCCTGCCTGTGTGGCCTGAACACTTTTATTGTAATTAATAACAAGCTAGCTATAGAACAAGTATTAAATAACATCTGTAAAGAGATTAGTGAGCTCTTGACGAGCGTATTTTGGTCTCCATGTGGTGATTTATATATTACTCTTGGGCTGAGAACTCTTAGAAAGCTTGCCCATGTGTGCTTCCTATCGGGATGCACACAGCACTTAGAACCTTGGGGCCATTAACACGACAATTTGCTAAAGTCCAAAAGAAATAAAACACAAAGGCACAACCATTGATGTTCCTTATGGATTTGTCACCTCTCGTCGGTCGGTCACTTCACATGTGCAACATCCGGTAGGATAGATTTAGGGAAACACTGAGGTCACCGTTGTCATCCGCTGCCTGCCAGGCCCTTTCCTCCCAGTGGCTTTCTGGCTCGGAACTTGAACTTGAAGCCTTTGGCCAGCCAGTGCCTGGCAATAACTGGGCCTTCTGCACACCTAACTTGCCACTGCTTGCTCTGAAGTGCAATGGCTTTAAGATTCTTTGTCTCTAGATGTCCACCTTTGCTGCCAACACCCTCCATCCTGGCTCCCACTTCCCATTCTCCTGTTCTTCAACCTTCCTTTCTCACTTGTACCCCTCCCTTTCCATCACCACACATGCCCATCTATTTTGATCTTTCTCTCTCTCTCTCTCTCTCCCTCCTTACCTGGCCATAGCATTAGTCTGTCAAATATTTTGTTGTTAGGTCTATTGATTAAGGTTTTATTTTCCCTATTCTTAATTAACTTATCATTCATTCTGCTTCCATATAGGCCTGTTGTAAAGTGCAAATAATAGATACATTGCTGATAAAGCTATTTGTAAATCAGTGTTCTGTAAACTGTCTCATATTTCAAAGGTGCCAACAGAGCTTGCCAGTTAAAACAATCCTATAATGAAAAAAATTAAAACAATTCCCAATGTTCACTTTTGTGTGAACATTGTATATCTGAAGTTTCGGATATGGGTCACATAAAAAGAAGAAACTTCACGTCAGTTGTCAGTATTAATACTTTTCATCCACTGCTTTAGTTGATTGCTTTAAAATAGATATTAGACATTAAAATAAAGTCTATACAAGGGACTAATGATCCCCTCCCCCTTATGACTCTCCTATATGTAAATGAATGTTGGGAGATGATGAGCGAGAAACTGTTCTCAAAATCTGAAAATGTTAAGGCAAAAAATATAAAGGCTATTCATTATGTATGTGCATGTATCCTTACTGTAATAATCTCACTCTTCTAGTACTAAAGACTAAAAACCTGATTAAGGCACACTGATTGCCTTCAAGGGCTCCTAGTCTCTAACAGGGAACACAAAGACACACACACACACAAACACACACACACACACACACACACACACACACACACACACGTGCATGCAGGCACACACAAAACAATATGTAAGTATTATGAAGAATACCAGAAGATGGATAGATAGATAGATAGATAGATAGATAGATAGATAGATAGATAGATAGATAGATAGATAGATGAGAGATATGGTTGTATATATAGATATCATTGCAGATATAGAGGATATAGATAGAGGTAAAGAATGGCACGAGAGCAGGAGTCACTGATGTTGAGAAAGAGGGAGTTCCATGGGGAATAAGAGAGAGATGCAAGAAGGGAATGGGTGGAGGAATATGATCAAAATATATCACATTTGTGTGTATGAAACTATCAAATAAATACAAAATTGGTTTTAAGTATTTTTATAGTTGTTGGATGATTCACTTTGCTTTGCTAGGACTTGGTAGCTACAGACGAGTGAGCGTGTCTGTGAGAGCATGATGTATAAACTGGTCTCCCGCAGAAGAGCTATTCTGTAGGGAGCATAATTAAACATTGCATTCCAGGAAGAAGCAGCGGTGAGTTTAGGGAAAAGAGGTGATGGAGACTATCGTACCCTTAAGAACTACAAGTGGCTTGCTGCCTGGCCACAAGCCTGTGCATGTCTCTCCTCACAGCCTCTCTCAGAACACCAAGATGGAGGAGAACCTGATTTCACTCATGTGCAGCACACCAACTCCATGTTCTCTTCATGGCTTTCCATGTGTGTGCACTTACCAAAGAGTTGGTTCCAGTCTCCTTATGTTACTGCACCTAAATTGGTTTCTTGGGAGTCTGTCTACATGTTCTTTCAACTTCTGGGCTCTTGTTACATATTCATAAATCACTGACTTACCCCTGTGCTGTAGGAAGTCCACTAACAGTTTTCCTGGAAAAAAAAATAGATGCAGTCTCAAGTTCCCTATAGTCCCCCGTGGAGATGATACATAGTGAGTTATCATGGGCTGCTTAAATGTGTGTACTGCATCTTACTTCACTCTATTCTACTGTTTTTTAAGGCTTCAAAGTCCCTGGGTTTTGAATATTTCATCTTCCATGTCTCCAAGTCTGAGCTCACAGCATGAAACAAAACAAAATTCGTGTTAGACTCCTTGTCACCATTTCTATTTCAGAGAATCTGAGACCAGCTTTGAAAGGGCTTTCTCTTCTCCTATGGTAACTCATGTATCTTAGCATTTACTGCAATGATGTTCCTTCTCCAAAGCTGATGAGGAGTTGGGTTTGCCGCAGTAGGGTAGAATGCCAAGAACTTAACAATTCAGCCTTAGTCCTAGGGAAAGCAGGAGCAGTAATAGAGGCCACAAGGTAGACCATAGAGCACACAGCTTTGTGGACAGACAAAGCAGAAACTTAAATTCCATCTCTGTCCCTTACTAGCCAAGTCCCTGCCTAGCCCCAAAGCACCTTTAGCTGTAAATGGTCTTCTTCTCACCCTAGAGTGAAGTAGTTGCAGGAGATCCCCTATGTTGCAGTGTGTTAACCTAACAGTAGCTAGTGCAACAGCAAAAGAGGTACCCTTGGCTTTCCCCCACTCCAAGGCCTCCTTAGGCATATATTCTCCAAAGCCACCTTCACCTAGAGGCAAGACCTGTTCTAATGTCTTCTGAAGGGTCTCCCATCAAGTCTAACTGTTTCAAAGTCTCCATACAATAACACTCCAAAGTAAACATTTGACCCACACAACTTCTGTCACATGGTCAGTACTTACAAGGAAGACCTGAAGTGACAAAGGCTCTTTGCAAAGTTTAGATTTGCTTCTTGACTTCCCTCTCACCCCTTGGGAAGACTGCATAAGAAGGACACTCAAGCTTGTTCCCCATGGATGTGACTTACCCAGTGAAGGAAGGTCCTGTTATACTGTCCTGTGAGGCACACAATGTCTTTTCAATCCTATAAAGATGCTGTGCCAACAATGGTCCTTCAAACCAGCTGAAGGTACTCTAGACTAACCTCCATGAACCTGGCTCAACCTCCACTGTCTGTCCAGCTCTCTCTTTCCTTCTGTTCTCTTCCCTTCATTTTATCCATTTTTTTCTTCCTTATCTTGTTCTCTGTGAATCCATTGCTTTTGCACTCCTTGATTGTTTTATGTGACTATAAAAGCCATACATTTCATCTTGAATTATAGTAGATGGCCTTGATTCTGCCCCCTAGTAACTTGAAGCCAATCAAAGCATCAGAAAGCACTGCACAGCAACGTGTGGGAAGTCATTTTCTAAGAGCTAAAATACGCACCCAATTTACATGGCTATTTGCATCTGTGTATAAATTATACATCAATATGTATCCTCCCAACACAGTGAGTTACTAAAATACTTTTGCTACTTTCAAACTTGTCATTGCTCAATTTTTCCTCTCTTCCTCTTGCTATAACACCCACACACATCTTTTCATTCCTTGGGGGAAAAAGAAGAAAAGACAGAAAGAATAGGTAAGAATTAAATAGAAAAAATGGAACAAAAGATAAAATAAAGATGAAAAGAGAAAGATATCAATGAGAGAATAAATCTATAAAAGAAAGGGACCGATGAGAGAAGTAATCTATATGGATTATATATGGATAATTATATATAGCTAATCTATATGGATTAACCAAGGAAAGGAACCCACAGCTGTAAGCATGCAATCATGGACACACCAATATATTCTCCTGAAAGAAAACAAAATAAGGATGAAATCAAATATAGACAACCTCTACATATTTTATTAGTGAGTGCAAGTTTTTAAAAATACTAGGGTTTCAGAGAGTTTCCTGATGCTCTCACTTTGCTGTAAATATGTATGTAGATTCAGCCTTTTAACAGGAGGCATGCATCACAAAACAAGACAGTTGTTTATGCCCACATTAAACTGGCTTTGGGCAATGGCATTGCAAAAGATTCACCTAAGAACAAATGTGTAATAGACAGAGATAGTGTCCATCAAACAAATCGTCCTCATTGAAATAGTCTTCTCTCCATTTTATCCCATCGTAACCTACTCCAGGTCTCCAGGCAACTACAATGTCTGCTTTCCCAAGGAAAACATACTCCTTCTTCTAGGCACCTAGACTTGAAGAGTGCAGGGTAGATCAAGGTCTTCTTTTAAGCCATGGAACCAGTCATCTCTCAAAAAATTGCAGAGTGAAAATAATGAAGCAGAAAGTAAAAAGTTCACAACACATCTATGCCTAGGTTCTGATGGGTGCTAGCTTCAAGTCATCTATGTTGCTGTCCATGGTAACTCCTAGATGCCCACGTATCCTTAGTAATGACTCCTCCTGTCGGCTCCAGTGCATTTTGGGTAAGCGTCAATAATTTTCTACCAGAATAACTTTGACTATGACAATTTAATCCAATTAATTTAGAGGAATTTACATTTTGGGTTTGAATTTACAATAATTTGCAATAGATTCAAAATGTTTTTGTGGTTAATAGGATGATTTTCTTTTTACCACTAAGCGAATTTGAATTCTTTGGGATATAGCTAATTTGTGTAAGTATTGTTCCTTAACAGTGTTATATTTTCGCTCTTGTACTATCAGAGACTGTGTGGACAAGTATCAGTTTGTTTTGCCAAGGAGATTATGACTGTGTGAATTACAATACATCTTGCAAACTAAAATACGTTGAAGTTCAATAAAATTCTCACCCATGGGTCTCACTTTTTCATTTCTGCCATCAAAATACCAATACCTCATTAGCTGTGAACAAACATTGGAAATGTGCTAATTCATTTAATAAATGCATGGAAAGAGCAAAGACACACACACACACAAAGAAAACGAAGCAGTCAGAAGTAGGCGATGCTAGTAACAAAGGATCAATTTGATGAATTCTTCAGGAAGGGCTTCAGGCTTGATAAGTAATTTATTGCAGCAGAAAAGAAGGTACCATCTGGTGAGAAGATCAAAGAACCTCAGAAAAGAATCCGGACCAGGCAGAGCAGAGCTGCTCTCTCAGTTGTCCCTGTGTGGAACATGCAGAGGTTCTTACCAGTGCCCCATTGTGCATTCTTTCTCCTTGGCTGTTTGACCACAGGCCAAAGCTAATATGGAACAAAATGCATTTCCTTCACATCACATGATACAGAATCAGTAATTCTCAGCCAGTACTCTTTGCTTTCCAAAACTTACCAATTCATTCTAGTAATGTATATGACAACAATTTTATTCCTATGCTGTGCAGGCACAGACCAGAAGCCATACATCTGACTAAGGAGCTTTGTCCTCACCCTTAGTAGATTCAGATTCTAGGCCTGTGTCCACATTCTGCTTTTCCAGTTTACTATACTAAGATAACTGAAGTTGGATTAAAATCCATAGGACTATGAGTAATTATTGATAGTCTACATTTACCAAGAACTGCAAGATGGCATATGTATACATATTTTGTACATATGGATATGTACATATTTATATAGAGAATTACATATGTCTTATAGAGAACATATGTGTATATGTTATCTATGTATCTACATAGCAGACATTCCTCTAACTACTGTATAGATTGGCAAGTTAAATTTCAAAAACATTGACTAATGCCCAAACCATCCAGCAGTTGAGGGACTCAGGATTAAAACTAAGTATCTCTTAATTCAGAGCTCATTTATTCCCATGGCATTTGGACTTAATATGACCTATACTAAACTGCCTCTGGAAAGGTATTTATTCAATCAGTCACTTGATTATTCAGTAAATTTTATTTCTTGAGTAATACCATGTTGTAAAATTTCAAGCCATGGTTCATCATGTGTCCATACTAACCACTCACCACTGGATCAATACTGGGACTACAAACCTCATGGACCCTGCCTAATTTTTTTATTACATTATTGTATTTATTTACATTCCAAATGACCCTATCTATTTTTGCATGAGTTTTTCTGAATGAAACAAAAGTAAAGAAAGTTTTTCCTCCAAGAATCCTCCTTCAGTCTGTTTGGGAGATAAATAAAACACCCATTAAGCAAACTAAACAAAACACAGGGATGCTTCAAAAAATGCGAACGTCCAGAAGACATTCCAAAGCAAGCACCCAATTTCCCAAAAGGCTGCTTGAGGAGATTAATAAAAGAGCCCTTTAAATATCATAGCAATCTGCTAACTGCACAGGTGGCCTGACATGGCCCACTGCTGCCAAGCACAGTCAAAGACACCACAAGGAAGCGAGGCGAATGAGAAAAGCATTTTTACATTTTTTAATCTTCTGTAATGATTTATCCTCGGTGCTATCAGTGGAAGCAACCCAGACTTTCCCTCTTCCTCCTCCCCCATTTTAGCACTCTCCCTCTCCCTCTCCCTCTCCCTCTCCCTCTCCCTCTCTCCCCATCCCACTTCTCCTCCCTCCATCCCCTCCCTCTTTCTCCGATTTAAATGCATAATTCTTCTGTGTTCCTCTTCATTCAGGTTCAGGTCGCTCAATTAGAGAATGTAAATACATTCTCTTACTACCTGCCCTAGCTCAGTGATTGCCTGTCAGTAGGCCGGCAACAGATGAAATTAAAGGACATTTGAAACGACGTGTGATTCTAAGAATAGACATTGGGGAATATTAACAAGTAATAAATCTGTATTTGGACACCAAGTAAACTTAGCTTCCTGTTATTTCTTTTGCTCACGGGTAGCTGATAACACAGTTATGCCTATAAAGTATATTAGGTCAGGGATCCAATTTTGATATTTTCCCATATCTAACATTATCTATTACTACAGTTCCATAGAAATATTAAATTGATGGTAATCATATAGATATGTGAATGCACATGTACACAGGGGTTTGGCTTCTACATAGAACTAAACTGCCTTTCTTCTTTATTTCCCCCCTTCCACTGGTATCTAAGTTTTAACTCTAACTGAAGAAGGAAGATATTAATTTTTTGGTCTAGTAGTCAGAAGATGAGAAACATTAAAACAGATGCACCACAGTCCTGTTTATTTGAGTTTTTTTTTTTAATCTAAAGACCAAAAGGGAGCTAATCTAATTGGTAGATATTTGAAATGGGGCTGCATTCTCAAACAGACTATTGCCTTCCTGCTAGAGCTCCTCTCATGCGCTATCCAGTGACTCATCTTTGCAAATACAGGGTTTGCCTTATAATCTGAAGACATTCCTCCCTGTCACTCAGCCATGCAGGAGCGGTCGTCAATGGCATGCCACATCCTTTCACAAGTGGCTATACACACAGAGAGGATATCAGCCAATCCCAGGGGAAAGAAACACCACAAACAGAAGGGTTCAAGTCAAGTGAGCATTAAGTGCGAAAGCTGGCTTTAGTTAAGGGAGGAAGTAGGATGGGAAGCTAGCACAGAGAAGGGAAGAATTCCACCTACAAAACAATACAAAACAAAGGAAATCAAGGCAAATGCTGCCTGGTCCCTATCAACCACAGATCCTAGTTGCTACAACTTGGATCTTAAGCATGCCCCCAAAGGCCCATATGTCAAAAGTCTTGGTCCTTAGGATAACACTACTGAGAAGTCATGGCACTTTCAAGAGCCAAGGCCTCAAGAAGGTCCCTAAGTTCACTGTTGGCATGCCTTCAATGGGGATTGTTGGACCACAGCCACTCCCCTCATTTGCTTCCTGATATTAACTCTACACTATGCTTCAACGCTTGTCCTTCCACGATGTGGAGTCAACCACAAGTTCAAAGCAATGAACCTTCAAAGCTGTGAGTCCAAAGAAGCCTCAGATATTTTTGTGAGAGTGGCAAAAGGCTACATAATATGAGTGGCTCTACCCACACAGTACTAGTTCAAAACATCCAGGAAACAAGCCTAGGAATCTGGAATATACAAGGTGATAGGGCTTATTTGTCTTTAGCACTATGGCCTTATTTAACACAGAGATTCATGCTGTCCTATCTAGTGCAAGTCAGTTTCTATAGGTCTGAGCTAGATCTTACAACGAAAACAAGGCACTGGAACCCTTGAGACCTGACTAATGTCTCCACCTTAGTGTTGAGGGAAGAGGAACAGCAGTTCTCACCATGAGAAAACACTAAGAAGGGCCACAATTTAAGAGGGAAACCACAGTTGTATAATCCATTGACAAAGCCAAGAACAGAGTAGAGGTATGTGCAAGCATTGTACAGGAAAATTATTTTTCATGCCTTAATGAGTTGGATATAAAGCATAACCAGAAATACTGAGGTCTTGATTCATATTCCAAAGCCAGCATCTTCCCTCCACCTTCAGAACCATCATGCTTTCTGAGCATCCTCCTCTGCAACAATGCTATCCCCTCATCCCTCTGCAACAGCATCCAGACTGCCATTTCTGTGTCCACTCTTGCCAGTCCTTCTTTACCTGTGCTACTCATGTTGTTGCCTTTGTTGCTTTAGCTTTCAGCTTTCTCCCACAGCCACAGCTATTCCAAGACTTCTAGCAATGGCAGTGGGCCGGCCTTTGTTTGTTTGTGTTTGTTTGCTTTGGGATGGTTGGTTTCTGCTTTATGTTTTGATTTTTCTTTTCTGTGTTGAACTGTTCTTCTCAAGCCCTGACTCATCTCACACAACAAATCCTTGTTCAAACATCATTTCTATGAAGCCTTCAATCTGGTAGAATGCTATTTCTGAGTTCTCAGGCTCCCAGCCACTTATCTTTGCTCTTCCTGTATATGTTGTAAGGTGCACGTTTGTGATTACATTCTGTGATGGTATGAGTGAGAAATGTCCCTCATCAGTTCACGTAAGTTTAGTATTTGGTTCCCAGCTGGCACCATTTGTAGAGGTTATGGATCATTTTGGAAATGAAGCCTTACTAGAGAAAGTACGATTTTAGGAGTGGGGTATGAGCATTTATAACTTCACTCCACTTCAAGTCCTCTCTCTGCCCCGTTTGTGGTTGGAAGAGGCACTCCTTGCTCCAGTTGCCTGCTGTCATGCCTCCCCATCTTTATGTATTCTTCCTCTGGAACCATAGCCAAAACAAACTCTCCATTCCATAACTCGTTTTTGGACATGGTGTTTTACCACAGTAACAAAAAGTAACTGATAAACATTCTTACTGCTAACACTGCTTAGGTAGAGACCATATTTCTTGGTCCATAGACTACTGAATACCTAGCACATTGCCTGAAATACAGACACTTGTATTTGCTGGGGGGGTGGGATATGAATACATACACACATACAGAGAGACAGAGACATACAGACAAACAGACAGACCAAGAGAAAGAGAGAGCTGGAAAAATTCAATGATTTCTGAAGAAATAGAAGAACCAGTGAAGAGGAAAATAAAATACTTGATTTTAAGAATTAGATGTTAAAAAGTACCCAAGGAGCTGAAGGGGTTTGCAGCCCCATAGGAAGAACACAATATGAACTAACCAGTACCCCCAGAGCTCTCTGGGACTAAACCACCAACCAAAGAAAACATATGGTGGGACTCGTGTCTCTAGCTGCATATGTAGCAGAGGATGGCCTAGTCGGTCATCAATGGGAGGAGAGGCCCTTGGACTTGTGAAGGTTCTATGCCCCAGTATAGGGAAATGGCAGGGCCAGGAAGCAGGAGTAGGCGGGTTAAAGAGCAGGGGGAGGGGAGAGGGGGGAGGGGATTTTCAGGGAGGAAAATAAGAAAGGAGATAACATTTGACATGTAAATAAAGAAAATATCTAATAAAAAAGAATTGCACATTAACAGATAATTGATAATGGATGCATACTTCAGCCCCCAAAATAATGATTTGGAGTTTATAATAATATAGATCTAGGCATCTAAACGAAAATAGTGCACACAGTCAATAATGTCAGAGAACACAACACTGAGTCTTAAGATATTCCCATGGTTATGAATTGAGAAGAATAAATGAGAAAAGGATGAACTTGAAAGACAAAAAAAAATCCACCAAGGTGGCATAATAAAAAAAGCATAAGGGAAGGATCTTACAAACAAACTGTCAATGAAGCCAAATGTCACAACAAAGACGGGCAAAAATACTGTAAATGTGGTAGTTTGAGTATGTTTGGCCCATGGGAAGTGGCATTATTAGAAGGTATGCCCTTGCTGGGGTGGGTGTGACCTTGTTAGAGGACATGTGTCACTGTGTAAGCAGGCTTTAAGTGCTCCTCATGCTCAAACTCCACCCAGTGAAGCAGAGAGAGCCTCCTCCTGGCTGCCTGCAGAAGCCAGTCTCCTCCTGGCAGCCTTCGGATCAAATGTAGAACTCTTGGCTCCTTCAGCATCACATCTGCCTTCACAATGCTATGCTTCTCACCATGATGACAATGGACTGAATCTCTGAAACGGTAAGCCAGCTCCAATTAAATGTTTGCTTTTATAAGAGTTGCTTTGGTCATGGTGTCTCTTCACAGCAACAAAATCCAAACTAAGACAACTAATACCATCATAAATGCACCCATTCAAGAGTTGATCATCTGAAACTCTGTCATGAAGAATGAGTCAAGAAAGGGAAGTGAGAAAAAAAAAAAAAGAAAGGGAAGTGAGCAGATAAAAGCCTATTGTTAGATGTTAGCCATGAATATACTGCAAATGCAACCCCCACATCTTGAATGCGTCCAGTAGCAGATAGAGAAAACTAAAACACAGAGTTCATCCCTCATTTTATTTCCACTTCTACTCAGACTGTTGCATTCCCAATACTGCTGGTACTTTGGCTGGATGGAGCTAAAAGAGTGACTGCAGTTCCTATAAAGGCATAAGGTAATACTGGAAATCAACATATGATGTCTACCATCTATGATGTCTACTATCTGGCTTACAAAACAAAACGCAAAAATAGATGGAGAACATGAGGATACGTATACTATGCATACAAAAGTAGTCATACTATCAGCCATGTCAAACACTGACTAGCAAGATAGATAGATAGATAGATAGATAGATAGATAGATAGATAGATAGATAAAAAGAAAAAATAAACAACAAACATAACATAAAAACATTTGAACCTGACTCCAGAAAACTTTTACCAACCTATTGCTCCCTACTTTCATTGTAATGTTCTCTGCCCATTGCCATCTCACTTGTAGGTTCTTATCTTTTGGAAAAAGCACCCATCTCTGGATGAGCCCACCCATTTTCCTCAAAACACTCACACCTAACTTCAAGAACCCATTACTAAACTCAGAGAGAAGGTAGACTAAAGACAGGAAAGAAATCATCTGACCATGGATGCTCACATCCTCCTTGCTTTTCATTCTTTGTTTGCCCAAATAATAAAGCTGATTAATACTAGAATTCCTGAAGACAAGAAATCTGGATGGCTCAATTGTCAGTAATTCAGTGACATACCAGCACTTCTATGTCACCTAAACATATAAGGAAGTCAGTGGTTACCCCTCTCAGTTCGTTCAGACCATATTTAATACTTATAGCCCATACTGAGACCCATACTTTATTGGGGATATAGACAACACTAGTAAGTTTTAAATTTGACCAAAAAAAAAAAAAAAAAGAAAAAAGTCTCAAAATAATGCCAGATGGAGAAAGTTGCTATTCTGTCTAAAACAGCAGTACATTTTACTGGGAGAGTTAGGATGAAGCAGAAGATTAACAATACATTGCTGAGCTGTGTGAGTATCATTTGTCTTTCCGTCTTCTTTACTAAACTGTGAACATAGTAACTGCAATGATGTTCTATAACTTGCTTTGGGCTTCTAGCACAAGTCTGCACCCAGAATAGTCAATAAATATTTAGTTAGAAAAAAATGAATGACTGAAAATTGTCTTCAAATCTTTGAAGAAAACTTTCACGTAAAAAAATTAATTTGGATTTTGTAATGTCAAATAATTAGGAACAACAGGATATAAATACAAAGAAACAGCTTTTGTGTGGCCGTGAGACAGGAACTTCTATGGAGCTCTTTTAGGAAGGGCCTGCACTACAGAGAGGAAGAACTCCTTTTGTAGTAAGGCCTGGCAAGCACCAGGCGAATCTGGAGCAAATTTATATAGATTATAGCCCTGTGTCTAGGCTACACAGTAAAGTCACTAGGAGTGCTTGGCTTTTTGTCAGTACAGATTTCTAGATACAATCCCAAGGAAATTGATGCCAGTTGTAATTGGTTTAAATGTGTCCCCAACCCCTCTAGAAAAAAATAGGCTCATATATATTGGTGTTCTCGTTGGTTGATCCTAGTTTCTAGTGGAACTGTTTGGGAAGGATTAGGAGGTGTGACCTTGTTGGAGGAGGCACGTCACTCTCTCTGCCTTCAATGTAGGGTTGGATATAAGCTTTCAGCTAATAGTTTAGTGCTATGCCTGTCTACCTAGTGCCAAGCTTCATGCCATGATGGTCATGTACTCATCCAAACTCCAAGTTCATGGACTTCTGAACTGTAAGCTCCCAATTCAATGCGTTCTTTTACAAATCATCTTGGTGTCTCTTCACAGCAATAGAACAGTAACTAAGGCAACTGTTGATATCATTTGTTCAGGATATGTGTGTGCTTTAAAGTTCTCCAGATGATGCTAACCTGTAACTGGAGTTGACAAACTGCAACCACGCCAGGAAGATAGAGCAGGTCAAGACCCAGGGACTGGGTGGGCACATACCTGAGACTTAGGTGGCTCTTAGCTCCCTGCCAGACTCCTGACTTGGAACACGTGCCATGCTTCTCATAGAAAAGAAACATGCCCTATGGTCACATAGGCCCAAAACAGAGTTCTCCATGCTAATGAGGTACCTAGAGGCCTGGAAATCTTAGCCAATATGCGTCCCTTCCCAACACTCCTCCCTGCAAAATGTATTTAATCTCAGGCCCACCCTGAGAAAAGGGGTATGGTTTTATGCATCCATTTCCTCCATGACAATAAACTGTTTAGAGCCATGGACTGTCTCTTTTCAAGATCTGCTGTGGTGAGACATGAAAAAGGCCTTCACCTACAGAATCCACAGCTTAATCTCTTGTAGAAGGCTTGCTTCTCTGTGCTCCCAGCCACAACTTGCCACCAAGCCTGCCTCCATCAAGCTAAGGACTATCACCCACTGGGACAAGCTGGAGCTCACCTTCCCCCTCCAGGCCCCAGGCTAGATGCTGTGCTCAGCCAGTGACCTTCCCCCCACACCCTCCCACCCCCACCCCCACACCCTGTCTGGATGCCCAAGAGTCTGAGAACCCCACAGCCCTGGCTTCATCACAGGCTGGGGAATCCCCTGCCAGCTCTGGCTTTCCCACACCTAAGATTTCACTTTCCCACCCCCAGGTGGTTCCCTATAGCCCAGCACCCACCCCTGTGGTGGCATAGGATTAGTGCTGTCAAGCTTCCCCTGTTCTGCCTCCCCAAGAGGCCTTGCCCTGTGGAGGAGCAGATGCAGGCCTACACAATACTAAAACTTTAACATTTTTTTCCCAAACTTAAGACTCTATGATTCCACATATGAAGGGAAAGAGTGTCCCAGCCAAAGCTTTCCAATATTTAAAATTGTTTTTTAAATGAGATAGAATCACATAACTTTCCCTCTCCTTTTCTTCCCTCTATCCCCTCCTTGCTACCCTCCCTTTAATCCCTCCCATGAACTCCCCAATTTCAAGTTAATAGTCTCTTTTATTATTGGGTTACATTGTGCATGTATGTGTATAATATATCTTTATATTATACACATATACATATATATTATATTCTTATATATTATATATAATTTACATTATATATTACATATATAATGTAGCATGTCTATTTTTTTCTTTTTTTATTAGATATTTTCTTCATTTACATTTCAAATGCTATCCCCAAAGCCTCCTATACCCTCCCCCTCTCCTGCTCCCAAACCCACCCATTCCTGCTTCCTAGCCCTGGCATTCCCCTGTACTGGGGCATATGATCTTCATAATACCAAGGGCCTCTCCCCCCATTGATGGCCAACTAGGCCATCCCCTGCTACATATGCAACTAGAGACACAGTCTGGCGTTTCCTCAGAAAATTAGACATAGTACTACCGGAAGATTCAGCAATTCCTCTCCTGGGCATATACCCAGAAGATGATCCAACTTGTAATAAGGACACATACTCCACTATGTTCATAGCAGCCTTATTTATAATAGCCAGAAGCTGGAAAGAACCCAGATGTCCCTCAACGGTGGAATGGATACAGAAAATGTGGTACATTTACACAATGGCGTACTAGTCAGCTATTTAAAAGAATGAATTCATGAAATTCTTAGGCAAATGGATGTATCTGGAGGATATCATCCTGAGTGAGGTAACCCAATCACAAAAGAACACACATGCTATGCACTCACTGATAAGCGGATATTAGCCCAGAAACTTAGAATACCCAAGATACAATTTGCAAAACACATGAAACTCAAGAAGAAGGAAGACCAAAGTGTAGATACTTCGCTCCTTCTTAGAATAGGGAACAAAATGCCCATGGAAGGAGTTACAGTGACAAAGTTCGGAGCTGAGACGGAAGGAAAGAACACCCAGAAAAGCATGTCTATTGATATTGTCATTGTTCCAGTCTTGTTTATGCAACCATTTCTAGGAAAGACTAGTTCACAGCAGACTTTATGGTCCTCTGGTTGTTATGATCTTTCCACCTCTGATCTGTGATGTTCTATAAGCCATAGACTCAGGAACTGTGATGTAGATGTATCCATGGGGTTGACCTCACCATGATCTGCTGATCTTTGCCTTGTGCCCCGTTTTGGATTTCTAGAGGTTGCTTTGATGAGGGTGGCAGCCACACTTTCAGAGCTTCTCAGTCTTGTCTGGTTGTAGGATTCATATTCTGTCTAACATTAGCTAAATAAAATGAAATGTCCAAAGCCATATTCCAAACAGAGAGGTAGAAAGAGAGCCTGTGAGAAACAGAGAGAGAGAAATTTTTTTAAATCTTAATTTTTATTTTGCAAATTTTAAACAATAGATTTGCCCTTAACCAAAAAGAATCCTAAAAAGGGTTTGCTGTCCAAACACACAAAGTTCCTCTCCTGAAACCCCCAGACATGGAAACATCAACAGTTGAACTGAGAGTAGGCGTGGATCTAATCAAAGACCTCAGAGTTCTCAGATGGTGTTTGAGACCTCTTTGCCCGAGGACTGAAATATGGAAAGTGAACGGGAGAGTACATATGGCTGCTAGAATGCAAGTAGGTGACAATTAGATTGCTGCATATGCTGTGTTTTATTCTGAACTATTTCAGTACAAGTCTGCTCTTTAGTAAATGAATAATTCACTTATATTTCAACTGTATTTTAAATGTGTCATAATTGAAAGCAGGCTAAGCTATATTTAAATAATTTATTACTTCTTAATAGGGGGTGAAGTGGTTTGGAATATTGCTGTAAACAGAAGAAGCTGGTGACCTTCGTATATAGGAAGACAGAGACAGGACAGTATGGGCCCCAAGGATTTCCTTCTCTGGAATAATGAGAGGCAAATGACACTTGAGTGTGTCCCTTATTTCAAGTTCATCTTGACTTGGCTGTCCAGCTTCTGATTGTGGTAGGTGAGACTCTTCAGAACTTACCTGCCACAGCCTGTGACTCTCAAATAGTGAAGACGCAATTTTTCTATATCTGCATACTTAAAAGAGACCACATCTGAGACCAGAGAGTCAGCTCCGCAGTTAAGAGCACTTGTTGCTCTTCTGGGGGACCTGAGTTCAGGTCTTAGCACCCACCTGTGCCAGCTCACAACCACCTGTGACTCCAAATCTCAGGAATCCGAAACTCTCTCTCAGCCTTCTTCTCCACATGTAGCACACACGCATGCGCCCACACACACACACGTACACACAGAGAAATTTTAAAAAGTAAATTGTTTTATAAAATGAGAGACCATTTTGTGTTTATAATATTATTAAAAATAAAAATGCCCTAAAACATATTGAGGCAAAACATAATTAATTTTTATTAAAAAGAAGTTGCACAGAGATAAGCCACAGTGCTTGATTCACCAACTGTTCAAGACTGAAGAGGTGGCTTAGTGGTATTTAGCTAGCATGCACAAAGCCCTGCGCTCAATCCACAACACTGCAAAATATTTTGAGACAGGAAAGAAGGCAACCCCTCAAACAGAAACAACTATGAAACATTGTATTTCAGACACTGCACTTTCAACAATATATTTAATAAGAAATCTTAGGTCTGATTTATTATATATACTTTCAAAAAATTAGTAGAAGTGGAAGATATTACTACTTTCTAGAAAAATGTAGCCTGATTCTTTTTAACAAGATACATGCTCAAATAACTTGATTCATAAAAGCATTTTTGAACTGTTTTACTTATAAGTAGCTCTGTATTGTAGGGCTACACTGTATGAAGGTGCATCTCTGTATACTCAATTGTTAACTCTATACCAACAGAGACTAATGGCCTATCACCGGTCTCATATTTTGTAAATATTCATTCTTCTTTACCTGCCTAAGGCAATTTAGAATTGTATCTAATTATCTGTAATAAAGATCTGACAGCCAATAGCTTAGAGAAAGTGGAAGGCAGATCTTCTGGACAGAGAGAGGGCCTCTGGGAGAAGAAAGGAGAGGCAAAAGATTCACCAGTGAATTCAGAGGTGGACAGACAGACCAGAGCGGAGCAGAGATGTATAGACTTGGCCACGTGGCGGGACGTTAGGTGAGGATTAGCCAGGATAGAATAATCAGAAGCGTACCCAACTAAAGCCTAAGCGTTAAAATATTAATAAGACTCTGTGTCATTTTTTATATCATTGGTGGGTCCAAAAAAGTCCTGCTATACTGTATACAGCAGGAAAGGAGTGGGGGATGGGAGGCTCTGAGTAGTGAACTTCTTAATTTAAAATATCATCACTGTAATGACTTACTGAGGTGACATCTGAGTGTGGATATGAGAAAAGAAAAAAAAAAAAACTGCCCATGCACGTGCCTAAAGAGAGCTCCATGCAGAAAGCAGCCATGAGCAAATCTCTGAACCAAAAAATATGTCTGGAATCCTGGAAGCTAATGTGAGCCAGAAAGGAGGCTATTAGGATATTAGCTCAGAAACCCTTGTGAAGAGCTTTATAGAACTTGGTAAGGATTCACGCTGTGACTCTGAGTGATATATGGATCCATTTAAGGTTTTGAGCAGAAGAGTCACACAGCTTGACTTTGGTTTTGAAAAGCTATACAGCCTGGCTGCCATTGGAAGTGACCTTGTAGGCTCCAGGACCAACACAGGTGTCCAGGAAAGGCACTGCAGTGGAGCAGGTAAAGAAGGATAGGGCCTGGGACCACAGAGATAGAACAAACGCTGAGATATGGCCAGATTCAGGATACATAGGTTCTCCAAAGTTAAAAGCAATACTGAGTTTTCAACACATCTCAAACAGGGAATTAAGTAAGCAGACAGTTACGCACATGAGAGATTTCCAAGTCAGAAATAGGCATGCGAGGGATTCCTTCAGCTGATAAAGAGTATTTAAATCTGCAACACTGGGTGCATAAGAATTGAAATGGACTCTGCAAAGCCTGTGCCCATTAAACTGTGGGAATCTTGTATTCAGACATCCAGATCAGGATGCCTAGGTCTATGCACAGAGGCAGAGCAGTCCCCAGTATGTGAAGAAAACAGAAGAGAATAATGTTTTGGAAACTTAGTGGAGAAACCTCTTCAGAGCTGGGAGATAGAGGCCATGCCATGCTCAGGTGGAACCGTAGAAATGAGAGGTGAAACCTGACTTTGGCCTTTAGTCATGGGGAGGGAGGACACTGGTGATCTTTAAAAGAACAGGCTTTGGATGAGTCAGCATCTGTCTGAGATGCTAAGCCTGAATGGAACAGACTCAAAATGGCAGAGGAACCAGAGAGAGAGAGAGAGAGAGAGAGAGAGAGAGAGAGCAGTCAACTCAAGTAGTGTATCCTTCCCTGAGAGCTAAGGAAGAACACAGACTTCAGTACACAGAAAATAGGACCTGAATATCTACTCTCCGAGGAAAGAAAGAGTTACCTACCTCTTTCTAACGAGGTGAGACTTTTGAAAAGTGCCCAGCTTATCAACCTACCTGGCTTTTGAATCTAAAGTCACAATGTTCCTGTTCAATTTGGTGGCAGACTTGGATTTCAGCTCCAACCGATTTCCTTAGACCATAATACTATTCTGCACCCAAAGTGCCTCAGGCCTCCACCCAATCAATAAATTGCAGCTAATGCCCTTAGGGAAAATGGTCTTTGATGAGACTCCGTGTTAGCAGCCAATCCAAGCCCATTAACTTCCACATCTGGAAATAAGGTGAGAAAGGAAAATGAGACTGATGGCTTCAATTTAGTTCTCATTTATCAGCATCACAATAACCTAGCTCAACGACATACAATTCAGGGTGATTGGATGAATTTGCTGAGTAGAGGTCCAAGACAGAAATAATAAGGAGGCTGAAGGTCAGGATCCAGGATTGCTGGTGGATTATTTCAAAGAACAAGGTTCAGAGTCAGGGAGCAGAAATGAAAGGGCATCCAATAGGAGGTTCCCAGACTCCAATCCCAAAGACAGACTGGCGCTGATGTAACTCCATACCATTCCCTGCTTCTTAATCAACCACCTCAAAACAAACCATGGTCACAAGGAACCCTACGTTTCTATAAGTTAGCTGCCCTTTCACTCAAGTGCCTCAGCCAGAGAGAATGCTCTCTATTTCAAAGATAGGAAGATTGAGCTTGGAGAGAGTGAAGTTTTTTTTTTTCATGGCAACTGGGGGAAATAGCACACTTCATTTCAGTTAATGACATACTCCCCTAATGAGGCAAAGAATTGGCTGAGTTTACCAAATTTGGAAGTACATGTAATGAAGTGAGAAAAGAAAAAAAAAGAAGTTTTATTAGCTAACACCAGAACTCCTCTGAAAAAGAAAATTATCTCTGGCTAACACAATCACTGGAAAAAATGGCAAATTTCTAGTTTACCTAGAAACAGCCTAGTTTGTTTGGCTGAGAAAAACAAACAAACAAACAAACAAACAAACAAATACTACCACTGCCCACTTTTACTCTCAAGGGTGTTCTAGTACTTAGGATGTGATCAACCTATTGGGGAGGGGTGTGCGTGTGTGCACGGACACATGCAAGCTTGCCTGCGCATCCCCATGTTTGTGTTGATATCTAGATAGAGCTCAGCAGCGAGGGTGGACCCACCCAAAAGCAAGAGTTCCCAGGAAATGAAGTAGGGAAGGCTGATCTGAAAGCTCTGCTTCCTCCATAAACACAACTGGGAAAAAGAGACAGATTACAGAAGGAGAGACAAAAATGACTGGAATGAGAAGAAAGTAAGCAGATGGTATGTGACCCTGGCACTGTGTGAGATTCATGGCCAAATCCTCTTCCTGTAGCCAAGAGCCGGAGCCTTTTAAAAAAACACAGATATCTGGATATCAAATTACAAAATGTTTTTTGTCCCTACGGTGTAAAACCTTGATCTTGTTCTTCCCTCGCTCCACTTCAGTCAAGTATACTACACACAGAAATGCTTTGCCTCAGACATTTTTAAATAATGAAACTAAGGAAACCTGAGCTGCACACTTCACATTTACAGACTCGGAACAAAGAAGAAATGCAAAATAAGTACTGCTCCCAAAAACCGCAAGACGGTAATCCATTAACACCAGACCATGGGCATGTGATTCCCCAACCCCTAAGGACTGGCAAAGTCCACAGTTGAAGCCTGGAGCTTCAGAGACACCTCCAGAGACTCTCTAGGAGCAGGCACGCCCAGGTCGCTTGAGTACAATAGAACCTGGAAGTTGGGGTTTCTTCACATTCTATTTGAGCTTATACCTGCAAATGCCCACTTATACATCACTGTGTTGGTGCAGAGTCCAGGCCATTTCTTCCACCAGGAGTCCATGGGTGTACTTCCTTTGTCCACTTTCATGCCCCAACCACATCTCCAATGCAGTGTCTTATTTCCGTTGAGGAAAAAAAAAACCCTAAATTTGGAAATCTGCTAGACATACATTCTTTAAAAGTTTTTGAAGATACTTTGCCCATCTCTAAGTTAAATTTTTTTCAGCAACCAGTTAACCAAATCTTTCCAAGGAGACATAGGTGCCTTGCATTAATACCCCATCCATTTATATCATGCTTAACACATGTATATTATTACAACAATCAATGCACCGTGAGTTGAACGCAATGGATTCTTGAGGAGAGATGCCACCTATGGGCAGGAAGTCCCAAGTATACTTTCAACCCCAGACACTGCCCCATGTGAAGACCGGAATGAACTATCTCCATCATTCTAGAGAGCCAGGCGAGTAGAAGCCAGGTTTAAGACTGTCTGTTGTGTTGCTTGTGTTTGCTTTGCTTTCCAGCAGGCTTTTAGACCACTCTCCTGAGCAGAGGAGCAACTTGCCAAGCCAATAGCACATTTTGACCATGGCTGTGTCCTGGGTCTTATTATCAAAGTCCAGACACTTCCTGGGATTCCTCCTCGGCACAAGTAGACAGGACCCAGAGGCTAGAGAACACGCTCCCCAACTGGGGGACAGGGGTGGGGAATCCGCCCTCATTTCTACCTGAAGCCATATTGTAGACCTAAACTGAGCTGAAGCCCCAGAGAAGCAGGGGGAGCTAAGCCAGACAAGTGCATTCCAGGAGCCTCTCAGAGACTCGCTAACATTTAGTGGTAATGACTAAACGTATGTATTCAGTGTAAATTAGGACTCTCTTATTCGGCTGGAAAGGGCAGAGAGCTAAATCTAAGCAGCAGTCAGAGAAAGCAAATTTTCTCCTAATCAGAAAAGCACAATCATGGTGATGTGGCGCCAGGAAATGGAGCCAGTGGGGTAATTAGGCACTTTTTTTTTCCTTTTCTTCCAAGAGGCAAGAGAGGAGAGGTGGGCATCACAGGAAATACCACTTACAAATTTGTCTTCCAACTGACATCAGTTAGGTAATTGAGGACAGGTTAAGCCTGATCATTTTCTTGGTAAAGAAGGACTGAGAATAACAGCAGTCCACTAATGTGCACAAATTGAAAGGGACTTCTAATACCACAAATTCTAAGTGACAGCATCATTTATTTAAATATTTGTGTGAACATATACGTACATATACACAGTGTGTATATGGCACATGTATGAGCACATATGTGCAAATGTGTATTGTTGGTATCAGGAAATGGCAAACCCAGTGACATCACACATAGGCAACAAGGGCCTCCCCCTGCCACAGACACACACACACACACACACACACACACACACACACACCTACATTGCCATGGCAACCGCCATACATTCCCAGAATCCATTTGGCTCACCTCCCACCTTTACCTTCGGGTGGCTATGTCACAATCCAAATAAAGGGCAGACCCCTTTGACCACCCCCCCCGTTCCTCTTCTGTCTTCATCGCCACCTTTGCCCCCCTCCCCCCACAATAAACCCCACATGGAACTGTATTTGGTATGGTCTGTCCGGACGACTCGAACCATGATTCTAACACAAAGTGTATGGAAGCCAGAAGTCAACACCACTGAGTGTCTACCTTAATCATGTTCTACCCTTTATTTCTAAACAGTCTCTTGCTGCTCAGTAAGCCCCAGCGACCCTCCTGCCTCCCCGGCACAGGGATATACGTATGTACTGCTCTGCACAGCTTTTAACATGGATGCTGAGGGTCTGAACCCAAATCTGCATGCTGACTGAGCCATAGCCCTTAAAAATGCAGATTTTTTTTAAATGGGCAAACATTAATCAGTATGAGTACTCAACAAGCAAGAGTTCTAACTGTATTTAGATTTCCTGTTTGCTTCAATTTTCCTGATTATATGTGTTGTTAAGTATAGTGTTTAATAAATAACACATGGTAAGGGATGTAGTACAAGAGGTGGTTGTTTTTCTTTAGAAAGGGCGGCCTTGAATAAAAGAAATGTGCCCTTGTCTCTGGAACTCACTTAACGTTGCCGAGGGTCATCATGCACTTGACACCTGAGGCCGCGTAACTAATCAGAGATTTAGGCAGAAAGAAAAGCAGAAGCCATCAAATAGCAGAAGGGGGGGGGGGAATGCACAAGACGACTTGAACAGCTGGAAGTTTGGTTTTGTTTTTTTATTTTATTTTAAAAATGCAAAAAAAAAAAAGGGCAGCAAAGAAATTAAATGGGAGTTGCCATTTGGGGGTTGTGGGAATAGATGCACAAATTGTTTCACCTGCTGCCGGCTTCCCCGGAGAAAAAAACGACTTGGGTTTCAGAAGAATGCTTCTGTTTTCAAGTTGGGAGGCAGACATTAGTAGAGTCCACACTTCCTCCTTTTCTCTTGCTCTTCCCCAGATCAAATTCAGAGCAAGGAGGCTCACGCTGAGGCCGCTGCAGGAAACCATCAACAGTAGCTGCTAATGGGAAACCTAATGACACTTAAATGGGACTGGGAGAGCTAAGAGAGTTGTGCAGATAATATTTATAATAGAAAAGGAAAAATAACTGCACTAAGCCAAAACAAGAAGCGGCCCGAACCGGGAACTGTTATAAACTCAATAAAGCAAAAGTTGTGGTCTTCCCTAAAGAACAGACTCTCATCACACCCCTGCAACCCCCTCCGCTCCTCCCTCCCTCCACCACTCACCCTCCACCCGTCCCCGTCTAACAGGGAACGTTGAAGTGATGAGCCACCAGGCAGCACCTGTGTTAAGTAACAAGCAGTGGACCCAGAGTTTCCCCCATTTGCATTTACAACTCACTTTTAACCTAGAAGGAATGGACCATGGCTGACTATTCAAGCCCTGGGCTAAATCTACCTGAAACAAAATGTATTTTCGGTCACTTTGAAATAGTTATAAGAACAAAAGAACATGATTGTGGGTATTTTTTTCCAAGCCCCGGTGTATCACCTGAATTTTCCAAAGTGATGCAAATGTCTCCTTAATGACTGAATCTTCCCTTTCCATTCCAAGCATTTTGATAGTATCAACACACCTGAAATTCGAGAACAATGGAGCTCACAATGTAACCCCCAGACCACTGGCATCAACTGGGAACATATCAGAAATACAAATCCCTGATCCCCTTCTTAAGTCACTTACCCAGGAAGTCAAGGCAGTGGAACCCAACCTCTGTGTTTTTACAAGCTCTCCAGGTGATGTTGATTCACGGCTCAAGTTGAAAAACCACTGGCCTATAACATTGTTTCTCAAACTTGGCTGCACACTAGAATCACCTACAAAGCTTCACAAAACAAAAGCCGCCAGAGGCTGCTTCACACCCCTCCCCCTAGAGATTTCAACCGATATCAGAGACACCCTGGATGGTTTGACTTTTTTTTAAACTCCTCCCCGCCCCAAGTGATTCTCATGTGCAAGAAAGTGTGGAAACCACTAGAACATACTTGAAAAATGGAAGGGAAGCAGCCAGTGTTTCACAACCAATGCATAAGGTTACTTAGATCATTGCTCTGGAGAAGCGCCTGGCAGAGCAACTTACAGAAGGAATGGCACACTGGCTCATGGTTCCAGGAGGATCTCCGTTCATCACAGTGCAGAGGGCCAGGAGGTGAGATCACGTGGTAAAGAGCCCCTCATTGGGCCAGGACCAGGAAGCAGAAGACAGAGCTGGGAACCGGAAGGCCCGCCTTTAATTATCTAGGTGCATCAGGCAGGTCCCACATCCCATGAATTTGAATTCATGGCAGAAAATTGTAAAAAAAAAAAAAAAAAAAAAAAAAAACTATAAAGAACACAAAAGAGAAAGTGAATGATAAAAATCCAAATCAAGGCGGAAACCTGGACGACAAGATATTGTGGACGTTTATGTGGAGCCGTGATGTCAAACTTACCCATTTATAACCCTCAAAGGATTTATTGTTCAGGGTTTCTTTTTTGTTGTTGTTGTTGTTTTCACTGACTTCTAAATGAAAAAGGAATTCTGTTCTTCAGAGCTTATAGAAATAGTAATAATAAATTTCCCCATAGAGTTGGTCCTATCTCCCATCTTTACTCTCTTCCTAACCAAGTCTGAGCTTGCAGAAGTGGTTTTGTTTCTCATTTAGTTCTTGCTTTGGGCACTGGCACACCACACTTCTGCTGGGTCCCAGCTGAGCTCAGGTAGCAACCTGAGTAAGCTCAGTGTTTCTTCAGTTTGTCAAGATCGTGAAGAGCAGACGATCTTTCCTTTCTATTAGAAAATACAAACTGAGCGTCTGTGTTACTCCCAACAATCCTGAGTCCCGTGTGTTCTGAGTCACAGGGAAGCATCTGCCTTTTCCAGAAGCTGGAGAGAGGAAACCCCGGCATTGCACGTGTTGTGTGTGGAGCCCTGACATGTGAATTTCAAGGACAGACTCAGCAACCACCAGTCCAAACTCTGTTCTGACAGGAGAAAGTGAAATGGGAAAAGCAAAGGTGAGGTCTTACCATACAGGCAGGAAGCCCTGAGTCCCTGCCTCTGGGTCACCGTAGTCTCTCTTTAACCAGCTTCATGGTTCGTGGGTTTACCCATAATCAACAATGATCCTAAAATAGTAAATGAAAAATTCTAGAAATAAATACTTCCTATGTTTCAAATGAGTTTTATGTGGATAATCTTATAATTGTCCAATTTTATTACTGTTACTGTTACAGTGATAACAGTACTTATTACTGTTACTGTTAATCTCTTACTGTATCTAATTTATAAACTAGCATAAAATATAAAGTGTAGTATATATAGTTTTATGAATCGTCTAGAGGTTTTGATGGAACAATCGTAATTTCCTTTTTTCTCAAAACCTCCCTCATCATGTCTATGGAGTGTTACAGAGCACAGGGAGCCTGTGAGCTGACGATCTAAGCAGCAAGCAAAGAAAACCAAAGAGAAAGGGAACCAGTGGAGAGGAAGGCCCAGATGAAGCCCTGACCTGAGAGTGAGACAAGGCAGGAGGCTGCCAGCAGAGCCCCAGGAGGTCTCTGCCTCCCTGGCAAGCAACAGAGGCAGCACACAGCAGCAGGAAGGGAGAGGGCAGGCATTACCCCACAGGGGGCTATGGAGGACTAGCAGGCTAGAGCAATCATTGTCTGTCTTCTGGCTTACTGACCTTAAACAGGCACCAATCCCATTGCCAGGCAAGTGTGTGTGTGTGTGTGTGTGTGTGTGTGTGTGTGTGTGTGTGTGTGTGTGTGTGTGTGTGTGTTCGCGCACGCTCTGGCATCCAGGGGCATAGAGAGCTTACTGAGTTCTAAACAACAGATCCAAACTTCTGTGTCCTTACCTGTCAAATGTCTTAATCACCTTTGCCCTGTAGAACTGATGTGAGGCATGGGACTTAATATGCAGAATAGGAACAAAGAGTATTGACTCAACTGGGATCTACAACCAAGTCCTGGGCTAGATGTTTTATAGGCTACAAAGATGTATTTCACACACGGTCCTGGGGGCTGGGGCATCTGAGAGTGGAGAGCAGGCATGCCGGGTCCTGCTAAGAACCATTTTCCTGGTGCAGGCTTCAGCTTCTCCATGGAGCTTTACTTGAAAGAAAGGAGTGATGGAGAACTCTCTGGGGCGTGTTTCCAAATGTCTACATCCCATTCATCAGGGTTCCACCCACACAGTCTACTTGACTCACAAAGGCACGGCATCACTGGAGGTTAGAATTTCAACAGACAGACATACAGACAGGGGAAAAGGGTTCAGGGGAAACCTCCAGCCCACAACAATGCTGCTGTTCTGCCACCGTGATCAACTCCACCTTGTTGGCAGAATCTAAGAAGAATGTCTGGCCTAAAGCTCCCAGGTTTAAAGATGGAGGGAGGCTATGTTTTAAAACATGAACAGGACTCAGAAGCAGAGCTGGGTTTCACCCACAGCTGGCTAACCTTAGGCAAATCACCTAAGATCTCTGAGCCTCAACTTCATGGGCACATACTACAAAACAAGTAAATTATAGCATTGGATAACAAAAGTCAAAAATAAGTTCCTGAAAACCAGTCAGTCAAGGCCAGAACAAAACATTATTCTTTTTTTTTCTTTTCCATTTTTTATTAGGTATTTTCCTCATTTACATTTCCAATGCTATACCAAAAGTCCCCCATAGCCACCCACCCCCACTCCCCTACCCACCCACTCCCCCTTTTTGGCCCTGGCGTTCCCCTGTACTGGGGCATATAAAGTTTGCCAAAACATTATTCTATGAATCCACTTCCCTACCTGTCATAATGGAATCCCAGATGAGTTCATCTGGGTGGTTCTTATCCACCCCCAACTCCCACCCCCGTCAACTTCACTCACACTCACCGACCAAATTCTTCCTCACTCGCTTCTTACTGTCCAGTCTCGGAAGGCCAAACGGCACTCACAAACCAAGAATATAAAGACAACTAGACAGAAGTGGAAAAGAAAGAGAGAGAGCTTGCTAAAATCACCAGTCAGGGGTGAGTGAGATGGTTCAGCTGGTTACAGGCGCTTGCTGCTAAGCCTGACAGCTTGAGTTTAATTCCCCAGGCCCCACGTGGTAGAAGGAGAAAAGCAAGTGTTGCTAGTTGTCCACTGACTTCCAGATGCACGTGGTGGCACATGAGCACCTACACACACACACACACACACACACACACAAAGTTAAATGATAAAATAATTAATGTAATTTAACTTCGTTTTTTTTAAAAAGCCAGATTAAAATTAACTAGTAAACCGGAAAAATCACGTATTCGGTGCATGATTTTAGATATTCATTAATAACAATTTTAAATAATTGCTTTTGTTTGGCTTTATTACCTATATCAGAAATGAAACCTTCTAGTAAGCCAAAATACAAAGCCAAAAATACAGAGAAAGATAATATTGGACAGAAATGACAGAAACCACCACTCTCCGATCTGGATCAAAAATATTAAACAAAGAAAAAAATTACTCATTATGCTGTCAGCTCTAAGACATTTTCGGCTTGTTCAAACGGGAACAAGTCCCCCTGTGGTCTTGTAAAACTCACTGAATTGGAGTAAAGTCGTGTGTACAGCAGCCTCCTCTTCAAAGCTGCTGTTGGAAGAGACGCGTATTAACAAGCAGAGGCGTTTCCAGTCTCAGCATCTCCCTCTGCTTCTCAGCTCTGTTCTGAGCACCGAGCACCTCTGAGCTGAGGAGCTTCAGACAGAGTTTACACTTTCCCTCCTTCTCCTGTCACCTCTCAACCTTGAGGCTTCCACTGGTCCAGGAGCGACTGAACTCCCTTCACACAAGTTCTTACATCCCTTTCCTTTCAGACAGCATCTGGTATCTCACGCCCAACTCAGAACTGCTTGTGTTCGAAAAGGCAAATAAGCTAGAGAGGCATGTCTGTGAGCCTGTGTCTGGGTGCTCTGCTCTGTAAATTGCTACAGGGGTGACCATTACCCCAGGAACAACCAGACTCTCCTACCTAAAGTAAGCTTAAACACAGGTGGGTTCAAGTTTTATGTTATACAAGATTCTTCAAAATTTTTGGAGAGACAACTAGTCCTTTCCACTTTGCAGGGCATGGGTGGATGTTCTAGAAAAGAGTCAGGGTTCTAGAGAGATGACTCAGCAGTCTTAACTGAGCACTGTCTGCAATCCCAAGGGACCCAGGTCTGATATCCCAGCACTCACATGGCAGCTTACAACCACCTGTAACTCTAAATCCCAGGAGATCTGATGGCCTCTGGCCTCCAAGGACACCAGGCAAGCACATGGTGCACAGCCATACAGGCAAAACACTTATGCACATAAAACAAGTTTATTTCATTTTTAAAAGAGTAGAGATTCCGCTCCACTGATCCCAACGCTCTCGGTGTCCACTGCAATGGACAGGTGAAGGTAGCTTGGGGCAGGACCCCTGTGAACTAAGAGATCAGGGCCTGGTAATGGTATCATTATCTTCTTTTGCTTCCAAGTTATCACAACCCCACCCCTACTTCCCTCCTACCAAAGGGCAGGAACTAAAAACCAAGTAATATCATGCAGTTTAATCTTTTATAGTTTGAAAAGACTTTTGAGACCCTCCTGTACATCTAACTTCATCTCCACCTTCTAGAACAATGTCAAATGCATTGTGGATAAAGTGTTGAATGGGTGAATTTGGTACCTGGCTTGTACTGTCAAAGAGGTCAATGCTGGAATTCACGTCAATAGATTGTAAGACGCAAGATAAAGGGTCAGATTTGACTCTATTTCCAAAAGGAATACAATTGAACATGGTAAACAGCTACTCCAAACTTTAAAAATCGAATTCAACCCCCAAAGTCATGCTTACTTGGAAGGGTAAAGGAGATATGATGAAAGGCAAAACAATCCAGAAAATAGTTACCCTGATCCCTGAATAATAGACAAACCTGTCGCCAGAGGGCAGCTGGACTACCGGATTTCTAAACCCTCACAGCATCAGGGTCAGCCACTGGTCTGAACATAATTAAAAAGGTTGCACACGAGCTATGAGCGAGCTATGAGCAGGCACACAGCAGTCAGGCCTTAGAACACCTCCCTGAAGTCCCCTGCAATGTGAGGGTTAGGCATGGGGACAGGACTCCAGGAGCTGGGTGAGCATCCTGTTGTTCAGTACAGGGTTGGAAGTACAGCTCTCCACGCAGTTGCTGAAGAAAGCAGGCTGGTTTTCCTTAAGGCTCCTTAGGCACAATGTGACCCTTGACACCAGAATGTGGCTGAGCGCTGCACCCCCACTGTGCTGAGTGGTGTTAAAAGACATCCACTCATTCAATCTTGCCACTGGCATAGTAAAAAGGGCGCTGCTATCACTGTGTCCACTTTGCAGATGAGGAAAGGCGGGACAGAGCACCTATGTGCTTGTCAAGGCACAGGCAGCTAATGACTGGCTTGGCCGCGACCTGAGCTACAGCTCTACAGTGAACCCCTGCCTGCCTCTCCTGCCTGTAAGGGCCACTGGCTACAGGACTGTGAGGGAGGAGATCAGGAAACTTCATGTTCTTTCTAAGCAGGACCAATGAAACCAATTACCTATGTGGATAACTCCCTGATGAGATCCACGCTTTGAAAGTGGGCCATTAGAAAGCAAAGCACATAACCAGAGTCATCCACGCGACTGTGCGGCCTCATAAGAATAATTCAACAGGGAAAAGGCCCCCAAAGAGCCTGAGGTTTGCCCACATGGTGAATCTAAAATGTGCGCGTTATGACTGAGACAGAGGAGTGGCATTAAGAGCGCCATGCTTAAGAACCCCCAATTTCATGCCACACAGTCACCTCAGAGTAAATGTTCAGGACACTCAGGACTCTCTTCTTTATTACTCTCTTGTCCCTCTGCCAGGCCCTGAACTCACAAATCGTCTTAACTCTCCTAGACAGTTCTGTCCCTCCAGATCCTGGGCATATGCCACTTGAGCATGCAACTATTTATCAAACCAAATTAATAACGAAAAAACTAAGCCCCCATGTCACATCAGCCACATTTTAACTGTTCCATAATCACGTGTGGCTAATGGCGTTCACAAATGAAGAAGAATACACAGGCTGCCTTGGTCATCACAGAATCTGCAATTGGACACTCTACCACATGTGTGTATGCCTGTATTTGTGTCTGTTTGTAGTTTTTTTTCATATAAAAAGACTACAGCACATATGTAATTAATTACACGTACAACAAGATTTTTTTTTAAAAAAATCAAATCAAGGACACATTGTAGAACAGGATATGCCAACTGGTGAAATAAAGTCTTAAGGAGTTATTGATGTATCCAAATCTGCCTATTTGTTTCTCAAATAGAAATACAAGTTGAACACATTTAAAAACCCAGAATCTAAACATTTCCAAATCTAAAATTTGAGCAGCCAAACGATGCCACACAGAGAAAATTGCATGCTATCACACGGTGTTTCTATGCACAAAACTATAAAAAATAGTCTATAGAATTGTGTGTGTGTGTAACTTAAATAAATTTTGTGCTTAGACTTGGCGTCCATACCCAAGTTATCTCATTATGCATAGGAGAATATTCCCCACCCTTCAAATTCTAAATCCAAGTCACTTCTGGACCAAGCAGCTTCAGACAAGGAAGACTCAGCCTCAAGCAGTCCTTCAAACCCACAAAGGGCTTCAAGGACCACACGGCATAAGGCGGGTGGTGCTTCCAAGTCCTAAGACAACGAGGGCTGGAGAACCGTCTCAAAGGGTAAGAGAGCTGACTGATCTTACACAAGACCAAAGTTTAGTTCTCAGCACCCACATTAAGCAACTCACAACTACTGGTAACTCCAGCTGCCGGGAATACAATGCTTCCAGCCGCTAAAAGCACGTGAGCTCATGTGTGTGTACCAACACGCACACACACATGTCATATACACAAAATTAAAATTAACCTTTAAAATAAAATAACTCTAACACAACAACCAAAGTTAGTCACTGCTATTCCTTCCCCCTTGTAGTAATCACCAATTTGTATTTTAAAAGAAAGAAAACATGTAGCAAAATCCAGTCAGAGTAGAACTCGGTGACTAGTTTGCATGAGTACCATGATGCTGCTCTCTTCTCATGGCAAAATCAGGGATAAATAGCACATAAGAAGCACATATGATTCCTAGAGAAGACTGAATAAATCACAGATCTTTTTAAACAGAGGGAAAAAAATGGTTCCAGGGCACCAGACACCAACATAGTACACACTGATTTTTAAAAACAGAGCACGCTTCTCCAAAAACAATTTCAAAATGTTCACAATGAAGCCTGTTCGTTTCAATCTCTTATTAGGCCCAATAACTCCGGGGTTCTTTCAAGCACAGTATGCCTTGACTTCAGGTAGGTAACAGTCCCACACTCGGCCTTTGTCCCATGTAGTGTTGGCTTTTGTCTTCAAAGTTAGCTGAGGGGAGACTGAGGATCCAGTCTTTGGAGGCCTGCTGCACGTGGAGACACAGTGGATGATGTCAAGGAGTGTCTGCAAAGGACACCACAAAGCTACTCATAGATGCTTAAACAAAAAAGGGTGTGTGGGGGGGGGGGTCCAGAAGGATGGAGCAGGCATGCACCTCCAACTTGATTGACCTAACCAGCACATTTTCCACAGGATGCCTCCTTATAATTCAGAAGGCTGTCACCCTGCCCGGGCTCCAAGGTATATCCTGAGTGAGAAAGCAAAGCAGAAGTAGCTAGGGAAAGAAAAGTTTCCTAGGCTACCTGAATGGCAAGTTCTGGATGCTCTTTCCATAGTGTGGATCTCACGTCTCTGAACACACACACACACACACACACACACTGTTTCTTACTTGATGTAGCTACAACTGTACAAAGATGGATACCACTAACCCCAGTTGACATTTGAGGGAATTGAAATCAACTTGGTCACAGAGTCATCCAGGAGCAAACCTGCCATCCCAGCTATGGTAACCTCATGCCTAGTGTCATGGTTTGTATATGCTTGGCCCAGGGAGTGGCACTATTTGGAGGTGTGGCCTTGTAGGAATAGGTATGTCTCTGTGGGTGTGGGCTTAAGACCCTCTTCACTCTAGCTGCCTGGAAGTCAGTCTTCCACAAGCAGCCTTCAGATGAAGATGAGGAGCCTTCAGCTCCTCCTGCGCCATGCCTGCCTGGATGCTGCCATGCTCCCACCTTGATGATAATGGACTGAACCTCTGAACCTGTAAGCCAGCCCCAATTAAATGTTGTCCTTTATAAGACTTGCCTTGGTCATGGTGTCTGCTCACAGCAGTAAAACCCTAACTCAGACAGCTAGCTTCTCAGCTTACATCTACCACTCACCTGAACACACAGCTGGTGTGTGTTGAGCACATAATGTATTTGGTGAATGTAATGGGTTCACTCCTAACAATGTAAAAATGTCCTGATTTTCTCTGCCTCCCCCACTCTCTGCCTCCTGCCTCCTCTCCCGTTCTGTTATCTGCTTCACTCCCAACCCCCCATGTCTTATATTTATTCATGCTTTGCAACATATTTTCCCCATTAGGGTTCTTAAAGAGAGACCTGGCTTATTGCTGCCCTAGAAAATAATGTTCATGTCCCCTCAAGGGCAAAATTACTAGGTATCCCAAACACGGTTAGGAATGACCCATATTTTTAATGTTTGTTCCATTTTCAACTCCACTGGGACAAATAATTGTCCTATATTTTAAACTGGAACTAGGGTGTATAGAATGTGTCTGTGTGTGCGTGTAAGAAATAGAGAGAGGGAGAGAGGGGGGAGAGAAAGGGACAGCAAGAGACAGAGACAGAGAGCCTTTGCTTCTTACTTTTATAGCTGAAATTGATAAGCCAATATATTTTGTCCAATCCAGCATTCCCAGATCATGAGTTCTTTCATTTAAAGCACATGTACACACCATACACACACATGTGTGTGCATGCACGAACGATGCACACACGTGCATACCCACAATTAAATTCCTAATAACCTCTGTTTTAATACTAACATCCAGAACCCATATACTATCAGCCACATCTTGTACATTCATTTAAATCTAAGAAGCTAGTCTGACACAAATAAAAAAAAAAAGTTGCTATTAAAATTTTAAAGAACCATCAAATCAGAAAATGACCACCATCAATGAGGGATTTTTGCTTCCAAGTCTGTGTGTTTGCTGTCCTCTGGTTTCTGAGTGGCTGACTCTATGACTCTAGCCTGCTGAAACTCCTGGACAAGGTTTCCTGGAAGGAAACTGGATCCCCTGCCTTCCATTCAAACTCTGTTGTAGAACCCACATACTGAGGTGGCTAGTGTGAATATGGAGAGTTTACACTTCCACAGAGTGAAGTGGTGACAAAGGGGGATAAGGCAAAGACAAAGCCCACCACTTCGGATGAAGGCCCGCCATTACAGGTGAGATCAAGCAATTTCTCCACCTGCCTCAACTCTCTTTCTGCTCCTTCCTCTTTCTGTCATCCGTTCTTAACCTCTAGGAAGCTGCTCTCTGCCATTCTACAGTGCCAAGTTCTCCAGCCTGACCCCGGCCCCATGCACACTCTAAGACCTCCTGGGTGACAATGACAATAATTACTCGCATTCACACAGCATTCAGACTATGCTGCAAATTATGTGTGTTTTCTCTTGTTTGCTTAGCCTACAGTCCTGAAGCAGCTATTATCTTTCTATTTTACAGATGTGAATATATATATATATATATATACATATATATATATATATGTATATATATATCATCACCTTTACTTTGGTAGCAATCCAGAGACCGCTTTGACCATTATTATCACATTACAGATGATAAACGGAGGCTCAAAAAGGTCCTGTAGCATGAACACACTCACACACAGAGGCGCCTAAAACATTGTATTAGCAATAGAGAAAACCCCCCCTCCCATTTGACCGTTCATTAAAACATATCTAAAACCGACCCTGACAGCGCTGGGCCGCCAATAAGCCCAAGGGTGGGACCTGAGAGAAACGAGTAAAGAAAGGGCAGAATTGAGCGGCTCCTTCCTCGCCCCCTCCCCCAGACATGGAGTCAATTACTCCACAGTGAAGACGCGGATTTGTCACAAAGCAAACTTAATCCTCAGAAAAAGAGGAGAGAGTAATTTTACAGGAAGAGAATTTTTAAAAACGAAACAGAGAATTGATAGCTTAGAAAAGGCAACGTTATAACAACGAGTTGTAAATCCTGATCATAAATTAAGGTTGAAATGGAGAGGGTTTTTTTTTTTTTTTTTTTTTTTTTGGATGGGTGAAGCGTCTTACTGGATACACCAGCACCACCTTGTGGTGACACGAAAGAATACACATGTGATCTCAGGTACTAAACCTTGCCTGGGCAGGAAGCAAAAACAAGATTGGCCACAAATCACCAGGCTCAGAATTTCATTCACTACAGGACAATAGCCATTTTGGACAAAGAGTATGCTTTCAGGGGACCTTAGCCTTATTTCACCCAAAACAATCAAATTACAAAAGAAAGCTATGCTTGCTCAAACTTAATATCGTAATATCATATCTCGTATTTGTTGGCCACTTCCGTACATGTAATTTCTATTTTACTATCAAAACACACCAAGAACTAAGCAGACAATTTATCCCATTCTACAGACAGGAAAAGAGAAAAGAAAAGAAAAGAAAAGAAAAGAAAAGAAAAGAAAAGAAAAGAAAAGGAAAGGAAAGGAAAGGAAAGGAAAGGAAAGGAAAGGAAAGGAAAGGAAAGGAAAGGAAAGGAAAGAAAAGAAAAGAAAAGAAAAGAAAAGAAAAGAAAAGAAAAGAAAAGAAAAGAAAAGAAAAGAAAAGAAAAGAAAAGAAAAGAAAAGAAAAGAAAAGAAAAGAAAAGAAAACTGAAGTTCATTTGTGACATTTCTCTGGATAACAACGCATTATTATTAAGCCTTCCCAAGAACTCCAGGGACAGTGAAGACAGAAATTAGGAGAAGCCAAAGAACGAAAATCAAGACTCCCTGACATGACTCCTAAAGACCTAGTTTCTCAGCAAAAAAATGTACTTCCCACAAGCTCAAAGTAGAGAGAACCATGGCAACTGACGCGCGCATGTGAGGAGCCAGATGGCCCTAGCTGGTTGGACCTCAGGTCAACATCACGTGGTGTCCACGTGTTCATCCATCACAGAAGGATTTCAGAGTCAACCTAGCTCTGAAGCCAGGCATCTCTGTCAGAAAGGCCTCACCACACGGGTGTGAGTGTCATCCTGAACAGACCGTTTCATCCCAGTTTATCTGCAGTTCGTTTGTTATTTCCTACATGTGTTTCCGTCCATCAAACTCCAGAGGTGTTATTTTCATCCCTCTGTTAGAACCTGGACAAGGAGCCCCACATAGCAGAAAATAGTCCTATATGCAATCTTCCTGTAGGCCTGTGGTGTAGCCACTATTTCTCAGACCTGTGTCAAAGACAAAAATGTTCACCTGTCCCACTTGGGAGAGGGCTCATGCAGTTTCTTATTTCTGCAGGACATTATGGGACTTTTGAAGGGCCACATGTTTTTTCAATACCAACCGTGTTAATCTAAAATATCAGCTCATCAAACCTATGAATAAAGCATCCTAATTTTTCTTTACATTTCTAACCTTACCAGATTGTTTTGAGGGAAGATTGGTGCTCAACAAGTTACTCTAAACTCTCTTTGTAAAAAAATTAGCCTTAAAAAAATCCCTTACAGGAAGAAGAGGAACATTTCAGACAATTATACAGCTATTTACAAAAACCCTTTGGTTTAACATTTAATGACGCATTTAAGGAAAATATATTACTAAAATCAGAATCAAATAATTTAAATATTGTGTCTAAAAGTCGATAGTCTTTTTCTCCTGTTTGGTCCCAATTTAATTACTACTTCCTCTTTAAAGCTATTGAATGAAAGTCCTGGATATCAGACTTTATTACAACAAGGTCCCTTTATTTTCTACCCTAGATAACATTAAAAAATCCTTAGATATCAATTTTTCTTGAAGTGTTTCAGAGACCTGAACCAAACAGAAGATACATGCTCGCTCTCGCTCTCGCTCTCGCTCTCGCTCTCGCTCTCGCTCTCGCTCTCGCTCTCGCTCTCTCTCTCTCTCTCTCTCTCTCTCTCTCTCTCTCTCTCTCTCTCTCTCCCTCTCTCGCTCTCTCACTTGCTCACTCTCGCTCTCTCTCCATACATATTAATTTAGAAGGAGACATGATTACAGGATCTGAACTACTTCATTCATCTGACTAAAGAAGTCAAACCGTACATTATACTTCACATGATTGACAGTAGTGATATCCAATCAAAATGTTCCTTTTTTTTTTTTTTCGATCTGGAGCTCAAATAAGGAAGCCGCTGGTCCTCTTAAAATATTTTACAATTGGCAACAACCCACACATTTTGTTGACATGATCCAATATAAAACTAATGAGAGCTAAGAGGCTTGCTCGGTGGCTACAATACTTCGAATGTAGTCATAAGGGCCAGAGTTCAGATCTCCAGAGCAGCCTTCAGCCATCAGCCAATTAACTCCAGCCTAGAAGGCAGAGATGGGGTCCTTAGAGTAGATTGCCTCAACAGGTGAGCTTGGGGTTTGCTTGAAAAACCCTGACTTAAGGAACGGGATGGAGAGTACTTGAGAAAGATACCATCAACGTTAGACCTCCACACGCATCCACTCCACACACAGACACATTAAAGAAGGAAAGGGAAAGAACAAGTCTAAAGAACTCATTTCTTTTCCATGGCTTTTTCCACGTGTTTTCTGGGAAATGACTTAGACTTCAATGTCAAGTAGCACTGAAAAACTCATTGCCATAGGAACAAAAGATCACCCAAGAGATCCTGAGAGGCGTAGATGGTTAAATGAGATCAGAAACACTAAGAAACGTAGGAAATACCAGAGGATTTGCTTTTACATTTTTATTTTATTTTATTTTATCTGTCAGTGAAATTAATCAACAATTAAAATATTGAAACAATGTAAGAAAGTTGGGGAAAGATATGGGCAATCTGTGTGTGTGTGTGTGTGTGTGTGTGTGTGTGTGTGTGTGTGTGTGTTCTCAGAGCCCATCACTAGAAGTTACACAAACCATACATTAAATGGACATTATAATTAGTAGATGTAAACTACCCTAGCAATGAGATGCTCTTTTCTATCAAGCTGGAAAATATTAAAAACATAAAATCATTATAAAAAGCCCCCTATTGTCCGGTACCATTTGTGTCTTTTATTATGCCAATATACTCCCTCTGTGAAAACACAAAGACAATATGCATCAATAGTCTTAAAATTTTTATATCTTTTGACCTATTAATTCCAACTCTAGATAACTACCCTAAGGAAATCATCAGAAACACAAGTCGATTTATGGGCAAATATGTTTATTATAGCATTATTTATTATTGTAATAAATGGAAATAATAAAATGTCCAACGACAGAAGGTGGCCTTAATAAATTACAGGCCATGCAAACATGCATATTGTTGACTGTTGCACAGCTATTAAAAATCACATTTACCAGGACTCTGAACACCATGGGTAAGTGCCCCACCCCCACCAAGAGAGAGAGGCACAGTGGGAAGCTACTCACTTTACCAGTTCCATTGTCGCCTTTTATTCAATAAGTTTGTTGCAGGAGAAAGGTACTGAGTATGGCTCCAAGCCATGTTCATTTGCTCTTTATAGCATTTCTGTTTCTCTTCTGAGCTCCTCATAATGGGCATGTATACTCTGAAAATCAAAGAACTAGTAAGGTAAGTTCAGGAGCATGATGTTCAAGGTCCTGGAAAAGGTCTTCTCCAGCTGCTTCCTTCTAGCTCTGGTTGTTTCCTAATCATAGCACAAGTAAGTGGTTTTCTTCTTAATCATCACGTGGAAGGTCCTACAAGGACTTGAAAATCAGTTCTCAGAGGCCTTCTCTGAAGGCCCCAGTTGGATCTGGGTGTTTCTTCATCTTTGTTTTTAAATCACTCCATACATAGTTATAGAATTGCCATTTGCAAAATTGATTGTAAGTATTCGTTTATATGTCCAGGTTTTCCAATGGACTTGAAACTTTTCTAGGGTCCTGGGTCTTACAATCCTTTAAGTCTCTAATACCCAGTACCTTTCCTAACATGCCATATTCAGTGTGTGCATAAAAGAATAGACAATAGATGGATTGATGGATAAATGCATAGGTGGTGGTGGATGGAGGGATAAAGGATGAACGGATAGATGTATAAATTAATGGGTGGATTATAAATGGATGGATAAATGATGGATTGATATTGGATTGATCATGAATGGGTGGATTAATAGATGGATGGATAAGTGATCATTATAAATAGATGAATGGATAGAAGATGAATGGATGGATGAAAGATGGAAAGGTGGATGGATGGATGGGTAGTGGATGAATGGATGATGGGTGGATGATGGATTGATAGATAATGGATTGATGATGATGGGTAGATGGATAGATGGGTGGATAAAGATAATGAAAATAGATGATGGGGAATAGAGGATGACTGGACAGATGAAGGAGGATGAATGGATGGATGAGTGGATAATGAATTAATGATGAGTGTGGATGGATAGATGGGTGGATAAGAGATAATGAGTAAGTATATGATAGATGGGCAGAGGATGGATAGGTGGATAAAGGATGGAAGGGTGGATGGATGAAGGATTGGTAGTGGATAAATGGCTATTGGGTGGACGATTAATGGATGGATGGGTAGGTGGATGGATGGATGGATGGATGGATGGATGGATGGATGGATGGATGATGAGTGGATAGTTAATGGATTGATGTTGGGTGGGTAGATGGGTGAAGGATGGGTAGTAGATGAATGGCTGATGGATGGATGATTAATGGATGGATGGATGGATAGATGATGGGTGGATAGATAATAGATTGATGATGGATGGGTGGGTGGATAGATGGATGGAAAGGGATAATGGATAAGTAGATTATGGATGGATAGAGGGTGAATGAATGAATGGAGGAGATGGATGGATGGGTAATGAATGAATGGATAGATGATGGATGGATGATGGGTGGATGGATACTGTATTAGTGATGGATGAGTGAGTAGATGGATGGGTGGATAGATGGATGGATCATGGATTAGTGATGGATGAGTAAATGGATGGATGGATGGATGGATGGATGGATGGATGAATGATAGATGGGTAGATGGATGGATGGATTAATGATGGATGGGTAGATAGATGGATGGATTATAGATTAGTGATAGATGGGTAGATGAATGGATGGATAATGGATGAGTGGGTGGGTGGATGAATGGATATACCAGTAGGCTTTCAAAAGGTGATAGAATCCAAAGACCAAGCCCTCTTCCTGCTGCTTCACCTGTGTGCAGACTGCAGATGACATATAGGAAGTGCTACACTGAGCTCTGCTAAGATAAGTTGGACTATAATTAGCTCATAATGGAACTGAAATTTTTCTAGTTGAAACAACAAATCTGTTATCCTGCTCTACAGTAAATGGCTTTCTACAGAGGATACCCACATGCTTTTTTATTATTAAAACCCATTCCAATAAAAGATATGCTGAAAAATTATTGCAATTCCTACTAATTAAAAACTAATTAAGTCATTTGCTGAATAATACATGTATTCTACTTGCATTATCTACGAGCATGCTCTTCACTTACAAATATTTGTCTCCATTTCATTAAAGTAATTAAACTGCTCCAAGTATGGTTATTTTTATAAGCATTTTATAGCCAGCTCTCAATTTTCCATACCAATGGAGAAGCATAATTGAAATATTTAAAACTGAATAACAGATAATAGAGACCCTCCTCGGCAGCTCTCCTCCTCCTCCAGTCTAACAAACAATGAAAGTGACTGATTTGAGTTTTAGCTCTCTCTCTCCCTTCCCTCACTCCCACTCCGCTAGCCTGTGTACACAATAATGGTGTGTAAGCAGTGCCCTCATCTTCCTGAATGCACACCCTCCCTCCCAGAACCACCGATGATGTGTTCAGTATAACGTCTGTCCCAGCAAAGTGGAGGATGTGTGAGCCTGCTTTCCCAGGGAAGAGAGACCATCCCCAAATCAATGACAACATTAATTACACTCTTTCTCTCCTTCCACATCGCCCAGGCTTCGTCTCTGGCAATGATGACAATTCCTTAAGCTCCTAGAAAAAGAAATGCTGCTTAAAGCCAAAACTCTTTATGCTAGGAATTTTAATGGGGATTCTGAGTGAAGATGTCAGCCTGCGTGTGACACTCACTGTGCCTGGCTGCAGCTCTGGTGCTATCTGAAAGGAAGGGGGTTTGTGGTGGATGCACATTTCTGCACAGAATGGGAAAAAGCATCAGTCTGAAGGGGTGGAAAATATCCGTATGCAGGATGCATCTAATTACATATATTGAGAAATGTGACAAGATAAGCATACACTAGAAACAGGTTTGTAATCCATGTTCCATAAAAGACCCACGTGGTATTAGTATTGTGTGGGAGAAAAGGAAAATCAACTTCTTCTTCCCAATTCTTCAGACTGGTTTTATTTGTCCTCACTTGTGAGAAACAAGGGTGATGTTGCCTTGAAGAGGAGAGGGGGGGGGGAGAGAGAGAGAGGAGAGAAAGAAGATGAGAGAGAGAGGAGAGAGAGAGAGAGAGAAGAGAAGAGAAGAGAAGAGAAGAGAAGAGAAGAGAAGAGAAGAGAAGAGAAGAGAAGAGAAGAGAAGAGAAGAGAAGAGAAGAGAAGAGAAGGAGAGAGAGAGAGAGAGAGAGAGAGAGAGAGAGAGACTGGAAAAGGAAAATGCCATCCAAGGAGGGGAGACCTGAGAGGGGAGACCTGTCATATCACACTTGAATTCATGTCTCTTGCATAGTAAGTTGCTAATGCATGTATTACTCCCTTGAGATCCTGGGGGACAATATTTAATTCCTAAGGTTAAACACACAACAGAAGTTATGTGGCAAGAGGCAGGAGATGGCTTTTATTGTTTTGTTTCATTTTTAATACAGACCTCACAGGCGGTCTCCAAAACGCATGCAGAAGGCTCAAATCAGAATTTCACTCAGAATCCACATGTGCACGGCATCTGCTTTATTCTCTACTTTTTCCCCTGCTTTAAATTTTATTGGATTTTAATCGGGGACCATCTGATGAAATGTTCTAACCTAGATTAGAATGTAGCTTGCAGAACAGCTGAGCGAGAGGGAGGACAGCGACATCTCACAATGGAATATAAAATAGATTTTAAAAGCAATAAAAACTGCAAGCGGGCAGAGGGGCCTCCTTGAGGGCAAGGAGAAGGAACATTCACAGCACAAAAATAGAGAACTCCAACAGGGTCCTGCCCAGGGTGGCCACTCACCTTGAACCAGGACCTTTCCTCCTCCCACCCCAGGCCATGGTTGAAAAGGAGAGACAAAACAAAGGTGGCCTCAGAGGAAGCAAACCGACCCTGGTTGTGTAAAGAGCCAGATCCCCGCCCCCCAAGGACTCTAAGCAGTCTAGCTCATGCGCCTTGGTGACAAAGTTCATTGTGGGAGATGATGAAGGTCAGTCCGACAGAGCAAGGCTTCTCAAATCTATTGTGCAACTGAACCAACATGATCCTGTAGAATCTGCCTTATAGGGCCAGGGGTGGACCTGCGAATCTGCATTTCTAATGGATTCACAAACAGTGCTGATGCTGAGCACCTGGGTGTGAAGCGGTGGTGTTGTTGCCCCTGCACCAGCCTTTTTCCCATCTTGACTAGGGATAAGAGTGCCTGGGAATTTGCAGTTTATCAGACTTCCCCATTGATATTCTTTTGTCAACTCTCTCCAACGGGGCTGGGTAAATTCGCAGACATGTTGAACAGAGAGCTTCCAGTACAAACTCTTGTAAGGGAGAAAGGGAAGTGTGAGTGGCCTGGCAGAAGTGTGAAAGAAGGGGAAGCAAGGCCAGTTCTCATCTGAGAGAGCCAGACTGAGTCACACCCAGCATTTTTCTTAAAGGGAACACCATCCATTGCCTTGCCCTGTGGAATGGAGTTATTCTGTGATCTCTCTCTCTCTCTCTCTCTCTCTCTCTCTCTCTCTCTCTCTCTCTCTCTCTCTCTCTCTCTCTCTCCCTATATATATATATATATATATATATCATTATTATTATTATTATTATTATTATTATTATTATTGAATATTTTCTTTATTTACGTTTCAAATGTTATGCCCTTTCCAGGTCTCCCCTCCAGAAACCCTCTTCCCATTGCCTCTATGAGAGTGCTCCCCCACCCACCCACCCACTACCACCTTCCCACCAAGGCATTCCCCTACACTGGGGCATCGAAAACCCCTCAGGCCTAAGGGCCACTCCTCCCACTGATGTCCAACAAGGCCATCCTCTGCTACAAATGCAGCCCGAGCCATGGGTCCCTCCATGTGTTGGTGGTCCAGTCCCAGGGAGCTCGTGGGGGGGGGGGTCTGACCGGTTGACACTGTTGCTCCCCCCATGGGGCTGCGAACCCCCCTCAGCTCTTTCAGTCCATTCTCCAACTCCGCCATCAGGGACCCCGAGCTCAGTCCAATGGTTGGCTGACAAATACAGAGGAGGATGCTCCCTGAGCCATTGGGATCCTTCTTTTACCCCTGGTACCCACACCCTCAGGATCTGTTCTGTTGAAGAAGCTTTCTGGCTCAGCTTACAGAATACACACACACACACACACACACACACACACACACACACACACACACACACACACCCATCTACGAATATCCATGACCACAATTCCAGCCCCCAACTTTTCCTAAGTAGGCTAAAACACAGATCTCGGAGCTTGTGTTCAGACTTCCCCTAACATCCATTCTGGAGTCCACTCGTCATTCCACTGCATCCAGAAGGGAGCTCATTACTGAAGCCTAGACACCCCACCCACCCACCCACCCACCCAAATAATACAACCCTGTTACCTCTTGCCCTTCATTCCAGCTTAAAGCAGTTTTTTGTCTCTTAGATATACCAAGTTCTTTCTCACCCCAAGCTCTTTGTATGTGCCCATGCTGGCATGTTCTTTGCCAGACATAGCCGGCCTGACCCTCTTTTTAGGTCTAGGCTTGTGTTACCTTCTCAGATAGACACCCCCACGTCTGTGTTTGCTGAGGTTTTATTTATAACAGCCAGAAAATGGGATAAACCTGAACGCCTTTCGGTGGAAAAACAGAAAGCAACTAAACTATAACAACAAACCTTTTGGAGTGGCTGTAGGTAGTAGCCCGCCTTTATAGCTCCTGCACTTGGGAGAATGAAGCAAAAGGGTCACTCCAGGTTCCAAGACAGCCTGGACTAAAAGGTGAGCCCTAGTCTCAAAACCACCACCACCAACATACACAATGGGATATTAATCTGGCATTTATAGAAGAACAAATTCTTGCCATGCACAACAGTATCAATAAGTGAAACACAGAAGAATACGTGCCACATGTTCCCACATATAGAGGGACCGTGAAAAAGTTGATCTGAGAGGAAAGGAGTGGTCAGTAGAGGCCAGTGAATGAGGTGAGGGGTGGAGGGATAGAGAGAAGGTGGTTTATGGATTAGTTAAGAGGTGTAAGCACTAGTGTTCTCTATGGCACAATAGAATACATGGTAATAATTAACATTTCAAGCTTCCAATATCCCCAACACAGATAAACGATATTTGAAATGACAGAAAGGACAAATCCTAATGTGATCATTATATGTTAGTTACCTGCATAGAAATGCCATAAAGTATTCATAAATACAGGCCATCGTTGAAGGTAACTTAAAAATGCGGACCTAGGATCAACAAAATAACTCAGTGGGTAAAAGTACTTCCTACACAGGCCTGGTGACCTACATCTGACCCCTGGAGTCCATTTATAGATAAGAGAGAAATAATACCACACAGCTGTCCTCTGACATGCAAATGTGCACCATGGTGCTTGCATACACGATGATGATGATGACGAAAACAACAAATATTAAAAATTCAAAAATATTTCCTTAAGAAGGGTTTGTTTTCAACTGTCATGAATCACACATGATGCAATCATTCTAAGAGCTGACATCTCCAGAAATTTCATGTCACAAATGCACGGGAAATCGGTCAATGTTTTCCACGCATGCGCAATGCTTACACGTTAGTCTACCTTGGGCCAATGCACTTTCAGACTTTAATTATAAGTGGCAGAGGCAGGTGGATTCCTGAGTTCGAGGGCAGCCTGTTCTACAAAGTGAGTTCCAGGACAGCCAGGGCTATACAGAGAGACCCTGTCTCGAAAAACCAAAAAATAAAAATAAATCTAAAAATTAAAAAATAATAATAAAATAAAAACATAAAGATGAAACCACATCAAATAACGCAGAGCTCTCTAATACCTTTACGTAATGTCCGCTCCAATACTGGAAATACTATGAAGATGAGAGCGGTAGCAGAGTGAATTGTGAGGTTCGTGCGGACAGTTTGAACGTTGAGGGTTAGGGAACAAGCAAACAAACAAAACCTTGACACCTGACAAAGTGTAATCAAGACCCAGGTTTTTGGATGGTGCAGAGGTAGCCCGGGGAAAACTGGCTGACTTCTGGGATTTTTGAGGACATTTTGAAGCCCTGCCTTGTTCTCCTAGTATTTGACGCTTGTTGGGAACAGGTTTGCGTGCTTTTTTTAGGTCCTCCTTTTGAAAATGTCCTATGGCTTTTATATTCCCGTGTAAGCATACCCTGTTTTCTGATCTCCCACGCCACACTGCATCTAGAGGGCAGACAGAAACTCAGACCGGACGTGTTCACATGCTGGCTGCTGATGGGTAGCACTGAGGCGGATGCTCAAAGGGCGGAGCCTCAGCGAAACTGCCTTCCTACCCTACCGTGCCCAGAACTGTTTCCGCTCAGTCCGTCACTTCACTGGCTTCTTCAGGCAAACGAGGCTTTCATTCCTGAAAAGCTCCTGGAACTTCATCAGCAGGAATGAGTGCCAGTGAAGACAAACGATGCATATTTTAATTGATGTTTCATCGTTGAAATATCGCAGGGCCACGCACTCATCTGAGTTTCCTGCCAAATGCTTTGGGCTGACTGAGGAAAAAACTATATATATTTAAATTCACTTCAGAATCCTTGATGGTTCCCAACTCCAGTTGCGTCAGGAGACTTTAGGAATTCTGTTGAAATCCTTTTTTCCCAAAGGTATTTCATACCTACATACTCCCAAATAATTAATGCCACCTCCAGCCCCCACTACTTATTCTGCCTAATGGGCTATAACTCTCTCACTACCCTCAGAGCCCTAACCCCAACTGTCCTTGGGTTCAGCTCTCCACCCCTCTCTATGGCCTGCCTTCCTTCAGTGGAAGTCTTAGTTTAGGGAATTTCATATTCAAGATTTCAACCTGTGTGACTTGGAATTTTAATCTTTTAGGACATTAAGCTTTGACTTCAAAGATTTGGGAGTTTAGAAGTTTTAGACGTCAGGGATTTTGTTCATTAAGACTATAATATTCAGAGTTATAGCAGTTAAATCTGTGTCTTTCCAGGTTATGAAAGAAGCGGTTATTTTAATGCAACTTATTAAAGGCAGATATTTGAGATTTCTTTGCTTAGCATTGAACCCAGTCCTTGTACTTGCTAAGGAAACAGTCTACCACTAGAAATTGGCCTAAATCCTCAGAACCCCTGCACACATTCAAACATCTTACTTTGTTTGTTCTGTTCTGTTTTGTTTTGGACAGGGTCTTACTACATAGGCCTGACTGGAACTTGGAATATAGACCAAGCAGGCCTCGAACTTACAGGGATCTACCGGCTTCTGCCTCAGCAGCACTGGGATTAAAGGCATGTGCCACCAGGTTTTGCATTCTTATGTAGCTGAAGATGATGGGTGACTTGAGTCATGCCATGGCTGGAAGAACAGGAACCTTCCCCATCCTTCCTTCTCTCAGGTCGGTGGTGCTCCACGGAACACGTAGACATTCTCCAGTGTCCAGCACAATTGGGATTTGAAGTTTTCTGAAACTCTCAACGATAGGCGTTGTAGGAAAGCTATGAAACAGCCTCTGCTGAAGATGATTTAGCCAGGCATCTCTCAAACATAAATAACCAAGAGGGCCCCCATCCTACAGAGAGAGCTTCATGCCCATCAGCACCCAGAGCGTACACCTCGTGCACAAGCGCAAGCATCGGAGAGACAGGGCTAAGTTAATTCCAGCTAAAAGGTTACGTCTGAATTTTTCATACGCTGTTAGAAGTCCCTGTGCCTTTGCTTATGCATATTTCCAGAGCTTTAATTGACTGGCTGCTTTAAGCTGCTGGCTGTGCTCATTTTGAAAGCACTCAGCTATCGCTGAAGGAAAATAACATGGCAAGATTACTGGGCTGTTCCTCACTTGAAGTATTCCTGGAGGCTTAAGACATGACTTCCCAGGCCTGGTCCAATATGCAGTGAGAAGTGTTACCCTGCCAGCTTCCTCGACTGTGGTAAGACTGCAGCCTGCAGTGAGGTCTCCTGGGCTAGCAGAAGGACCCACCGAGTGGCCAAGACCATCAATAAGCAATGGTAGAGAATCCAGGAGTGTAGTCAAAAATGACTGGGCCAGACAAAGATGCTCACTAGGAAGAAGAGGGAAGGCAGAGGGCCATTAGAGACTGGGCAGGCTTCAAGGCAGAACCCAGGATCCTAGGGAAGATTTGGAGATAGGAGGCTCTGAAGGGGTTCCGGAGTGAGCATGTTAGGTTCAAGGCCTTCCTCGTGGGGCATGGGCTCCACAGGCCACCGGGTGTTTGCCTGCAGTGTGCTTTCTGTGGAGCTGGGAGGCAGGAGTCTGGATCTCACAGCCTAATGTCCAAATGAGCAAGTTCCTCGTGTGTTTTAGATTCCTGACTTTGAGCTAATTACTCGTCTCCCTTGAGCCTTGGTTTCTGCGTATGAAAAAAAAAGGCACAATAATTTCTGCCTCTTGGATGTAGCTGGTGATTTTAATCAGATAAGGAGTGTAAAAACACTGACAAGATAATAGAAGTGCAGCCGAATATAGATATGATTGCTACGGTTACCTCGAGTTTATTCATTTACTGAGCGCTTTCAATGTGCCAGGCACCGGGTTAAATCCTTCAAGACGGGGCGCTTGTTTAAGCCCTCTTGAGGACTTCTGAGGTAGATACGATCATAACCCTAATTTTGTAGCATACAAAAATCCATGTCTAGCCGGGCGTGATGGCACGCACCTTTAATCCCAGCACTTGGGAGGCAGAGGCAGGCAGATTTCTGAGTTCGAGGCCAGCCTAGTCTACAGAGTGAGTTCCAGGACAGCCAGGGCGATACAGAGAAACCCTGTCTGGAAAAAACCAAAAAAAAAAAAACAACAACAACAACAAAACAAACAAACAAACAAAAACAAAACAAAACAACAACAACAAAAAAATTGTCTAAGGAGTCAGGGTCTAAGGGCAGTGTGAATAGAGGAAATTTTTTCTGTTTCACAAATGCTGGCACAAGGCAGTGGCAGACAGGCACATTAACAGAACGCAGGGGAACTCTCTAGACTGAGTGGTACAGTCAGCAGCTACCCCTTCCTCCACATTAGTTTAACAACATATTTAATATTCATTTTTAAATGTTTTTTGGAGAATTTCATACATTTTGAGCAAATCCTTTCCTTTCCCCAGATCCTCCCCAATTCCCATCCACCCAACTTCATGTTCCTTTGAGCTCAATTTACACACACCCACCTGAGAAAAATCTAGAAATCCTGTTGGGCAATCTATCCAGTTTTCACTAGGGTGTAGCATGTTTGCCCAAAGGAGACTGTCTTAGTTAGGGTGTACAGCTGTGAAGAGATACCATGACCATGGCAACTCTTATAAAGGAAAGCATTTCATTGGGGGCTGGTTTACAGTTTCAGGGGTTCAGTCCATTATCATCATGGTGGCAAGCATGGCGTCTTATAGGTAGACGTGGTGCTGGAGCGGTAGTTGAGATTGTTGCACCTGGATAGACAGGCAGGAGAGAGGGGGGGGGAGGAAGAGGGGGAGGGAGAGGGAGAGGAGGGGGGAGGGGCAGGGGAGGGGGAGAGGGAGAGGGGAGGGGGAGGGCGAGAGGGAGAGGGGAGAGGGAGGGGGAGAGGGAGAGAGACTGGGACTAGCTTGAGCATTTGAAACTCCCAAAGCCCACCCCAGGTGACATTACTTTCTCCACACCTACTCCAATAAGGCCACACTTCCTAATAGTGCCGCTCCCTATGCACCTCTGGAGGCTCTTTTTATTCAAACCATTACAGAGATATATGCCACCATCAGCGATGGCCACACCACACGGGGCTCTGTCAGACTCCTCTAACCAGGTGCTTCACTCTAGATGTGAGCTGAGCCCTGCACTACATAGACCAGCACACAGGAAAAGTGAGCCCCCGACGGGAGCCATGGCTCGGCCACAATGGGTGGCAACTGACCAGAAGCACCTCACAGAAGCTGATTAAGCAACAGCCCTTGGACAAGCTGGAAGCGAAACCTCCTGGTTGGTCATTAAATCACGGGAAAGAGATTTTCCCAGTAGGAATTTGATGGACAAAATCAGCCAGCCCTTCGAGGTCTTTAAAGGAAATCCAGTGGTCCCCGAAGGGAGTAAAGGCTTCCATGCTGAAGAGGGAGGGTGGCCTTTAAAGCACCTGGCCACCCTTGGCAGTCGGCTAAGTCTCACCCTCGGCCATTCCAGTAAAGAACAGTTGCAGATAATCACGCCCCAGTGGCAGGGAGGGAGGAAGAAGATATGGGAAGATGGACTCTGAAGGAGCCACAAATAACTACAAGTCCTGGGTTCAGTCAGAGGGTGGGGAGGGGCTGTCCTTGGGTCTGAAGCTGTGATGTTGTGGACAGGAGTGTGACATCCCTGGTCAGTCATATCCGAGTTATGGAGTTCTGGAGGGATTATTTTTTAAGCACCTTCAGAATTGAACTCTACAAAAAAAAAAAAAAAAAAAGAAGGGCCCTGAAATAATTCAGTGCTGGCCAAGGAAGACAATAATCTGCTTTATAGCTCTTGAAGTGAGACCAGGGAAATAAAGGCCAGGGAGAAGAAAGGAAGCTGCAGGGGAAGGAGGGAGACAGGAGGGAAGAATCAGATGGGAGCACCTCTTAAATTAAGGCCAACAAGAGGTGAAGAAGCTTTGTATCCAAGGTTGGCCCCTGTGTAATAGGACGAGCTTAGTCTTTGGTTAGAATTTGAATAAAATCTATTGTTTTAAAATTATCCTGTCAGGCTTTTAAGTGATTCTGTTCTTCACCATAGCCTTCACTCTTGTAATAAAGGAGAAAAGAATTTAAAATGAAACATAAATGATCAAAACCTCAAAAATTTCCAGTCAAATTTCATTAACTGATAAAGGTCTACCCTGAGCCCTGGGCAAGGGCAGTCAACGGGATTTGGTTAATTTGGAGATTAAAAGCCTTTTGAATAATTGAGGCTACATTAGAAGGAGAGTCTATAGTTTGAATGACATCCCAAGGTCAGAAACTGAAGAGCTACCAGTCTTTATCCAAAACACCAAGTTAACCTTTCCAGCTGAGAAAAGTCAAGCGATTGTGGCCTTGAACTTCAATGGCTGATAAACAAGGAACAAACAGTATAAATTGGTAATCTGCCTGTTTATACACAGATTTATCTTTCCTTTGGTTAAGGATTTGACCAGTGGAGTCCTGAATATTTTAAGGTGCTCTGTATAAGGTAATGTGTTATCTTGACAGTTTATTAGCAAGAAAGTCAAGGAGGTCAGGACTGAAAACTCCTCCTATAATTTTATTTCCACACGGCTTACATCTTAATAAAAGGTGTCTCTTGCAACAGTAAACACAAACCAATCTGCATTTGCAGGTATGGAAAAAAATAAGCTTTCAAATATATTATAAGCAGAGAGTGATTTGAGTTCATGAGAATCAGAACTCCTCAACATGCTTCAGACATGAGCAAGACTCAAAGCAATCTCTCTCTCTCTCTCTCTCTCTCTCTCTCTCTCTCTCTCTCTCTCTCTCTCTCTCTCTCTCTCTCTCTCTCTCTTTCTCTCTCTCTCTCCTGCCTAAACAAAAGGACACAGTAATATCCAAGCCTAAACCAGTCCAGACTGCAGTAGCCTTGTTTTTGTTAATACTACAGACAGAACTTTATAGAGTTGTAAGAATTTCCCATAACTCAATGACTAGAGACCCTTTGGTTTAAGAGGTATGTGCTACTGCAGATTGGGGTTGGATTCCCATCACATCCTTGAGGCTCAACCAATAAAGCCTTACGTTACCTGAATTTATCTTCAATGTGATTATCACAGGTATTGTAAGTGACCCCTTCTCTTCTTTGCTTGCTTTCCTTAGTAGCAGCCAAGACTTTTATTGTGGAATACACAGCCTGCCCACTGTAGCCCATACAACTCATGGCAAATCTGTTTCTAGACATAAGCCATGTAGAAAAGAGATGCTGTTTTTACTTCAGACTACAGCTGGTTAAGAATATGTTCCAGTGAGGGCCATTGAGACTAGACAGTGGAATTTTCTAAGCGAGCTGAATGAAAGACCCACTTCTCTCTTCTAAAAGGCTGTCAGTGGGTTCCCAAGCATACATGGCCCATGTGGATAAGAAGGTACATGGTGGGTCCTTGAGCTAGAAAATAATAGGAAGATCTCTGTAGAATGAAGAAAGTGTAGAGAGAGAAAGGAAAAAAGGCAACAGTGGTCAAAGAACCAAGCCCACACTGAAAATCCAACTAGCTCTGCACTTCCGGTTATATAACAATACATCCTTTTTCTTAAGTGGATTAACTTGGTTCAAGTTTTCTGTTACTCCCAACTAATCAAACCCTAATACAAGCATAAACTGCTCTGTGAGGTAATTCAGTTTGTCTTCTGTTTCCATCTTAATGCCGTTTGAAGTTCTTGGACTTCGTGTGATGCTCAGAGATACCACCTTGATGCAGCCTAGGGTCGAATCCAAGTCCTTTGCATTCAAGTTTAATACATGTCCCAGTTCCAAATGTCATCTCCTTGAACTGACCCTAAAAAGCCTCATTTTCAGATTTATGATGACCATGAAATTTAAATGCAAATATTCCAGAGTAAAAATGAAAATTACAGCTTAGTTTTAAAAATAAATAAAGTAGCTACCTGATAATGAGCAGCCATGTTCTTGGTTTTCATTTCTTTTTTTCTCTGATATCAAAGAGCTATATACCCACTGGGGTTTTGGGCAGCAACAATCAGTTCCATGTATACCACCATCAATAGTAGTATAAGGCACAGAGATAGTCCAGCTATTCAGTACCTTATTCTGACAGGAAAGGCTGAAAATCACAACTGAACAGAAGGAAGAGCTCATAGACACCCGTTCAAAGCATCACTTCGGCAATAGAGACCCTTAACCATAGCTTCTGCTATTTTATTTACTCATGGGAGGAGCGAAGATAGCCATCTCTTCTCCCTGGCTCTTTTCCCAACTGTGTTCCTCCCTTACACCCTGAGATTACTATGAAACTAATTCTGTCTGTGCATATATGTGTGCACTAGTTAATTATTGATCATGTATTAGTGACTCCTGCATTGTTGAGACCACAAAACTAGTCAGAAACAATCCAGGGCCAAAAGGTTTCTTTTGACACATACTTTCAGAAAGTTTCAGTCCATCATAGCAAGGATGACCCAGTAGAGCAGTTAAGGGCATGGTGGTGAGGGTGTATACTAGAAGCCGTTGATGTTATGGTATACTGGGGAGCAGAGAAAGCACAGCAAGAACCAGGAGCCTCATAGCAACCTTCAAAGACATGCTCCTTGTGATATACAGCCATCTTCTACCTCAGCTTCCCAAAATAGAGCCATCAGCTGGGGAAGGGGTCTTACAGATGGATCCAGAACCTTTCTGTCATCGTAGCAGGAAGTACCAAGAAGAAGAATTTACTTTTGTTTAGAGATAACCAATTACAATGGGCCCTAGTAAGCCCTGGGTTTTATATCTACAGAGCCAACAAGCTTGGGATTAACAGTATCTACAGGATTAAACATATGACGCGTGGACACAAATATTGTGTCATTGTATGTAAGAGACTTGAGCTTTCTAGCTTTTGTTGTCCATATGGAGAGTATGTAACCAATTCTCTGAGGATGCCATAAGGTAAGTGCATCCAGACAGGAAGCAGACAAAGAGGTCAATCAGAGCAAAGAAAGATGATCAGTAACCTGGAGTAATAGCTCTGGTTACCAAAGTAACAGTTGAAACTTAACGCAAAGGAGTAAAAAACCCTGCATCCTACCTAGAGATAAAACAGACCTATTATCATTTGAAATTAGCATCGTGTTATTAAATTAATTGACTGAGAGGGGGGACTAGGAGCTAGGCATCTATAACCAGAGAAATGGCTTATGCTCTTTCTCTTACTTGTCATATTCATTCTTTGCCTATACAAGTTTCTGCTCGGTGGGAGAATCAAAATTACTCGTAAGTGTTTTAGATTCAAAACAGATAGAGTTGGATCCAAAACCCATTCCCACAACTTGCTAACTCTATGACTGTGGAAATTGCTGAGAGTCTTTAAAAAACATTTTTCTCTTTTACAAAGGGGAAAAAACATGCATAGTAAGGATTAAACAAAATAGTACCTAAAGAAGCGATAGGGGACTCGAGCCCCGGGCTACCTTGCCAGCAGAGTCTTGCCCAACACCCGCAAGGGCCCACACGGGACTCCCCACGGGACCCTAAGACCTCTGGCGAGTGGAACACAGCGCCTGCCCCAATCCAATTGCGCGGAACTTGAGACTGCAGTACATAGGGAAGCAGGCTACCCGGGCCTGATCTGGGGCACAAGTCCCTTCCGCTCGACTCGAGACTCGAGCCCCTGGCTACCTTGCCAGCAGAGTCTTGCCCAACACCCGCAAGAGCCACACGGGACTCCCCACTGGACCCTAAGACCTCTGGTGAGTGGAACACAGCGCCTGCCCCAATCCAATCGCGTGGAACTTGAGACTGCGGTACATAGGGAAGCAGGCTACCCGGGCTTGATCTGGGGCACAAACCCCTTCCACTCCACTCGAGCCCCGGGCTACCTTGCCAGCTGAGTCGCAAGGGCCCACACAGGATTCCACACGTGATCCTAAGACCTCTAGTGAGTGGAACACAACTTCTGCCAGGAGTCTGGTTCGAACACCAGATATCTGGGTACCTGCCTTGCAAGAAGAGAGCTTGCCTGCAGAGAATACTCTGCCCACTGAAACTAAGGAGAGTGCTACCCTCCAGGTCTGCTCATAGAGGCTAACAGAGTCACCTGAAGAACAAGCTCTTAACAGTGACAACTAAAACAGCTAGCTTCAGAGATTACCAGATGGCGAAAGGCAAACGTAAGAATCCTACTAACCGAAATCAAGACCACTCACCATCATCAGAACGCAGCACTCCCACCCCACCTAGTCCTGGACACCCCAACACAACCGAAAATCTAGACCCAGATTTAAAAACATTTCTCATGATGATGATAGAGGACATCAAGAAGGACTTTCATAAGTCACTTAAAGAATTACAGGAGAGCACTGCTAAAGAGTTACAGACCCTTAAAGAAAAGCAGGAAAACACAGCCAAACAGGTGATGGAAATGAACAAAACCATACTAGAACTAAAAGGGGAAGTAGACACAATAAAGAAAACCCAAAGCGAGGCAACGCTGGAGATAGAAACCCTAGGAAAGAGATCTGGAACCATAGATGCGAGCATCAGCAACAGAATACAAGAAATGGAAGAGAGAATCTCAGGTGCAGAAGATTCCATAGAGAACATCGACACAACAGTCAAAGAAAATACAAAATGCAAAAGGATCCTAACTCAAAACATCCAGGTAATCCAGGACACAATGAGAAGACCAAACCTACGGATAATAGGAATTGATGAGAATGAAGATTTTCAACTTAAAGGGCCAGCTAATATCTTCAACAAAATAATAGAAGAAAACTTCCCAAACATAAAAAAAGAGATGCCCATGATCATACAAGAAGCCTACAGAACTCCAAATAGACTGGACCAGAAAAGAAATTCCTCCCGACACATAATAATCAGAACAACAAATGCACTAAATAAAGATAGAATATTAAAAGCAGTAAGGGAGAAAGGTCAAGTAACATATAAAGGAAGGCCTATCAGAATAACACCAGACTTTTCACCAGAGACTATGAAAGCCAGAAGAGCCTGGACAGATGTTATACAGACACTAAGAGAACACAAATGACAGCCCAGGCTACTATACCCGGCCAAACTCTCAGTTACCATAGATGGAGAAACCAAAGTATTCCACGACAAAACCAAATTCACACAATATCTTTCCATGAATCCAGCCCTTCAAAGGATAATAACAGAAAAGAAGCAATACAAGGACGGAAATCACGCCCTAGAACAACCAAGAAAGTAATCCCTCAACAAACCAAAAAGAAGACAGCCACAAGAACAGAATGCCAACTCTAACAACAAAAATAAAAGGGAGCAACAATTACTTTTCCTTAATATCTCTTAATATCAATGGTCTCAATTCCCCAATAAAAAGACATAGACTAACAGACTGGCTACACAAACAGGACCCAACATTCTGCTGCTTACAGGAAACCCATCTCAGGGAAAAAGACAGACACTACCTCAGAGTGAAAGGCTGGAAAACAATTTTCCAAGCAAATGGACTGAAGAAACAAGCTGGAGTAGCCATTTTAATATCGGATAAAATCGACTTCCAACCCAAAGTTATCAAAAAAGACAAGGAGGGACACTTCATACTCATCAAAGGTAAAATCCTCCAAGAGGAACTCTCAATTCTGAATATCTACGCACCAAATGCAAGGGCAGCCACATTCATTAGAGACACTTTAGTAAAGCTCAAAGCATACATTGCACCTCACACAATAATAGTGGGAGACTTCAACACACCACTTTCTTCAAAGGACAGATCGTGGAAACAGAAACTAAACAGGGACACAGTGAAACTAACAGAAGTTATGAAACAAATGGACCTGAAAGATATCTACAGAACATTTTATCCTAAAACAAAAGGATATACCTTCTTCTCAGCACCTCACGGGACCTTCTCCAAAATTGACCATATAATTGGTCACAAAACAGGCCTCAATAGATACAAAAATATTGAAATTGTCCCATGTATCCTATCAGACCACCATGGCCTAAGACTGATCTTCAATAACAACATAAATAATGGAAAGCCAACATTCACGTGGAAACTGAATAACACTCTTCTCAATGATACCTTGGTCAAGGAAGGAATAAAGAAAGAAATTAAAGACTTTTTAGAGTTTAATGAAAATGAAGCCACAACGTACCCAAACCTATGGGACACAATGAAAGCATTTCTAAGAGGGAAACTCATAGCTCTGAGTGCCTCCAAGAAGAAACGGGAGACAGCACATACTAGCAGCTTGACAACACATCTAAAAGCCCTAGAAAAAAAGGAAGCAAATTCACCCAAGAGGAGTAGACGGCAGGAAATAATCAAACTCAGGGGTGAAATCAACCAAGTGGAAACAAGAAGAACTATTCAAAGAATTAACCAAACGAGGAGTTGGTTCTTTGAGAAAATCAACAAGATAGATAAACCCTTAGCTAGACTCACTAAAGGGCACAGGGACAAAATCCTAATTAACAAAATCAGAAATGAAAAGGGAGACATAACAACAGATCCTGAAGAAATCCAAAACAACATCAGATCCTTCTACAAAAGGCTATACTCAACAAAACTGGAAAACCTGGACGAAATGGACAAATTTCTGGACAGATACCAGGAACCAAAGTTGAATCAGGATCAAGTTGACCATCTAAACAGTCCCATATCACCTAAAGAAATAGAAGCAGTTATTAATAGTCTCCCAACCAAAAAAAAGCCCAGGACCAGATGGGTTTAGTGCAGAGTTCTATCAGACCTTCAAAGAAGATCTAATTCCAATTCTGCACAAACTATTTCACAAAATAGAAGTAGAAGGTACTCTACCCAACTCATTTTATGAAGCCACTATTACTCTGATACCTAAACCACAGAAAGATCCAACAAAGATAGAGAACTTCAGACCAATTTCTCTTATGAATATCGATGCAAAAATCCTCAATAAAATTCTCGCTAACCGAATCCAAGAACACATTAAAGCAATCATCCATCCTGACCAAGTAGGTTTTATTCCAGGGATGCAGGGATGGTTTAATATACGAAAATCCATCAATGTAATCCATTATATAAACAAACTCAAAGACAAAAACCACATGATCATCTCGTTAGATGCAGAAAAAGCATTTGACAAAATCCAACACCCATTCATGATAAAAGTTTTGGAAAGATCAGGAATTCAAGGCCCATACCTAAACATGATAAAAGCAATCTACAGCAAACCAGTAGCCAACATCAAAGTAAATGGAGAGAAGCTGGAAGCAATCCCACTAAAATCAGGGACTAGACAAGGCTGCCCACTTTCTCCCTACCTTTTCAACATAGTACTTGAAGTATTAGCCAGAGCAATTCGACAACAAAAGGAGATCAAGGGGATACAAATTGGAAAAGAGGAAGTCAAAATATCACTTTTTGCAGATGATATGATAGTATATATAAGTGACCCTAAAAATTCTACCAGAGAACTCCTAAACCTGATAAACAGCTTCGGTGAAGTAGCTGGATATAAAATAAACTCAAACAAGTCAATGGCCTTTCTCTATACAAAGAATAAACAGGCTGAGAAAGAAATTAGGGAAACAACACCCTTCTCAATAGTCACAAATAATATAAAATATCTTGGCGTGACTCTAACTAAGGAAGTGAAAGATCTGTATGATAAAAACTTCAAATCTCTGAAGAAAGAAATTAAGGAAGATCTCAGAAGATGGAAAGATCTCCCATGCTCATGGATTGGCAGGATCAACATTGTAAAAATGGCTATCTTGCCAAAAGCAATCTACAGATTCAGTGCAATCCCCATCAAAATTCCAACTCAATTCTTCAACGAATTGGAAGGAGCAATTTGCAAATTTGTCTGGAATAACAAAAAACATAGGATAGCAAAAAGTCTTCTCAAGGATAAAAGAACTTCTGGCGGAATCACCATGCCAGACCTAAAGCTTTACTACAGAGCAATTGTGATAAAAACTGCATGGTACTGGTATAGAGACAGACAAGCAGACCAATGGAATAGAATTGAAGACCGAGAAATGAACCCACACACCTATGGTCACTTGATCTTCGACAAGGGAGCTAAAACCATCCAGTGGAAGAAAGACAGCATTTTCAACAATTGGTGCTGGCACAACTGGTTGTTATCCTTTAGAAGAATGGGAATCGATCCATACTTATCTCCTTGTACTAAGGTAAAATCTAAGTGGATCAAGGAACTTCACATAAAACCAGAGACACTGAAACTTATAGAGGAGAAAGTGGGGAAGAGCCTTGAAGATATGGGCACAGGGGAAAAATTCCTGAACAGAACAGCAATGGCTTGTGCTGTAAGATCGAGAATTGACAAATGGGACCTAATGAAACTCCAAAGTTTCTGCAAGGCAAAAGACACCGTCAATAAGACAAAAAGACCACCAACAGATTGGGAAAGGATCTTTACCTATCCTAAATCAGATAGGGGACTAATATCCAACATATATAAAGAACTCAAGAAAGTGGACTTCAGAAAATCAAATAACCCCATTAAAAAATGGGGCTCAGAACTGAACAAAGAATTCTCACCTGAGGAATACCGAATGGCAGAGAAGCACTTGAAAAAATGTTCAACATCCTTAATCATCAGGGAAATGCAAATCAAAACAACCCTGAGATTCCACCTCACACCAGTCAGAATGGCTAAGATCAAAAATTCAGGTGACAGCAGATGCTGGTGACGATGTGGAGAAGGAGGAACACTCCTCCATTGTTGGTGGGAGTGCAGGCTTGTACAACCACTCTGGAAATCAGTCTGGCGGTTCCTCAGAAAACTGGACATAGTACTACCGGAGGATCCAGCAATACCTCTCCTGGGCATATATCCAGAAGATGCCCCAACAGGTAAGAAGGACACATGCTCCACTATGTTCATAGCAGCCTTATTTATAATAGCCAGAAGCTGGAAAGAACCTAGATGCCCCTCAACAGAGGAACGGATACAGAAAATGTGGTACATCTACACAATGGAGTACTACTCAGCTATTAAAAAGAATGAATTTATGAAATTCCTAGCCAAATGGATGGACCTGGAGGGCATCATCCTGAGTGAGGTAACACATTCACAAAGAAACTCACACAATATGTATTCACTGATAAGTGGATATTAGCCCCAAACCTAGGATACCCAAGATATAAGATATAATTTGCTAAACACATGAAACTCAAGAAGAATGAAGACTGAAGTGTGGACACTATGCCCCTCCTTAGATTTGGGAACAAAACACCCATGGAAGGAGTTACAGAGACAAAGTTTGGAGCTGAGATGAAAGGATGGACCATGTAGAGACTGCCATATCCAGGGATCTACCCCATAATCAGCATCCAAACGCTGACACCATTGCATACACTAGCAAGATTTTATTGAAAGGACCCAGATGTAGCTGTCTCTTGTGAGAGTATGCCGGGGCCTAACAAACACAGAAGTGGATGCTCACAGTCAGCTAATGGATGGATCATAGGGCTCCCAATGGAGGAGCTAGAGAAAGTAGCCAAGGAGCTAAAGGGATCTGCAACCCTATAGGTGGAACAACATTATGAACTAACCAATACCCCGGAGCTCTTGACTCTAGCTGCATATATATCAAAAGATGGCCTAGTCGGCCATCACTGGAAAGAGAGGCCCATTGGACTTGCAAACTTTATATGCCCCAGTACAGGGGAACACCAGGGCCAAAAAGGGGGAGTGGGGGTGGGTGGATATGGGGGACTTTTGGTATAGCATTGGAAATGTAAATGAGTTAAATACCTAATAAAAAATGGAAAAAAAAAAGAAAAGTATAAATACTGAAAAAAAAAAAAAAAGAAGCGATAGGGGATGATCAATAAATTGAAGATACCATCGTCAGTCAATGCTGGCCACTGTTCTCAACTTTGCCTGGATTTCTCATTGCAGTCAAGCCACCTCTGGCTTCAGATAAACCCCTACTTGGGTGACCTGGAACAGGTACTAGAACTCAGCAACAATGGATGTCTCCTAAATTCTCCGGCAGACACTCTAGTGTGTTCTTCGGTGTTTCCTTTTCTGGCTGAGAAGTCCTGAGTGGGCTTCTCAGAAGCTCTGCAGAACTAAAGATCATGTTCCATACTGCTTCGTGGTTTCCTGTGTACTTGAACACTTAGCCAAGTTACCTTAGCTCAGTCTTACCTGCCATAAAAAGACACAACATCCAGGAAAGAGGTGGTTCTCCATGGAAACCATTGTATAAGGCAGGGCCTCCATTATCCTTCTTCAGAATGGTCCTGGGAAACTGAAAATATGAGAATGTTCGTTGACAGGTTTTCCTGTCAATCTGAAGGGCTCCGATACTGGCCTTGTCTGAAAATCCTCAGTCTGGTTCCAGGAACAAGCTCAGATAAAATCTTACATCAGTTAAGGTAAATCACAGACAAAACCTGAATAGAGAATATTTAATATAAAGGATTATATAAAACCACCAACCAGCAACACGAAAAGAATAAAAGAACATTATGATATCCAGCAGCTGCAGAAAAATGACTATCATAGTAAGGATGGTAAGAACAAAAGAAAAGGTCTATAATTATTAGGACTCGAAGAAGAAGAAGAAGAAGAAGAAGAAGAAGAAGAAGAAGAAGAAGAAGAAGAAGAAGAAGAAGAAGAAGAAGAAGAAGAAGAAGAAGAAGAAGAAGAAGAAGAAGAAGAAGAAGAAGAAGAAGAAGAAGAAGAAGAAGAAGAAGAAGAAGAAGAAGAAGAAGAAGGAAGAAGAAGAAGAAGAAGAAGAAGAAGAAGAAGAAGAAGAAGAAGAAGAAGAAGAAGAAGAAGAAGAAGAAGAAGAAGGAAGAAGAAGAAGAAGAAGAAGAAGAAGAAGAAGAAGAAGAAGAAGAAGAAGAAGAAGAAGAAGAAGAAGAAGAAGAAGAAGAAGAAGAAGAAGAAGAAGAAGGAAGAAACACTCACAGGAGGGACACATATCTCCAAGGAGTTGGGAAAACAACAAAATGAAACCGTTCATCCAGATGCTGGACAAACTGCAACTGAAACCCAGAGACTCCTGTAGGAAGGATTTGTTACCAGCACGAAGACGTTTACTCCATGACAATCAGTAGACAACAACAACAAAAAGATAGTTCTAGCCTGTCCGGCTCTTTCTTAGCGCCCCCTACAGGCAGTGGTAGCAGGGATCCAGCTGGCCAAAGAAATGTGAAGTCTGAGCATCACAGAGTAAAGAAAGGTGGCTTTGGGGATGATGGGAAACAGCTTAATGATTGACATAAGGCTCCTCCCATCTTTCTGAGCATAGAAACCCCACCCTAGTGAATCACCCGAGATTTTAAAGATATGTACTATGCCCATTTTAATCTCAAAAACCCTTTAAAACCTGGGAGCTGAAGGAAGCAGATAGTTCCCAAAGAAGTGAAATGCTGATGGACAGACAGACCTTCCCGGTTTGCCCAGATCCATCTCAGCTCCTGGGTTACAAGTCATACTAAAAGTAGAGTGATCTGTAATATTAGATAAGTTCTTAATAGCCATCGGCAGCCAAAGACTGTTTGTTAATATCCTCACCATTGCACCACCAAGTTCTGGAGGAGAAAGAAGAAAGAAGTCTGATAAACAGAAAGGTAGGTAGGTATGTAGGTAGGTACATAGTCACACACACACACATACACAGAGAGAGAGAGAGATTGAGAGAGAGAGAAAGAGAGAGAGAGAGAGAGAGAGAGAGAGAGAGAGAGAGAGAGAGAGAGAGAGAGAGAGAGAGAGATCAAGAAAACTCTTTCCTGCCAAATCCCAGTGCAGCCCCAATGGAACCAGCGGGAAGAATGTTCTACCTATGAGAATATTCAAACTAAGCAGGCTAAGAGTGCTCCTAGTCTACTTTGCCCTAAGAACATATTACAAGATTAAGACTAATTCTGTGCATATCACCACTCCAGTAGGGAGGAACTATCGTTTGAAGGAAAAACATTATAAGCAAGGCAAAGTAATAAGAGTTTCTTCCTGCTGTTCAACAAGGCCCAAGACAGAACAGCTTCTGGAGGGACAAGCTCATCTTTCCTCCTCCTACTAAGATACCTCTCTGTGTCTGATGTGAACTCTGTGTAACATAAGCCAACAAAAGTTCTTGAATCTATCTCCTCATGCTTGGACAGCAAATGAGGAGAGGAAAAATGTCTCTAGGATGAGTTAACGTGAGTCCAATAAACCAAAAGTACCCTGGCTTTTCTTTCCCCTATCATAGCCATCCCTTAAGGGAATATTCCATTAGCCATAAGAGAAACCCTCAGTGCTAGCTGGGTCATGCTCCCATCCTTCCTCCTGCTGCAACAAATCCACTGAAAACTTAACAGAATCAGTGGTTTAGTTCCTCAAAACAATGGTATCTCCAGGAACATCTGAGACGGATTAAAACAAGATAAGAAGTTGACCCCAAGAACATATCTAAGACTTTCTTAGACATATATGCTGGTATAACAAAATGACTCAACCTGGATAAACCATATTGAACAGAAGTGATCAGCTCATGAATCTAAAGATGATGGGGAAATCCAAGATCAAGGGACCAGCATCTGACAAAGGCTATATTCTTTCATCCTCCCATGGAAAGGCAAAGCAATGGTGAAAGAGATCCAGAGGTGGCCAAACGTGCCATTTTATTAGGACCCCACTCACATAATGACAACAATATTTTATGTATTTATCAGGGAAGGGCACTGCTGACCCAGTCACCAAGCCTAATAGGTGTATTGTTTAGGGAGACACATTCAAATAACTACAAAAGCTAACCCCGTTCTGAAAGTTACTGATCATATTATTATTATTATTATTATTCGTTCCATTTGTTTACATCTCAAATGATATCTAACTTCCACCAACCCCTATCCCAAATCTGCCCTCCCCACTTCCCTTTTGCCTGTATGAGAGTGCTCCCCCACCCACGCACACTCTCCCGCCCCACCACTCCCGATCACATTTTTCAAACTAGATTACGAGATGTCATTCATTAATCAATGGGCGCTGGGTAGCAGCCCATTGAATACAACACTAGAATCATAGACTGCTTCAAGCCTGTCACCGCCACCATCCCTCTGTCTGCCTGGGTGAATTAATGTCTGCAATATGTACACACATTTTCCTTCCATTCGATTTACTTAAAATTCCATTCCCATCTCCCTCACTGCTTTGTGCAGAATCAGCTTGGGCTTTTTAAAGCCTTTAGAAGAAGTTGGAGTCAGGGATCAGATCCGCCAAGAACATGCCTCCTTTCCCCTCCTGAATCCACGCTCTTATGTTCCTTACCAGGGAAGTTCCCAGAAATATGTTGAACTTCAGTCTTAAGAAGAAGAAGAAGAAGAAGAAGAAGAAGAAGAAGAAGAAGAAGAAGAAGAAGAAGAAGAAGAAGAAGAAGAGGAAGAGGAAGAGGAAGAGGAAGAGGAAGAGGAAGAGGAAGAGGAAGAGGAAGAGGAAGAGGAAGAGGAAGAGGAAGAAGAGGAAGAAGAGGAAGAAGAGGAAGAAGAGGAAGAAGAGGAAGAAGAGGAAGAAGAGGAAGAAGAGGAAGAAGAGGAAGAAGAGGAAGAAGAGGAAGAAGAGGAAGAAGAGGAAGAAGAGGAAGAAGAGGAAGAAGAGGAAGAAGAGGAAGAAGAGGAAGAAGAGGAAGAAGAGGAAGAAGAGGAAGAAGAGGAAGAAGAGGAAGAAGAGGAAGAAGAGGAAGAAGAGGAAGAAGAGGAAGAAGAGGAAGAAGAGGAAGAAGAGGAAGAAGAGGAAGAAGAAATTCAGAGATTCAAAGAGCTGGGGTGATGGTTGGAGATGTTGGTGGGGCCTGGGATTGATATCCCTAAAGACGAGGTCAATGTGAGTGCACTGTTATGAGTCTCTCACGACCCCAAGAAGTAACATGTACTGAAATGTGGAACGAAGGTGTCCTGGCACATCAGAGGAGAGGATGCTGAGTCTCTGGAAAGGAGGCTTTCTGCAGAGGTCCCCAACTGCTAACACCTCCCAACTGGCACAGAGATTCTCACCTCACCATTAATTACTACTAGGGCTGCAGCCCCTTAGGACAATCCAGTAACCACAGAAGTCACAGTGTCTCACAGAAGGAAAACAGCACAATTAATGGTTCTAGAGACAGGAAGAGATAAGGGGTGTTCTCAAATGAGAAAAAGGAAGTATGTCAAAGGCACCTCACGAAATCCAAACACTACACACACGCGCGCACAGAGAAGATGGTCAGAAGCAAAACTTGATACTAATTGACAAGTTGGCAAAGCTGGGATTCAAATCAGCTCCCTAGAATAACAATTAGAATAACAATCCCAAAGCACGGAAAAGGAAACTTTAAGGAAAGATGTAGAAAACGCAAGAGAACAGATTCAAGAGATGGCGCAAAGTGGCACTTATCACTAACAGAATTGCTAACAGAATGAATACAAAGATGAGAGGAAAGAATTAAATGAATACAAAAGAACATCCTGAGATGAAAAAAAAATCCATTCTTCAGAATAAAAGTATACAGTATGCTCTAAGTAAATTCAACTCAGAAAGGTCTTCTTGGGAACACCTTGTTAAAATTCCTGAACTTCAACCCATCCCTCATCCCAGCCTTCAACTGTCTCCTCTTTCAGACGTTGGACCCAGTGTGTCCCTGGCCCTCAGCTGCCTGTAAGGGGAAGAAGCAGCAGATCCCGTGGACTCAAGAGGAGAAAGATGAGCTGTTCCCAGATGCTCTTATCGCAGACTCCAACTTCCCATGGAGGCTTTAAAAAGCCCATGCTGATTCTGCACAAAAGTCATGAGGGAGATGGGAATGGAATTTTAAGTAAAGAGGAAGAGAGGAAAACACATTTCAGAGGTCGACTCATGCAGACAGACTGAGGGAAGACCTGCACCTTCGAGGATGGTGATAGGTTTGAAACACTTTGTGTTTCTGGTGCTGTGTTCAAAAGTTTGTCCCCTAGTTCTCATTACCTAGTTCCCATCACCTGGTGATTTCCAGTGGTCAGTATGGATGCAAGTTAATAAAAATATATTATTGATACACGTTATGAAGATGGGGAAAATAATTTTAGGATATGTATAGCACTTGTAGTTTACCAGAAGACAATAGTCAAGAAAAGACTCTAGCCAACACACAGACAAAACCAGAAGAGTGGAGAAAATCCAGTAACTACGGTTCTGAAGAGAAGACGATGGCGAGCAGAGAGCTTTGCAGACGGACAGACAGGCTTTTGTAAAGTTTAGTAATGCTCAAGACCAAAACATACTAAACTATTTTAGAAAAATATAAAGGTTAGAGATAGCGGAAAGAAAGATTAGTATATTCCAAATGCACACTGTGGGTTGGGCTGAGGATTTACAACTTGGTTCAAGTAAAAGTGTTCTTAGGATGCCTTCTTAGGGTAGATGGTAGAGGAAGCTAAAGAGAGGGCCAGAGTCCTAATGAGGGAACTAGATAATACTTTCTCACTTAAAGAAATATACATATTAATTCAATTAACAGAAAAAGGAATGGGAAATTATAGTACAACATAAATTTACAAAAGGACACTAAGACAATGAATATCAATTTTAACAAGCAAAAATAATGAACAAGAAACACCCAATTGGATTATTTAAATATTTCTGGAATTCCATCTCCATTTACATGTTAGCTTTTGGGCCACATCTGTCTCCCATTTTGTCTTATTTTTAGTGGATTGATTCTCTGGGGACAGCAACATCGCCCCTTGCCTGATCTGACTAATTAGAACTATCTTTGTTCTGCTTCGTGTGAAAAAAAAATAGCTCCTTTGGTGTTTCTGACATAAACGCCATGAATATCATGTCTACATACACTGAAAACCTCATAACTTTTGCTTTTTGTTAGAAATATTTCAAGACTCTAAGACACACACACACATGCACATGCAGGAGCCCACGCGCGCGCACGCACACACACACACATATAATAATATGTATAATATATGTGCAGTATATATATATATATATATATATATATATATATATATATATATATATACACACACACACACACACACACATATACATATACACATACACATGCATATTTTGAATCCATCCAGAGATTTAGACTCTCCATCACCCATCCTTCACTTTACAGGACCCTTCCATTCGGAAAAACTTCCTTTGGCATTTCTGCCCTTGGTGAACCCCAGCTTTCCTTGGTCTGAGGAAGGCATCTGCATCCTACCTGCATTCCTGGTTAATATTTTCACTGGACATAGACTTTGTGGTTAACCATTCATTTCTTTCAGCATTCTTTATTTTATCCTCCTCTTTCCTTCATGGTCTTTTCGGCTTTTTTAAAATAAGAAATCCAGTTTTTCTAATCACTGTCCCCTTGGTGTCACTTTCTCTAATTGCTTTCATGAGTTTCTTGGTTTGTTCCCCACCCCAACCTCAGCCCCACCCCCACCCCCAGCCCCAGCTCGTCTATGCTCCATCAGCTTAACCATGATGAATAACCTGGCACAGCATCTTTAGCTCATTCTCGGTCAAGTTCGTATGATTCTGGAGCTGAAGGATATATAGTTATTGTTAGGGGGCTAGGCATTTTTCCTTGGATATGGAAAATTTGGATCATTATTTATTAAAACATGTTTTCAACTGTAATCTGCTTTCTTCTTGTTCTGGGGATTTTGTGACATGAAAGTCCTACCTTTTGCTATTTCATGGGTCTCTGAGGCTCTGCTAATGTTCACAACATTTCCTTCGCTTGCTTCTTGGATTGGATAACTTACATTGATCTATCCTCAAAGTCAATGATTTGTTTCTCAGTCTATCGACCTTATCCAAGGAACTTATGTATTGCAGATACTATATTTTCAGTTCTAAGGCTTCCATTTCCTTCTTATTATAACTTTTATTTTTCTTCAATGATCTCTTATTGGTCTACTTACTTCAAGCATATTTAACTTAACCTCATAGAACACAGATACAACCAAAGAATTAAAATTTCATCTGGTAATTGAAGCATCTGGGGCATCTCACACCTGATCTCTGTTGAGTATCTTTCTCTTAGGAACTGGTCATTGTTCCATAATTCTTTGTATATCACATGACAGAACATTTGAAATTTCTGTCATAAAACTGAGTGTGGTGGCATATACCAGTAATCCTAGCACTTAGGAGGCAACAGTAAGTGAACACTGAGCTTAAAGCTATCTGAGGCTACATAGTGAGACCTTAAGACATCCTATTATAATGTTCTGTTTTGAGGATGTAAAAATGGAACTCCCATGTGTTTTCAGAGAGTAAAATGGTCTGATAACCTTGAAAATTAGTTTGGCAATACTATACAAAGTTAAAATGATATGTACTGCACAAAACAGCCCTTAATTCTACCATATAATCACAAGTTCTTATAAAGACTTCCACATTAATGTTCATAGACGCTCTATTCATAAACCCCACATGCTGGAAACAGCATAATTACCCATCAATAGATATATTGGACAAAGAAGCTCTGTCCAGATATATACATACACTGGACTGTCAAAGAAACTAGAGCTACATAATCAAATCTCAAAGTATGTACGCTCTTTGAAAGAACTCAAACAAGAACGAATATGTATTCTGTGGCTCCATTCACTCAAAATTCTATAAAATTTGAACTACTTATATCAGCAGAAAAAAGTAAAACGGTATTTGTCAAAAAATGAGGTGAACAGAAGGACAGACCCAAAGGAACATATGGAAATCTCAAAAGTAGCAGGAGAGTTGGTTTGATTGATGGAGTGGCTATAGAAATGTATAAATAGATCAAAACTGATAATATAGACTTACAAATATACAAGCATATATTTATGTATGGTAGAAATCTATTTATCTATGAATTTAGCTTAAGAGGCATCTACCATAGTACATTAATAAGTACAAAATCTAAAGTAAGAAAGATGAAAAATACCACATCTGTAAGTCCTTGCACTGTGAATGACTGACCTCATCCATCAAAAGACAAAAGACAAAAATCAAATTTGTGTTTTCTCCAAGATTGAAATTCCAAGCTTATAAGGTAAAGACTGAAGGCAAATAGAAAAACAAATATTGGGGAGCAGAAGGAAAGTTGAATAAAACATTTTAAAATCAGACAAGGTTGTAGAAAAAGACAAAGATATTTTATAATACTATCAACGCACCAGTCATAAAGAAGATCTAGTGGTTAGCAATGAGGATAACCATAAATAAATACATAAATCCAAAGGCACTGCCAGCTAGGGAGGACTTAAAGAAAGTGCAAGTGTGAGACAAGGTTTCTACGCGCCTTTCAGAAATGGGTAGACCTGCTAGACAAAACACGTATAGATACCCAAAGGAAGCGTGAGCTAGTAGCACAAATAACTACATTAGATACAGGAAAAGCTGTAACTCTCCAAATGGAAAGTACACATTTTTGTTTATATCCAATAAATACTTAGAAAAAAATGTTCTAATATCTGTGCAAATAAAAGTTTATTCAAGGAAGTATCTTAGGGGTTATATTTTCATTCCTAACAAGTTAGTAGCAAAGGATAAAACACAGCTCACATAGGGGTGGGGGGATTCCTGAGGCAGAAATATCACCTGACACTGAAAGGTATACAACCTGAAGTTCCTAAGCAGAGAATCTGGGATCAAATTTCCCCTGACATTCCTAGCACGGGTGATCCTACTTATTTAATAGCCACTCTACCAGAGTCGTGAGATTTTCATGACATGATAAAACTTAATCACAGCATTTTTCAAATTACAAAGTTCTATGCAAACACAGGGCTTCTATGAGAAAACACACCGAAGTGGTAACCAACTTGGGGGGAAGCGGCTTCAGGATTCTTTTCCCTATTGTACACACACGTATTTGTACACACGTACAAAGATCTTTTGAACCAAACCAGAAGTTATCTCCAATTGATAACCCTGGCCAATGGAGAGTTCATTGTCACCAACAGGGTCTCACTGGGAACAGAAACCAATCTTAATGATAGGCACCATGCCCATGTAGGCTGACGCAAAACCAGCTCAAGAGCATCTTTGGAGGCTCCTTGTCTCGTGTTGCTGAGCAAAGGCTAGTTATTTATTTGCATACTTACTTTTACATTACAGATCCTTTATACATCTATTATGGCTCTGGCTTTGTATTTTTATGAGATTCCTATGTTTCTATGTGGACAATGGTGTGTATCTCTCTTCTGTATGTGTTGCTTGTACTTTTCCTTAGTTTTTTTCTTTGGCTCTCTTCTTTTCTTTTCTTTCTTTTTTTTTTCATTTGATTTTTCCTATTTTTGTTTGGTTTTATCTTATTTTATTATATGTTGCAATGTTTGTTTTCAACCAGGAGACAGAAGAGATATGGATACAGGAGGGAGGGGAGATGGGAAGAATCTTGGAAGAGTCAGAAAAAGGAAAACCATTATCAGAATATGCTGTCTGAAAACAATCTATTTTCAATAAAAGAAAAATGAACTTTGATGAGTTTGGCCTATGAAGAGGACTCTACCACAGTGAACTATACACACTTGGAATAGGAGGAACTAAAGCAATCAACAATATTAATGTGTAACTAACTTAACAACTAATGAGGAGAAAAGTCCCTCAGATAAGAGCTACTTAAATATTTGATGACTAATAAATTAAATGTTAATTAAATACTTCAGTGATTTTCTTCCCTGACCAGCATATAATTAACATTTAATTTGTTATAAAATATTTAAAATTATGAAATATCCTATGGCATCTAAGATGCCTCTGTTGTCAAACCATCTTGGGACAGTGTGCCAAGGGTACAAGAGGTTAGACTAGAAAGTTAATGCTCATGAGAGAATACATAAAAAGGACCTTTTGAAACTTTCTCATGTGAAGACATTGAGAATGATATCAAAGGAATCTCATTTCCAATGGAAGTTAGCCAAGGAATTTATAACCCAACACGGCTAAGAAATAAAGCATGAAGTAGGAGGGAGATGATATTCCAGCATAGAGCTACCCAACCTCATGAACATTGCAACTCCAGCCATGATAAATAGAAAACATGAGGGAGAACGGAGTGTTCTCCTCAGCCCTTGAATCTGAAACACACCTAGAACAACAAACATTAAAAAGAAGATTGAAAGCTAGAAAGATGGCTCAATAGTTAAGAAATTTCCCAGTACCACATGGCAGTTCACAACTGCCTGTCATTCCAGTGCCAGTGGGTCTGACACACTCTCCTGGCTGCCATGGGTACTGCATGCCTGTGGTGGTACACATAGAATACAAATGAAAATGTTCACAAGGGAAGCAGATCGGACAGTTATCTAATAAGACAAGCAATGCAATGAAAGAGGGGCCCTCTTCCTAACTTTCCCAAAGCTCCTCAGAGAACTATATTTTCCAGCTGGTTTGAAGTTAACATTGGAAAGCACATGAGGATCAAGGAAAGTAGGAACTACCAGGGCAAAGGGAGCTGTGGCAGGACAGCTAGCTAATATGTAAAGAGGGCTAGGGTAGAAGAAAAAGCGTACACACTGTTAATCCTTAGGGCCACAAGGAACAATCAGTGGATCAAGGATGACTTCCCTTATAGACACTTCCCAGTAAAGTTCTATGAAGCACCTATACTAAGAATAATGCACACAGAGAAGGCTCTTCTGACACAACCCCACTACAACAAGGAGAACAGATATGTACCAGTTCCAGCAACCATGACTTTAGGATGCAACCTCTTCTATTTTTCCATTATACTCTTGTAGTGGTTCTTAGCTACAGCCCCAGTTCAGTGATTCTAAGCATACATGCTCTACCAGAGATGAGATGACCATTGGCTTCTATAAAGATCGGTGTCAGAAGCTTTCTAACCCCCATATTTATATTATTATGGAGAGTTAATGTAAAGCTATTCAAATTCCTTCATTCGTCAACTATTTGCTACCTAAGACCTAAAGAGATTCTAGAGCCACTGACACATTTACCAGCCTCAAGTACCTCCTTCTATGCAACACAATATGTAAGATAATGTAAGATAAGAGGAAGATGTTATTTCACTTGTCAGAGATTGGCTTAAGAGTAATCAGCTTAGTTTTTACAAAAAAAAAAAAATGTGAGGAGAGGTCTGATGGGACCTCTCTATGAAGAAACAGAACCAGAAGTACTTGCCTTCAAAATTATCCATGATGCGCAATACTCAAGCAGTTGCAGGCATCTCCTCACCAAGGATGTAGTCATCCTGAAGACAGAGCAGCCCACTGGGGAAAAGTGGGAAGCATGAAGGAAGCAGACCCTTCCTGACATGGGCCAACCACTAAGTTATCCTACCCTGGGGATGCCCTGCTTCAAGATTTAGCATTCTGTTTGTCTATCTGACTGCTTGCTTGTTTGATTGATTGATTGATTGATTGATTGATTGATTGATTGATCAATTTTTTAAAAAAATTCTTCCCAAGATGCAGAACTTCTTTAATTTCCATATCTCACTTCTCTCAGTATGTGTGCCTGTTTTAATTCCTATTTAATCCCTCCTACCTAATGCACACAGGCAGAACCTCTACATGGTCACATCTTAGGCTTCTCTTACTTTGTACCAATCAGGTCAAAAACATCTTTGGTAGCCACTGTGTGTTAAATACTAGAATTCTGTTGGTGTAAAGTTCAAGAGGCTACTTATAAATATTTCTAAACTGGATAATTGATGGCACTTCTCCAGAGAACAGTATCCCTAGTCCATGCCGCAACTCTAAAGACATGAGTATCTGTAACAGAAAGACCTATAGTGTCTACATCAGAAGTTGACCTTCTTTGAGTTGTGATCACCACTCCTTCTCAGCTGTCTAAAATTATTCCACTCTCTCCTACCGCCAAGTTCAGTTGGTGTTAATGGCTGCTACAGTTGGCTCAGTTGGTACAGATAAACACACAAATAAACAGATCTGACCTTAACAGACATCATCTACAAACCTCAGGGACTGAAAATGGCCTCAGTAAATAGCATCATTTGGACCCTGTTATCAGCTATGATATGCCTGTTTGATTTTCTCTCCCCCTTCAGCTTTGACATAACTGTGAACACCAATCCTTTCCTTAAATTGTCAGTAGATGGCCTGAGTAGTTTTGCTTCCTGGCTATGTATGCCCAGTCCCTTACCTAGTCCCTGGCCTGGTTCATGCCATTAGTTCCACTCACCAAGCTGTACCTTTGTTAATCATCTGCCACATCAGAAGAGCTTCTGCCTACATACCAGTGTGTCAGACTCAGCTACAATATAGAGATATACCGGCCAACGTGAGGGAAATGCCCACATATTGTGGGGACACATTGTCCGGTGAAGATAAGATAGGGCAACTGACAAGTAATTTTCCAGTGGGGTGGTGATGAAGTCATAAAAAAGAATTAGAAAGGGATCATGGCAAATGCATCAAATAAAAATATATGCAGATATTCTCTGATGCACACAAAGCTATAAAACTCTAGATTGGAGAAGGGCCAGCAGAATAAAAGGCTGAGGGGGATGAGGTTTTGGAAAGCATCATATGTCTTAGTCCACTCTGGCTACTACATAAAAACATCATAGACTGAGTGGCTTATAAATAAAACAAGCTCATTTCCCACAGTTCTACAGCCTGGGAGGCCCAAGCTCAGAGCTCTGGCAGACTCTGAGTCTGATGAAAACCCTGGGTAATAATGATGCATTCTAACCATGTCTCCAGATGGGATGAGCTGGCTCTTCAGAATCACTCTCATTTAAATTTCAGTATATGAATTCTGTGGAAGGACACATTCAAACGCATCATCCCCGGGGTGATCCATTTCTCATTTGAACCGAATCAGAGTGGGCACATTGTACATGAGAACTGTGGTTGCTGGAAGAACTCTTATGATGACCACATACGACCCTCATCCATAGGAATCCAATGGAGGGGCCAAGAACTGTGAGTTGTGTCTACTGACATCAGATACAATGACAGCAACAGCAGAGCCACAGCCCAGTGACGTCTGAAATTGCACGAAACTACACAGAGGCATCAGGTTTGTGATGGTTGAGAAGATTGCTTACAGTGACAGATGTTTTCATGGTGAGACAGCTTTCAGCCAGGCCAGTAAATGCTCTGATGAGCCTAACAGTGGTAACCATTCTTTATAGCCCCAGACTCGCAGGACACATCAACATCACCCATAATTATCATCCTCAGAGAAAAGAGTCCATTAATAATCTAGGCTGAAATGTGTCTGAATGCTAATGAGAGGGGAGCCTTCTAGGATACTAATTAGGGGTGACACTTTTAGGGCAAGTTTGACTTTTCTTCCCAAGATTTTAGTCAAGACTGCATTAGATGTGAGTAAAATGCAGATTGGAATTTACAAAGAATTGTGAAAGGTTGAAAAAGGAGAAGAAAAGTCAAGGAAAATAAGCCTTGAAAGCAAATTAGGAAGAGTTCAACACTGAAGCACAAAAAAAAAAAAAAAAACCACATTCAGTTGCCTGTGACTGAAGTGACAAATCTCCTCTGCCTGTCACTTGAGACTGAACGAAGCTAGTTCCATTTGTCTTTCCAGTGCTCTAGGAGCAGATTAAGACTCTCCCAAGTTACTAAGAATCTCTAGGATTTAAATAATAAAAGTATGTCTGATTCTATATTTCTAGATCCAGGAACATGACACTTCACCTGCATTCTTGTTTATTCTTGTTGTTTTGCCTCTATCCTTGACTTTTGTAGTGATTTGAATGAAAATACCCCATAGACCTATAGGGAGTGTATTAGTCAGGGTTCTCTAGAGTCACAGAACTTATGAATAGTCTCTAAATAGTAAAGGAATTTATTGATGACTTACAGTCGGCAGCCCAATTCCCAACAATTGTTCAGTCGCAGCTGTGAATGGAAATCCAAGGATCTAGCAGTTACTCAGTCTCACGCAGCAAGCAGGCGAAGGAGCAAGAGCAAGAGCTAGACTCCCTTCTTCCAATGTCCTTATATTGTCTCCAGCAGAAGGTGGAGCCCAGATTAAAGGTGTGTTCCACCACACCTTTAATCCCAGATGAAAGGCGTAGCCCAGATTAAAGGTGTGTTCCTTAAACTCGGAGATTCAATCTTCTGGAATCCATAGCCACTATGGCTCAAGATCTTCAAACCAAGATCCAGATAAGGATCTCCAAGCCTCCAGATAAGGGTCACTGGTGAGCCTTCCAATTCTGGATTGTAGTTCATTCCAAATATTGTCAAGTTGACAACCAGGAATAGCCACTACAGGGAGTGGCACTATTTGGAAGAGTGGCCTTGTTGGAGGAAGTGTATCACTGGGGGTAGGCATTGAGGTTTCAGAAGCTCAAGCCAAGAATGTATTACGTATTTAATTGTCGATGTATTATATATTCAATGTGTTGCATAGTCAATTGTCAAAGAGCAAAAGTGATCATATATATATATGTGTGTGTGTGTGTATGTATATATATATATATACATATATATATATATATATATCACATGTAATGAATGATATATCATAGCATAATTACAGATTCAGCAACTCTATGCTTTACAATTAAATATCTGTTGCCCCCAATGTATTCTTAAAAGTCTTTGGACCATCTTGACCTGCTGTCTGACCACCTAACCTTCAGATCTCACATATCAACTGTTCCCATTGTATTAGACAGATTCATTCTATTCTTCACCCTTAACCAGTCTCTGTTCTCACTTTTGCATCTATGAAAAAACAAACAAAGAAAAAAAATCACGTTCTCTTCCTTTGATGAAACAAAGGGTATTTATCTACTCCTGGCTCTCAACATTTAGTCCTCCAGAAAAACTCAGTCTTTGAAGTCCCTACCGCCATTTTTTCAGCCTCTCCTTTCCAAGTGTAGAAGGACCTGGCCCAGCTAGGGACATATTTCCCTCTGACGGGAAATACATCATCTCTACTCCACTTAAAAGGCAGAAACCACTGTAGTCATTTTAGATGTTGAGACTTTTTCATCTTGCCACATTGCTGAATCTCAATTACTCATTGTATAACAAGATAATAACAGCTTGGTCATTTGAACCTACCATATGTGTCTAAACACTATGTGTAACCCATTGCTTTCATATGTTTTACAAGAAGTACAGGCGGAATACGAGAGTGATTCTGAGAACAGTTCTAATTGATTTCTCATTATTTGATTAGTGTCTTGTCAAGCCTCTGTCTCAGACTCTAAGCTTACGATTCTGGGCAAGGCAACCCATTACCCAAGTCTTTGACTCTAGCCATCGGACCTTAGGAGACATATTTCTGGGACTGGTTCCAGTCCTAACTGGAAGTTACGAAGAAATTCTTGGCTAAAAGTAGGTGTTGCTTTGGGTTAGGATGACCAAAGTGAATTACTGAAAATAAGGAGAAATAAAAGAGGTTTACCTGCCTCCCTATGAGGTAGAAGAAGAAACTAAAAAGAGAAGATAAATGGTCTGCTTGGCTAAGAATACGTTAAATTAATTCACTCTCTAATATAGAGGAGCAGCAGTCTCAGTACAAGCTCATCAACTTTGTTCAATCGAAGATGTGACAAAATTGACCTTGAGTTCAAATGAGTAGAACAAATACTGGTCAATCCTTTTCTCATGTCTGTTTTGTGCCAAGCACTGTACGGGGCCCCAGCAAAGCACAAATAGTTACAAAATAACTCCTGATACCAAGAAGAATAGTCACAGAACAAAATTAATTTAAATATAATACAATAAGTCCTAAAATACATTCACACACAGGATCTTATACTGCCACGGATGTCTTTGTCTGCCTTGGGCAGTCAAGGAAGGCTTCAAAACAAAAAAAGATACAACCTGAAAAGACATTTTTCTGTTCAACTGTAGCTTGGAAACCTATTATATCATATCCTTTCACCAAGTATGTTTGATTTCTCACATAAACAACAGAGCTCTCCTGGGAGCCTCGTGTCAGAGCTGTTAAATCAGTGGTATCTAAGGAGACCACCAGCTGTGCTACAAATGTAAAGATCTGAACGTCAGATTCTGAGCATCTGGTACAAACAATTTGGAGGGGAGTCATAGGGAAGAGTTCCAGATTGGGAAAACTCTCCATTGATTGCCCAAATGAATATATTCTGAGGGTGGTGAGGAACAGACCATCACTTAGGCTATGATATGAACTGAAACTAATTTTGCTAAACAGGCAATAGGACTCACAAGTGCAAGATCAGATTTCCAGTCAACAGGTAAATAGAAAAAAAAATCTAAGGACATACCTTCTGACCATTGGCCTCCTTACATCATGTTGTGGTTGATCTGTTTATAAGGGGTTCTGAATAAGCAGACCCTACAAAACCTGTGATTAATTTGGATTTGAAATTAAACAACATTTCAAAGTAAATATAGACTAAATGCCCCATCAAATTATTCATGTGTTAAGAAAACTTAGTGACCATTGTAATGGTATTACAAGGGTGTGAGTAGTTTGGGGGAATAAAGTCATAAATATTCTATACTTGTAAGCTTCTTTATGCAGTATGAAGAAGCTAGGAAGAAATAGCATAGTGTCCATTTGCCCTTTCATTCCCTCTCACGTGAGGACACAGTATTCGTTATTTCCATCCTGGAAGTATGTATGTAGCGAGAAAACCTCACCAGACACTGGTGATACCTGGACCTATCCACCTCACAAAGATGAAAAATAAGTTTCTGCTGTCAATGAATTTCCCAGGATGTGCCATTCTGCTATAGCTGCACAAAAAGACTCAGACATTGGCAATTGGAATCATGTGTACATCGTTCAAGAGGGTTAGTAACCAAAGAGACCGGGCACATGCTCAGCCCAGGAATCAGCACTTGGATAGTGCCACAGATGGCAATAAACTTTCTTAGCTTATTGTGTTCTTCAATCTTATGCCAAATAAATATTCACCCATCCCTGGGGACAGAGGAAGAGGGTGAAGAGTATGTTAATTAATTTTCTATTACCATGATGAATACTTGCAAAAACCAACCTAAGGAAGGAAATATTTGTCCTAAAATATGATCTAAGAGACATTGGTCTCTTGTTGACTTGCTCCATTTCTTTGAGCCTTAAGTGAATTGGAACATATTGATAATGGCGTCGTGTAGCAAAAGAAACTGTTCACTTCCTGGCCACCCGAAAGCAGAGAGAGACCCTGGAGGGAGCTAAGGGTCAAGCATGTCCTTCAAAGCCAGGTCCTAAGTGACCTACACCACCTGGCCCCCACCTTCTAATTTCTACAAGTTTCCAAAAGTACCATCAAAATGACTCTGTCCATTGGCTTGTCCACTCGTTATGTCAGAGACCTTCTGATACCATCTTCCTTCAATGATGGAGCCCATCAGCTAACAGCTAAACCTCCTACACATGAGCCTCCTGGAAGAAACATCATATCCAATCCATAACAAGGAGCAAAGATAAACTCAGAGACTCATTTAAGGGTTGGCCAGAGACCATTGCAAACAAATGTGGGACAGATGATACTCAGCAAGACAGGTCAGGAATTCAATCTCTTAACCGGCCATTGAACAACAGTAAGACTTAGTAGCTATTCAGGTTCAGGTTCTTCCTGGAAAGACCAAGATCACAAATCCAACAGGGAGAGGAATGCAATAGTCCAGCACACTGCCATTGTGGTACACACTTTAAATTGTGTATCTTAACTAGTAACTCATTTCAAATAAGAGTGATGATACTAACACCAAGTAATATTTCAGTAACTATTCTGCATGTTTCGTGTTTATAAACTCACTGTGTGGGGTTTTTTTTTTTTGTTTGGTTTTTGTTGGATTTGGTTTTTTGCAGTAACTTGAAATTCTGGGTTATGCTAATTTTGCATTTGAAAAACTGGAGATCGTGGGCTATAAGCTATGAAGTCTAGGAAGGTAGTGGGAGTGTTACATCTACCATTTGTACATTTCTGTCTGTCTGTCTTTGGGCACATGAGAAGTATAGCTCGTTGAAGACAATAGCACTTCCAAAGCATATGTAGAAAGACTTGAGTTTAGCCTAGACAGGATCTCAGGAAAGGGAAAAATATTAATAGAAATAATGGGAGGTGCCAAAAATTCAAGAACTATTGGGTGAGGGAGAAAGTAACATAGCTCTTATTTCTCAAATATGGTTTGGAGGGAGAGAGAAGTCAAAATATCTTCCTAATTGAAAATCAGAGTCCTCAAGAAGAGAAGCTCACAGCTCTGCGAGATGCAAATTACTGAGGTCCTAGGGAAAATTCAGGCAGGAAGTGGGCACTTGGGCACAAGATGGAGATCTACTACCCAACAGCTCAGAATGGAACTGAAGGACCTTCTTGTAAGAAACATCAGATTATTATTGGGTTGCATTCCAATAAACTAGGGTGCTTTTTTTTGCTTCAGAATTAATGTTTTTAATTTTGGAAGTTGCCCTAAATTGTTTATCACCTGAAATGTTTAATAAAGCCATATACAGGTAATAGAAGATTTTATGCCCCATCAAGAGAAGCAGAGGATGAATGGTTGACTGGGGAGCATCTCAATCAAAGACCAGCAGGGGCTGGCTGGCCAGTAAAGAGGGGCAGGAGTGAATAACTGGACAGAAATAAATCTACAACAGCATTGCACAGAGAGTAAATGCTGTTTCCCTCTATGCATTGCTCATGTCTTGTATCTTTCCAGGCTCTGACAGGACTTGTGATGAGTGGTAGATTCCTATGTTACTCAACTGTGGAGGCTTGAAAAGGGATGGCCCCCAAAGACTCATGTGTTTGACTGCTTGGCCAGTAGGACTATTAGGAAGTGTGTCCTTGTGGGAGTAGGTGTGACCTTGTCAGAGGAAGTATGTCACAGTGGGGGTGGGCTTGGAGGACTCCTATTGATCAAGCTACAGTGGCACAGTCTCCTCCTGATGACTTTGGATTAAGGTGTAGAATTCTCAGCTCCTTCTCCCTGCCCATGTCTGCCTGGATGCTGCCATGGTGATGCTGGACTAAGCCTCTGAACCTGTCAGCCAGCCCCAGCCACATGTTTTCCTTTATAAAAGTTGCCTTGGTGATGTTATCTCCTCACAGCAATGAAAGCCTAAGACAAACACCAGCGGCAACAGATGTGCTTTTGGCAGCAGAGCTAGGGAAGAACTCCCAAAGGATTAGATGTTGACCCCCGCCCCCTAAAGGCTCGAAACATACAGCCGCACAGAGGAGGTAAAGAACATTGCTACCAATCACGTGACACACATTGACTACTATGTGAAATTCATATGGGTTGTATTTTGTTTCAAAATTAAATTTCTCTTTAACTAACTCTTTAAAAAGAAATGTCCGTAAATTTTACAGTGCTCAAGGGAGAGAAGAAACCAATATTATAGATAGATAGTCAATGAAATCAATGGCCTGGAAGTTTTCTGTAAAGGTCTCTGAATAAGGCCATAACGCATTGATATTATATGATGCCTGGGATATTCTCCAGGAAACGTTCTAAATAGGGCCCATATCTTCTGGCATGACCGCATAAGGATTTTTCTTCCTCCTGAAACTAAATAGAACTAATAGATAATGACCACAGTCTGCTGGAAAGGTGTGACAGGGCTCTCTGCCCACCTCTACCCTTTCCAAGAGACTGCATAACTGGTCTCAGGGGATAAAGCTCACACCACTTTCAGGTTCTTGCTAAGAACCTGATCATATAACAATGGCCCTTATTCTTGCCTTTGATGTGTGGTTTTCTATAAATAAGCTGTAAGGAGCTAAACCTTCCATAAGCCAAAGGAAACGAAATCAAATTGTGGTTTTAACCCAGGACAGAGTAATAAAAGGAGTCAGCATCCCTACAGCCTCCTACTAGAACTGTTGTACGTTTCCCCAACAGAAAGAAGGGGAAGGCTGGAAATGCAGAGGCTCTCTGTAAAAAGCCTTCGGAAGGAACATCTCAGCATGACAGTGAGAAACCATGTTGGTTCTCCCTGGGAATTAAGCAGCTGAGCTATATGAATCTATAATTCCACGGAAGTGACAGCCTCATTGCCGCAGAGGGTAAGAAGATTCAAAGGCAAAGTCCCTATTAATCCCTATGTGGTTTGCTACCGAGGGTGCACTGTCAGCTGCAACAACGCAGGGGCTGCTGGCCTGAATGCTCAAGCCATGCCCACACGCGCTGCGGTCTTTCTGTGCCCCACTGTGACGCTAGAGACTGATGATGCTGATTTCGCTCATCCTATTCTTTGAAGGTTTGAATCTGCCTCGGCTGAGGGTATATCCAAACACAAGGGCTAAGCAAGGGCACAGCTGTGGCTCATGTTTTAAAGATAGCAGCGAAGATAACAGGTAGAGGTCAGGCTACATGGAAATCTCTAGAGACATAGCAATGATTTGAGAGACCCGTGAAACAAAAACTGCTAAAGACCCAAGGCAAAACGTGAAAGCTAAAACAGTCCAGGGGTAAAGGCCACACTTGGGGTCGACTCCGTGGGTGAAGATTTCAGGACCCTATAGTATAATGGATGCCATAGACTTCCTTTGGACGTGCGCTGTTTCCTCCTGAACACCATACAACCAATGAAGAAGCAGTACACAGGAAAGAGGGCTCCGGAGCCCTTTTCTTCTGATCCGGACAGTAACTGGAATCAGTTGCATTCTCTCTATGCTCAATTGTCAAACTAGACAGGGTATAAAACAAATGTTTGTCAGCGGTTGGATTAGAAGCAATATATAAAAGTGCCACTCCCTAAGGACCAAGCATTCAAATATAAGAGCCTACTGTGGGCCATTCTTATTCAAACTATCACACCTAGAGCCTTTTTACTCTGGGTCTTCCGACTTCGTGTTAAGTTGATTTACCTCATTTTTCTTGATGATACCAGCACCGTTGTTGCTATCAGCACCAGAATTTTCAGGCTTCTAAGGACCAGCAGCTCTTCTAGCAATGTTGTGGGGACCATGTTAGGAATGCTAGGGCATGCAGACTCTTAATCCCTGCAGATTGCTGGGTTCCTAACCTCTCTGGTGCGAGACAGGTATTTTACTATTCCAGAGTAAGCTGGTTTAACATGTACGCTTATATGTACATGTATATGTGTGTATTATGTGTATGTTGTATGTATATTATATGCATGCATATGTGTATATCTATGTGTATATGGTATGCGTATTTATTCATTTCATGGACTTTGTTCCTCTACAAAATGCTGACAAACCAATAATGCACACTACCCAGTGAAAATCATTCACCATAGACTAAGGATGCTAGTATTGGAAAGCACTTTCTTTCTTTCCCTTTCTTTCCCTTTCTTTCTTTCTTTCTTTCTTTCTTTCTTTCTTTCTTTCTTTCTCTCTCTCTCTCTTTCTTTCTCTCTTTCTCTCTCTCTCTCTTTCTTTCTCTCTTTCTTTCTCTCTTTCTTTCTTTCTTTCTTTCTCTTTTTCTTTCTCTTTCTTTCTTTCTTTCTTTTTCTTTCTCTCTCTCTTTCTCTCTCTTTCTCTCTCTTTCTCTCTCTTCCTTTCTTTCTTTCTTTCTTTCTTTCTTTCTTTCTTTCTTTCTTTCTTTCTTTCTTTCTTTCTTTCTTTCTTTCTTTCTTTCTTTCTCTTTCTTAAGCCGAGAGACAGACCTAAGGAAATGTGATCTAAAACAACAAAAATCAATAAAAAGACATCACAGATCCAGAAATTCCAGAGACGTTGCAACTAGCAAACAACTGAAAATCCTGAATATGTACAGGTTTAATAGAAAAAAATTATTGTGGATACATAGTAGTTGACAGTATAGTTCAAGAGATTAGTGGAGCCCATGTTAAAGAACTAAATAGAAATTGTACTTCAAACTGAAAAATGGAACGAAAAGTTAGCTGGGTGGACCTAATAGAGGCTGGACAGTGAAAAAGAAATTACACAAATGTCTCGATGAGAAGAGCTAAGCAGAGTAGAGCTAGGGAGTGGGTTAGAAGAGACAGGTAAAAACAGACGAACTAGAAGAGACTAGTACGAACATTTAAACCGGTAAAATGAACAAAAACCTCAGCCACTAGGGGGCAGTAGTTAACAGTCTGATAAAGGTTTAGATTTCCAGAGTCTGAGATGGGAGATAACTGGAATTATTTATTAAAAAAAAAAAAAAATTTTAAATCATGACAGAAAGAAAAAGACCCTAAATTTGTCAAAAATTATCAACTCAGTGATTAAAGAAGCAAGCCATGTTACAACCAGATACAAGCAGTATCCATGTTTATCATAGTCCAACAGCTGGCAGTTAATAATGAAAAATTGAATAGAGTGGGTTAACCTAATGCTCCTTGTATTCCAATGCTTATTCTAGGCCCCAAGAATGGTGGCCCCCGGGAGGAGTCTGCACTTAAGATGCTGAATGACCCTGCGCCCAAGTTATTTCTGATTGGTAAATAAAGATGCCAACAGACAATAGCTGGGGAGAAGAGACATAGATGGGATTTAGGTTGTGGTTTAGGGTCAGAGAAGAGCCATGAGGAGAGAAGAAGGCTGGAGAGAGAAAGAGAAGCCGCCGTGGGTTAGGAGTTGGGAAGACATGGCCCAGAGGGCTGCCCCATTGGAGTTAAGAGCAGCCCAGATGAAACATAGCAATAAGTCAGGTTATCACTAGGCAAGTAGATTCTAACAACAGAGAGAGTAGTAGCTGCCCAGCTCTTGTGCTGTTTAAGGCTTATTGTAAATATAAAGGTTGTGTGTGTTTGTTTGTGTGTGTGTGTGTGTGTTTTATCCGGGAACTTAAGCTAAGGTGGGGTAGAAACGTAGGGTCAGGATTAAATAATTTCTACAACAACAGAAAACGCTAGACTTATTACTGGCTTCTCTTCAGGAATGGCATAAACCAGAAGTTTAGTAGAACAGCATTTTTTTCTTGTTTTTTTTTATTATTATTATTGGTTATCCTGTTTATTTACATTTCAAATGTCATCCTCCTTCCCGGTTTCGCCTCCGAAAACCCTCCATCCCAACCCCTCCTCCCCCTGACACTGGGAGGGTGCTCCCCCACCCACCAGCCCACTCCTGTCTCACCGCCCTAGCCCTAGCAGTCCCCTATGCTGGGGCATCAAGCCTTCACAGGACCAAGGGCCTCCCCTCCCTTTGATGCCAGATAAGGTCATCCATTGTAGTCTCCCCTCCCCTAGCCTGAAACCTGCTTGCTCGGGGTGGAGCTTCCTGCTCATTCGTTCTGCCACGCCCACTGCTGGAACCTGCGGAGCCACACACGTGCACCTTTCTACTGGACCAGAGATTATTCGGCGGGAATCGGGTCCCCTCCCCCTTCCTTCATAACTAGTGTCGCAACAATAAAATTTGAGCCTTGATCAGAGTAACTGTCTTGGCTACATTCTTTTCTCTCGCCACCTAGCCCCTCTTCTCTTCCAGGTTTCCAAAATGCCTTTCCAGGCTAGAACCCAGGTTGTGGTCTGCTGGCCGGACACAACAATCCATCCTCTGTTACATATGTGGCTGGAGCCATGGGTCCCTCCATGTGTACTCTTTGGTTGGTGGTTTAATTCCTGGGAGCTCTGGGATGGGGCGGGGGGGGGGGGGTGGGAGGGCTGTCTGGTTGGTTGATATTGTTGTTCTTCCCATGGGGTTGCAAACCCCTTCAGGTCCTTCAGCCCTTCCCCCAATTCCTCCATTGGGGTTCCAGTGCTCAGTCCGATGTTTGGCTGCAAGCATCCACATCTGCATCCATAAGGCTCTGACAGAGTCTCTTTGGAGACCTCTACATCAGATTCCTGTCAGCAAGCACTTCCTGGGATCAGCAAGTATCTGGGTTTGGTGTCTGTATGTAGGATGACCCCCAGGTGGGACTGTCCCTGGATGGCGTGTCCCTCAGTCTCTGTTCCACTCCTTGTCCCTGTGTTTCCTTTAGACAGGAGCAATTCTGGGCTAAAATTCTGTGAAAGGTGGGTGGCCCCAGCCCTCAACATGAGGCTGTTTCTAACCTCTGGATATGGTCTCTACAGGTTCTCTCCCCCTCTTGGTTGGGTATTTCAGCTAATGTTATCCCTGTTGGGTCTTAAGAGCCAAAATAAGTCACTGTCAATCTGGAATTCTTTATTTGTTTGTTTGCTTGTTTGTTTTTACATCCAAACCTCCCTCCTCTTCTCCCAGTCTCCATCCCCCCCCTCCCCCTCCACTTGCCCTCTCCACACTCACCCTCCACCTCTCCTCCATTTCTCTTCAGAAAAGGGCAGGTCTCCCCACAGACATCAACCAGCCATGGCATATCAAGTTACAGCAAGACTAAGCACCTCCTCTCCTATTCAGGCCGGGCAAGGCAACACAACCCAGTAAGAGGAAAGGGTCCCGAAGGCAGACAACAGAGTCAGAGATAGCCCCTGCTCCCACTGGAGTCCCAAATGAAGACCAAGCTACATAACTGTAAGGTACATGCAGAGGGCGTAAGTCAGTCCCATGCAGGCTCCCTGGTTGACAGTTCCGTCTCTGTGAGCCCCCATGGGCCCATCAATCTAGAATTCTTTATGTACTGACCATAATCTTCATAAATAATGGCAAAATATACATATTTTAAAAGTAACCAAAACTCCACTAAATACTCATCGCTAACAGGTATAGCCAATAAGGACATTCTCTGAATTAGGGTTAAATACAAAATACAAACGAAGGGCTGAGAGACGGCCCAGTGGGTAAAGACGCTTGCCACCAAGTCTGGTGTGAGTTCAATTTCAGAACCTACATAGTAGGAAAAAAAAAAAGTCAACTCCTCAGGTTTGTCCTTTGACCTCCACATGCACACCACGGCCCACACAAAAAGAAATGCGAAAAGTTTAAACAAAAGTCTCCATTTTTTAAATGATAAAGACACAAAAGTAGATACAACACATTACCCCTGAATAAGAAAACCCAACATTATGAAAAATCGTAATCCAGTAGCAATCCATAAATGTAATGCTACACTATCAGAAATGCAGTGAAATTATTTTCTGTATATAGACACATTAATCATAAAGTTTATTTGGAAGCATAAGCAGGAAAAATAACCATAAAGTTCGTATAAAAGAAAAACAGAGGAGGAATAAGCCCATAAAATATGAAGACCTAGCACAACCCTTTTTAAGCAGCAGGGTAGCGTAGCAGAAGAGCCCCTGCCTTCCATATTCAAAGCCCTGGGTTTGAGCCTAGCACCATAAAACACGTGATGATATTTACAGAGATGTCGAGAAACAATCCAAGGTGCATAGAGCCATCTGATACAGGGAAAAAGCGTCCTGTTAAATCAGATGGGGAGAATAGCTTTTTAATAACTCATCGTAAGATAACGAGACAGCCATTGGAAAAAGAAAACACAGTGTAACTCATTGTTTCCCCAATCCACCAACATAATTTGCTAATAAATTATAGACGTCTGTGCGAAAAGTCAACACCATATAAAAAACGAGAAGAGGAATACATGCATTCCTACATAAACGGAAGAGAGGGGAATGTCCCTCATGGGGTTTGCATTCCAGAAACGATAGTGAGAAAGAACAACCTGTCTGAGTGCACGGCATGGAAACAAGGAGGAAAAGGAAAATCCATCTTTTAAAAAGTGTAAAACTATAGTGCAGAACAGACAGAAAAATACAACATATATATTTAAAGGGATAGTCTCTGCGGTGGTTTAGATTTGGCTCCCACTGGTTTGTATATTTGAATGCTTGGTTATTAGGTTGTGGTGCTACTTGACAGAGATTAACAGGTGTGGCCTTGTTAGAGTGGGTGTGGCCTGTTAGTGGGTGTGGCCTTGTTAGAGTGGGTGTGGCCTGTTGGAGGAAGTGTGTCACTGGGTACGGGCTTTGGGATTCCAAATGTTCAAGCCAGAACCAGTGGATCAAGCAATCTCTCTCTCTCTCTCTCTCTCTCTCTCTCTCTCTCTCTCTCTCTCTCTCTCTCTCTCTCTCTCTCTTTCACTCTCTCTCTCTCCCCCCCTTGCCCCCACCTCTCTCCCCTATCTCTCCTGCCTGCTACTGATCCAGATGTAGAACTCTCACCTCCTCTCCAGCACCATGCCCACCTGCAAGCCACCCTGCTTCCCCACCACGATGTTAACAGAGTAAACCTCTGAACCTGTAAGCCAACCCCACTTAACTGTATAAGAGTTGCCCTGGTCATGGTGATTCTTTACAACAATCGAAAACACTGACTAACACAGCCTCCATAGCATATAAGGATTGCTTAAACCTTCTAGAACATGGCTGGAGAGATGGCCCAGCAGTCAAGCACACACTGCTTTCGTTGAAGACCCAACTTAGTGCTCAGCACCCACTTCAGTCAGATTACAATTGCCTGTAACTCCAGCAACAGGGGAACCAACACCCTCTGCTGGATTCTACAAGCAACTGAATTCACACATGTACAAAGACACACACACACACACACACACACACACACTCACGTAATTTTAAAAATGTTTTAGAGTGTAAGACCAATAATATAATAAAATCTGGGGCAACAGATATATTCATAAAATATAAGTATTTTATATATAAGCTTATGAAGAAAATCAGTACATTGCTCCTGATTATAAAAACTTTCCCAGTTAGCCTGGCTACATAGGAATCCCTTATGAGAACAAAAGAACAACAAAAATGCCACTCAGTCATCAGTACTTCTTTCTCCCGTCTCAGCAAAACCCACCAGTTCCCCCACAGAACCTCCAATTGGGCTACAGTGACACACGCATTCCTTGTGGGCAGTTATAGGGAACCATTAGTAAATCACATTTGTGCTAGGCTGGGCTCTATTCCTTTAACTTTAGTTGATGATGATCTTAATTATCTTTTTCACCTGGAGATAATCTTCAAGACTCATTGCGTAACTAGGTAAAATTGGGTCTGGATTGTTCTGTCCTTTCTGTACTTGGTAGGCAGGGATGTGATGTTGCTTTGCGTGTTGCTGTAAGACAGTGGGGACAATATTGAGCACTCAGATCAGTAGTCTGTGCTCAGCAGGACTTTTAAAGCTAACTGATTAGGACACATACTTCTGCTAACCAAGCAACAAGCCCCCAAGAAGAATCATGAAAAAAACACAGACCTTGAAATTTTTTAACTAAGAACCATAGGTGGCTCTGAGCAGACAGAAGGTTAAGACGAGAGAAAAAGACTTTAAAAAAAAAAAAAAACAAAAACAAAAAACAAACAGTGTTTTTATATATAGGGTCAGCAAATAATAGCCTGTGAGCCAAATCTAGCTAGCTCCCTGTTTTTGTAAATAGCTTTTTATTGGACTGCAGCCATGCTTATTCATGTCACAGTGTGTATGGCTGAATAAAAGCTGTGGCATCTGAGATGAGCAGGTGAAATAGAAACTGGGCCCACGGAGCTAAAATGGTTTTTCTTTGGTCTTTTACGAGGGCGGGGGGCAGTGGGAGTGTTAAAAATGCCAGTGGCTGCCCTAAAGTAGAAAGAGACTTGAACTTTGCAAAACTCGGAGCGAATTTAGTTCCTCAAGCGGGCTCTGACAAATTGCTCCTCTCGCTATCATCTCGATGAGCAACAAAAGGTCAGCCGAGTCTCCGAGGTGGCTGCGATCCTAAGATAAAAAGCAGAGCCATTTGTGCTGCAGGTCTTCTGGAGCAAGAGTCTACTGAGGCACCAGCCACAGTGTCAGGACCTGGTACTGGCTGCCAAGCTCCTAACAAGTTGTGTCACGTGGAGAGCGGCCCTGGGTCACAGTAACCTTAGAACTCCGAGCACACTCGGATAGTTATCATAAGCACTGTCTGGTTTGTGATAAACCGTGCAAAGGAATAGCATTCTCTGCAAAAGCACTGTGCTTCTGCGTCTATCCCAGCTTAAACAAATGACCAGAGCCATAGATGTGGTAATGGGAGAAGGGAGCAGATGATCCCGATGGGAGTGGGGTGGGCCTTAGCTCTTTCTCTGAGCCCGTGACCACTTAAGCAGAATATGTTTTTGCTTTACTTTACATTCTCGGCAGCAGAGCCTCACATCCAGGCTGGCTCTCCTACATGCTCAGCGCAGGCGCCCCCTGTATCTAAATCTCTCAACGGATGGCAGTCTCTCGTACCCAATGGTCCAGAATCCCGGTGCCTCTTGACCTCTGGACACACTCAGAGGACTTTTCCTCTTGTGCTCCCAACCATACCTTGTCACACATTCATAGGTGTGCCCCTGAAAGGAGGGAAGGGCCAGCCTTCAGGGCTACCAGGGAGCGACTTTACAAAGAATGTGGGGTACTCTGAAAACTATCACCTCCCGCTTTGGCTCCAACTCACACAAGTGGCTATGTCTCTCCACTAAAAGTGGGCCCTGGTTTGTGGTCAGAGAGCTCTGAAAGTAGCCAAAGGTGTCTGCTCTCTCACTGGCTTAGGCAGGATCTTCTGGATATTTGAACTTACAGCAGCCACTTTTTTTTTAACTCCCCTGCTCCAACTGAAGAAAGTCCCAGGCTCTTCTGAGCATGGGCGCCTTCTCACCTTCCATTTCCCTTCTTCCATCCCTCACGGAGAGGTAAACACGCTGGTTTTCATTCAGCCCCATTGCACTCCGCCTCCCTAGCTAGGAGGTGCTGTAGGCTGGGTGCTCTAGAGTTAATCCTTTCTCAGAGTGCATCGCCCCCTTGTGGATTACAGTGGAAAATCATATGAGTCCTAGGCCCTGGGAGTGCAAGTCAGGGAATAAATCTCAGGTTGCTAAAATTCAGTCTTTGGTTTAGGGGCAGTAACCAAGAACTACATTTCCCCTCAGAGCCATAAATGGGAAAATGTCACTCGGCATAAGGATAAATAGTTACCAACTGGGAACTCAGGTGATAAAGTTTCTCTACTGTGGAAGGCACCTTCAGGTTTCTATTGTGTGTGAGTGTGTGTGTATGTGTACATGTGTACATGTGTGTGTGTGCATCTTTGCGTGCAGACATGTGTGTGTGCGCATGTGTGTGTTCCCTCAGCCAATGGTCACATAACTACCAGCCGAGAGCTCTCACTCCCTCTGGACCATTTATCCTCAACTCTAGAGACCTCCTGTGCCTCACAACCCTGAAAGTAAAAAGGCATAGATGATTATACTTAAAAATGAAGCCAAACTCCTGCTAGTGATAATTCTAGAGCCCTGATCTTCCAGAGAGAAAACTCTAGAGCCCGATTGGTTCACAGCAGAGTTCTCTAGTGGGTCACCGTCATGATCTGAGCATCTGAACGTCACTCTAGTGGACTGACCTTGTCCCTGAGTTGTCTCTTCCCACCTATGACTCTGTTCTCCTTCCTCTGCCTTGCTGCCCTTGGCCATGCCTGCAAATTGCATTTCTCACCACACAAATCTCAGCATTCCAACTTCGCTCCTTGAACTAAAATATGTCCCTCAAGTTCCTATACTGATGCCCCTCCTGCCATGTGATGTATTTGAAGATAGAACTTTGAAGAAGAGAACAGAGTAACCCTATTTTAAAATGGGGCACAGAGCTAAACAAAGAATTCTCAACTGAGGAATACAGAATGGCTGAGAAGCACCTAAAGAAATGTTCAACATCCTTAGTCATCAGGGAAATGCAAATCAAAACAACCCTGAGATTCCACCTCACACCAGTCATAATGGCTAAGATCAAAATCTCATGTGACAGCAGATGCTGGCAAGGATGTGGAGAAAGAGGAACACTCCTCCATTGCTGGTGGAATGGCTAGCTGGTACAACCATTCTGAAAACCAATTTGATGGTTCCTCAGAAAACTGGACATAGTACTACCTAAGGACCCAGCTATACCACTCCTGGGCATATACCCAGAAGATGCTCCAACATGTAATAAGGACACGTGTTCCACTATGTTTATAGCAGCCTTATTTATAATAGCCAGATGGGAAAGAACCCAGATGTCCCTCAATAGAGGAATGGATACAGAAAATGTGATACATTTACACAATGGAGTACTACTCAGCTATTAAAAACAATGACTTCATGAAATTCCTAGGCAAATGGATGAAACTAGAAAATATCATCCTGAGTAAGGTAACCCAATAACAAAAGAACACACATGGTATATACTCACTGATAAGTGGATATTACCCCAAAAGCTCGAAATACCCAAGACACAATTCACAGACCACATGAAGCTCAAGAAGAAGAAAGTCCAAAGTGTGGATACTTCAGTCTTTCTTAGATGCGGGGGCAAAAATTCCTGTGGGAGGATATACAGAGACAAAATATGGAGCAGAGACTGAAGGAAAGGCCATCCAGAGACTGTTCCACCTGGGGATCCATCCCATATACACTTCCCAAACCCAGACACTATTGTGGATGCCAACAAGTACTTACTGGCAGGAGCCTGATATAGCTGTCTCCTGAGAGGCTCTGTCAGTGCCTGACAAATACAGAGGTGGATGCTCTCAGCCAACCATTGGACTGAGCATAGGAGCCCCAATGGAGGAGCTAGAGAAAAGACACAAGGAGCTGAAGGGGTTTGCATCCCCATAGAAGGAACAACAATATAAACTAACCAGTACCCCCAGAGCTCTCAGGGACTAAACCATCAACCAAACAGTACACATAGAGGGACCCATAGCTCCAGCTGCATACATTGCAGAGGATGGCCTTGTCAGACATCAGTGGGAGGAGAGGCCCTTGGTCCTGTGAAAGTTTGATGCCACAGTATAGGGGAATGCCAGGACTGAGAAGCAGGAGTGGGTGGGTTGGTGAGCAGGAGGGCGGGGGGGATGGGATAGGGGGTTTTTAGAGGGGAAACAAGGAAAGGGGATAACATTTGAAATGTAAATAAAGAAAATATCTAATAAAAAAGAACTTTGAAGAGATGATTAAGGTGACAGGAACTCATTGGGGTGGAGCCCTAATCTGAAGGGAAGGAAGTCTAAGGAAAGATAGCAGCAATCTCTCTCTCCCAGGACACATAAAGCAAAGGTCAGAGTGAGGTGAGGTCTCATCAACAGCACTCTTCCGTAGCCAAGAAGGATGGCCTCACCAAAAGACCCCTCAAAGTGGTCTGGTCTTTGACATTTTTGTCTCATCAGGTTTACCTACCTGAAGGATGACCTTACACTGTCATTGGGTTCTATGCCCAAATATTCTGTCTGTGACCTAGCTTCCAACATGCCTTCCACTGGAGGCTGAGACACCCCTTAGGAGCTGAGTCTGAGTGATTTGCATGAGGTTTCTGTTTGGACCCATCCATCTTTCCTGCCCGAGAAACTCTCTTGGGGTCTTAGCTGTAACTTCCCTGTGCCCCTTTCACGATGTAACAAAGAAGACCCTTTTACAGAGTTATTACCCAACAGAAGTCCTGCCCTGACCGGAGGCGGACTTGCTCCACAGCGATTGCTGCTCTGTCTAAAGGTCCCGTTTCCTTCATGCTTGTGCACTTCCCACTACAGCTGCCCTTGCTCCTCCTTTAAGATTTCGTTTCTTTCGCTGCCTCACTTGGGGTCAGTCTTTGCTTCTTACTCTCCATCAGTTCCCCTTTGCTCTTAACCTTGAAAAACACTCCTATTAAGCTAATTCTATACTTTTTCCCTCCAAATTTTAACTTTGCCAAGTAAAAGATCAATTGTATTTAAACATATAGGCACAGAAAAATAAAACCAATGTAAGTTCTCTGTTTCTTGATTGCACCATTTTCTTAGATCCCACCAAACCCGAGCAGCTGGTTACAATTTGCTGACGCCACAAGGGGGCAGTGCAACCAAGCTGATCATCTCACCCAAGGGATTATGAAAAGAGACCTAGGAGCACAGGCAAGCAGCCTACAGAACTTTTGCCCCATCCCTGGAGAAGAGTGTCAAAAGGCATGGAGAAGAATATTGCAACAGGTATGTAGTGAATTGGTTTTCATACCTGTGAAGTGAGCTTTCACCCAACAGGGGCACCTCAGAGTTCATCCTGGCTCAGAAATCTGTTTTGATTGAAAACCAAGAGGCAGGGGCCATCCGGATAAATGGATCTTTGGGTCTAATGGGGAAACATAGATAGATAGATAGATAGATAGATAGATAGATAGATAGATAGATAGATAGATAGATAGATAGATAGATAGATAGATAGGTAGGTAGGTAGGTAGGTAGGTAGGTAGGTAGGTAGGTAGGTAGGTAGGTAGGTAGGTAGATAGATAGATAGATAGATAGATAGATAGATAGATAGATAGATAGATAGATAGATAGATAGATAGATAGATAGATAGATAGATAGATAGATAGATAGATAGATAGATAGCTGACATTAGGAAAATTGTGCCCAGGGTTCAGAAATGAAAAATAAGAGGTATAAATGCTACATGCCTTGAGAACTCAACGTTTTGTAGCCTCAGCCCAGTAATGTATAGTAGTATAATGTATAGGGGCCTAGGCATCCCACTCCTGTGCCTTCCTAACTCTATTATTAGCAAGTAGCAAAGGCTCAACTCAAATCAGAATCAGTAAACAGGGAACTTAATTGCCTCTTGCATCTGAAGTCTAGACAGCCTTATCTGGTAGAAATGTGATGCACACACATTTAAGCATTGGCAGTAGGCACATAGTTTTGAAAGTTAAAACAGCAAGGTAAAATTAATTTTTGTAATTTATTTAATCCAACATATGTCACATGATTCACGTCCAGTGTGTAACTGAAATCTTAAGACTGTTGAGATTTGTCTTCTGCTGTGTTTAAATATGGCACACAGAGTATCTTAGTTTGGGCTACGCTGCAGTTTAGAAATGCAGTTTTCCCCCAAATGTCCTAGGTTAAAGATGTAGTCCATGGGCCACTGCAATTAGAGGATGGTGTACATTTAGGAGGCAGACCCTAGAGAAGTGAGTTAGAACACTGGGGACCCACCCTTGGAAGAGCTATTATGAGCTAGCTCCCACTTCCCATGATGTGAACAGTTGCTCTCCAGCATAACTCTCTACCATAATATCCTACCTTGCCACAAAAGTTATGGAGCCCACTGACTATGCATAGAAACTATAAGCCGAAGTGTGCTTTTCATTCTCTCGGTCAGTGGTTCCCAACCTGTGGGTCCTTGAGAGTCTCAAATCAGATATTCTGTACACCAGGTATTTACATCACGTTTCATAACAGTAGCAAAGTCACAGTTTCGAAGTAGCAATGAAATAATTTTATGGTTGGGGGTCACCACAGCATGAGGAACTGAGTTAAGGGTTGCAGCATTAGGAAGGTTGAGAGCCACCGCTCTACGTTGATATTTTAGCATAGCAACAGAAAGTTGATTGATACAGACCTGGTGATATTTTGCCTAGTAGCCACGTGTATTGGTGGCAATCACATTGGACATCACAGACCTAACTCACCAAAAAAGGTGGATCCAGGAATCAAACTGTGCAACTGGGATTCTCCCCGCTTGGGTCTTTCTTTGTGTTTTGCGGCCATCCTTTTTAAAAGAGCAGATATAACTTCATTGGTCAGGAGATGTGCTCCCTCCAGGGAATCTAAATTGTATTGGGCTTAAAGCTCAGAGTCATGGAGGAAAAGAGGTCAGCTAGTGGCTGTAGTTGGCTCTGCTCATGTCACATGGCCTCCTTGAGTCCCCCAAAGACTCAACCCCAGCCCACCTTTTGCTAGTACACAAAGACTGGGCCTGGCCACAGGCTTCTCTCTGGATCTGAGGATTGAAGGAGCCACATAATACAGGAAGGTGGCTTTTCAAGGGAATAGATGTGGCAGGAAACACATACATCCATTTAACTACCACTTGTAGGTTTTAAACAGCCCCCACACCCAGACTCTACACAGGGCCAGCGTAAGGCAGTTCAGAAAGGTCGCTTTTAACACAGCTGTCCACCCAGTCAGACCTCAAGGACCAGTTCTTCTTTTTCCACCCACATCTTTGTGTCAGAGGAATAGATCTCTCACAGGATGTCCACCCCTGAATCTGCAGGGGCCACGTCTCCTCTCCCCCATACTGATCATGTCCCAGTGTGAGAACATCTAGCTCTCTACAGCCCTTGGATTTATTTGACTTTGGCCATCTGTCCTTTTTTTCCCATGCACATATTTGCTGGAGTCTCAGGACCAGGACACTTTGACTCAGCTGTTCCATTCTATTAGCATTGCCTTTATGGAGCAAGTTTAGCCTAACATTGCTTTCTCCCAACATTGAATACCAATACCGATAGCCTTGAAATCGTGACCAGCAGGAATTACAGAGTACAGAATCTATAAGCACAGATTCTGGGGCCATCCTGAAGCAAGGGTTCAAATCCCAGCTCTTCCATCTAGTCACTGTGATGCTGGGCAAGTTAGTGGATCTTTCTATGCCTTAGTTTTAACATATTCAAACGATGGACCTATTTACCAGACATGCACTGTAAATTACACATATAAACATTTGTAAAATGCTTTGTTGAGAGCCTCTACGTTTATATTATGGAAGATAGGACTGGGGAAGGCAGAGCCACAGAAGAAGGCTTCTGTGCAGAGGCTAGACCATATACCAGTGTGAAGAAGCTGGTAAGTACAAGTCTGCAAAGGGAGGTGTGATGGGTGAAAGGCTACTGATCAAGGACCACGAAAGACAGTTGACTGAAAAGGACTTCCTCTGTCTGCTGGCAGCTATGAGTGCTGGGTCAGAAGAGCATACTGTGGGGAAGAGTGGTAAGGTAAAAGTGTGGTGGTTTGAATATGCTTGGCCCCTATTAGGAGGTATGGCCTTGTTGGAGTGGGTATGGCCTTGCTGGAGTGGGTGTGGCCTTGTTGGAAGAAGTGTGTCTCTCTTGGAGTGCGCTTTGAAGGTGCTTCTGTGCTCAAGCTCCACCCAGTACAGAAGAGACAGTCTCCTGTTTGCCTTTGGGACAAGATGTAGAACTCTCAGCTCCTCTAGCATCACTCCTGCCTGGATGCTTCCATGCTTCCCACCATAAGTTTAATGTACTGAACCTCAGAACCTGTAAACCAGCCCCAAATAAATGCTGTCCTTTATATGAGTTGCCTTGGTCATGGTGTCTCTTCATAGCAATGGAAACCCTAACTAAGACAGCAAGGAAAACTGGAAGTCACAACAATCCCTCCTAGTGCATTAACCCACACAGTGCTATTGACCCTCAAAAGAAGCTGGGTCTTCACAAAAATGCACACATGCCTGGCCCAAGATTCAAAGAGGTCGAAGAGGGTACAGTGGGGGACAGAGCAGAAGCATGTCTGGTACCTGCTGGGTCCCCACAAAAGGCAAAACAGATAAACAGTAATAGTGGTACTTGTAACGCCAGCACTCAGGAAGTGCACAAGGATTGTGAGTTCAAGGTCAGCTTGGGCTACACGGTGGACCTGTCTTTATATAAAAAAAAAAATAGAAAGCATATAACCAATAGCAACATACAGTGTGGTGGCCCCAGGTTTCCACATACCAATTTTCTGCACACAAAATATTATTGTTTTTAACAGAACCATATAAAGATGTGGCTGAAAGTTTAAAGTGCTAGTGATCCCACAAAAGGAGCTGGGGTCTTCACTGAGTTACACACATGCCTGGCCCAAGATTCAAAGAGGTTGACCAGGTTATAGTGAGGACGGGACCGAAACAGAGAATGTGGCTTATAGTTTAAAACCATCCTTAGTATTGTGAATGCTACTACCATTGAGTGCATGTCTTCTGCAGATTTCATTTATTGCTAATATTACAACACTTAGCCAAATTGCCTAAGGCTGAGTAGGTGTTATGACCCACTAAGAGTCACAGAGGGCTGCTGCTCTGTTGTGTTCCCCTGTGTGCCCCATTTCAGGACACCCCATTCGGCTAATCCCCTACTGTGCCACCGGGTGGCAGCAGAGTGAACAGTGTGGACACTTAACACTATTTACAAACCAGCTTTCAACATGTGGGTTTGCATCAATTAAACAAGAATGGGCATCCTGAGACTCTCGTGGTAAGCCTGTGAGATTGGTCCCTATTAGGGAGCCACGCCTCATTTGTTCATACAAAACAAAGTGAATTGTTAGGAGGAGATGTTTGCCTGTAACTTGCAGTAAGTCTCACTCTGGAGCTATGGAACTCTGGCAGGGACCAACATTTGAACAAAGGTGTAAAATATATAATATGATGCAGGGCATGGTCTACATCTTAACAATAATCAAACAGTACAAAAAGGGGAAGTCACTTACAATGCAGGTGGCTGCTGTTAAAGTGTTTCTCCCTACCATATACTGTTGACTACCCAATACTGAAGAAGTATATTTGGAACAATAGCTATATGCCAATCTCAGAGGATGACAGATCATTGAAATGCCCCCCTTGTTCTGGCCTGTTTTTAATAATCCCTCAGTCCTTATGACTAGTGCCAAGACGTAAGATCATACCAAGGTGATGTCCCTAACAGTACAACCTTGTCTCCTCATCCTGCCTGCTTTGCCCTTCTCGGACTCATGGGCATGGTCAGGTTCAGGTCTATACAGGAACATATGATACAGTCATCACATATTTGTCACTTGTCCGTTTCAAAATATTCTCCATACCTGTAACTTCACCTGGAACTACAAAATAAACAGAACACATGCCACCATGTTCACTTTAGAGAAATGGATTTAGGTAGCTCTGGCTATCCTCCCAAGTTACACACCCTCCTCCAATGCCTGACACTGACTGTGAGTCAAAGCTCTAGTCTGAGACTTCACCTGAACGCACCACGCAGTGTGGCTAGTACTATACTTATTTGATTATGGCACACAAGTTTAGCACAGAGGCAAGAACGCTGAAAAGAAAAGGAAAGGAAAGGAAAGGAAAGGAAAGGAAAGGAAAGGAAAGGAAAGGAAAGGAAAGGAAAGGAAAGGAAAGGAAAGGAAAGGAAAGGAAAGGAAAGGAAAGGAAAGGAAAGGAAAGGAAAAGAAGAGAGAAGAGAAGAGAAGAGAAGAGAAGAGAAGAGAAGAGAAGAGAAGAGAAGAGAGGAGAGGAGAGGAGAGGAGAGGAGAGGAGAGGAGAGGAGAGGAGAGGAGAGGAGAGGAGAGGAGAGGAGAGGAGAGGAGCGGAGCGGAGCGGAGAGGAGAGGAGAGGAGAGGAGAGGAGAGGAGAGGAGAGGAGAGGAGAGGAGAGGAGAGGAGAGGAGAGGAGAGGAGAGAAGAGAAGAGAAGAGAGGAGAAGAGAAGAGAAGAAAGAGAAGAAAAGAACTTACTCTTTGGCCTAGTGTTTCCCTGGAAGCACTGTACCAAACAAAACTCCAAAAGTTGATGCACAGCAATCCACCGCAGTGCTATTTGGAAGAGTAAAATCTGAATGTGACAGAAATGTCCTCCCTGATGAGTGTTGGATTTAGTGAAAAAGAAATGCAGAGCATTATGACACAGTCTGTATTAGATTTACAGACTATCTAAAAGCACACACATGTGCCTTTAGATAGTTGGTAGGTAGAGAAAAGGCTCCGAGAGATAAAACTTATATTGTTGTGGGCACATGTATGTGTGCAGGTGTGTGTGTCTGTCTATTTGTGTGTGTGTCTATCTGTCTTTTGGTTTGTCTGTCTGTCTCTGAGTCTGTGTGTCTCTGTATGTATCTATGTCTCTGTCTCTGTAGTTATATAAGTATGCATGAGTGTGTCTGTCTGTCACAACTATGAACACGCATATCCATACACTGCACACATACAAACAATATAAGGTTTATCTCTCGGAGCCTTTTCTCTGCCAACTATCTAAAGGCACGTGTGTGTGCTTGGTCTGTAACTCTAATACAGACTGTGTCATAATGCACGGCATTCCTTTTTCACTAAATTTAGAAGCTGTTAGACACGCATATGTGTGTATCTGTTTCTGTGTGTGTCTGCCTATCTCCCTATCTCTGTTTCTGTCTGTATCTTTCTGTATGCCTCTTTCTGCATGTGTATCTGTCTGTGTGTGTGTGTGTGTCTGAGTGTGTCTCTTTGTCTCGGTCTCTGTCTGCTTCTCTCTCTCTCTCTCTCTCTCTCTCTCTCTCTCTCTGTGTGTGTGTGTGTGTGTGTGTGTGTGTTTCTGTGTGTTTGTGTAATAGGAGTCTTTCTCCATCATTCTCTGCCTTATTCCTTTGAGCCAGGATCTCTCAGTTGAACCCAGAGCTCACTGATGTGGCTAGTCTTACCACTTGCTCTAACAATTCTGTCCCTGCCTTCTGACCTCTGCAATTATAAGTGGACCACTATAGCCACCCAACATTTTAATGGGGTCTGGAAATCCAAACTCCAGCCACCATACCTGGGTAGTAAGGCTTATGCACTAAGCCACCTATCTCCCCAGAGGTATTTTATTTTTTAAAGTAGTCTCTGCAACCTACTAAAAAAAAAAAAAAAAAAAAATCAACAACAAAAAACCTACCACTTGGTACCATTGAAAGCCACAGTTTGAAAGGAAAAAAGTTAAATTAATCTGTGATTACGATACAATGAAACATTCCTTAGCTACAAAAATATTTTAAATAATTGCATGAAATATTAATGTATTATTATAGTAATCAAAATAAAAATTGTCTCTAGAGCCTGGCTTTAATGGTTTTTTTTTTAATTGGGATAGTTTTCTGAGGTTATTCTAAACAGAGTGCTTCAGTGCGCCTAATGTTGCCATTTATTGCAGGGAGCAGATGAGGAGGAACCCAAGATGCCAACGGACTGAGAGTGCGGGATGATCTTGGGTTAATCGTGTATTCACTCTATTCTTTATTGTCGATAAACACTATGTTCTCCGTTTTCACTGTGAAAAAGTGGCTCCAGCCTATTAGGGGAAGGCAAACATCTCAACAAATTAGCATACCCACATTGTAGATGCGGGACACAGGATGTGCTATGGGATAAGATAAGAGGGAAGCAAGATCTGTCTAAAGGTGATCCCCAAGCTGAGACTAAGACTGTGATTACCCCCAAGGGTCCGGGATGGAAAGAAGAGCTTTCCTGGTGGGGGGAGGGGGCAGAGGGAGGGCGGGGGCGGGGGAAAATCCTGGGCCACCTAGGAGGTCCCGTAGATTGGAGTTAAAGGTAGGGTGGGCGCGCAGAGCTGAACAGGGAGGCTGGAAAACTAAGCATGAGCAAAATGATGGAGGGCCTGTTGTGCTTGCCAGGAAGCCTAGACTCTTCAGGGTCCAGAAAAACACACACTGGGCAGTTCTAAAAGCTGCAGTGCCTACGTCATGCACACCCCTCCCCCAGTAACATTGATTAGTTGGCCTTTGTGAGAACCGCTGTTTTTTGTTTTTTTTTTTTGCCTGACCTCTTTCTGTAGGCAAAGAGGGACATTAGAGAGTGTGATCAGCAAAGGTATAATTAACACATCTCCAATCTGCATGTGTGGCACGTGGTCGGAAATGGACGAGATCAGTGGCAGGAAGTGAGGTTGAGGAGCACCCAGTGATCGATTGTCCAGGTGAATAGAGGAAATGCAAACGCTAAAAGGGAAGCAGGTGGGGTGGGAGGAAGAAGGCTAATGAAGCGTCAAGTGGACAGCCTGGGCCTGTATGGAGGCAGTGTTGATAAACAAGCAGGCGAAGGGAAAAGATGAATTTCTGTACTATCAGAATCCCAGCGGGTGGGCGATGCTCAGTCTTCCACTTCTCCACCCTGTCCGCGTTCCAGATGGCGGCTCATCTAAGCATCTTGTCCTTCTGGAGTCTCATTCGTGTCTGAGCACAGGAAGAGGGACATGGAGTTGGAGCGGATCTAGGGTCCAACACCTTATGGATGCAAAGCAGGTGGAAGTTAATGATGTATGAACCGTCTAGCACAGGATGGACCATCTAGCATAGGATAGGCCCACAATAGTTATCTTGCTAGTAGTAATTTCTTTTTCATGCAAGGGAAAACTAAAGCTAGAACCTCCCTACCTCCTCCCATTCCCTCTCATAAACATATCCCAGAGTGCTCTAGTTAAAGTTTAATATGGCACTTTCTTTTTTGGACAAGATAAAGAAATTTTCCTTTCGTGTGTAGGATAATTAAAGTCAGGACTGGGTGAAAGATTTCCCTCTTTGGGCTGTCTTCCATTAACTGCAAAGAAGAACCACTCTTGCCTGCTAATCTTCCCTGAAATTTAACTTTCTTTTTTCACCCTTAATTCAAATGGGAGTTAGTGGGTAAGTTCCAACAGCAACACATCTAAAGATTCCTTGGACCCATCTAAAAGTTAATTCCTCTTCAGTGCCTTGGAAGTAACGGAAAACACTAGACTTTATAATAAGAAAAAGAAAAAGAGGCAGCAGAGGCCTCCGTTAAAGCTGTTCTTTTTATAAAAGTTCAGTCACAGATCAATGCGATGTTAATGAGCTGCCCTCCGTTGGTGTCTGGAGCAATGCTGGGGTTTGAGATGCCCTCCTGACTTCTGGGCTAACAAAGGGGGCTTTCAGCTCCCTGCTTCAGAAGGGCCTTGTCAAGCAGCCAGATGGGAGAAACCAGCCTTCCTTCTTGTTAGAAAGGTCAAGCGCAGACCCAATTTGTTTCTAGCTACCTCTGAATCTTTTTTAAATGAATTTTATATCCATCCCAAATGTTGCCCCCTCCCAGCTCCCCCTTCCTAGCTCCCGGCTCCCAGAGTTTTCACCCCATTTCCCATCCCCTTTGCCTCTGAGAGGGTACTCTCTCCAGGTATCCCCCTTCTCTGGGGCATCAAGTCTCTTCAGGATTAGACACATCCTCTCCCACTGGGGTCAGACAAGGCAATCAGTCCTCTGCTATATCTGTGCCTGGAGCCATGGACCAGCCCATGTATGCCCCTTGGTTAGTGGCTTAGTCTCTGAGAGCTCCCAGGAGTCCAGGTTAGTTGACACTGTTGGTCTTCCTATGGAATTGCCATCCCCTTCAGTTCCTTCAATCCTTCCCCTAACTCTTCCAAGGGTTTTCCAACCTCATTCCAATGGTTAGATGTAAGTATCTACATTTGTCTCAGTCAGCTGCTGGTAGAGCATCTCAGAGGACAGCCATGCTAGGCTCCTGTCTGCAAGCACAGCATTGCAACAGTAATAGTGTCATGGTTTGGTGCCTGCCCATGGGATGGATCTCAAGTTGGGCCAGTCTCTGGTCCACCACTCCTTCAGTCTCTGCTCCATTTTTGTCCCTGTGTTTCTTTCAGACAGGGACAATTCTGGGTCAAAATTTTTGAAGGTGGGTTGGTATACCCACTGGGGGCCCTGTCTAACTACTGAAGGTGGTCTATTGAGGTCCATCTCCCTGCTGTTGAGAATTTTGGCCAAGGCCACCCACATTGAGCCATGGGTGACTCCCACATCCCAGGTCTCGAACAGCACCCTTCCCTCTTCTGGAAGCACACAAAGCACTGTGCTATAACAGTAAAGGACCACACTGGCAGCATCTGAATCTACATCCTACCTCTGGTGCTATTTCATAATCTCTGCTAGTTACTTAAGTTCTTGAGCCTGTGTCTCCATGTATGAAGTGAAAACCATCACACCCTCCACGTAGAATTGGCAGACTGGCTTTATAGACATAAAGTTCTGTGAACATCCCCCCCCCCAGAGGGCTGTGGGTGTAGGGGAAGAGGGGGGAGGGAGAGAGCCTGCGTCCAGCCAGAGTTCCTGTGCTCTGGGCAGGTGGATACTGGAAGACTGCCGGACACTTTCCACATGGCCCCGGGTGGGCATCTGGCTGTGTGAAGCCACTGACCCCACATGGTGGGGGGTGGACAAGGGACAACCCCCAGTACCAGGTTCTCAGTCTCTGGCTTCCCACGCTGGATATGGCAGAGGAGCTGAAAACAGAATAGGGGGCCCCAGGGTAACATTCTCGGCCCCAGAGATATGGGGCAAGGGCAGAGGGAGAGAGGTTCCCACACAGGTGAGAGTCCTTAGTCTGGACCTTAAAGAACAGAGACAGTCTATAGTTTTAGAGCTTTATTGTAGAAAGGCAAGGGGAAAGAGAAAAGGTAGAGAGAGAGAGAGAGAGAGAGAGAGAGAGAGAGAGAGAGAGAGAGAGAGAGAGAGAGAGAGAGAGACTGGCCATGGCCAAGAGGAGAGAAGGGGGAAAAGGAGAGAGAGAGAAGAAAGGCTAGAGAGTAAGAGAAAGCTTAAGAGAGAAAGAGAGAGAAAGAGGAAGAGAGTGAGGTGGGGCCAAGCAGCCCCTCTTATAGTGGGATTGTTATCTTGCTATTGCTAGGTGACTGGGAGAAGTCTAGCCTGAAGGTCAGAAGCTTGGGACATTGTGTATGTGACTAAAAGCCACAAGCCTCTCCTGTGGAGGCTGTGGGGACAGTAACTTCGACAGGAGCCAGGGGTCCTGGAGACATGAGGGAATGCCTTCTGTCCCATGTAGGTGAAAATTATCACCACCGGGTCCCAGAGAATGAGCCACCAACCAAAGAGCATACACAGACTGGTCCATAGCCCCAGGCACACATATAGCAGAGTATTGATTACCTTGTCTGACCCCAGTGGGAGAGGATGTGCCTAATCCTGTAGAGATTTGATGCACAGGGAAGGGGGATGCACCAATTGCTTCTTTGCCTTTTGTCTAAGATCAAGTGTACAGGGTGTCACGGTGAGAAAGAGAGGCAAACACAAGACTGGATCCGATCTCAAGGGTCTGTTTGAGCAGAAGATGGTTCAGGCAGAGTTATGTTATATGAATGACAGCAAGAACAACAGAGGAATTGTGTGGTGAGGAGAGACACTGATGGAAGGTTACGAGAATCCCCAAAAGTACACCTGGGAACAAACATCATCTCTGGAAAGTGGAAACTGACTGTATTTACTTAATTAGTAGCTTTCCTGAGATAACCATTAGGTAACAGCCACTGTTTTAAATATTACAAGATGGCTAGGCTTATGATGCATATAATCCAGTTGATCTCATACACCAAAATTCAAATTGTAAATGGCCAACGAAACTCTTAGGAGGATGGTCTTGATTTAAATAAAACAGGGCTGTACTTAACTACGACCTTTTTTAAAAAAAAAGCCCAACAACTACAGTTCAGTAAATATAATCAGTTTTCACTTTCTAAAGATATTATTGGACTTAGTAATGCTTAATCATTTACAAAGAAAGACATTTCAAACTCTATTAAAAGTTGGTTTTATAGATCTGGTTATGTTGAAGCCTGTCTTGTTAGGGTTTCTACTGCTTGATGGTACACCACAACATGACCAGGGCAACTTTTGTTTGTTTGTTTGTTTGTTTGTTTGTTTTCTTTGTTTGTTTGTTTGTTTGGGGGTTTTGTTTTTTGTTTTTTGTTTTGGTTGTTGTTGTTGTTTTTCCGAGACAGGGTTTCTCTGTATAGTCCTGGCTGTCCTGGAACTCACTTTGTAGACCAGGCTGGCCTAGAACTCAGAAATCCGCCTGTCTCTGCCTCCCGAGTGCTGGGACTAAAGGCATGCACCACCACCGCCCAGCTAGGGCAACTCTTTTTAAGGAAAGTATTTCATTGGAGCTGGCTTACAGTTCAGATGTTTACTGCACTCTCACCATGATGGGAAGCATGGCAGCACACAGGCAGACACGGTGCTGGAGAGGAGCTGGGAGGTCTACATCTGGACCAGCAAGAGGCAGGAAGAGAGTGACACTGGACCAGGCCCGAGGATCTAAGACCTCAAAGCCCACCCCTAGTGACACACTTCCTCCAACAAGGCCACACCTCCTAACAGTGCCACTCCCTATGAGCCTATGGTGGGCATCTTAATTCAAACCACCAGAAAGCCCTAGGGAAAATTTTCCCTCTGCCTCAGAATTGAGCAAGGCTTCCCTTTGTTTCTATTGGAGCTCATGCATCCCTGAAGGCAACAGATAAAGAAAGTTAAGTCTATTTTATGGTTTTGGTTTGGAATATGGGGATTTAACTAGAATTCCCTGTGTCTAGAACACTGAAAGGCATTTTACTGTGGTCTGTGGCATCAAATCGCGAGTACTTAGCACTTGGCACATTTTATGATCTTTGAGTGTACATGCTTTTAAAATTCAGCATGATAGATTTACTAGAAAGCTACACTTTACTTTTGGGTTACTAACTGCTGAAGCAAACCAGACTAAGCTATTCAAGTTAAGGTTGTCTCAAAACAGCATCTCAGAGCACACACAAAGGTAGGATTATTGCAGATGTGATCGATGATGGTGGGTTTTGCCAGCTCTATACATAGAAGGGTTTAAAAATAGAGGAGACATGTAAACTATAAGACAAAGAGAGAGTTAAAAATTAAAATTTTAATACAATTTAATTTTAATTTAAAAATTAAAATACAAAAAAATAGGCCATTTTACAGTCTCTGATGTAGAGATCATATCTCATTATCTAGCCTCAGAGAGTCTGAAGAGCTTGTCTGTCCAGGAGCGGGACGTGATGGACCTGCCACTGATGCTTGGGTGAGGCAAAGTGTCCTTCCGTGGAGCATTTTCTTTCCCACTCGCCACATGTGCCCAGACACCTATGTTTCTCTTACAACTCCCTGCCTAGGTGAACTTTGTCAAATTCGCCCTCCCAAGGATCTATTTCTGGCTCTAGTTCTGTGGATACAGCCCTCTGCAGAGCTAAAGATGATGAGGGAATTCAGTGTTTTATGTAAATTGCAGATGCCCTAGGAAACTGTTGAGAGAGAATTAAAAGGTTCTGAGGCTCCTTAATGTGTGGAAACTTAAAAGGCAGACTCAAAATGCTTGACTGCACAGGGAAAAAATTACACTAATGGTCTGGTCGGAGATGAACACTTTCTTCAGTAATTTCTTTAAAGTGAGCAAAGAATGACTAGAACAAATCAGGGTTCAACCCATGCCATGCCTTTAATGTGAGTTTCCTTGGGTGGGATCGCTTCTGACATCAGAGGACCAAACCCCTGGTTCCATAACCCACAAAGTTTGTGAGCCCAACCTGAGGCACTTTAAGCCTGTTTCCTCATCTGTAATATTAGCATGTTGGAGGACATAAGGATTAGGTGTGTTTGCACACCGTGATGGATATGCCTTCTAGCATCCAGTGGGTTCTGTGTAAATACTGATGCTCTCCGCCCCTCATATCCTGCTTGGTGATTTAAATTAGTAGTGATCGGAATGTGAATGTGCTATTTTGTAATAAAATGGGAAGGGGAAATGGTAACAAGAGACTATTTGGGCAGACAGATAATAATTATCAAGTGTTCTCCCTCCTTAACAGTGTCCAACCGTGCTCTTTTACACGCAGTAGCTGCCAGATCTTACCTCTGGCCAGAAGAGCTGGAATGTTGATAGGCATAAATGATTTGGCTATTGCCAGGGAGTTTAGACTGCCTGGGTGATTGCTAACAATAAGGAGTACGCTAGATTCTTTTGATAACCATGAACCCCGCTCTTCACTTTGGATGCATTATTTTACCTAGTCTTCACAGCCTCAAAGAAACCTACTGTAGCCTGTATTTTGTAAGTGGAACTAATGGGTAAGGAAGTGTGCAACCTGGCCACTCTGCTTAGAAAGCCACGAGATGCCCTAGTGGGAACTAGAAAGCCCTTGCTAGATCTTGAGAGCTTTGTATCCTGTCCAATGCCACAGGCAGCTGAGATCCAATTTAATAAAAATGGGAGCGTCATTTTTCCCCCTAAGCTCCAATGCAAAATCTGAATCTCTTGAACTTGGGGGACAACTGGGGAATGGAAAGAAATTCAACCTCCCTTGGGATTACTACAGGGAAAGTGTTCACTCGTATTCCGCCTGACACAGTTACTGGTACCAAAGGAAACCCAGGGATAAAATATACAACAGACACTTTTAACTTTGATGGTTGTCTCTGGTGTTACTGTAGTATGATGAAGTCAGAATTCTGTGCCCTACCTTTACCTAACACAGAGAAATAATGCTTCCTCCATGAGGGAGCTGTGAAGAAATGTTATAAATAGGAAAATACAGAAGTTACAGGTCACCTTTATTCTGCATTGCATTTAGCATCTTAACTTTTCTGAGAAGCAGAGTACTATGTGACACAAGTTAAATACAGAATCCAATAGTGCCATTATAAGATAAAATAAAAATCCCAGAACTTTGTTTTTCATTAATGTATTCAGTTTACATCCAGGTTGAAGCTACCCTTTTCTCCTTTCTGCCCAGTCCCAGCCTTACAAATCCCTACCCGTTTCACCCACTTGGGTACCATCCCTCCCTGAGACATCCAGTTCGAGCAGGTCTAAGCATATCCTCTTCTACTGAGGCCCAACCAGGCGGTCCAGTTAGGGGAAGGAGATCCAATGGGAGGCAATAGATTCAGAGATAGCTCCCCCTCCAATTGTTAGGGGACCACATAAAGACCAAGCTGCACATCTGCTACAAATGTGTAGGGGGCCTAGGTCCAGCCCTTGCATGCTCTTTGGTTGGTGATTCAGTCTCTGTGAGGCCCCATGAGCCCAGGTTAGTTGACTATGTAGGTTTTCTTGTAGTGTCCTTGACCCTTTCAGCTTGCTCAATTCTAACTTCCACACCACAAGACTGCCTGAGCTCTGCCTGATGTTTGGCTGTGGGTCTCTGCATCTGTTTCCATCTGCTGCTGTATAAAACCTCTCAGGAGACAGTAATTCTAGGTTTCTATCTGCAAGCATAACAGAGTATCATTAATAGCATCAGGAGTTGGCTCTCTCCTGGGTATCAAGTTGGGGTAGTCATTGGTAGGCTCTTCCCCCAGTCTCTGCTCCATCTTTATCTCTGTGCATCTTGTAGGCTGGACAAATTCCCGAGTGAGATAACCCAGACCCAGAAAGACATGTTTGGCATGTACTCACTTATAAGTGGATATTATCCACAAAGTACAAGATAACCATGCTACAATCCACAGACTCAAAGAAACAATGTAATAAGGAGGGCTCAAAGGAGGAAGTGTGGATCACACTCAGAAGGGGAAACAAAACAGTCACGGGAGGTGGATGGAGAGAGGGAACTAGGGGGGAGATGGGTAAGGAGGGATGCAGGGATGAGGATCAGGTGTGGGGAGAAGGAGGCAGGAGAGGGCTATGAGTGAGAATGGACATCTCTGGAACTAGCTGGAGACCTGGGGCAAGGGAGGCTCAGGGCAGTCTATGAGAGTGACCTACATGAGATTCCTACCAGCAGGGGATAAAGAGACAAGGGGCCACCTCCTGTAGCCAGGCAGGACTTCTAGTGGAGGGTGGGGGACATCAACACACCCAGGAAACCTTCAATCAGAACTTTCTTTTTAGAGATTGTCAGTCTGATGGGAATAGCTATTGGGAAAAAAACATCTGAAGGCTTGCCACTTTAGGCACATCATTTAATGACATTTCTCCTTAGTTTCAAGAGTTTTAAATTTTGAATGATGACATTTTCAGGTAGGAGTCTGAAAAGATTAAAGGAATTAGTACCTGATATACATTTTTAAAAATATCTTCCATATAAGCACAAAATGGTATATACTATTTTTAAATAAAACACTTTGCGTTACTTAACATAGGACTCTAACAAACTACTGTATTCACTGTGTTATCCCTCTTAATAAGAGTATGGACTCTCTTAATGTGACATCAAAGGCCACCAAGAGAACTGGCACCTGTGTAAACAATGCTGATACGACCTTGCTCTGCCAGTTTTCTCATGTTCAGCTGCTATTTTTAGCCCAGGTTACATCGACGATATATTTTCCTTTTTGTGTGAATTTACCATACCCTTCAAGTACTTTCTCTGAATTAAGCAATATGCTAAATGTCATGACCATAACCAAGATCTAGAGCCTGTCTTGACTTGTTGAATATCTCCTTATATAACCGTCTTACTGTCACTGTATGCAAACAGGTCTGTGACCCTCGTCATACGAGCTCTTTAGGTGTACGAGTTGCAGATCATGTTCCAGTTTTGTCTTCTAGAAAGATGTTTCTTTCCTAAGAGTTGAGGTCAAAGAAAACTGGCAGGATAATCCAGACTTTGTCCAATAGGACATCTATTGGCATTTAGTCTAGGCTCCACCCCACAGTTACCTGGCTACAGCCATGTGTGCCTGACTCACTATAAAAGGGGTTGCTTGCCCCCTTCTCTCTCTCTTGCTCCCTTCTCTTCTCCTCTTGCTTCTGCTCTCCCCACTCTCCCCCTCCCCCTCTCTCTCCACATGCATGTGGCCAGCCTCTTCTCTCTCTGTCTCTCTCTCTGTCTCTCTCTCTGTCTCTCTCTCTCTGTCTCTCTCTCTCTGCCTCTCTCTCTCTCTCTCTCTCTCTCTCTCTCTCTCTCTCTCTCTCTCTCTCTCTCTGGTTTTCATCTTATAAAATACAACATCTATGCTGTACCCAAAAGACAGGGATGTAATCGAAATGGTGATGACTCCCTCAGAGTTGTGTTAGAGCCATGGGAGACAGCAGTTGCTTCTCAGCACTCTGAGAAAGACAGGACTTACAGAGGACACTCACTTGGATTTTCCTTGTAACGTGGGACTTTTAGGTGGTGATGACAGGTAGGAGATACAGGAATGGGGGAAGAGGGCAAGGACAGAGATGGAAAGAAGATGGAGAGAAGTCAGAGGACTCAAAGGTGGTCTCATATACAGTACTGGAATCTGAAAGCAGAAAGCCAGCATTCACAGAAGGACCGAGTGAGTCGAGGCAGGAGTAAGATGTTTATTGAACATACATATTCAAGTTTCTGCACAGAATCCTATCAGAGATGTTTACGTGATACTCACTTTGTAGTAATGATCTCGAAGTTCTGGCAGTGCTTCCACTGTGGTCTCCATTGTAAGATATTCTCACAATTAAGAAGAAAAAAAATCAAAATCAACCAACCAATGAACAACAAACTCTGGCCATAACACAACAAGCAGTCACAGGAAGGCCCTAAGAGGGAAAGAAGATGCTTTTACTGAGACCCTGCCACTCTCCTACCTGGGGAGCTGAGCCCTCTCTCTGGATCAACATGGCAGGACAGAGCCAGGCAGGATGGCTGACATACTGCTTCTCTCTTCCCCTTCTTTGAGCCTTTGAGAGGATAAGCTTCCATTCTCACCTACCCCCAACAAGCCTCAATAAGGCGAGACTCCACGTCTCTTCTCTCTCTCTCTCTCTCTCTCTCTCTCTCTCTCTCTCTCTCTCTCTCTCTCTCTCTCTCTCTCTCTCTCTCTCTCTCTCTCTCTCCTCTCAGCAGAGACTCTTGGAACCCAGTTTACAGCCTGACCATTTAGCTTCACGTGGTGCTCTGTTCCAGGTGTCACCACAGCCCAGCTGATTTCACACGTGGAGGCAATGTGGTACAGTTTGGTCCTGCACTTGTGCAAGGTGCAAGGGAGAGCCAAGGTGGGGGTTCCGCCATCAACTCTCATCCCGGACTCACTCTTGGGTATCTGTCTGGAGCTCTGATGGAAGAGCAGTGCGGCTGCCCCTGTGGAATTTTCCTCAGTAAATCCCACCAATCTGTCTTCTACACCACGTGAAGCTAAATGGTCAGGCTGTAAACTGGGCTCTTCACAACTTCAGAATACTCAAAATGTCCATGTGAAATTAGGAACTTAACATCCTAAGAACCAGGAAAATCACAACTTGAATGAGAAAAGTCTGTACACGCCAATACCAAGATGAATTCTTTACTAGAAATATGAAAAAATAAATAAATAAAACAGCCAGTTTCCCCCCTTTTGGTTTTTCAAGACAGGGTTTCTCTGTGTAGCCCTGGTTGTCCTGATGCTCTATGTAGACCATGGTGGCCTCAAACTCAGATCTACTGCCTCTGACTCCCAAGTGCCGGACTTAAAGGCGTGTGCCACCACTGCCTAGCCAAAGCAGCTGTATTTTTAAAGACATGCTTCAAGAAGCAATTACCAATTCTTTTAAAAGTAAAATAAGAGTTAGAAAATCTTAGGAAAGACAGAGAAATGAGGGAATAATGCATGCTCTGACATGGATGAACCTAAAAAAGCAGTGTGAGTGGAGCAAGCAATTTACACACAAAACTCCACAGAGTATGAGCCACACACCATTTATAGGAAAATCTAGAAGATGCCTATAAAAACAGACATGTGCTAACTGATTGTTCCATGCTAAAGATGATGGACAGGGTGACTGTCAATACAGGCTTCCATTCGAGAGAATAATTTAAAATTAGACAGTGATGATACTTATTCAACTCCAAAGACATACCAAAATTCGTGTGCACTTAATGTAAGTGAACCTTATGGCATGAAACTGTAGCTTGGAAGACTTGAATTTGCATTACCTGAATTTTTTTTTGTTTTTAAAAAAAAAAAGAAATCATCAAACTAAATAATACAGTAAGCTGAAGGAGAAGCATGCCGTAACATCTCAACGGTGCAGAAGTGACAGGACAGAAAACAGAAATAAACAAGAAGACAGATTGGTGGGATTTACTGAGGAAAATTCCACAGGGGCAGCCGCACCGCTCTTCCATCAGAGCTCCAGACAGATACCCAAGAGTGAGTCCGGGATGAGATTTGATGGCGGAACACTTCCTACATTCATCAAGGGTTGAAAGAGTTGTCAATGCAACACTCAGTGGGGATTAAAGGGGAAACAAAGACATTTTAGACAAAGAAAACCTGATAGAATTTGTTGATACTTTAAGAGCTACCCTGAAGACAGGCTAAGGGAAGTTTTTTCAAAGAAATGAAAATATTTTTAAAGTTGTCTTGGATCCTACAAGAAAGAAATTATAAAAGCAAAGCAAAGGGTAAAACCATGATGAGTATGATGAGTATTCTCTTCCTGAGTTTTATAAATCATATTTTATTTTTCTCATTATTGAAATGAGACGTATATAACAACTTATGACCAAGAAAAGATACACTAGATATAAGTAGGATAGTTTCTATAACAAAACTCCTAAAATGTTGATATAAATAGACTATGGTATGGTCTTTTCTGTATGCCTACATTTATATCAACATACAACTTAGAGACAATTCACATAACCTACATAAATGAATGGTTAAATGGTGGTATACAGATACAGAATACAGAAACAAAATCTTGCAATCTTGCCACTTGCTATCATGTAAGTAGAGCTGCTGTATAAGAAGATATTATGCTATGGAAGCAAACCATTGAGAACTATAGGTCTAGTCCTTTATTATTTCATATAGCTTGTATAAGTTTTCTTGCTTATTTGACTTTTTTATTAAAGCATGTAATACAGTTAGTGATTTAACATTTAGATGGGTTGGCTCTTTTTTCAGTATGCAAAAGCTATCACATTTCATATCAGCAACATAGTAATTATTTGTAAAACCAAAGAGAAGGACATTCCGGGGAAAAAATTCTTACTGTGATATGTTTAATATGAAATATTTAGCACCTAAAGCAAGAAAACTATACAAAGCATTATACTAAGAAGTGTTATAAATAAATATGAAATATTAAAAATAATGAGGAAAAAGGACAGAAAAACAGGTTATGAGAAACTAGAGATGGGGTGATATTAAAAATAAAATTCAGCAATTCTAAGTCTAAATGTCAATAATTTCTTTAAATTTCAGTGTTTAAAATGTAGCAATTAGTAGATACTTTCTAAAAGGTTAGAACAAAACCTGGTCATGCAGCCTACAAGAAACTCATTTAATTTACGGTAGTGTAGAAATGCTAAGAATAAGAAGGTGAAGAACACAATGTCACTCAACTTCAACAATGTCAAAGTTAAAAAATTAGCATTAGGTAAAGTAGACGTCAGTGCACTTATTAATAGAAATAGCAACATTATTATATAAGAATGAAAGGATCAATTTGCCAAGATGCCAGAAAGATAGATAAGCACAGTTATACAAGCAAATACATTAGTCCCAAAATATAGGAAGCAAAAAAACTGGGAACATAAAGAAAAATCTAAAATTATGGATTGGGGTTCAGCTCTCCATTTCCAGCAGTTGGATTATGAGATAGAAAAGTGTTAAAGGGCCAGGCGGTGGTGGTACACAGTATAGGGGAATGCCAGGGCCAGGTAGTGGTACACACCTTTAATCCCAGCACTTGGGAGGCAGAGGCAGGCAGGTTTCTGAGTTCGAGGCCAGTCTGGTCTACAGAGTGAGTTCCAGGACAGCCAGGGCTACACAGAGAAACCCTGTCTCGAAAAACCAAAAAAAAAAAAAAAAAAAAAAAAAAAGTGTTAAAGATACGACACTGTCTAACACAATGTGACTAATGTGTCTAAGACAATGCAATTAGCATCCAAGGAAAATTCAGCCCAACAGCAGCAGGATAAATTATGCAGACGCTCATGGAGCACAAACTATCACAGACCTCCTGGAACAAACTTCAATAAATATAAAGGATAGAATCATAGAGTATGTTCTTTAACACAGATGCACCCCTCTAAATGGAGTAGGGACCAACTTAGCTCCACCAATCTGACCAGAGAGGAGGTTCCATGCGAAATTTTTCAACTGCATACAACTGAATAGGAACCCAAATACAACATTTCAAAACATGTTGAGAATGAAAACAGCTCTGGGGTGGGGGGGGGGGGCGAATTATAGCTGTAGATAGATGCATTAGAAGATAACATGAGTTTCATATCAATAAACTATTTACTTACTTCCAAAATATAGTAAAAAATGAGATCAGCATAAATGCAATGCAAATTGGAATGATATAAATAACAAAGGCAGCCCAATGAAAATAAAACCAAAAGGGGGGGGGGAAGGACAAGCATTAATGAAACAAAGCATCACTCTTTTGAAAAATGAAAACGTCAGAAAGAGCATCATACTGAGTAAGACCAACAAAAAGCAAAATGTAGATGACACAGTTGGCAGCATCAGGAACGAAACAGGGACATATGGCAAATCCTGCTCTCATCAGAGATAAGGAAACGAGGTAAAGCTTCTTTTATTGAAAAAAAAATCTTTTTCGTACAATATATCCTAAGGCTTCCCTCCCCCATACTTCCCCATCAACTCCCAGTTCCCCTCCACTTCCTCTCCCATCCAGACTCACCCTCTAGCTCTCATTAGCAAACAAACAGGTTTCTAAGGGATAACTATAAGATAAGATAGAATAAAATAAATATATTATAATATGACAAAAACCAAACAAAAAGAACCAAAGAAAAAGCATAAAGATATATATAAATACAGAGACATACCTGTTTGCACACAGGGGAATCCCATAAAAACCAAGAAGTAGAAACAGTAATATATACTCAAAGGACTTGTAAGAAGATAGAAAAAAATGTCTAGACTTAGCATTATGAGACAAAACAAAACAAACAAAAAACCCCCAAAAAACAAACCTCCAAAGCTGCTGTTGAGTTCACTCTGTATTGGATATCAACTGCTGGGCATTGGGCCTAATCTTTAGATAGAGTGGTTTCTTCTCCAGTGAGACTCCCTTGGAGAAAACTAATTTTTCACTTGGAAGTGGCTGTCAACTGGAGAGAGCTCCTGGGTTATGGATGGGGTGTGTGTCCACTTCCCCTTCCACATGCCATCTGGTGCGGACCCATGCAGGCTCTGTGCCATGCTGCCACAGTCTCTATAAAAATGCCTCCATTAGATCTAGGACAGGACTGTAGACAAGCCTAGGGGCACACTTTGTTAATTAGTGATTGATGTGGGAGGGCTCAGCCCATTTCACAAAGTGGAAAGCAATTACCTTGAGGACAGATAGCAAGGAGGCCCACATAGCGAAATTATCAATCCCAAATGAAACTTTACTGTGAAAAAAGAACCTCAAAACTGATTATGGAATTTAATGTAAAAACATAAAACAATTTAGGGGGAAAATACTGAGAAGATTTAGGACCTGGATCTAAATGAAGAGTTTAGACCTGATGAAAAAAAGCACAATCCATAACAGGAAAAAATATATATATACCATTGAGATGGTTCAGTGGGTGAGGTACTAGCCACCAGGCCTGATGACCTCAATTAGATTCTGGGGGAAAACCTGACAGGAAGAAAGAATTGGTATCTACAAGTTGTCCTCTCACCTTCACAGGTAGGACATGCCATGTGCATGTATCACATATGTGTGCGAACACACGCAGACATACACACATGCAAATTTACATACACAGTAAAACAAATTTCCTTTGAAAAGTAGGAGGGGCTGATAATTTGGGCATTATCTAACATGGTTTCTGATAGAGTCTTACAGGGCTTACATCACTCCTCTGGTTCTTAGCTAAGAACAAGTAGGAAAGAAAGCAGCTGCCCAGCTGGGCCAAGAACTCACAACCCTCCTTCCACAGATGCTGGAGTAGCTGGCATTATAGGGCACAGGTACTGGAACCCAAAAAGACCCTATTATAGTTCTGTGAAAGAGTCTATAAAGAAAATTTAAAGCTATAGCCTACAAATTAGAGAAAATCTGCAAATATCACCAACAACAAACTGTATATACAATAAATAGATAACTATTCAGAGCCGATAATAAAGACAACAAAAAGCAACCTGGAAATAAACAGAACAGACCAAATCCCTTTCCAACCGGCCCCGCCTGAGACAGCCTGCAGAGGTGAGTTGTGCACGGTCCCTGGAGCCCCACTGTCTAGGTCTGGGCTCACTACTCAGTCCTTAAGAGCCTTGTGGGATCCCAAGAGCTTCCCACCCTCCACTCTCTGAAACTAAACAGAGAAATAATGAAACTAACAGAAGTTATGATTCAAATGGACCTAAAAGATATCTAAAGAACATTTCACCCAAACACAAAAGAATATACCTTCTTCTCAGCACCTCACAGAACCTCTTCCAAAATTGACTAGATAGCTGGTCACAAAGCAAGCCTCAACAGATACAAGAAGATTGCAATAACCCCATGCATCTTATCAGAGCACCATGGATTAAAGCTGAATTTCAACAACAGAAACAACAGAAAGCCTACATATTCGTGGAAGCTGAATAACTCTGTACCCAATGATCACTGGGTTAGGGAAGAAATTTTTAAAAAATTAAAGACTTTCTAGAATTCAATGAAAATGAGGGTACAACCCACCCAATCTTAGGGAACACTGTGAAAGCAGTACTAAGAGGAAAGTTCATAGCACAAGTGCCTCCATAAAGAAATTAGAAAGTTCTCAGATGAACTAAAAGTACATCTGAAGGCTCTGGGGGATGGGAGAAGCAGCAAACACACCCAGCAGGAAATAATCAAATTCAGGGCTGAATCAATCAGTTAGAAACAAAGAGAAAAATAGAAATCAATGAAACCAAGAGCTGGATCTTTGAGAATATCAACAAGATAGACAAACCCTAAGCCAAAGGAAAAGGCAGAGAGACAGTACCCAAATTAACAAAATCAGGAATGGAAAGGGAGCTTGAACAACAGACAATGAGGAAATTCAAAGAATCATCAAGCCTTCCTGTAAAAGCCTGTACTCCCCAGAATTGGAAAATCTAAATGAAATGGATACTTTTCCAGACAGATGCCAATTACCAAAGCTAAATCAGGTGACCGCCAAAATTCTATCAGAGAACTCTTACACCTAATAAACACCTTCAGCAAGGTGCTCAGATACAAAATTAACTCAAAGAAATCAGTAGTCCTTCTTTATACGAGTGATAAATGAGGGGAGGGGGGAAGAGGCTAGGGAGAACATATTCTTCACAATAGCCACAAATAATATAAAATACCTTGGTGTGATTCTAACCAACAAATGAAAGACCTGTATGACAACTATTTCAAGTCTCTGAAGAAAGAAACTGAGGAAGATATCAGAGATGGAAAGATCTCCCATGTTCATGGATTGGTAGCATTAACAGTGAAAATGGTCATCTTATTAAAAGCCATCTACAGATCCAATGGAATCGCTATCAAAATTCCAACACAATTCTTTACAGATCTTCAAAAAACAATTCTCAACTTCATATGAAATAATAATAATAATAATAATAATAATAATAATAATAATAAACATAGCTAAAACAACCCTGAACAATAAAAGAACTTCTAGAGGTATCACTATCCCTGACCTTAAGCTATATTACAGAGCAATAGTAATAAATACTGCATGGTATTGGTATAGAGACAGTCAGGTTGTTCTTCATGGGGGTCCCCCAACAACTGGTGTCTGGGCTGTCCCTGAGCCTATTGCTTGCCTGTCTGTGGATCCAGCACCCCTAAATGGACCACCATGGCTGGCCTCAAAGAAGATGAGCTTAGGCCTAGCTAGGATCCAGCGACTAGATGTGCAGGGAGAGGGGATTAGTGTGTGTGTGTGTTTTTTTTGGGGGGGTGGCTTCCTCTTCTCCAAAGAGAAGGGGAAGGTGAACTTGCGGGGGAAGAACTTACAAAAGGGGGTACTGGGAGGGAAGGGGAGATATTAGAATGTAAAATGAATAAATAATAAATTAATAAAAAAATAGGCAGACTACAGGAACAGTCATTTCCCTGAAGAAGATATAGGGATAACAAACACATAAATCTACATCCACATCAGGACCATTAGCCACTGGAACGTACAAGTTAAGAATTACAGAACCACTGTGAGATATCACTAAATACCTACCAACATGGCTAACACCAAAAGTGTCCTAAATACTCAGACCTGTAGTAGATGCAAAGAAATTGGACTGCGCATTTTGCTAGAAGAGATATGTAACTGCTTAGTTACTCTGGAAGAATATGCATGTATTCCCTTTTCAAAACCAAGCATGTGTTTACCACACACAAGCCAGAAACTGCAATGGACATTTCCCTCAGAGATAAACTCAGGTTGGCATGAAAATCTGCACATAAACATACGAAGACATTCGTGACAGACAAAAGTGTCAACAACCCAAATGTCTTTCTCATCTTCCGATGGGTACATGATTAAGTGAATGGGGGTATGTTTACATCACAGAATGCCACTCATCAATCCAATGAAACCAACTCTTCATCTATGCAACAATATGGATGGTTCTCAAGTAAATGAGCCTGAGAAAGGACCAAGTCTTAACAGTTGCATACGTCATTCCATTTATACGGCATTATCAACATGACAGAATGACAGAGATCTTACAGTGTTGCCATTTTTCAAGAACCAGGGGCCCAAGAACAGGGAGATGGCCTTGACTATGACAGAGCAGCATATGGAATGCATCTCAGCTGTTCTGGTGGTCAAATGAATCTATACATGATAGAGATGCATTTATCTACAGCCAGGTACAGTGGGGCATGCTGGTACTCCCAGCACTTGAGACTCAGACTGCAAGTTCAAGACTAGCCTGAACTACCACAGTGTCTCACAAATTAAAAGTATATTAGTATATACCCATAAGTGGAAGCATGGGTTTTGAACTCTGAGCAAGACTAATGAATTTATTAATGTTTGTGATATAGCATAGCTGCTCAAGATGTCTCTGGGTGAGAAATTAAGTTAAAAAGAACTTGTGGTCTCTAAAATTTCTTATATATGCATGTAAATGTACTATTATCTCAATATAAAATTATAAAAACAAAGTCTCATATTTATTTCAGAAAAAAAGATATGTTCCAATATGGGTTGGGAGTTACTATTCAATCATGCCCCTAGTTTTTGATTTGGCAACTTCAGCTCGGAAATCCTCAGTCATTTATTCACTATGCAACGCTCACAGCACTCAGTGTGGGAGGTGATGAGTGGCTCAGTAGTAAGACAACCTGGATCTTATTTTCAAGAATTTTCAGATTAATGACATGGAAATAGATGATGTTCAAAGGGCTCATCATATACAAAACCTATTAGTGATGACTAGAATCCACTTAAAAATCTAACACAGTAACTTTAAGCCATTTTGAAAATAATATATGCCTATTACAATGATTTTGTGTATGTGTGTGTGTACACAACTTTACAGAATAGACCAATGCATTTAATACCAACGGAACATCAAATTAAAAGTCATGTATCTATTACTACTATGACAATTAATGACAGCATGTTTTATATGAATAAACTTTTATTGAATTTTAGGTAATTAGAAAGAATAAAGAAATGCAAGATAAATGCTTTCTAAACAGCATCTAATAGTTTCACCTTTTCTGTGACATGGTATTTTCTCTTTTCCTTAAAAAGTATAGACATTCATTTATTTAAATTTTTACAAAGTCAAGAACCATCAAGTGGGGAGAAGGTGGTAACACTACAGTAAATTCACCTTCTTATCAACATCGAAACGGTCACAGCAGTGACTTCCCGAGTGTCCCTTTTGAAAAAGGTATGTGCAGCCAGTGATGGCTTCCATTCACTTACATCACTGGAGAGAGGAGGCCACTCCCTGTGAGGACTGTGCCCATGGGACAGGGAAAGAAGGCAGGAAGCACAGGGGAAGAGGGACAAAGCAATGGAAGAAAGGAGAAAAAAAAAAAAAAAAAAAAAGGAATGTCCTCTGAGAGTTGTGGCTCAAGTAGTCCAAACAATTTAAAAACAGATCTTGGAAGAGATCACCATGAGTTGCCCTAAAGCAAAGTGATTAAGGCAGGATAGTCACCAAGACAGACATGGCAGGCGGCGCCATACAGAGCAGAGAGTCTGTAAATGAATCTGGTAAACTGCAAGGCCAGCCAAGCCCAGTAAAAAAGCCAAAAAGGGGGGAGGCAGAGTCTTTTTACACTGGTATGCAATGTGTTCAGGGAAAATCGCACACCCAAATTTCCAGATGCTGAGCAGACCCCCAAGAGCACACAGGAAGGTCCCCCATTTGCCTAACCCTTGTTATTCTTTTGAAAAAAAATTATTTTGAAAGAAACAAAACCAAAACAACTCTTGCCCTTTTTGTAATAACCTACTAAACTCTACTTGTCAAACAAGAGGCAATTATCTTCCTCGGTACAAAAGGCATCAGGCGCTGTCCTCATTAACGGTTGCCATACACAATCTCAATTCTTTGGGGCCCTGCTGGCAATGTAAAGGCCCCTCCCACCTGGCTCCAGCTGGTTCCACCCACTCAATCACCTAAAACTCTTGTATGGTGGGGGGGGCCTCTGTTCAGTCATTGAATACAGTCACTAGACAAGGCGGCAAGTTCTCGCTTTCCTAGTCCACTGTCTCTCTAGTATTTAAAAAAAATAGTTTTCTTTTAAAAAAATATTTTTTCAGGAAATCATGAACAGTAATTGCCACAGACCTGTGAGAGATCCTAGAGTGTAACAGATGAGAATCTGTCAATATAGCAAAATCACCAATACGATTCATGGTTCAGGAGGAGGTAAATAAATGTGTGTGTGTGTGTGTGTGTGTGTGTGTGTGTGTGTGTGTGTGTGTGTGTGTGTGTGTGTGTAGGGTGTTCACAAGAAGTTTCCTTATTTCTCCCCATCTCCAGCCAGTGTTCTGAACAATTTTGCCTCTATGATAAAGTCAGGTCAGATGGAATGCATTGCTAGTGTCATCAGAAGGAGTGGGAGAGGGAGACTAGGCCAGACCATGAGCTTGCTCCTGTTTTCTCTCCCTAAGGACACCTATTTTTAAAAAATAATTTCATTATGTAAATTCCACCTGGCACTTGAAGGGTCCTGAAAATAATTAAGTTAGGCAAGAATTAAAGAAGGGGTCCAGCTGGACCACAGTTTGGGGGGTAAGCTTTACTCTGCTTCTAGCATTCTCCTTGGCTTGGCACATCTCTGGAGATGCAGCATGTTTCGTTTTAACTGAATCTCAGGACATCTGTGGTGGGGAAACAGTCTTCTTGAGTCTTCATTATGGAACAACCCCAGGCCACTTCACACACGCCTCCTCTTTGTGCTTTTTGCTAATGGAATCGTAACAAAAGTTTATTTTTCAGCACTCACCCATCCCACTCTCCCTCTTGCCTGAAGGCAGTGCTCCCCCCTTGCCTGAAGGCAGTGCTCCCCCCTTGCCTGAAGGCGGTCCATTTATTCTCTTCTGAACATGGTTTCCTCAGTCATCCTATACCAGGGACCCTGCTCGACTCTGGGCAGGCACCATGACAGGCACTGCACCGATGCGCTCCAGGGTCATTTGGCTTACTGTGTAGGAATGAGTGTGTTGAGGCCAAGGCTTCCTGCTGACTGAACCATTGTTCCTGGGCAAGACCTGAGGTGATGACCCTCTGTTGGCTGTAACTACCAGAGTCTTATGTGGACCCAAAACCAGATGGTTCCCATTTGCATAGATTGATGGGATAACTGCATTGCCAGAGAAAGACTGGCGTAAGTCACTGAAGTGGTTGAAAGACTCTGTGTTTCTATGGGGTTTTGGATTGTTGTTCCAGTATCGACTGTTGTAGGTATTGGAAGAGGTCAGCGTGTTATTTTCTGAGGAGGATATCTCCGTGTGGAAGGCTTTGGCAGAAGAGCATTTAGGGGGAAGATCATCCTCTCTGAAATGAAACAAAGTTATTCATACATTTTATTTACACATAGATATTTAAACATCTCTTTTAACTAAAAGAAGACATTCACAAATAAATCCACTGAATTAGTTGTCATAAAACACCCAGGGAAACAAGCTAAGCATGTGGAGAAATTGAAAAAGTCATTCATGGTCTCTAGACTCTCTCTCGTGTGTATATATATATATATATATACACACACACACACATATATATACATGCACACATATAGAAGTAAACATATATACATCTATATATACACACACAAGCACGCGTACACACACACACACACACGTACACACACACACACACATATATATATATATAAAATAAATCTTTTCATGATGTCTAGACTCAAGTAGAGCTTGGAGAACCATTGTGGTGTGCTGATGAGGAGTTAATGGATAGAATAGAGAGAGCAGAGAGCTGAGAGGAAGAGTGGAGAAGCAAGGGGGCCAAATCCTGAGCGGCTCAGTATGTCTTGCTGAGAAGGCTCAAGTCATTAAAGCATTTCAAAAGGATATGATGTGGCCAAGTCTGAGATGCTCTGGACCCTCAAATCCCATGAGCTATTTTTTTAAAAATCATCTTGATATTTTTCCTTAACACATAAGTATTCCTTTATAATCTGCCTGCTATAGTTTTTAATGTCTTAGAATGTCCATTAAAGGATTAAGATCAAGGGTTGGAAACTGACCTCCATTGAGGGGTATTTTGAGGGAATATAATCAGGTACAGCATTGAGAGGCAGGAGCCCTGACTGGCGTTTAGGACTAGATAAAGTTATCAGAATAGAGCACCATTACTGAATCCCAGCTGCTTAGTAAGAAGAGAAAGATCAGACAGGTACATACATTTCCCTGTCTCTCACTATGTGATGCTATGTGCTGTCTCGAGATTCTGACAGGAAGCCATCAAGAGACAATGACCTCTCAACCTAGCTCCTCCAGAAGCATCAACCAAAAGTATTTTCCCCTTCCTGCCAAGTCATGGTGTGGTGCACAAGTAGGTAGAGAAGCTGGCATGTGTGTGAGGTAATGCTCTTTGCTCCTGCATGTTCCCATCTATTACAATGGCCAACATAAAACCTGTGCTTTATGGGCTAACTATTCGGGTGTGACAGTCACTATCTACCCTGCGGATGTGGAGGCACAGGCAAGCTCTTCATCCTACTTAGATTCATGAAGGATCTCTACAAATAAAAATGAGACCGACCATGAGGGAAAAATGATACACATATCGAGCAAATGATATTCGGACATTTTCATTACCATGACAGGGAGAGTTATTAGACTGGCAAAGAAACCTTACCTCTAAAATGAATAGACATGCACCCTGACTCTGCAAGATCAGGAAATTGATAGACTAACCTGATTTCATTAGGAATTTCTTCCTCCTCCTCCTCTTTGTTTTTGCTTCTCCAGTAAAAGAACGCCCCTGAAATTAGTGCAAGGCAGATGACGATAAGAACAGCACCGGTGCCAACCGCTCCGGCTATTACTCCAACGCTCCGGGGCTGGGCTAGAAAACATATTTAAGGTAGATCTAAATAAAAGACAGATGAATGGTACATGCTATGCATGTCTATTCACACAAGTCAGTCTATAGAAACTGTACAAACCAACTAAAGTGTCCCATCCACATCAAGTTAGACCTTGACTAGCCTTTGACATCCCCACGAGGCTTTCAGCAACTGTTGAAGGGGTAAACTGTCAACTCCCAACCCCCAGGTCCCAGAAGAGCAGCAGCTGGATCTTGCCAGGAGACAGTGCCAACTCAACTTGCCTTAGCACCCCAAGAGAGCCTTGGAGCTCAGATTCTTTGTGGCCGCACCCCAGTCACATAACTCCCTTCTACAAGCAGAATCAAAATAATCTAGAACCCCCACCAAAAAGGAAGTGTTCTACATTGTTTGTTTATAACTGAACACCCAAAAGACATAAGGAATTAGTATGGAAAACACAGAGTATTAAGAAGCTCCACCATGAGTGGAGATTTATGTCATGCCCATAGCACCGTGACACAGAGATTCATTTGGTTCTGATTATCCTAAGAAGTCACTCTGTTGCAATGACTAGCATATCAAGAAAGCCTAAGTAGTAAGATTTTTATAAAAGATTTTCAACAACAATTAAAAGAATTTGTTTACTCTTCACACAGTCTCAAAAACAATTATATTATGTAGCACCCTGCATTCTATGACTTAACAAAAAAGCTCAGACACCTGCCCCTGGAGCTGGCCTTCCAATTCTATGTACTTACGTGAGATAACCTGGAGGTCCAGCAGACAGGTGCTGGTCCCGATGGCATTAGAAGCCACACACTGGTACAGACCGGAAGAGAGGGCACTGATATTCCGGATGGTGACTGTTCCCTGGACCTGGTCTGTCACAAAGACAATAATCAAGTGACAGCTTGATGGAATGAAGAAGGGAAACAGAGAAATCAGCACAAAGAAGATATTACATGCACAATGGAGAGCTGCCTATTTCCTTATTTTTGTGTAGGAAGAAAAACTGTTGGCTCACAAATGTTAAAGAAAATTATGATGGCATATTAAAGACACAGAATTATCAAGGACATAGGACAGTCTTGAAACTCGAGCTGTAATCACAGCCTAATGTTAGTGGTCTTCCCTCACTAGGGAGGTTATAGCTTGTCCTCATGAGTCTGTGATCAGAAGCACCGTGTTGTATTTCTAGAGAAATGCAGTAACGAGAAGACCAGGTTAGTGCCTACCTGGATCACTTTATACACGGTAGAAAACGAATCAAATCTTTGCTCTGATTCTAAGTACCACACAATTGGAAGGGGAGAGAGCCTGAAGAGGAGAAGCCTCAGACCCCATCACCATCTCAAAGAATTTCTCACCAGGTATATGGAGCATCCTTCAGCCAAAGTCATCTACTGAAGGCGCCCCGAGCCATGCAGGAATGCCCCTACATTAGTGGCCTCATGGTGCCCCTTCCCCCGTAGGAGCAGATCAGGGAAGTTTGGCCTTGATGTGAAGCAGCAGTGGATCCAGCGTGCAACCAGCCAGAGTAGCCAGTGAAGGTTGCTCTCCACATTAGGAGGTTTTGTTGTGTGTTTTATTTTTAAAGCTACCACATTGGAATATTGATGAATACCTAACTGGTAAAACTTAGGCAACTTAACAGTACCAACACAGTTTAGTCATTTATTTATATGAAGTTTAAGTGACTTATCATGAGAACAAAAATATCCTAAGCACTGGGTAAATTTTTACATGTAGCTTTTTTTTTCCAATGACCCTTTGAGATATTTTTATTATTAGCCCACTGAACAAATAAAGACACTGAAGTTTTAGATAGCTGGCAAATAAGAGAACACAGCTGGTTGCTGAAACTGCAACTGTATGAATGGAATCTAATGTGTATGCTCTGGGCTTCACTGCCTCCCTTTAGCTGGAAAGAAACCACATCTGTCATCAAAATCATCCAAAACCGAGCAAACCCAGAAGTCACTGGGAAAGACTCCTAATGGCACACATGAGGTGAGCCAGAAACAAAGTCCAAGAATACCTGAGCCTATACTGGGAACTGCTGCCACCCTGGCATGACTTTATATGGGACTAAGATCTAGTTTTGCTGGTGGTTTTCATCTTTAACTACATCAAAGGCAGAAGCAGGGAGCCTAGCTCCATCAGTTCCTTCATTTACTACACAAATACTATGGAGACCGTCTCTGTGCTGGATACTTCACAGAACAGTACAGGATGATGAGGACAGACATTAATGAAGCAAGAAGGCCAGAAGACTCAGTAAGTAGGTTAAATGCCAGCCAGAGCCACAGTCCTCAGTTTGAGTTGCTAACAGTGTACAGGGATAGAATCAAATGAGTACCAGGAAATCAGATACAATGGTGGAGAGGGGGAAGCAAGAGCCACAGGTTCCCATACATCAGTGCTGCCAGAGTTGTCTAAGCCTTCAAACACAATACAATGAATGGGATGTGTTCATGAATGACGGAACTGACAAACATGTACTTGAAATAGTATCAATATCATAAACCAGAAAAAGCAGAGAGACTTGGTGTTTGCTTTTTTTCTATGGGAGTACTCAAAGGTTACATCCATATTATATAGTTATCTAATATATCTATGACAAGATAGTAACTCTGGATTGGATTATATGTAACAAAATCAATATTTAATGGTTACTTGGTTTTCATGAATTATTTCCTTTTCCATGTGTGTGTGAATTGAGTATATATTTTGTGTGTATATGTACATATATATGTGTGAGAGAGAGCTTTAAGTAGGCCTGATTTCATCTTCATAACACGTTTAGGCTCTATGTCCCTGCTTTCCAAAACTAAGAAATCTTGGAGTAGCCCTGACATCACATGTACACGAGTTACAGTGGTCTATCCAATCAGATCTGTCTGGGTACAAAGATCATGATTCTCATAGGTACACCTGCTTTCCAGTAAGACACTTAAAGCTACCTCATTACACAGGATGCTGCTGGGCCAGGAAGCATTTCTGACCCCCAAAATACGACCAAGGAGCCATCTCCAACATAATTGCATTAGGGTCTCCTTATTATAAACTCAAGTTTGGGCTTACTCACCTCCAACCCTCAGGACAGTTTGGTGAATCAGCCCCAAACCCTCATTGGGATAGGGTTTTATAGTAAAATGGGAGCAAGTGACAGGGTGTCCAGGCTGGTAAGCATCTAATGGAATAACTATTGTTAAGTCAACAGGGGGGTGCTCTAAAGTGAGACCATGAACAATCACGAAAGGTCTAAAAGTACATCTCAAACAATCAAACTAATCTTTGATTGATTGTTACTAGGTAGTAGCTAGGGATAACTCTAGGGTATGGGCCAAGGACAGGCCATGGGGTCCTTCCTGGTATGTGGGTGCAGCTTGGGTTCAGCTATGGGTCAAGTTCTCAGGCTTTTTTTTTCCTCTTAAGACAGGAGTCTGGTCCTAAGATGGAGTAGGTTTGGCCTCTCAGCTTCTGTGCACAGCCAGAACCATGCAAAGTGGCAGCACTGTTGGTATAACAAAGCAGCCATCTGCAGAACCCCTCCTTCAACACATCCCAAAGTTTCCAGGCAACAAAAGCCCAGCCTCCCGGGCAACCAACCCTGCAACCCCCACACTGCTACTGCTTTTCTTCCATTTTTCTCCTTAAGGTCCAAAATTCTAAAAACTCAGTCAGTTCACATCAAACCAGTAATTTTGTTGACATTTCCAGAGACAACTGGGAGAATTTTAAACAGCTGCTTTAAGCAGCACTTGGCATATACAAAAGCAGGCAACTGGAACGAGGGCTGCTTTAAAGTGATACTTTTCATAGGTGAACCCACTGATCCTTTGTCCCCAGTTGCTGACACCATAAGCTATTTAAAACAAAACAAAACAAACAAACAAACACACACACACACACACACACACACACACACACACATGGTTCAGTGTGTGAGGCAGTATGCCTGTTATAGCTTACTTAGCAGGTGACAGATGAGACAGGCTTGTTGAGAAGAAGCACTAAGAAAAAATGAATCAAGCAAAGCTAAGCTAGGGGCAACCCCTCATCAACACCACTCTGTAGCAAAACAAAAACAAAAACCAGCCAAACAAACAAAACCCTATACATCACACCCTGACACCAGTCAAGCCTGTGTTAGGACAGGAATAATTTACGGAAATGAAAGATGACGGTAGTGGTCCCTTTGGTCTTCCTTCTTCCAAATAGGGGTGTGGAGTTGGAGGAACAGGCCCTTCATAACAGGGAAACAAATATATCACATTACTCCCAGGTCTGCATGTTCTCAGCTCCAGAGCTGGCATTTGGCTGTGTCAAGAGTGCATCGGCTGAGAGCATGGGTTTGGGAGCCATACGGGCTTGGGTTGAAGTTGGCTCAGCATCCTACCAGCTCTGTGGGCCTGAGGGTGTTGTTTGCTTAAGGGTGTGTGCTTCAGCTCCTCATCTGTAACTGTGAACCAGGGATTAGAAACACTCTTGAACTGGTGAGAACAGAATGAGACACTACGATGCTGTCTGGTGATACATCTACACAGGAATTTCTTGGGGTTATGTGTGTGTATCTGTGTCTCTGTGTCTCTCTCTGTGTGTGTGTGTCTGTGTCTGTGTGTGTGTATGGATTTTTTTTTTAATCCTAAGGAAACTTAGTTAAGAAATGTAGAAAAAAGTCTAGCATCTTAAATTCTGAGCAGATGTCAATATTTGGAAGAGTAATAAGAGTGCCAAGTATCATAAATATTTTTATAACTTATACATCTTAAGGAATGAATGATCATAATAACTGAATAATTTCTTATGTAAAAGTATGAGAAGTTCTGTTTCAAAAATAATGATAAACTGGGCAGTGGTGGCACATGCCTTTAATCCCAGCATTTGGGAGGCAGAGGCAGGTAGATTTCTGAGTTCAAGGCCAGCCTGGTCTACAGAGTGAGTTCCAGGTCAGCCAGGGCTATACAGAGAAACCCTGTCTCAACCCCCCGCCCCCCCCAAAAAAAAACCACACACACACACAAACCTAAAACTAAACTAAAATAAAAATAATGATAAATTATAGTTTAATGTTGTTTAAACCAATGTGTAGTGAAATTGTATGCATACATGATCTCACCTTGAAAGAGGTATCTGATGATAAATTTAAAACCAAAGGGAAAAATTAACACAAAATAAGTGCCAAACTTAAATCTCTTTAAGAACAAAAATGTGGGGCTGGAGATACAATGCTGATGCAGAGGACCCGAGTGAGCTTCCCACCACCCATGCCAGCAGCTCACAACTGCCTGTAACTCCGGTTCCAGGAAACCCAACTCCATATTGTGGCTTCGTGAGGCACCTGCACTCAGGTACACAAATCACAGACATATGTACAGACACATAAGATACAATCTTAATTTAAATTAAAGATATTATAAATATTTAATGTTGTAATGACCACTCGTAGAGAGGAGAGCTGGATGCTATGTAATGATCTGTATACTACTCAGCAGACATAGAAATAAATGAATTCCATGTCATTTTTGTGTTGGTGTTGGGTGGAGTTAAGATGCTCCTGGTTTTATGTGCATTTATCTCGAATGCTAACCTTCCCCTTTCCATCTCCACCCCATCACCTGCTTCAAGCCTTCTCCATTCATCAAAGCCCCCTGTTTATGACCTGGCTGCTCACACTCACCATGATAACTAACACTTCTTCTAAAATGTATATCGTGCTTTCTTTTCTGGCTACACATCACTGAATACTTGATTGTCAGAGAGATCGTCTGGGCTTCTCAAGTGTTCCATAAAGCTTTTCACTTTCTGTCTGTGATGTTTTAAGTTATAACCTCTAGCATGTATTTTTTAAAAAGAAGATGTAATAGTGAATGCACAGTGCTTGTTTCTTTTTTACTAGATTGTCTCTACTCTGAATGGCATGCCATAAAGCAAGGGGGAAAAAGTAAATCTCCCACTCATTCTACAGCTCAAGTGCATGAAAACTTTTCTTCTTCCACGAAAGTCAGACTAGGTGAGGAAATAGTTGTGGATTCTTTATTGAAAATAGATTTTTCAAGTACTCATATGGAGAGAGAGGACAACCTTGTCTTGTTCCTGATTTTAGTGGAATTGCTATGAGTTTCTGACCATTTAAGTTGATGCTGGCTATGAGCTTTCTGTAAACTGCCTTTATTATATTGAGGTATGTTCCTTGTATCCTTAATGTCTCCAGGATTTTTACCATGAAAGGGTGTTGGATTTTGTCAAAGGTCTTCTCTGTATCTAAAGAGATGAGCCTGTGGTTTTCCACTTTCAGTTTGTTTATATGGTGGATTCCATTTATCAATTTACATGTGTTGAACAATTCCTGTGTCTCTGGGATGAAACCTACTTGATCATGGTAGATGATCTCTGATGTATTCTTGGATTCAGTTTACAAGTATTTTATTTAGAATTTTTGCATCTATGTTCATATAGGAAATTGGTCTATGCAGTCTATGCAGTCTAACAGTTTCCTCCAAGATAGGACCGATTCCTTCCCTACAAGTAACCTCTTTAAACCGGAAGGCAACTCAAAACAGCTTCAGGAAGACCCTGAAACTCACCAGATTCAGAAACCTAGACCAGCTGCCTAGAAGAACCAGAAACCAGTTGAGCTGCCTGGAAGAGGTTTGGACAAACTGAGGCACCTAGAAAACACGCTGTCCAACCTGTTGAGCTGCCTGCAGCCTGTGCAGGGAGCTCCACGTTCCTAGATTTGTGAGCTGTCACCCACGCTGGGGTAAGCCTTGGTGATGCCACTGTCTTTTGAGTAATTTCTGCTCTTGTAAGTAACCCCTCATCCATATTCCTATAAGTAACCCCAATAAATCAATTAGTGCATCAAGTTGGACTTCAGTAATATCCTTTGTTCTGTTGTGGGATCCCTACCTGGGGTAGGTTGATGTGGAGTTTGTCTCCCCAGGAAAAGTTATGACACACAAAAGTCTGTAATTTTCTTTTGTTGTAGAGTCTTCTCGTGCTTTGGATATCAGAACTAACCTTGGCCTTGTAAAATCAACTGCACAATGATGTTTCTATTTTATAGAATAATTTGCAGAGTATTGGCATTAATTTTTGTTTGAAAGTCTGGTAGAATTCTGTACTAAAACCATCTGGCCCTGGACTTTTTGGGTAGGGATATTTTTAATGACTGCTTCTATGTCATTGGGGGTTATAGGTCTATGTAAATTATATGTCTGTGGTTTAACTTTGGTGGTGGTATGTACTGAGGAAATGACCCACTTTTTAAAAAAGGTATAACAAACTGGTAGACCATGGGTTATGATCTCTGGATTTCCCTGGTGTGTGCTGATGATGACTCTATTTCTGTTTCTGACTTTGTCCACTTGGAATTCTCCCTCGTAATGCAACAGCATTAGACTATAGTGGTTAAGACTGTCCCCTGTTCCAGCTCTGTGATTTCCAGCAAAGCTCTGCACAGAGGTCTCAAGAAAGCTGAAGAGACCATTATACCCTTCCCCATGTTCAGTTATAAATGATTCGGGCTAAACAAGTTCTTCCTAGAAATGTAAGAAAAGATGTACAGTTTAGCTTTGGAAATTGCTAACTACTGATAAATAAAATTACGTTTCATTTTCCAAAGAAAGGAATATTAGAAAATAATTGTCATTATTTACCCTAATTTTTTTTTTAAAAAAAAAGGTATTTTAAGGTTCTCTAGGTTTTAGATTTGTGAGGGTTTTTTTCTCCCTCTTTGAGAGTCAGATGGAGTCAAAGGATGCAGTACTCATTGTATCCCACAGATTGTTCTTGCTGAGTTCAAGTTTTACAGAGCCACTGAGAAGGCCCATCATGCTTACTGAAGCTCTTAACTACCAAGAGGCTGAGTAGCTTAGAGAATAGGTGTCCCTCCTGAAATCAATCACCCTGTGGATTGTGAGATACGTCCTTTTTGGTGTATAATATGCTATTCAAGTGATTTTTCTGGCTGTTTATTAATGTATTTATTTAAATCATCTATGCTAGATGCTACTGCAGACCAGTTGAATCAATCTTGGAAGAGGCCATGGGTATTGACGTGCAGTAAAGATTTCTATGCACAGTAAGATATAGACTGTTCTGTTAGGATATGTACTAGAAATTACAGTGTCTGACAAATATATTTCAAAATGCCTTACATTAGACTTAAAAGTCTACCAGGCATGTTCAGCATGTGGCATGTGGTCAGAAATAGCTATGAATATTGCCCAACACAAAATCATAAAATTACTTTCCATAAAACACTGTAAGATTTTTTTTCCTATATGAACTTTGGCAACATCATGTCACAAAAGTCAAAAGGCTGGGCATGCCAGGCAGAACAACATAAAGATACATTTAAAAAAAAAAAAAAACCTCTTATGATTCTAGTAATAGAGATTAAAAGTTCTAGTAATAGGAGATTAAAAGCTACAACATATCCCCAAAAAGATTTTTGTGAAATAAATTTTTAGGATGTGGAAAGTAGCCATCATATATTCTTTCATTAAAAGAACCAGGTTTTGAAATTATATTGCCATAAAACCAAAGGAGCAAACACATTAGCATACAGGTGGGTGGTAGTTAAGCCCTATGCAGTCTTAGTAGTGTCTACCTTGTGATGGGTATTATAAACATGGTAAATTGCTGTTTTCTGTTTTTACCAGGGAAGACCACACTATTTGCTTCTTTGATTTACATTCTGACTATTACAGTTTATTGATCTGCTACATCTCTATAAGGTTTAGGCTTTATGACTGTGGGTAACAAGGTTTATAATGGTACCCTAAACTCAAAGTGTCAAGCTCGGAAGCAGAGACTGGGATGATAGTTGCCAAGAAGCTGGGAGAGTGGGAAGATGTTGATTAAAGGGAACAAAACTTCAGTGATGCTAAGTGGATGTCTTCTACATAGTCTAGAGATTTAAGACATGATACGGTGACCTGTCAGCAGCACTGCTATATACTCAAGACTCACTAAGAGTAGATCTTAAGTGTTCTCACTGGCTTGCCCACCACAGCACAGAAAGCAGTCACAGCTCTGTGAGGCAATGATTCCCATGAGCCTGACTGTGGTCACCACATCACAAAGTCCGCATGCACCAAAAGTGGTATCTACTATAAACAGGTGAAAGTTTTATTTGTAAATCATGACTTGATAAAGTTGTCAGGCATTAAGATGTATAATGCCCAACACAGCACTATGACTAAGAAATATCCCACATAAATAGTCAATCTGTGAATTATATTTCACATTCTCTGGTGTTAATGTACTGTTACATTTCTAGAGGATGGTTCTGTGGTTTTCAAGAGTTGTTCCATTCACAGTGCTGATGCAACAGTAACAGGCTCACAGGGGACAGTGGGCAATGGTTTTTTGTTTTATTTTTTTCTTCTATTGCTGTGGTCACTTTTAATGTCCTAATACCGAGCAATCTCATAAAATGAATTGGGCAGCTTCTCCTGATTTTTGCTCTTTGAAAACATCATGAGGGATCAGAAATATGGGGGTTATCTGATAAACCTGCAGGACTTAGGACGCTAGGGATCCTGTGTGTATGTTTGATTGGTGTAGTTATTTTTACTGATTTAGTTTATTTCATGATACAGGTTTACTTCAGTTTCCAGTATGTGTCATATTTTTAATGTCTGTTTTGTTCAGCTGTATATAATGTGGCATCAATTTGTTCACAATATTCTCTATATTGAAGCCAAGTAAAGGATTAGTTAGGGAGTTCCTGAGTCAGAAGTGGTTTAGCATCCTGAATCCAGGACAGATATGTGACTGTGGGGTCTTTGTCTTTATGTGTAAAATTATGTAATCCAAGTTCCTCGAGTATGGTTGGATAATGGCAAAACAATAGCATCTGTAAAATGATGAGCAGTAGGACTTCTTAGCTATTACTCTCTATGCTACTGCTATAATCCTATAAATTTTAAAGATCTACATCCCTCCACATTCCCAGTACTGTCTGCATACCTTTCCTCTTCAATCTGCCATACTAAACACTTTTTATTTCATTTATCCTCTTGTTCACTCTTTGAAAGTTAGAATCTGTTACTCCATTTATCAAATAGCTTTTGACCACCAAGAGCTCTCCTAGGTGCTGGAGACACATCTGCAGACAGGCCAGATACCCAACTCTCCAAAGGACGTCCTAGCTGCTGAGTGTCTCATATGAGACACTAATAATTCCAATATATTGTTCTTTTATACTGGCCAGACTCCTAGGGTGCCTTCCCTTGTACCAAATACTATTTCCTTAGAAAATGCATCAAGGAGTTCAAATTTTAAAATGTTAGAATATAACCAGCAATGCAAATTGTCTAGAAAAATGTTATTTAGGTTGTTTTGGGGATATGTGCTAAGATTTACTTTGGCAGCATAAACAAGAGGTGAAACTGAAGAAAAACCATAACACATTTAATTAGAACAGATGAGGTTATGTGAAATAATTCTGATAATTTATCCAAAGACTGAATTACAAAAGACTATCATCTTCAACACTGGTTTTGTAATCCTCAAATTGCAAATAGAGAAGTATGAAAAAACAGAAATACAGGAAAGCCTTGCTGTGTGTATCAAACAGCTCATGTACATATGACTGTCAGTTGTTCACCTGTAACTTCACCCTTTATCCAGTGCTCCCCCAAAATGATATGGATAAAAGTCACAGATTTTCAATAACATTTCAGAGGTTCCAGAAGATACTGCTGACCCCTTCATCTTACAGAAAGGTTAACGTAGGTCTGGAGAAGTAAACTACCGTCAACATAGTTGCTGGCAAAACTGGACTTCAAACAGTTTTCAGCATTTCGACACTAGCTATTTTTGGCATGCCACTTGCAATAGCGAGATTAACAAGTCAGTCCTCAAGAAAGCTATTTATCCTACAGTATAGCTGAAGTATTTAGCAATGAACAGGCAGCAGGGGACCGTGGCACTGGAGCAGTCACTTCAAAAATGACCAAAACGTTAAGCTGAAACCAAGGTTTCAGAGATAATGAATCGTAGGCTATGTGAGTTAAAAGGCGACAAGACAGTCATCAGTTTCCTCTGTATCCAATGGGAGTTTACATGTGGGCTTTTTAGAAGTTTTTAGCCCTGGTTCTTCACTACATCTAATGTCACCCAGCAACGCAGGGCTCTCCTTTCCTGAGGCAGACACAGATCATCAGCATTAAAACTGAAGCACAGCTAAGGCCATCTGGGGCCCTCCCATTAAGGGCTAGCTCCCAATAAAGAGTTGTCAAACTACCCCAAGGATGAGTAGAGGAAATTAGTCTACATTAAACAGAACACAGCACTCAAAGATGCTTGAAACACAAGAATTTACACAGGCCTATAACTTCAGCTCACCTTATTTTGTAACATCTGAGACTTTTAAAAAAGACTTTCTTTACCATGAAATCCAAAATGGATGGAACCGTATATGCAGAACCACCCACAGCATGCATGGCTACGCATCTTTGCCTAGCTGATGTGATCTTAGGTCACGGATGGCTTTCCTACTCTTTTTCATCTTCTTCCACTAAGTAGACTTGAGGCTGAAACAGGAGAATTAATCCTCTTATGTCTATGCAGATCTCTCTTACACTAAAATGGGCAGAAAGTGGGTTCGCAGAGGTGGCAGTGACTAGCATTAACTCAAAGTTGTTCCCAGGGTGCTATTTTAAAGCCCCATTTAGGAAATAAAATGTACAATTTTCATGCTACTAGATATATTTTTTAAAGTCATATAGGGAAGAGAAAGAAAAGGTCACATTCACCTTAAAGTTGAAAGCACCCTATTCCCCGCAGTTACAAACCATTAAAGATCATTACTTCCCTCAAGTACGAATCAAACAGGTTCCACAGCACTGTACGTACCCTGAGTGGCTGTTGGAGGTAGCTTGAGCGTATTATCTAACTTCTCCCAAAGGTACGTGGGCCGAGGGATGCCTTCCTCTGAACTACACAGAAGGATGACGTCACTGCCGAGGTCCTGGGATCCTTGGATTTGGCATTGTGGAGCAGAAGGGGGGACTGTCGTGGGAAGAATGGGGAACACAAGTTCACTTTTACTTCGAGCCAACAAGACAGGAATGCTCATCACTGGGGAACAGCAAGCAGCTGTAGATCACCTGGGAGACTGCCTCATGGCAGGAGCCAGAGAACAATAGAGCACAACACCCAAGATGGGGATGGACGCCCAGGACTGGGATGGGCTTGAGGCCTGCAAGTGCCATAGGCAGAGAACAAATCTACAAAAGAAGACATGACTTTTGGTTACATTTTAAGGTATCTTAGAGCCTTGGTTGGAATGTTCCCTCTAAATGAAGGATTCTTAAGAGTCTTCGGGTTAACACACCACCTTTAAAGACATTGCTAAAAAGACACATTCAACCCCATTTCAGGAGCAGAAATAGAGCCCACCAACCATCCTCTAACAAAACCCATTTTAGTGCAGTACACTAATATTTTACAAAGACCAGACAGGCCCACTTTTTAGAGAATTCGGCCTTACAGGGCAGCAACTTTGCATGATGCTCAAGTTAGAGAAAGCTAACAATAAGGTAGGGGATATTTCAAATTTCTAAACATTTTATACTCGTTAAAGACTGACAAGGACATATGCAACAAGAATAGAGATCACCAAAGTAACGCCAAGATAGGGAAGCACACTGGGAGTGAACACGCAAACAGAACCCAGGCAGGGGGCTCCAGGCCGCCGAGGCAGACATTGCTGGAGTTTAAGGGCATGTGATGATGTTCTTAATCCTAAAGCCTTCTCAATAAAAGAGTTCACTGCTTCAGAAACACACGAATCCAGCAGTGCAAACTGAGTTAGAGCTACACAGAGCAACCAGGTAGTGAGGGAGTGGGAGAGGAGAGTTGAGTAACCAGAGGGTACAGGGGTTAGGGAAGGTAGCTCACTGGCAGAAAGCTGGCCTAGCAGGCTTGAGGCCCAAAGACACAAAAGAAGGGGGTAGGGGGTGCAAGTATCTGACTATGATCTGTTTGTTGTGATGGGGTAAGCCAGCCTCCTAGACTAGTTCCATTCAACAATATCACTATGCTTCTGGGAAACAAGACCTAAAATAATCATTCTGAGGTGAGACTAACTATAAAATAAAAAGTTCTGCCACCCCCCCCCACACACACACAAACACACACCTTTTTAAAGCTTGGATGATATGGGAAGCCAGTTGTTCAACTATCAGATATAAACATCAGAATAGCATCTATTTCTATCAATATTCCATACTGTACTCAAAGTACATAGAACTCTATACAGCTTTAATGCGACAAATTCTATTTCCAGAAGATAAGTTTCTAGCCTGTTCCTCAGCTTTCTGAATTGTTTGAAGTCTGGGAGAACAACAGGCCACCAAGGACTAAGCATGATCTCCCTTAAAGAGGAAAACCATTAGAATCTCCCAACATCAGTATCTTTAAATAACTCAGTGGGATGACAGAGGAGGTGAGGCAGGGGCTAGACAGGACTATGGAGGTAGATGCTGGGACCTGAGCAGGAGAGCAAGGGGCCTTCTCTGAGTACTTCCTCTTTTGCCCAAATGTACAGGATCCACCCCTTCTCCACAAGCATCTATTTGGCAGTGTCTTCTACAAAGAATCCATCTGAGAGACATGAGAATGGAGACTCCAAACAGCTACAGTGGACATATTTTCATGGCTGCAGAGTCTACCCACACTGTACAATAGAAAGGGTACAAACTTTAATCTAGCTTTGCTCATCTGTGGTCTTAAAGGACAAGGCCCCAAATAGATCTGATCTTACTTGAAGGTGATAATCTGTCTTCCTGTAGAAACAAGGATGTCCTTAAGAGTACACAGGAGTAAAGGTAAAAATATGTCAGAGCCACAGGTGCAAGCTGAGAACTATGGTGACCCCACTTCCTGTCACAGATGTAGTCTTTGTCCTCACACATACTGATAGCTTTACTTTTTGCTCACAACAAACTATTCACAACTGAGTTTTACAGCAACAGCGGCTTCTGCCCTACATCCCCAAGAGTGATTTTTGATCATTTAATCCACTGTCAGAAAACAGCATCAAATGGTCAATTTAAGAGTGGTTGGAGATTTAAGAATGGGAAGAGTATGTAGGAAGCATAGAGAAGTCGAGGAGCACTGTGCATGAGAAAGCAAGCAGGGAAGGAACTCAGACCCAGGGAGGGAGTACAGAATGAAGTGAACAGGTGGTACAGTGGAGAGCACAAGGTAGTGGGACTTGACTGCCACTCACCTAACACTGTGAGGCCAGTGACCCCGATGTTTCTGCCCCCTCTGTCTGGAAGGTTATTCACCAAGCACTGGTACGTGCCCGTATCTGACAGCTGTGTGTTATTGATGAAGATCGAGACATTGGTAGCAGGCATGGTGCCGGTAAATCCTACCCTCCCGTGGAACCGGAGGGCGCCGTCAAACATTTGTCCACCCTGATAAAGAATGACCTGTGAAAGGAAACAATATATCAATAAACCATGGTAACCCCTCCTTGGCACATAACCTAGTAGACTGAACCAAATATACCCATAACAAAGGATGAAATTTTTAATTCCTCAGGGTTGTGGACAACTTCTTGTGACAGCCCATCTGTGAGCATCCTAGCTAGGACTCCAAATTCCCACACACAGAGTTAGAATATCTTTTTTCCCTTCCTTTGTTTATCTGAAAATATCTTTAATGCTACCAGACTATCAACACATAAATATTTCTGCTGGTGAAAATGTTAATTGTGAAATGAAATTCAAAAGGCATTGCTCGAATGACAGATCACTCACCGGCTGAATAGCATGGCCATAATAGAGATAGCTTTGCAGGCCCACTACCAATTGTATTTGCCAATTGCTATTTATCAGACTAACTATTCTTGGGGGAAGACTCAGCATATAATACAGCAGAAAGCCCTTTATGTGGGCTAAAAATGAGGACCTTCCTGTGCATGTGTGAGAAACCTTAGTCAGTTTTTTTTTTTTTAATTTTAACCCCCATCACTGAAGATTGAAATGGTGGGATTTAACAGAAGATCTCAAAAGTTTAGTCTACTGCAAAAGTTCCATGGTTCGGAGACATAATATCCATCCATGTATATAATTTTCAAATAATAGATTAAAAAAATTAATAGATTTTAAAGAAGTTTGTATTGAATTTTGTACCAGACATGTTATTTCACTAAATACATTAACTATTAAAATAGAATCAGAAGATCTTCAAAAAAATGAATGCCATCTTTATAAATAAAACTGATGCTTACTACAATTCATTAATTTTATAGTAGGTATCTGAGATTATTATTATTATTTTATTATTATTATTTTCTATAACTGATGGAGATTTCTGGGGGCACCTTCCATTTTCACGGGCATCCTTCTGGGTGGTACACTCTCATTTGTATGGGAGTCTGAGCCCACTGTGGTGATTTGAATATGTTTGACCCATGGAAAGTAACACTGTCAGGAGGTGTGGCCTTGTTAGAGGAAGTGAGTCACCATGGGGGTGGGCTTTGAGGTCTTATGTTCAAGCTCCACCCAGTGTGGAAGATACCCTCCTCCTGGCTGCCTAAGGTTTCTTACTATCATTGCTCTTTTTAGAGAGAACATTCTAAGCCACCTAAGTTAATGTCAATCTCTTCCTGAAAGAATAGACCTGACTTTTTTCAATCTTAGAACTTGCCTTTCAGCAGTGTTTTCTTTTAATACTTGAAGGTCATCCTACACAAAGCCCTCAGAAGAATCTCTTTAGCATCTGCTATTGAGAGGGATGATGAAGATATCCTTATTAGAGGAGGATGGCCTTATCAAAATATTTAGTAATAATGCAGTGGAGGAAGGTACACTGACCCTGTCACCTTACACTAAAAATCAAACACATCCCCATGATGCTTCCCTCCCTATCTCCTCTGAAGGGATCCATAGTTTTAGAGGTAGAACAGAAGTACCTGTTCGGGCTGGTTTGCATTGGAGAGGGGAATGACCATCCAAATGACATTGAGGTTCAGGAGGGCAGCACTGGTGGAGAAGGCGCAGGGCAGGACTGCTGTCTGGCCCCGGGCCACCTGGACACTGCCTGGGCTCTCGGACACTTCCAGGGATGTTGCGACACCTGGAGAGGAAGGAGCAATTTGGTCCCATGCTTGTTCTGTCCTAGCAGCTCTTTGAGCATCACAGTATCACATTACCGTCGACCTGCATCTCTGAACACACATCAGGATAGTCTAACCAAAGAACAACTCACTAGTTACTGAGCCAAAGGAAGAAAAGTGGTTAGTCCCTTCATATCTTGGAAAGTATTTTTAAAATGTTAGGGACCATATATTCTCTTTTATTAGGCAATAACCCAGTATCTTGACAAATTCAATATGCTATGTCTGAGTTTGAGCAGAAGTTGATAAATCCTGATAAAAGGCATGATATGAACTGAATTCTTAAAGCATCATTACAGTAGCACACCACAAAACTTAGTGCTTATCCGGGAATCTGACAACACATATAAAACATGAATGAAAGAAGTAATAGGATCAAATAAATGGGAAGATATACTGTGTTCATGAACTGGTAGATTTAATGTTAATAAAAGGTCAATTAATTCTCCCCAAACTGATAAAATTCAGAACACACACAATCAAAATACCACCAAGCTTTTTAAGTAGATGGAAAGAAATTAATTTTAACACACATGAAAAGAAAAGAACCAAAAGAAACGAAAAAACATAATTTAAAAATGTCATTGATGACTAGAGAGATGGCTCAGCAGTTAAAAGCACTGGCTGCTCTTGCAGAAGACCCAGTAATAATGATTCCTAGATCCCACATGGTGTCTCATAACCTCTGCCAACTTTAGTTCTAAGAGGTCCAACACTCTCTTCTGGTCTCTGCAGGCACTACACACACATACTGAAAATACAAACGTGCTCAAAGCCACATATAAAACATCAATGAAAGAAGAAGTCTGATAAAATAAATGGGAAGCTATACAGTGTTCACACATGTAGGAAACACACTCTTCTGCATAAAATAAAAATAATCTTTTCAAACGATGTTCATCCTAACTGGTTTCAAACATTCTACAGAGCTGTAACAACCAAGGCCGTTTAGAGTTAGTATGAGAAGTGTCTTATAAACAAATAGCACAGGCCTGGGGCACCTGGCATTCCCGGCCAGACACTTCTCAACCAGACAGACACTTCTCAACAAGGTGCAAACAAAAGGAAAGAACAGAAGGTTTTCTACCCCCCCCCCGCCCCGTCCCAAATGGTGCTGAAATAATATGGCAATGATATATAAATCAGAGGGACCTAGACAGAATTTGAACCCATACCTCTACAAATAAGCATAGAAGAAAACAGCAAGTTACTTTGGTTCAATTAGAAAGCTCTTAGAAGTATCACTGGTGCTGTGAATCATAAAGGCGAACAAACAATACAGTAAAGATAGCTCATTAAATTTAAAAATCTTGGAGTTGGAGAGAGGACTCAGTGGTCAAAAGCACACACACTGCTTCTTTTGAAAACCTGGATTGGGTTCTCAGTACCCATGTATAGAAGTTGGTCATGATGGCCTCTAACTCCAGTGCCAGGCATCCAACACCCTCTTCTGTTTTCTCCTGGCACCTGTGCACATGTGCACATAAACACACACACACACACACAGAGTTTATAATAATTAAATCTAAAATAATTAGAAAATCTTTTTGCGAAAAAAAATCTTTTTAAGAAAATATAAAGTACAAAATATAGCATGAGAGAAGTATGTCATATGTTTTATAAAGGGTTTATATGCAAAATATATAAAATTCTTTGAGAATTCAATTTAAAACATAATCAAATTTTAAATGAATATGCATATCTGTGGTGGTTTCCATAAAAATAGCCCCAGAGGTTCATATATTTGAATTCTTAGTCACTAAGGAGTGGTATTATTTGGGAAGGATCAGGAGGTGTGGCCTTGTTTGAGTAGGTGTGCCCTTGCTGGAGGAAGTACGTATCTGGGGGTGGGCTTTGAGGTTTTAAAAGCTCATGCCAGGGCCAGTCTCCCCTGTTCTCCCCTCCTCTCTGTTTTCAGGTCAGCTGCTGTTTTAGCACCAAGCATGCCACCATACCCATGGCCATGATGATAATGGACTGGCTGCCTGAAAGTGTAAGCAGGCCCCTAATTAAATGCTTTCTTTTATTAGAGTTGTACCATCATGGTGCCTCTCAATAGCACTAGAACACTAACCATGGCAATGTCTAAACCACAACACCAGTGCACATCTACTGGAATGGCTACCATGAAAACCACAGCAAGTGCTCATTAGGATTTAGAGAAAAGGGAGGCTCATATATTGCTAGTAAGAATATAAAAATGGAACAGGTACCTTGGAAAACAGTTATACATTATAGTTATAACTATTATATGTATAACATAAACATATGACAACTTACTGCCATTATCTTAGAACTCTAGCCGAAGAAAATGGAAATATCTATTATATGAATACAGTCCATAAATAGCAATATTTTTCATATAATTCCACCAAACATAAATAAAAGATGTGCCAAAATCTAGTGAATATATAAAGAAGTAGTTCTACACACAATGGAATACAGTTCAGAAATACAGGCATCAAACTGCCAATACATGTTACAACTAGAAAACGAAAACTAAAATACTGCCCAGCATATCATCCTATATGTACAGAAATGCCAATGCTAAAGAGGCCTGAAGCAGCCTGTAGGATGTGTGGGCCTGAAGGGACAAGCAAGGGACAGTGTAGGCAAGTTCATGGAATTCACAGATTGTCGTCATGGTTGTATGACTCTACATACATTCAGTAGAAATCAACACGTGTTGGGAGTGAGTTCATAGGATGGAAATTACACTTCACTAATGCTATAAAATCGAAAACACAAAAGCAGGGACTCATCAGAACCAACTTTCCAGAAGTCAAAACAAAGGTTCTCTTTTCTACAAGAAAGCCAGCCCTCCCTCCCCTGCATGGTGGAACAGTGAAAACAAGAGCAGACTAAACAGGTCACAGAGACCCTCAAGACCTTCTTCCAAATCATGAAGAGTACAGTAAGTGCATGGTAGCATCCTGTTTTATTTGGCAAAGATGTTATCTTAATCCCCTCTCCCCTCAAAAAGGCAACACAATGAGACCTTGTTATTATTCCAATTGGTTTTTTTAAACCATGGCTAACAGCTTCCCTCTACAGAACTGCATGCTCTTCCCATAGTCTGATTATGTTCTTGGGGGTTATATTTTCATAAAGTAAGCCACCTGGGACTGAATGCAAAGCACCAGGTAGGAGCATAACATAGGGACGTCCTTAAGTTAGACAATCACAGGGGAAGCTCTTTAGAATCCCAGCAGTTAGACAAGAGAAAAGATGGGTTTGGGACAAGCTGAAGGTGGTGAGTATCCCGTTACCTCACAGGATAGACAGGCTAAGAGAAGCATGCATGTTACAACGACCTGACGCATAAATGCCATCACAGACTGAGAGGATCAAGGGCTGAGTGTGGGCAGAGAGGTCCATAGCTCTCCGGGTAGGAAAAGTTCAAGTCTGAGGCCAGCTTGAACTGCAGTGACACTCTTCTTGGAGAGAAAGGAAGGGAGAAGGGACAGGAGGGGTGGAGAGAGGAGCTGAGTGTGATAATAAAGTCCTGTAATCCCAGAGTCCCTGTGGAATCAGGACACCCTGGGCAAGACACTTCCCCCACAAAACAAAAAGCAGTAGCCACAGACGCTCCACCACTGCATTCTTCAGACTGCCCCAGTGCAGAGGAGAAAGCACACAGCCCCGCTACCTGTGCAAGGTAATGTTCATCATCCGACCTCAAACATGCTACCTTCAGGCTCAACTCTCTTAATTTTAACACAAATTAAAAAAAAAAATCAATGAAAGTCAGGAAGGGAGGAAATTGCCCAAATAGGGAGTGCAGAAGGGGTGGAGCAGGGATGAAGCAGGAGTGGGGCAGAGGGGTAGAGCAGGGGTGGGGCAGGGGTGGGGCAGGGGTAGAGCAGGGGTGGGGCAGGGATGAAGTAGGAGTGGGGCAGGGATGGAGCAGGGGTGGGGCAGGGATGGAGCAGGGGTGGGGCAGCGATGGAGCAGGGGTGGGGCAGGGAAGGGCAGAGATAGGGCATGATGGGGCAGAGAAGATGAGCCTGCCAGCCAGAGAAGGCCTCTGTGGCATTTAGTGTATTTCCATTTTCACAGGATCTGACTCTTCAATCTCACATTTTGGCAGAGCTACAGAAGAAACAGTCAAGACAGCGGGCTTCCAAGCTAGCCAAGGAGCAGGTGAAGCTGGACAGGTCGGACTGGAGATCTGGCTTTTGCTTCTCATCAGCTGTGGAGCACCAGACAAGTCACATAATCCCTGGAACGTGGTGCTCCATCTACACAAAAGGCTTGTGTTACCGTCCTCTCCCACAGGGTAGCGTGGGTGCAGGGGAAGTGCTGGCTACCGCCATGTCTATCCTTGCTGGCTAAGCAATGGAGGAGCATACTGACCACCCAAGCCCATGTCGATACTATATAGGTGCACTCACTTAATTTTATGAAGACTCAAGAGAGGACTCTCCACCTCTCAAGCCCTTCCCATCCCCTTGATGGGAGCTGTTTATTCTAATAATATTTGTTCCCCCAGAAAGGGAAAATAGAGGCCAGGAGAAAAAATAAAAACCAGTTAAAAGACACAAAACCATAAGGTTAGAAAATGTACACTCTGGATTCAAACCAGGCACTCTCTATAGAAAACATACACTTCAGTGTCTCAAATGTTTATTAGCAATTCGTTAAGCGACCACAAAATTTAAAACTATGATGGGCTTTTACATAAAACCATTAAATGAGTGATTCTCCTCACTGCAAACCTAAGACTCAGCTCTGCCTGCCTCCCCTGCCCCTCTCCTGTTGGAGAAGTTTATCTAGGGCCTCCCCTGTCTCCCACCAGGTGATCTCTGAGTCCCATCCCTTTTGGTCCTTAGCAACCACAGCTGCAGACTGCTGTTCCTCAGAGCTTCAAGGCCTCTAGGCACTGCAATTCCCTTGCAGCACTGAAACACTCTCCAGTTATTCTATTTCAAAACAGTCCCTCCCGCCCTGCCCTGCAAGGCATCTATCTCCCCACCCCACAGGATCTGCTGCCTCAGACTCTACCTGTGCCTCCTGTGGAAGAACTGTCTATTCAGGCTCTCTACTGACTACTCTCTCCCGAGTCTTTGATCCACTCCTACCCAGCCACTTCTAAAAGCAACTCCCCCAGCTTCCCAGAGACCTTAGGGCTGCGCAGTCTTTGTGATCTCTCTTCCACCCTCAAGGTCATCTACCAGAGATGAGCAGGCTTGCTGCTGAAATCCACTTCCCCTCAGCTTCAGGGAGAAAACTGAAGCCCCTACCTCACCGCTCTCTGGAGCATTTCCAGGGCTTGTTGCAGTCTCTGCTTCCCTGCCATGCTTCAAGTGTTTGAAATCCTCAAAGGACTTCCTGATCGATTTCAACACCTTCCCTGCAGAATCCTGTCTACAATCTTGAATTGGACTCTCATTTATACATCAGTGGCTTCCAAAAGTCTCTCTCAAATACAACTCTTACCAAGTTCATCATGTAGACACACTACTTAATATACCTAAGGCATCCCACGTCAGTGTCCATGACCAAAGTCACCCCTCCCATGCCAGGCTCCTTTCTTTGTATTCCATTTTAGATTGGTATACAGAGTACTGTGTTTTATTATGGCATTTCTATACAGGTGTCTTTATACTTTGTTCTCACTCATCCCCCTCCCTCCCCCACCCAACTTCCCTCCCCTGTGTGCCCTGAACCACTCTGGTTGGCCCCTGCCTCCCCCTCCACACCCACTTACCTCCCTCCCCTTGTGCCTTGACCTGCTCTGGCTGGTCCCCTGCCTCCCCCTCCCCACCCCCTGACTTCCCTCCCCTGTGTATGCAGTATTTATCTGAGTCTACCTTATTTCATTTTAACATACTGGTTTCTGATTCCATCCATTTTCCTGTCAATGTCATGGTTTCGATCTTCTTCATGGCTGAATAAAATTCTAATGTATATGTTTAGCTTCAGACTTTGGGGCAAGGGGCTGAAGTGCATATTTTACATACCAAAGTAGACCTGGCCTTCAGCATCCCTCAGTCCCTACCTGGCATACCCTGCCCCCAGCCCTGAACTTTCCAGCCCTTAGACTAAGATGCCCTTCCCCCAGACGCTCTTCCCCATATAATCCAGACACTTTGGTCTTCTCTCTTCATTCATTCATTCATTCATTCTCTGTCTCTCTCTGACTCTCTCTCTCTCTCCTTCTCTCCCTATGTGTTCTTTCTCACTTTCTCTTCCCCCCTCCCTTCTCTCTCCCCATGGTGACTCTCATGGCCAGCAAACTCACCCAAGAGCAGCTTCCCAATAAACCTGTGTTTAATATAATCTAATCTGGCTTGAATTGGTTCATTTCATTGGCAGAGAAATAACTGATCAGTGCCAAAACCTGGGAGAACTTGAGTTCCGAGCTGGTGACTGGGGTGTTTCCCAGCAATGTGGGGACCACTTCTTTCCCCCTATCCTTCCCTGCTGCACATGTCATTTCCTTGGACTCCATCATGAGTACCCATCCCAGCTACTGCCTAATCTTCCTGGTCCAGGGCCCTCTGGGCTTCCTCTGTTGAGTCATGGCTGCTCCAAAGTTAGCCCCATTCATGAACAAAGACCAGACCTTTGTTTGGGGGGAAACCTTGATACAAAGACATCTGATCTGAGGTTACCACCCCCATATAAAAACCATTAGAACCCAGATGACATTTTCATAGTCCTGGATCTCCGGCAAAGCCTGGGAGAATGAATGCTACTGTACATAAAACAAAAATTTATCCAAGTTGGAATGCACTTCCTATGTCCAATTTTTTGAGGAACACCACTCTCCCCCGCTTCCCCTCCTCTTTCACTACAACACAGCTTCAGCAACTGCCCCAACCAAGCCACTGATCTAACCTGCAGAGGCACGGCAACACACAAGGTTCCAGGTGCTGCCTAGCCCCACCCACCACCCACCTCCTTCCTGTCCATGCTTGGCCTGGTCGGGTGGTAGCAGTGGCAGCATCAGCAGCTCGGTGACTGCAGAGGTGAGGGGAGAAATAACTTATCGGTATAATGTATCACATTTTCTTCGTCCATTCATCTACTGATAGACATCTAGGCTGCTTGTACTTCCTGGCTACTGTGAAAAGTGCAGCTATAGACGGGTGTGCACGTATCTCTGAAGTATGCAGACTTAAAAAATTTTCTGAGCACATACCCTAGAGTAGTATATCTGGGATAAATGGTAGTTGCATGCATGGCTTTGGGAAAACCTCCATGCTGATTTCATTAGCAGCAGCTACACAAGGTTACATTCTCCACTGCGATGTACAAGGGCTCCTCTTCCCCATATTCCTAACAGCATTTGCTGTCATTTTTTTTTTCTCAAGGCAATTTTAATTTGTATTTCTCTGGTGGCCAAGGAACTCTTTTTCAAACATTTTTCAGCCTGTGTATTTATTATTTTTGCAACAGCTTATTCAATTCTTAGCCTACTGGTAGATTAATTAATTGGTTGATTATTATTGGTGGATTCTATGTGTAGTCAGGTCTTTTTGTTGGTGGTTGGTTGGTTGGTTGGTTGGCTTTTGTTCCTTTGCTTGCTTGGTTTGGGTGGGGTAAATGAGCTCTGTTGAGTTTATCCACCAGAGTGAACATAATGCTCACACAAAACCAAATGTATGTTACTCTAACTTCTGGGTCACAAAATCCACACTGTTCTAAAACCACCACCAAAAACATCTGACTCAATCAAAACCAACTGCCTCAGAACTGAAACCACAGAAATGCTTAAATATGGTGAAGACTCAAACACCAGATTTAATTGACTTGTTTGGCTGAAAAGCTAATTAAGTGTCTACCTTGCTCAAACAAAAGTACAACGAAGCAAACCTGTGGGGATTATTTTTGTCTTTCTGGTTTGTTTCTATTCTTCCTCCCTCCCCCTTCCACAAACTTTATTTGTCACAGACATTATAGTCCACTGAAATCACTAACACTGACTAGAGCGTAAGAATATTTGGAGGCCTGTGGCTGGAGCGATGCCTCAGCTGTTAAGAGCAAGTACCACTCCTGTAGAGGATGTGGGTTTAGATCCCAGCACCCACTGTCAGACAGCTCACAGCTGCCTGTAACTCCACCTCCAGGGGACCAGGCATCCTCTTTCTGGCCTACACAGACACCTTCACTTGCATGCATATACCCATACACAGAGTTTTAAAACTAAAAAGTTTTAAAATAGACCACACACAGCCACTCTTTCACAGTCTTCTGTTGTCCTTTCTTCCCAGTAGAGACCTGTGGGTGTGGGATGATGTCACCAGCAGCAAGTGTCTCACCGATGAGAGTCCAGCTCTTCATCTCTAGGAAAACCAAGTTGCAAGTGACACATTTTTAAGACTTCTGCTGATGTTTCCTGCCAGGGCATCGGTGGGCCACACAGTAGGCCACACACGGGGGCAGCTGCATGGGTCTCTGCAGCATTTGATCCCACAGTGTGGCTGACCCAGATTTCAAGTGTCACAAAACACGACCTGTGAGCCAGATCATGACAGGTGGAAATCATCTTAGTCCTGACCTTTGTAGAATCCTTCCCAGCCTCACTACCAGCCAGTTCAAAGCCAGCTGAACCTCAGACAAGCAGGAGAGAGAAAAGACCAGCTGAACTTAGTGTGAGGCCCCACGCCCTCCCTACTCCTTCGCTGTATAGCAATTCAAACTGCACGGACTTGGAATTTATTCACATGCTCTGTGTATTCACCTCCCGTCTGATGTGCAATTGGAAAAGACTTTTCTCCCACTCTTGAGACCAATGGTTCTCAACCTTCCTAATGCTGTGACCCTTTAATACAGTTCCTCTCGTTGCGGTCACCTCCAACCGTAAAATTATTTTCTTGATACTTCATAATTTTGCTAGTTATGAATTGTAATGTAAATATCCTATACGTAGGGTATCTGCCCCCCCCCCCGAAAGGGGTTGCAACCCACAAGTTCTGAACCTCTTTTAGGCTGTCTCTTCTCTCTGGTTGCTCTTTTTTTTTTTAATGCCATCCAAAAAGCTTTTTAATTTAATATAATCCTAATTGTCAATTCTTTGGATTACTACTGTAGTATTTTATTTGTTTTGTTTTGTTTTGTTTTTCACAAAGACCTTGTCTGTGTCTATATGCTGACATGTTTTCCCTAGTTTTTCTTCAGCAGCTGCAAAGTTCCAGGTCTTACATTTGGTCTTTGGTCTGCTTTGAATTGCTTTTAGTACAGGGTGAGAGGTAATGGTCTCTTTTCATTCTTCCACGTGTGGAAAACCCAGTTTTCCCAACATCATTCGTTAACATTTGTTAACAGCCTCTTTGCTGTGTTTTCTGTGAGTCATGTGTCTGGTGTCTTTATTAAAAATCAGGTGGCTCTAGTTGTAGAGGTTTGTCTCTGGGCTCTCTATTCTATTCCTCTGGTCAGTATGTCTGATTTTGTGCCATATCTAGGCCATTTCTGTTACTGTGACTCTGTAACATAATGTGAGGTCAAATATTATGATACACAGTGCTGCTCGTTCTGTTAAGCGTTGCCTTGTCTGTTCATGGTCCCTGTGAACTTTAGGATCGTTTCTTTCTAGTTCTATGAAAAAAAAAAGTCATTCAAGTTTTGATAGAAACTGCACTGAATCTGTAGATTGATTTTAGCAATATAGCCATTTTCAGAATATTAATTCTGCAAATCCACAAGCAGGGGAGACACTTCTACCTTTTCCTGGGTACTTCAGTTTCTTTCTTCAGAGGACTGAAGTCTTCATTGTAGAGTTTGTTTCCTGCTACGTCCACTCCAGTGCAGTCTGCTTAGTAGGCCTAAGGGCCTGAAAGCAGTCACGAGGTGAAGAGTTTCAAGGAAACTATGCCTCCTGGAACCTTGGCATTCCAATAACCCATACACTCAAACCCTGTCCCCACGTTAGTCTGGTGTATGGATCCATGTGCTCTTTTTCAGTATTGTTTTGTTATAAGGGCCTTTAAGGATTGATTTTGACATATAGCTAAGCCTCCACCAGTGTTCCAATGGTTCCTAGAAAATGCTTGAAGCCCACAGTGAGCTTGGAATTCAGTGAGAATGTTACCTATTTAGTAACATTCAAATTCACATCTAGTAGAGACAGTGAAAATAATCAGGCATTAAAAAGTACAGAGCTAGGAAAGCTCAGGGCTAGTCTGCATAGTAATTACTTAGAACAATAGCCAATTCACACCCAAACACAGGAATACACAATGGCCTAGCAAATAGGTGGGTTGTCCCATGAAAGAGTTAGTGGAAGGAAATTCCCCTGGTACAGGTTTCTTCACTAGGCCCAGAGGAATAGCATAATCAGGTATTTACTAAAGAACCCCTGGTGGTGGGTTTAACAATGGACTAGCATTGCATCAGAGCATTCACCTGGCTCCATTTTAAGTGGTAAACTCAGCCTGGTACCCACCATCTTTTTATGTATACATTCTTTTTTGTTTTGTGTCAATGTAACTTGGTGGATGTGTTCACCTGGCTTTTCTTGTTTTTCTTCTGTATAAAAAAGTCTGGTGTTCGTTTGGACAATACATTCAGATCCACACTCCCTTGTGTCGTGTCTGTTTATCACCCATTCTCATCGACTCCTTGCCCACCTGCGTTCCCCTGCAGATAGGAGACCCAATAGAGGTTAGACTGTGGCAGTTCCCCTCCCTGGTTAGGTTTATTTCTAGGTGTTGGTTTTGAAGCGATTGAGTATGGGCTTCTTCCTTTCCTAGTAAGTTCGTGTTGTATAAAGACAAGCTACTGGTGTTGGGATGCTGATTTTGTATCTGACTACTTTGCTGGAAATGTTTGTCAAGCGCCAGAGTTTTGTGGTAGAGTATTTATTTGATGACATTCAAGTTAGAATTATGTCATCTGCACAGAAAGACAATTTGATGTCTTTACTTCCTATCTGGATCCCTGTTTGTTTCTTTCTCTTCCCTTATAGTGACTAAGGCTTTAACCACTATGAGCAAGAATATGGGCAACCTGTCTCATTCTAAATTTTAGAGAAAATATGTTTTTCCACCCATTTAATGTAATTTATAGTGATTTATTTTACATAGCCCTTATTGTATTCAGATATGTTCTTTGTTTCCTCAAAACTTTTATCATGAAGGGATATTAAACTCCATGAAATATATTTTGCATAGATTGGGATAATCATGTAATTTCTGTCCTTGGATCTTTCATATGTGAATTCTATACATTGGCTTGCATAAATTGAATCAATATGTAACAAAAGCAATTTGTTCATGGAATGTGATCTTCTTAATATGACCTTGAATTCAGTTTGCCAGAATTTTCTTGGAAAAAAAATTGCATCTGTGTTTATCAAGGAAATTGGTCTATAGATTTCTTTGTTTGTTTGTTTTAACTTTACCAGGTTTTGGTATCAAGATAATGCTGGCTTCATAGGATATTATTGTCATGTTCTTTTCCTTTCTATTTTATAGAAAAGTTAGAGAGCCATTGACCTCAACTCTTTTTTAAAGCTTTGGTAGAATTCAGCAGTGCCTGACTCCCTTCTGGCATTCCGAATGGCAGGGAATGGCTCAAACAGCACAAATCTGAACAAGCAAATCAACTGGAAGCCTGACTCCCCTACTTCCTCTTCATCCTCTGAGCCATGACCTCGAGTGCTCAGTCTTCTCAACTAAACTCCTCTTGGCTTCTGGAATGGGGACCTCTGCTCAGTCCCCTGTCATCCATCTATGCTTTGCAGTAAATTCAAACTCTTATGAAGGTACTCACCCTCCCTACTTCAAGTGTTTCCCAAAATCTCCCTTCCCCTGGCCTCTTGGCTAAAGTCAAGCCTTACCCATACCAGCATAAACACTACCCACACAGGTAGTGTTTTCATTCCTGTGACTGGATAACATAAGCACACTCATGTGCTATAAGGTCTATGGAGACACATGATAGGAACTAGATAAACACATTGTTACATTCATTTAATCCAATGTCTTCAGTTTCCACATGGTAATATGACTGCTCAAAGTAAAATGTCTCAAAACCAGGAGCTGTGCCTTCTAACTTTGATTTTAACAGTGTGTTTTCTCCTATGCCAAATCTTTCACAGATCACGTCCTAGAAAACATCTAATGGCAATACTGTCAACTGTATTAAAGTAGGGGATAGTCTGTTACAAACTGAACTGATACTGAGCAATGAAAACTCAACTCATCTGTCCTGCTCAACATAGAAACAGTTCACAGAAAAAGGATGACATTCTTTGACTTAGTTTGCAAAATCCCACTATTGCTGTGATCAAACACTATGACCAAAGGCAAGTTGGAGAGGAGAGGGTTTATTGGATTTACACTTCCAGGCCATAGTCCATCATCGGAAGGGTCAGGACAGGAACTCAAACAGGGAAGGAATCTGGAGGGGAGAACTTAAAGGGGCCATGATGGAATGCTGCTCACTAGCTTGTGCACACGACTTTGCTCAGCCTGCTTTCTTATAGAAGAACTCGGGACTAAAAGCCGACAGATGACCCCACTCATAATGCTCAGACCCCTCCCACATCAAGCACTAATTAATAAAATGCTCTACAGGCTTGCCTGAGGCCCAATGCTTAGGAAACACGTTTCAGTTAGGGTCTCTTCTGAGCAGATGACGCTAGCCTGTGTCAAGTTGATATAAAGTTAGCCTGCACAATTTGTTTACGAGATTTCTCTATGGGACAGGATTTTCAGAGTCATCTAAAAACACTCTCCACTGCCACAAACATCTTTACGAAGAAGATGCAGGGCTACAAGGAGAAATATGTTAATCTGAAGAAAAAGCACATAGGGGGCCTTAAGAAGATAATTTTTTTTACATTATATTTGTGCAAATATAATGAAGGACCCATCCCATTCCTATCTCAGAAAGGGCCTATAGTCCCTGAATCAGCATTTCTCAACCTGTGGGTTGAAGGTCAAACCCTTTTCACAGGGTTGCATCTCAGATATCCTGCATATCAGATATTTACGTTATGATTCATAAGAGTAGCAAAATTACAGTTATAAATAGTAACAAAATAATTTCATAGTTGGAGGGTCACCGTAACATGAGGAACTGTCCTGAAGGGTGGCAGCATAGGAAGGTTGCAAGCCACTGCTCTCATTGTATCTGAGCAAAGGCAGATGAGCCTAAGCGTGAAAACACACGTGAGCTGATGCAGCGTCATCGTGAGTTCTGCTCGAGAGAGCTTCCCAATTGGAAGGGAAGCTGTGGAGAGCCACAGACACCCAGGGAATCCTGCCTGACAGTCCATCTGGCAACGGCATGAACATTTGCAGATGAGCTGAGAATTTTTGTTGTTGTTAATTTTTATCTGGAATAATTAAAAAAGTTGTATAACCAACTTTATTTAGTTTTTCAATCTTGTTCAACTTTTCCTTTAAAGTATCTTAAAAAGAACTTGCTCTTGAGCGGATGCCAAGGGTGTGGAAGGTAAAACCTGCTGCTGTGCTGTGACTGTATCCCGGAACTCTTCAGCATGGTTGCTGCACCACATATAATTTTCCTAAAGAAAGGGAATCTTAGTATAAGGTAAAGAAGCGAGTGTTTCACGTTTCAAGTGCTTAATTTTTACCTTACCTGTAAAACATCACCTGAAAATCCAATTTTCTTTTAAAGTATATGTCCATGTTTAAAATGCTAGGCAAGGATTTAAACTTTAATGCTAAATATTAGACTAAAAATTCACTTACAACATCCTACAATTTGCAATATTTACATGCAGAATGCATAATTCAAGAGCTGAATTGGTAGCATTTTGCAGAGTTCAATCTTTTCTTAGTACTTTCATCCCCCAAACGGAAGTCGCCTCATGAATTCTGAATGACTCAGCAATTAAATAAGAAAGGGATAAAGTACATAGCCATGTTCCCCCTGAGGAGTTAAAAATCAAAGTTAAAGTTTCCTTCCTCTTCCGAAAGTCTAAAGACTCATTTTCCTAAGATTTAAAGCAAAAATCTTAGGATCAAAAGTCTGTCAGATCAAGAGGTACAATTCAAACAAAATGAAGCTGTCAGCGAATAATCCTGAAAAGTCCTGAAGGATCATTCCACACCCAGGAGAACAGACCAAGGGTGTGTTACAGCCATCTGCCGTGCATAAGACATGAAGTCTTCCAGAACACCTATCACAGTGGAACGGTGGGAGTTTAGAAGGGGTACTGGCCCAAGCAACCCCACTAAGATTTCAAAATGGAGCACTGTCCGATGTCAGTGGAACTCCTCTTCAGTCAGGACCTTGTGTTTGTGGCACGCTGGGAAACCTCCATCATCCTTTTGTTCAAATATCTGACTAGCAGTCACAATCAAAGAATACTCATTGGCTCACTTGATTCACATGTGAACTTACAAGTGTTGTCTATTATACCTGCTTGCAACAGGGTATGGTTCGATTAGAGTAAAATAAATTTCCACATAGCAAACTTCTAGTCTAGATTTTCTGAAGGAAACTGAGGAAATATTACAATTCTTTAATATTGGGGTTTTTAAAAAACAAATCACATTTTCTCTGTATTTTAATTAAATTTAAATTGATGAAATTATATGTACACTTATTATAAGATCTTTTTTAAAAATGCTACATGAACTAAAATATGTTTCTATTAATAGCAATTAAATTAAGTTTTGGCCATAAACACTAATAGTAAATGGTTACTAGCTGGCGAATTTTATGAATGCAGGTGGTTCTAGTTTATGTTGGTTACCTTCATTAAGCAGTGTCTGGATGGGATCACTGCCAAATCTCTAGTTTATGCCCATTCACACAATACATTTTATTGCTGGTATACAGAAGCAGTTATCACACAATTTCCTATCTTGATTTTCTTTTCTTTCTTTCTTCCTTTTTTTTTTTTAACTAGAAGAGCCGATGATTTTATTTTTACATTTCACAATATAAGTGAAAACTGCACTTTTTTGTATCACTCCTCCCTCCAAAAGTATTCTCTCTGTTAGGAAGGGAAGTTTCCTTGTCATGCATCTAATAAACTTTCAGGCTCGGCACCAAGATCTCCTGGTGAAACAGAACAAGAAATACAAAATGATAAAGAGCGCTTCTGCTCTTATCTGTCTGGCCGGGTCATGCCAGGCCGTGTGGGCACCATCATAGGGCAGGCGGTAGGTCTCATCACTGGAGGCCCAGGCATCATGTGCATGTGGCCTCCTGTGGGCGGTCTCATCCCAGGAGCTGGTCCCACAGGCATCATCCCAGGAGAAGGGGGGCCCAACACTGGCATCATGGGAGGGTCTCTTGCCAGGGATGAGATGTGGGATGCAGGCATCTTGCCAGGCCAAGGAGGACCCTAGAGAATGGGGGGGGGGGGGAGGGGTAGGATCATGGCCGCTGCAGGCAGAGGAACAGAGAAAGGAGCCGGAGGGATCTTTCCTTGTTGAAATGCAGCTGTTGTTTTGTCAGTCAGGCTCTGGGCCTGCTCTTCCATCCATTTCTGGAAATAGTCTTTCACATTCGCTTTGTGTTTCCGACCACTGCAGTGTGTCTTCCTCATAGACGGAGAATCGTGGATAAGATACGCATCACAGTAGTCATAATAAAACTTAGGCACGTTGCTCCACAAGCCGTTGGCCGCCAGGAACTCCTATGCTGATTTTCTTGCTGAAGCAACAAACACTTAATACACAGACTGTGTCACATGGCATTGTGTTTTAATGGTACGATACTTATTTTAGTGCCGTCCCACTGACTTCACCTCTATAACCACAAGCTTACTCCAAGGCAAACGGACAGCCAGGGACTGGAACACAGAAAGTACTTTGTATGGTGTAACTGTAAAGAGCAGATCTAGAGCCAAGGCAGAGACACAGGAGGACTTCAACACCTGTGCTGAGCAACAAGCCAAAGGCACAGGGAGCTCAGAAGATGGACACTCCTCTAGGTCCCCTTCCAGAATCTGTGTACCTGTGCTCACACCACGGCACACATGTCCTGGGCAACATTTACTCAGCAATGTTTCCTAATAGCACATCATAAACTTCAGAGTCCTCTTCAAATGTCACATCACCGTCACCCTCACCTGAGGTCATATCTGGCTATGGGTTGAAGCATTTTGTCCCATTTGGAAATTCCCTTTCAGTGTGACTATAGTCTGGTAAGACAGATGCAGAGCAGTGCGTAAAAGTAATTATAGAAAACCTAGCCACCACAGTACCACGGACCAGCAACATAATTTATATACGTATTTTATTTCACCAATATTACATGACTCACTGGGGTTTTTTAATAACTTTGAATTATTTATAACTTAATAAAACAGGTCTAGATTACCAAATTAATCTTGAAGAACTAGTAGCACTGGGCCTCTGTCTGGCATGGCAATTCACAAGAGCTGAACCTTTAGACACAGCAAGCCCCATCACTTCTGTCTCTCCATAGAACAGCACTCTAGTCAGCCAAACAGCTGCCTAACTCCTGTGGGCACTGGCGTTTGTACATCATTGTTTAAAGCTAACATGAAGTGCTTGGTCATAATTAACTATAAGGCAGCAAGACAGAAAAGCAGAGCCAAGCTTTGTAGAGTTCTAAGGAGTATGTTAACTATACCATCCTCAAATCCCCTTCTTAGAAAACAGAACGTAACTCCTTACGTGTCAGTCACAAGAGTTTAGGCATGAGCACTCTCTCATATCCTGGGTAACTATTGTACCAGGCATCAGAACTTGATCCAGAAAAGAAAAAGAAAAAAGAGTCATCTACAGGCTCAGCAGCTGCTATGAGATGGGTCTTATCTAAAGATACACCAAACGTTGGCTAGAGGTGAGGGTCATTTTCAAGGTCTAACTCAGTTTCTAACACCACAGAGAAAAGGAGACATACCAAGTATAATTCTGTCTGGCAAACTCAACATCACCTTCCCTGTTGTCAGAACCTGGAAAAAGCAGCAGTGTGTGAGAAGACAGTGCTGTGCCAGGGAACGTTCACTAACCCCAAAGACCACCAAGGAGCCATCGCTGATGCAATCACATGAGAGTCTCTTTATTATAAACTCAACTTTGGGCTTACTCATCTCCAACCCTCAAGACAGTTTGGTGAATCAGCCTTGAACCCCCACTGGGACAGGGTTTTATAGGAAAATGGAAGCAAGTGACAGGGTGTCCAGCCTGGCAAGCATCTAATGGAATGACTATTATAAGCACAGGTGGGTGCTTTGAAGCAAGACCATAAATAGTCACAAATGGTCTGAAAGTACATCTGGAACAATCAGACTAATCTCTGAGTAACTGTTGCTAGGAAGTAGCTAGGGAGTAACTCTGGGGTATGGACCAAGGACAAGCCATGGGGTCTTTTTGGTACTTGGGTGCAGCTTGGGTTCAATGTAGGACAAGTTCTTGGGCTTTTTTTTTCTTTTAAAATGGAGGCTGATCCCATGATGAGGTAGGTTTGGCCTCTGGAGAGATAGGTCACTGAGCTGAGTGTGAGAAGGGATGTTAAATAACACAAGGGAAGAACTTATCAGGAATTACTAACTGGCCTGTACATGGTCCACACACACAGCTCTCTTCATTCCTACACAGTGCTACCAAGGACAAGGTGCACAACCTGGTAGAAGTGAAATATAAAGAGGAAATGCTGATTGAGACTGCAAGACTTTCCTACCATAAATCCATAGAATAGGCAATTAGCAGTCCTGAAGTCCTGAATTCAGACAATGACTTGAATGTAAACATTTACGGTACTCCATCTACCAACAAAGTCTACACAATACTTTCCCTGGGGGCTGAAACAGTCACCCAGATGTAGCATATTCTGGTGTGTATACAATGAGCTTTTAGCACATTTATAAGAATATCATGTAAAGAATGTGAATTAGTCTAGAACTCAGATTAACAGACTGAAGTCCAGAATAATCATCAGCTATTTGTTAAAATTTCTGTACAGTTTAAAGGTCAAAGAAGATGCTAAGGAAAAAATTCAGAATAGTATTAATTGAATACATATCAATATACAATATCAAATACAACAAAAAAATACATCATCAAAATTTTGGGGCAGCAACCAAAGTATTACTCAACCTTCCAAGCTAATGTACCTTGACATTATTAGAAAAGAAAAATGATTTATAACTATCAAGTTTCTTTCTTAAGCCACTAGCAAAAGAAAAGCAAATTAAAGCAAATACAACCAAAAGGAAGAAAGCATAAAGACTACAGAGTTCAATGAAATGAAAACAGAAAATTCAGAATAGTTTTCCAAGATCAATAAAATTAATAAATCTCCATCTATCGTGATCAAGAATAAAAAAAATCACAAAATCACTCAAGTTGGTATCAAACAGACATAATTACAGATTCCATGTATATTAAATGTCAAAATAAATTATTAATGCTTTTGTATTAATATATTTGGTAGCTTGAAACATAAATTATCAAAGCTAACAGTAAAAAGATCTAAATGACTAAGGAAACAATTTCATTTGTATTTCAAACCCCTCCCATCAGGACGACACTAGCTTAAAGGCTTCACGGGAAAACTCCGAAGCAATGATTTAAAAACAACACCAACACTGTGTGCAAACTTCCAGGAAAAAATATTCTCCCAACACTCTACCCCAATCCCAAAATCCAATAAAGAAAATAACATGTGGTTACAGGGTAACCTTCCTCTTGAACACAGACATAAAAATCCCTGAGAAAGTCTAAGAAACAGGGAGCTAGCCACACACAGAGGCTGGCTAACCATAATGTAAGTGAAGCCTTTCCCAAGGATGTAAAGTTCACTCTGAAGCAGGGTACAAAGCAGGAGGGGGAGGGAGGGCTGAGCTGTGCCCTTCAGAGGCACCCCCTCAACAACCTGCTGCCCTCCACAATTCCGCCCCTTCCCAAAAGGCTACTGCGATTTTGAATCAATTCTTTGATTAGATCATTGATTGTGTACAGCAGAGCCCTTAAGCCCCAGTCATCTTTGGGAACACTCTCAGAATCACGCCCCTGAGCATGTCTACCACGCACCTCACAAGCCATCAACTGTGATGGCCAATTAGTGCATGGCCAGCAACAAAATAAGAGCAAAGTACTGACATAAGCAAATGGATACATCCTAAAGGCATTGTGCAAAGCAAAAATAATCCAGATATAGGTGATAAACTGCATGCCTCTAGCTTAAAAAAAAAACTATATAATGAAAGAGTAAAAAATATAGATAGAAATAAAAATATCAATGGTATATAGGAATTTTAATCCAGCAACATGGCTACTTTGCCTGGAATACAGACAGACCTCAAAGCCAGCTTGTACAGAGCAAGTTCCAGGCACAGAAAAGTTTAGGTCTAGGTACATGCCTTTAATCCCTGCACTCAGAAATGAGTTCTGCTTAGTCAGTTGAGTCAGAGTATTAAGAGAGCAGTGCAGAGAGAGACAGGAAGGAGGCAGTTTTACAGGGACAGGTTGCAGGTGAAGAACAAGCCAGAGAACGAAAAGGAACAGATTAGAACCGATTGCAAGAGTTAGGTTGAGGACAAGCCAAGCTATTCAGTCAAAAGCTGAGAGAAGCTGGTGTGTGTATCAGTCAACTTGGAGAGGAGTTTGGGCTAGAAGTGTTGAAATGAACTAGCCAGCCAGACTTCAGAAAGCGCTAGAAAGGATGAGGTTACTCAGAAATCAGTCTCAAGGGTTGAAAACATTCTAGCCCTAGATTAGCTTGTAGAGTTTAGAAGCTTCCAGGGCTGGGCCTAGGTTAGCAGAGGCAGTACACCTCCTAGAGGATAATTATGAATGAAAGATACTTTTACACAGTGGTGCCAGCTGCCCAGCTGGGGCTGCAGTGTCTGTCCAGTGGGGCAGAGAACTAAAGTCCAGGGCGATCTGAGATGAGGATGCTTGGTGCAGCATGCCTGAGAGAACAAAACTGTAAACGTCCGTTACAATGCACAGATTACACACCAAAGTGAGCAGACATATTGCATATAAATTATACTTCAGTGATGAAACAAATCTGGGATGGGGCCATGGTAGAAACCACATACATCGGTGATAGGACCAAAGAAACAAGTTAAAGACTCTTCCAGGAAGGCAGCCAAAGCCATCGCAGAGAAATGAACTTGATAAAGAAATACTGCAGCAGCCCCTACAGAGTCTAAATGCCATACCCTCATGCAACTACTAATGTCAGTTCTCTAACCAATAGCAGGAGCATCCCACAAAGCCACACTGTGTAGTAGCGGCTGTCTCCGTTGGCTACAGAGGCCACAGTGTATCTCTTCTTGTGGAACCTCACGCCTACAGGGGTCTGAATGAAAGACCCACGTCTCTATAGGAGCTGAGAAATTTGAGATGTCATCTCCAACATCTACTCCTAACATGAACTTACAGAAATATTATTCAAAATATGATGGGCAGCCATGCAGAAGACATAAGCCAGCAACAAATGCTAACTTCAAAAACTGTCTCTCTCTCCTCTCCACCTCCCTCTTCCCTCCCTGCTCCTGCCCAGCTCAGGTTCCTCACTGCTTGGCTTTGCAGAGTAGAAAGGTGAACCCGCCTTCTTTTCCTGTGTGAGCCCTAGGGCCCCTGAGGAAGTAGGAGTGGCTGCCACTGAGCCAGACAAAAGGGTCCAGAGGCAGGGGACTGGAAATTGTCCAAGTTCCCTGACACAAGGAGACTTGTGCTCTATTTTGCCCATAAAAAATGAGACTTGACAGGACCAGGAAAAGATGGCCATCCTTGGCCATGGGTTTCATCATCGCAAGATTCCCCATGCATCATCAATGTAACGGGGCCGACTTCAAGCCCGAGAGGGAAACATCAATAGTTATTCCATAGGAAGTTAAGAGGGCTGCTTCAGAGTCCAGCATTGTACCTTGCGCATACTAAAGGAGCCTCAATAATTAATATTAAATTCCATGCCACACAGCCAGAGAGAGAGAGAGAGAGAGAGAGAGAGAGAGAGAGAGAGAGAGAGAGAGAGAGAGGGAGATTCCAATTAAAAGTTCAAACAACTTAAAAGAGATGGATAGTCAGTTCTTGCTAATCATTGTTCAGGATAGGACTAATGAATATAATTTTAAAGTAAATATTAATGCACCAAGGACTACATGAAAGACTTTTTAATCTCTGTATGTTCAAATATCAGAAACTCCAGTTTAGATTCAGGCCAGGGGTGGTTACAAAGACTGAGAGAACCTAACGTCTATGTTTCTGGCATTCTGGGACATCCTCTCAGATCCCATAATTCTCCAGTCACATGTGAGCTGGTAAGAGACCTGCCTTTCTCAGGGGCAGAAAAACATCAAAATTCTTGCTGCTACATTTTCTAGGAACTTTTGAAGAACACAGATTTTTAAACATGGCTGAGAACAAACTACTTTTCCTTCTCAGGTTAGGTTTCCTTATTGACAGAATAATTGCTATTTTGGACTTTGGCACATTCACTGGGTTACCAGAGTGAAGATTTCTATTGGGAAATGCTATCTAGAGTTTCCAGGTGGCAAAGGGCCAGAGCAGTGGCCTTCACTGTTAAATACAAGTGCTCTCTCAACCTCACCACACACTGGAGCATCCCCACTTGGCTGCAGCAGGCGAGCTTCATTTGTTTAATGGGGCATTCACGTGACAGAAGTGGCTAAACCAACAAGTAGAGTTATTATGAGCAAATAGAGCCATCTGAGACCATCAGAAGGATACTCTGTTCTGAGACAGGCTCTTTCTAAGCACAGCTCGCTGCACCTCTTCCAAATGGAACACTGGTTTTCATTCTTTTTCTTGAGCTCTTTAATGTGTTTGTGTCTGTCCTGGTTTCACTTGTAAGCAGCTGAGGCGTTCTTTGGAGGAATGTATAGCATGATAGAATAGTACTTGGGATGGGAGGGGGGAGAGGGAATCTGTTATCTTTCAGATACTCACAGAAACCTAGGGATGCAGAGAGAAAGAGGTATGACAGACATATGATCCAATCCTGATAATGAGTCCACGTCCTTCACACAGCCTCCCAGCCCCTGCTGCATCTGGCTTTGCCTATCTTTTCAGTAAATTTACTCTTCAGCAGCGCCTGTCTCTCCCACCTTGGAACTCAGGATGGTCTATTTTCTTAGAATCACCACATGGTCCTTCTAATTCTGCCCATCCTTTGGATTTCAACATTCTGCTAGCCTCCAAAACGAGATGTGCTGCTGGATGCCCTGCTTGGAACCCTGCGCACCCCTGAGATTATCGTGCCAATTCAGAGTTTCTTAGCATAGTGCTTTCTTCACTTAGATTCTACATTGAAACTATACACCAGGTCCCAGTATTCAGTGACAGGAGAGGACAGGAGAGTGCCCAGCATGGCTGTTATGTAGGCCATCAGAGATGTATGTACTAAATAGTGCTGCAAACATTTCCGTAAATCTCAGTAACAAGGCTAGGTCCCATTTTATACAGGGACACAGTGGCCCAGAGATGGAGGCAGGCCTCTGTCCCTAATATGACTGCAGAATCTTTCCTAACTCTAAGCCATACAGTCCCCAGTAATGGTGGAGACCTGGCACTCCAATGTGGCAAGTTTAAGGAAAAGCTTCTCTGGTAGCCTTAGACATTTAGCTTTTTTTTTTTTTTTTTCTCAGCCATTTGAATTTCCTTTACTGTAAATGTTCTGTTTAGATTTGTACCCTATTTTTTTTAACTTAATCACTTTACACCCCACTCACTGCTCCCCTCCTGGTCACCCCCTCCCACAGTCCTCCCCTACCTCTTTCCCCTTCTCCTCAGAGAGGGTGAGGCCCCTGGGTATCCTCCCATCCTGGCACATCAAGTCTCTGTGGGGCTAGGCACATCCTCTCCCACTGAGACCAGACAAGGCAGCCCAGCTAGAAGAGCATAGACTACTTATAGGAAACCGCTTTTGGGATAACTTCCACTCCAGTTGTTCAGGATCCACATGAAGACCAAGCTGCACATCTGCTACATATGTGCGGGGAGGCCTAGGTCCAGCCCATGTATGTTCTTTGGTTGGTGGTTCAGTCTCTGAGAGTCCTAAGGGTCCAGGACTCTGTTGGTCTTCCTGTACAGTTCCTATCCACTTTGAGGCTGCAATCCTTCCTCCTATTCTTCCATAAGAGTCCCGGAGCTCCATCCACTGTTTGGGTGTGAGTGTCTGTATTTCTCTGAGTCACCTGCTGGGGGAGCCTCTCAGGGGATAGGATTGCTAGAGTCCTGTCTGCAAGCCTAACAGAGCATTATTAAGAGTGCCAGGGATTTGTGTTTGTCCATAGGATGGGTCTCTAGTTCGGCCAGTTATTGGTTGGCCATTCCCTCAGTCTCTGCTCCATCCCCTGTGCCTGCATTTCTTGTAGACAGGACAGATTTAGGGACAGAAGTTTTATGGGTAGGCTGGTGTCTCTATCACTCTACTGGGGTTCCTGCCTGGCTACAGGAGGTGGCCTCTTCAGGTTCCATATCCCCAATGCTGTGAGTCACAGCTACTAACTAAGGTCATCTCCATTGATTCTTGGGTGTTTCCCTTAGCCCAGGTCTCTGTCAAGTCCTGGAAATGGGCATTTAGCATTTTTAAGAGATAAAAATGTCTACCTCACAGGATCGCTTTGGAAAGTATACCTTAAATTTTCCTGGCACAAAGAGGTATTTAATAACCAATGACTGACTCTGAGCTCATAAAGAAACTTCCAGCTGTAAGCAATCAGAAAACAGGCTGACTCCAGTACACCCTCTAAGTGCTCCAGTGGCAGAAGATGCCTCAAAAACCAATGGCCATAGGAGCATTTTGATGCATACCTTTAGCTATGCTTTTCTATGACGAATGAAGGGACTATAAAACTGCTCTTAATTATGTGTTAAGGAAAAGCTCATACTATAGGATATGAGTAAATATATTTCTATGCCTCCAACCACCAGAGGTCAAAAGGCTAACTACTTTCCGCGACAGCTCAGAAGGAAGATTCAAAAATAAAATACAAACAAAAGTAAAAGAGAAAAGTATTAGAAAGAAAAAAAAAGGGTCGGAAATAAATTGTCAAGCGTCCATGAAACCAAGAGGCAAGAACAGGGTGAGGGAGAAGCAGGTGGGGGCACTGTTGTCCAGGCATCCGATGATGCACCGATTAGTGCTGTTTCTAAGCAGATTAACCAAATCCCAACTGTTCTACATCAGGTCCCGTCTCTGAGCTTTCCCTCCCTCATATCTCTGCAAAAATAAAGTCAAATAAAATGTAAATACACAAGCAAAAAGCAGAAGGAACAAAACACCCACATAAAATAAAAATGGTGCAGACGGACAGTTCGTTCTTGTATCCTTCTACACTGTGGTAGCAACAGAATTGATGAAAAGTGATAAGGCTTAAAAGAAGTAAAATGAGGAGGACTGCCTCCTCTGTGTGAGGTTTCAAGCATCCTCCGCTCAGCAGGAGGCCTACGGGGCAGGGGGCACAATTAGCCTGTGAGGGCAGAGAGCAGGGAGCTGGTACAGGGACGGTGTGTTCTAGCTGCCTCAGTGCCAGAGAACACGCAACCTCTTTATGACCTCCTTTCTTATAACCTTCACCCGAGCTACCACAGAACCAACCACAGAGGCAAGAAATGGGTGGAAAGATTTAAAAAAAAAGTAATAATAAATAAATAATAGAAAAAGGTGTGTGTCAAATGCATTTACACTATAAATATGCAAGGGGGTTAGATTTATCTATTTCCTGCTAACATTTGCCTTTTAATGTCTCTTTTCTAATTTTAGTTTTTGCACTTAACTTCTGAATACAATGAATTCCTTTTAGGTCTAGGCAGGGAGGCAACTACTGCCTAAGTCTGTGGTGGTAATGAAGCTCACAAAGTGAGCTCAGCCAACGGAATTTTTTAAAAAGAAATCACACATCCCTTGGGAGACCCCCTTTACTGCAAAGACAAACCATTGAAACCTGAGCTAAGCTAGCATAGGAGAGGAAACCCTCCCCGGGGGTCCAGGGGCTCTGTGATCCTAGGCACCATGTCTGTGGGCTCCCATTCTAGTTACTGAGCCCTGGGGGCAACGGCAGGGGCGGGGGAGGGGGGGCGGGCAGGGCAGATTCCAGTTGGTGGGGGGACTATTTCCTTTGGCATGAAACAAGAAAAGAAAAAGAAAAAGGAGAGAGAGAGAGAGAGAGAGAGAGAGAAAGAAAAAGAAGAAAAAGAAAGGAAAAGAAAAAGAAAAAGAAGAAAAGAAAAGAAAAGAAAAGAAAAGAAAAGAAAAGAAAAGAAAAGAAAAGAAAAGAAAAAAGAAAGAAGGAAAAGAACTAGAGACACACAAGGTAGGACAGACAGAACCTCCTATATTGCTGTTACATAAGGTAGTTTTTTTCCCCCTCAGAAATTTAGCAGTAATATAGGTGATAACTGAAGAGTAAGAACTTTCCAATGCTAGTCACAATGAAAAGGCACAGTGTGCTAAAATAATTCTACTATGAGGAAAATGGTGGAACATTCCCAGGTGCAAGGTAGCATGATGACTTAGTATGTTCCGTCCCTGCACTTTGAATGTCCTTTCTCTTTGTTTCTCTGCCACAGACATTTGCTAGTTGGACTGGAAGTAGTGGCAGTCTCAGACATCAGTTATACCTTTCCCTCAGCGTGTGCACGCCATCAGATACCCTAAACCAACTCAGGACACCCTCATTAACACTCCAGCACAATCCCCCTCCACACCCCCCCCCCCCAGGTTTCATGGCTCTTCAGAGTTGTCTGAAGCTGAAGAGATTTAGCCAGACAGTGACCACCGGGTGCAAAATAGCTTACACCTAGTTAACAATCACGAAGCTTCCAACAAAAGTGCGGACGTGCAATCTGAGAATGCAGAGGATAAACAGTTACTTGAGTTAGATACCAAAAGAACAGGAAGGAGCGCTAAGATAGTTTTGTTGAGAAGTAGTTCTTGGGGCTTCAGAAATGGCCCAGTGGTTAAGAGTGCTTGCCACACAATGGTGAGGATGGCGATTCAGATCCCAGTACCCATATAACAAGCCAATCACCCCATAAATGCCTGTAACACCATTTCAAGAGCCTCAGTGCCCTCTTCTAGCCTCTGTAAAAGCACAGGCAGAAACACCCAAACAAACCTGTACATTCACTACAGGGCCACATAGACATACATGGAAATTAAAATTAATTAAAGTAAAATTTTAATGTAGCTCTCAAGAAGAGGGTCATGAAAATGACACTGGAAGGAAAACTAAGAAAATTACAGGACAGTTCTTCTCATGCTCATTCCAAGGTCACCTCCACCTCACTCACCTTGGAAAGTAGTCTTCAAGGAGAACCACAGAGATGATTGATAAACAATGAAATAACAGGCCAGTGATCTTAAGGGGTAGGCCTGAAGGGGGTAGGGAAGGAGGGGGAGGGAGGATAGCCCACATCCAGCCAGAGTTCCTCCTGTGCTCTGAGCAGGCAGACTCTGGAGGGCTGCCAGACGCTTTCCACTCGGCCCCAGGTGGGCATCTAAGCCACTGACCCTACTCGGCAGAAGGGGGCGGTGGACAAGGAGCAGCCCCTGATACCAGGGGCCCCAGGGTGACACCCTCGGCCCTGGGGATATGGGAGAGAGGGCAGAAGGAGATAGGTTTGGGAGAGAGGGCAGAAGGAGATAGGTTTCCAAGTAAGCAAGAGTCCTTAGTCCAATCCGTGGCTAGAGCACAGGAAGGCCTTCCATCGGGAGATTAGAAACGGCTCATTCTCCTTAGAATAGGGAACAAAATACCCATGAAAGGAGTTACAGAGACAAAGTTTGGAGCTAAGACAAAAGGATGGACCATCCAGAGACTACCCCACCCGGGGATCCATCCCATAATCAGCCACCAAACCCAGACACTATTGTATATGCCAGCAAGATTTTGCTGAAGGGACCCTGTTATAGCTGTCAGTGCCTGGCAAATACAGAAGTGGATGCTCACAGTCATCTATAAGAGAGAACACAAGGCCTCCAATGGAGGAGCTAGAGAAAGTACCCAAGGAGCTGAAGGGGTCTGCAACATTATAGGTGGAACAACAGTATGAATTAACCAGTACCCCCAGAGCTCGTGTCTAGCTGCATATGTAGCAGAAGATGGCCTAGTTGGCCATCACTGGGCAGAGAGGCCCCTTGGTATTGCAAACTTTATATGACCCAGTACAGGGGAACGCCAGGGCCAAGAGGCGGGAGTGGGTGGATAGGGGAGCAGGGGGGGGGTATAGGGAACTTTCGGGATAGCATTTGAAATGTATACAAAGAAAATATCTAATAAAAACAAACAAACAAACAAATAAATAAATAAAAGAAATGGCTCATTAGGAGAAAGCCTATCCCATCATCCAAGTGCAGCAGGCCTTGATGAACAGAGGCAGTCTATGGTTTTAGAGCTTTATTGAAGAAAGGCAGGGAGAAAGAGAGAAGGTAGAAAGAGGGAGAGACAGGCCATGGCCAAGAGGAGAGAAGGGGGAAAAGGAGAGAGAGAGAGAGAGAGAGAGAGAGAGAGAGAGAGAGAGAGAGAGAGAGAGAGAGAGAAAGAAAAGGCTAGAGTAAGAAAGAGAGTAAGAGGGAGAAAGGAGAGTAACAGAATGAGAGGAGAGCATGAGGAGAGTGAGAGGAGAGGATAAAGAGAGAGGAGAGAGTGGGGTGTAGCCAAGTAGCCCCTCTTATGGTGGGCTGTTATCTTACTGTTGCTAGGTAACTAGGAGGAGTTTAGCCTGAAGGTGAGAAGCTTGGGACATTGTCTACATGACTACTAGCCACATGCTTCTCCTGTGGGAGCTGTGGGGGGTGGTAACTTTGACAGGAGCCTTGAGTCCAGGAGACATGAGGGAATGCCTACAGTGCCATGTAGGTGAATGATCACCACTGGGTTTCTCCAGGGTTCACAACCTCAGCTCGACTGGAGACCAGACTGTGTCTAGCCCAATGCTCCACATTACAGTACTTATAAATAGTCTACACGGTGAACTATATATGTGAAATAAAACGTGCATGTACATGAATGCATAATATGCATGCTCTCTGTATTTTGTTATATATGAATATCATAATATGTATGTATGTAATACTAATGATTAAAAACACCTGAAGGACATGAGCTGGGTCTGATAAGTCACTCAGTTTAAAATTCAGTAGCTGTTTCATTAAAAATAAGCACTTCCAGGTCTTTAATTAGGATTTGATAAAAATAGCCTTCTTTAGATGGTCACAAGTCAGTATCTAGTGATAACTGCCATTAAACAAACTGTATCTGGGCTGGATCTGTAATGAAGGGGTTGAATGTGCTTGAGGGGGTTGTGGTGGCTTGGATAGGCATGCACCCCCTCCACTTCCCCCAGGCAGACTCAGGTGTTTGAATATGCTTGACCCATAGGGAGTGGCACTATTAGGAGGTGTGGCCTTGTTGGAGGAAGTGTGTCACTGCAGGAATAGACTTTGAGGTCTCCGATGCTCAAGGTTCACCAGTGTGGTACACAGTCTCCTGCTGCTGCCTGCAGATCAAGATGTAGCTCTCTTGGCTCCTCTAGCACCATGCCTGCCTGCACTCTGTCATGATGATAATGGACTAAACCTCTGAAACTGCAAGTTAGCACCAGTTAAATGCTTCCCTTTATAAGAGTTGCCAAAGTCATGGTTTCTCTTCACAGCAATGGAACTCGAACCCAAGGACAGGGGCTAGGAAGTAAACAGAAGAAACTACCAACTGGAGCACCATCCACAAGCTGTGACAGAAGTAAAAGGTGGTCTTTAATTACCCATGTAGGGGTGTTTTCAGCGAGTTCGTTTTAAAATAAAGTAAGTTTAAAGAACATCCTGTAACCATCCACTTTCTCAACTTTATGGACTGAAATGTTGATAAAGGGCACTGAGTATATAGACTGTACCAATCATACCTTAATCAGAGTTTTCATTGCCAAGAAAAGTCAGGTTCAGGGTACCCTGGGATTAGCATTTCCACCTCCTGGGAGCAGCTATTCACAAGAGAATCAGTTATCCAAACTCCTCAGAAAGCCAGTCTGAGGCCAGCAGTTCGTTTGTTGCTCTGCTGCCTCACTTCCATCAACCTAAACGTTTTAAAAAGTCTCTCTGAAAGTGTTTGTGTAGGGTGGTTTTATACATCACCCTTCAGTGTCCTTACAGAACTGATAATGTATTCTTTCAATTTTCATGGAAAAAGATTCACAGTAAGACCTGTGTGTTAGATGTTGCTTTAGTATACATACACTGCATTTTCAACTCTATGAGTGTCTACATCTGAATACCCTTACTTTTAAAAGTCATTTTAAAATTTAAAAACTTGAAGCCACTAAAGAAGAATCATTTCTCTGAAGTGCCAGCCCTGTGCCCTCATTTCCCTCTGGTCGTATTTCCCGTCTATCAGATTTACTGCACAAAGGACAGAAACTGAGGCACACAGGAGCACTCAGGCACACTGAAGTCTCTGCTGCAAGTTGTGCCACTACCCATCCAGTTGTTCACCAAATGGTAGATAACACAAGTAAAAAAAAAAAAAAAAAAACTGACTCAGAAACCAGTCTAAGGACTTCTAGGAAGTGTAGTTGTTCAAAAGCCCGAGACTGAAATGGGATGAAACCAAATGGGAGAAACTGCAACCGGGGATTTTTACCTATCCATGTCTTCCTATCTCGTGCTCTCTCCACTTTCTAATATTCTAGGCCAAAGCCCCCATGAAAACTCAGCAAATACCCCTCACCCAGGAGACCACTTATCAGCATCAGTGTTTCTGCATGAACTCAAACCAAATTCAAGAGCGTCAAATAGTACCTGCTCCATGTAAAATATCTAAGAGTATCTGCCTTCAGTTAGTGCCAGAGTAGCCAGTGTCTGGTAATCTACTTGTATTATACAAGGGCCTCATATATAGTTTCTAATTAGTGAAATGCTGAATTAAATAAGTAAAAAACCATGACACATCCAAATGTTGTCCTATACTCACAGACAATTAGAGCTGGTAGCACTAAGTCTAAATGGTGTGAAGATCATACAGTAATTTTATAAATATTTAAGAAATAGACATTAAAATATGATCATGGCAAAGTATTACTTATTCTAGGTTATATAAATGAAGCTATGCCTACAGAACTATTAAAGCCCATAATTGAATAAGACTGACGTTAGATTTTGTCACTAAATATTAGTAGAAAGTATAACTTAACATGCTACTGTGGGACTGTGATAGGCAGCCTATTTTGGTTGAATGGAGCTTGTTCCGGTGACCCAGTAGAAAACTCTACAAGGGACAGAAAGGCAAGCCACGTTCCCATAATCAGGTGCCTGAAACCACAGAGCCCCCAACTCCATAATTCTGTGACTATCAGTCACACAGACAATGTCCTAAGCTTCTGGCATTCTGGCTAAACTCCACCCCCACAGTTACCTGGCAACAGCAAGACAGCTCAGCCCACTATAAGAGGGGCTGCTTGGCCCCTCCTCGCTCTCTTTAAGCCCTCACCTTTCTTTCTCTCTAGCCCTCCTTCTCTCTCTCCCTTCCCCCCTCTCTCCATGTAACCATGGCTGGCCTCTCTCTCTCTACCTTCTCTCCTTTCTTCTCCCTTCCTTTCTACAATAAAGCTCTAAAACCGTAGACTGTCTCTGATCATCAAGGTCACCTGTGCTTGAACAATGGGATTGGCTTTCTCCTAACGAGCCTCATCTAACCTCCCACCAGAAGGCCTTCCTGTGCTCCAGCCACCCAGCGCCCCATTCACCCCCTGCCCTCTCCTACCTTCGCCCCCAAGGCGTTAGCCCCTGGGCCCCATTCTGTTCTCAGTTCCTCCAAGGTGTCCTGCATGAGATGCCAGAAGATGGGAACCTGGTACCTAGGGCTGCCCCTTGTCCACCACCCATCGAGTGGGGTCAGTGGCTTCCCACTGCCAGACACCCACCCGGTGCTGCGTAGAAAGCGTGCAGCAGTCCTCCCGTGTCCTCCCGCCCAGAGCGGATTCTCTCCCACTCCCCTCTTTCCCCCACACCCATGACTTCCGCATAAAAGACTAGATAACTTCATTCTACCCCTGCCAGCGCAAATGGTTCTAAAACTGAGTGAAATACACAAAGTGACAGAAGGCAGAAAAGGATGCAGAGTATGGCAACGTGAACAGAAGACCTGCCCCAGCCTTCTGCCCTACGGCATGCTCCAATCCTGAAGTAGGAGGAGGAAATCAGAGCAGGGCACAGCACAACAGGTTATCTGAGCAGAGAGAGCCAGGAGTCAGTCATGGGCTACTGAGATGCACAGACTTTGTGAAGTGTGTTTTGAAAGAGCAGGAAGGACTAAAATGAGCTTCAGAAATCTACATGAAGCTCCCCTCAGGTCTGATTGGAGACTCCGGTGCATGGGCAGAGGGCGAGACTTCATGCGGCTCAATGTAGAGGAACTAGTAGGAAGCTGTGAGCCGAATAGGTCTGTGGGTTGGTAGTGCAGGAAGAGACAGAGCCATAGCGGGTGGGAGAGGGGTGGGGGGAGGGGCTCCCTGAAAATTCTAGGAGTTTAATTAAGCCCCAAACAGTATGAGTAATAGTGTGTATAGCCCCTAGAGTAAAGGCAACCCTGAGCCTCGCCATAACAACCTAAACACCACAACCTCAAACGACCAAGTTTCAAATCAATCAAGTTTATATTCTAGCTAATTATCGTTATGCTTGCATAAAATGTAGCACTCTGACATTTAAATCTGGACTCCCGGAACCAGTATCAACAGTGTCTGCATTTAATAAAAACTATCAGGCATGCAAGGACAAGCAAATACGACCTAAACTGAGGGTGGTAGGAAATCAATACACGCCAGTGCATAGGTGGCAAATGTGTTAGAGCTAGCAGACAGGAACACACAGCAGCTATTTTAAATACACATAAAGATGTAACAGGGGGAAGGGGGGGACTGGACTTAGTAAGTGAAATGACTAACAGACAGTTGCTCCCATGCAAAAGGAATAAACTAGGAAAGCTAGAAATAAGAAGTATGAATCCAGCAAATACATTTTCCTGTGTAGGCCTGTGGGAAGATTTGACACTTGAGGAAGAAAAAGTCAATGAACTTGAAGATAGAAGTCACTCAGACCGGTGCACAATGGAGGGGGCAGGAGGAGGGGGAAGGGAAGAGGAGGGAGGAGAGGGAGGGAGGAGGACAAGAGCAGGAAAGGGAAGAGGAGATGGGGGGACATTGGCATGAGTAAAAATTTATTACTTGAGCTCTCTCTCCATATGTGTATATATATGAGATTTTGTATATATATATATATATATATATATATATATATATATATATATGTATATTTTTTTCCTCCAAAACCAACAATCCAGGTTCAAGAGGTCTGGAGTTAAGCATTATATAACACGCGCTTCTGTTGCTGTAAGGGCTACTAGCTGCTTCTTGACAGTATCCAGATACAGTGGCTTTCTGCTTCCCAAATAATTTTCAGTGATTTAGCAGAAGTAGGAAGCTCTTGCATCACGCCCTGGGTGGCAACCCCTGGAGTTTGGAGTATTAGGATATCCTGGATAAGTAGAAGAAATGAAGCTGGCATTGTCAGGGTGGTATCATATCTGTGTTTTTAGAGGAAGTCAGGTATGGTGAAGGTCATGCCACAGAGATTGTGTATGGTTGACAAGTAAGAATGATAAAGCCCTCTTTGGAGAGGTAGATAGATGTATATAGCATGTATATAGCGTTTCTTTACAGATAAAAGACTGCAGCAGGTAGCCTGCTGAAACTGGCTCAATCTCTGTTAGCAAACGCCATCCAGTTGTCTATCAAATAAAGCCAAGAATTTTGTTAGTACTGAAAATATGGACCCTAACAGTTGAATCAACACACTGTAATCATGCTAATAAAGCTAGGTCATCCTCAGCTACATATGAACTACAAGCTTAAAGCTAGCCTTTGTTAAGTAGGGATATCATCTCCTCTCTAAATAGGCCTTAGGTGGGGTGTCAATTCCTGATGACTCTATACAAGCTTGTGTAATCAAGAGGGCGTGTGGGTCAACTGTAGATGCCAAGTGTTTAATCTGATGTTAATTTAGTGCTCTCTGGGTCAGAGCTCCTGTGGGGACTGTGAGCTGTGGGCTATTCCAGAGTGATGATACTACAACTGCTCGGGAGAGTTAAGCAAATGAGAAATTCCAGTGGTTTAGGGAGACACATTTATTTGAGCTCTGTTTTATAATAGGTTAATTTCCTTTAAACTTAGTTTGTCCCGTATTGAAATTTGGTTGGGTTTCTATGCATTGGGTTACCTTTTAAATTTGTATGTGGATCTGTAATTACCATGACAGACTGCAGCTTCCACAGCAAGATTTGCTGTTGTTGTTCTTCCTCCTCCTCCTCCTCCTCTTCCTCCTCCTCCTCCTCCTCCTCCTCCTCCCCTCCTTCTTCTTCTTTGCCCCCGCTGCCTCCGCCTCTGACTCCTCCTCCTCCTCCACCACCTCCTCCTCTTTTTGGGGGGACTTTTTTGTTTTTTAATTTTTTGCAGCACGTGGGTAGGGGGTTGCAAGGGCAGAGGGTGGCTATAGAGGGACAGAGAAATAAGGGGGATTGGGGTAAACAATGTGAAATTCACAAAGAATAGAAAGTTTTTGTTTTTGTTTTTGTTTTTAATCCAGCTGTAGGGCATTTTCTTAATTAGTGATTGATGGGAAGGGTCCAGCTTGTTGTTTTTCATATACCATCTTCAATACTCTTATGAGTTAAATGGACACTAGCATTAGTTTTTTCATATTGTACACTCAGAACAGAAGACACCGTGATTAAATACCTTACATAAAATAATTCAGGAAATTTGTCAGAGCCAAGACTATAATCCAAGCTGCATGCTATTCATTCCTTATCCACTGTAACATACAACCCCAAGAGGGAGGCTTAAGCAGAGATCAGTCCAAAGCAGGTTCAAAACCAAAACCCAAACCAAAAAAACCTATGTATACCTTACCCCTGGGAGAAGGGCTGCTTTCCGTCTAATGTGGGAGTAATGTCTAAAGGGAATTCACCAATGAAACAGTCCATCCTTCAGCCCAACGTCTAAACTAAATTAGAGTCAGCTGGTAAGAAAGATAACTGCTAATTCGAAAACTAGCTCAACAAAGAAAGGAAATTCAAAGATTGGCTATATATTCATTGAGTCAGGAATAGAAACCATTTGTTCAGGTAGAAGAGGTCACTCCCCAAGACATGTATAACATTAATGTGGCTGCTGGTTCTTTTAAAGGCTATGTCTGACATGCCATCCCTGGGCTCAGTGCTGTCTGGAATGGGGAGTGAATGGCCTCAGAGATGCAATTTCATCCAGCCATTAACCTAAGGAGCCTGACCTACCAGAGCATCTCACCCCTGGCTCATGCTTCCTCTAGCTCAATGGCTCTCAACCTGTGGGGTAAGACCTCTTCAGGGGCTATATATCAGATATCCTGCAAATCAGGTATTTTCATTATAATTCATAACAGTAGCAAAATAATTTTCTGGTTGGGGTGGGGTCACCACAATGTCAGGAACTGTATTGAAGGACTGCTGCTTTTGGAAGGTTGAGAACCACTGTTCCACCTGAATTTTAACACAGTAGAACCTCAACTTGTTACAAAATGCCTTGACTGTGTGACTTTTAACCATGAAAGCCGTTCTAGGAATTGCAAGTACTGACTGCCCCTATGAGGCACGGCATTATTGAGACATTACAAAAGCAGCCTAAGGCATCTGTTATATTCCACAATGGATAAAGCTTTGGGTTTCGCTATTATTTTTCTTAGTTGATGAGAAAAACACACACATAAGCAAACTCATCTACAGATATCCCAGCCCGTTTTCCCTTCATGCATGAAAAGGCACAAATAAAGACTCTTCTGGTATTCTTGGGGAAAATTCACTCTGCCTATAATGAATTTTCTCTTCAAACTGGTGAGTCACCTAATAGCGAAAACCTGTAAGTCATCAGACAAAGAATTTGTTAAAAGACTTATAAACTGCTGCAAGTGAATGGACCATAAGACACTTCCATTGCTGTGTGGGCTACTAGCCCTGGCTTAACTAACCTCCGCCCATTCATACACACACACACACACACACACACACACACACACCATAAAACAGCAGACACAAAAGAACAGATGTATATGCCAATTAGATTTGCTCAAGCCAATGGAATTTTCTGTGAAAACGACAATACCCTAATATTCATACTGCCCAGATAGTATCTACTTGACACATATTTTGAACCTGAACAGTAGTTAGTATGACTAAGAAAACGGAAATTTTATTTATTTTAATTTAAATATCAGCATGGGCTAATTGCTTCCATTCTAGTTACACAGCCAGGTGGACCACCTCTCTAGTCCTGAAGATTGTTTGCAGTACCTCAGCTATGTACCCATTCATCTTCTGAGGGACATAAGGTTTCTTTCAAGCTTTAGCAATTATGAACCAAGATCCTACAAACATGTGGGCACATTTTCAGCTCCTCTGACAAACCACCAAAAGGTAAGATTTCTGATTCCACAGTAAGATGCTTGTCACCTTGGAGGCAACTGTCAGCCATCTTCCAATATGGCTGGACTACTCTACATTCCTATCTGCAGCTGCTGTTGCCCCATGCTCACGCCAGCATCAGGTGCTCCACCTGGAATGACCAGCGTCTTGACACGGGTGTACAATGCAATTCCACAGATCACTTTTATTTGCATTCCTCACATAACACAAGCACGTTTTCATATATTTATTTTTGACTTCTGTGAAGTTTTGGTTTAGATTGGTTTGGTTTGGTTCTTCAAGACAAGAGTTTTTCCGTGAATCCCTGACTGTCCTGGAACTCTCTCTCTCTATAGACCAGGCTGGCCTCAAACTCACAGAGATCCACCTGCCTCTGCCTCCCAAGTGCTGGGATTAAAGGTGTGCGCCACCACTGCCAAGCTTTCTGTGTGTTCTTTCACAAATTATCTGTCTAATGTCTTTGGTCCATTTTTTCCACAAGGCTGTTTAGTTTGAGGGATTCTTTGCATATTTTGGATCACGGTTGCTTACTAGTAATGCTTTTAAGAAATATTTTCTCCAACTTTAGGGCCTTTCTCCTTAAACTCTTGACAGCTTCAGAGAAGACATTTTTGCTTCTCAATGTTAAGGATTACAACCCTGAGCCCCTGAACCAAGCAGATGTTTTCCTACCAAGGCAGACCCATACCCCTAAACATTTTACTTTTAATGATGCCAATCTTAGCAGTTCTGTCATTCACAGACTGTGTCACAGTCTCTGTTAGACTCAAGGTCATCTAATGTTCCTGTGTCATTCTCTAGGGGTTCTATGGCTTTGCTTTTTAGATTTGTATCTCTGACCCATTCGGTGTTAATGTTATTAAGTGGTGTTAGGCCGGTGTCTACCCAGCTTTGTGCCTGGGGAAGTCCAGCTCCCAGTATCATCTAGTAAACAGCTGCCCTCGCCCCTCTGTCAGGAAGTAGCCAGCTATATCCAGATGGGTTTATCTCTGGGTTCTCGACTCTGCTCCACTAATGAGTCCTACTCTTTCGAAAGCACCATCTTGATGTCTGTGGCTTCACAGTGCATCTCAGTGTCAGGTAGCATTAACCCCTCAGCTCTGCTTTGTGTCTTCCACACTACATTGGCCATTCTGAGTCCTTTGCCTCCCAGTGTAAATGTCAGAATTAATTTTTCAACAACCATGAAATAGCCTGATAGCCATCAGATTGGGATTGGACTAAATGTCTAGGTTGAATCGGGTAAAAACCAACACTGCGTGATAACACATACCCAAATACCTATCCAGGGGTGAGGACTAGTCCCAATGAACTTAGTTTTTCTTTGACTTCTTTCATTATGATTCTGTAGTTTCTCTCTTTAACCCTGCTTAGGTCTTACTTTAGAGGTAACTAATGCTACTCTATTGTGTTCTTCATGTAACTGTACTATTTCTTGCTGATGAGAAAGGAAATAATTGACTTTTATGTATTCGGGAACTTTCCTATACATGTATGGATTCTTTTAGATTTTTTTTCTATCAAAAATTGTATGTTCTAAGACTACAATGAGTGAGTCTTTGTCTCCTTAACACTCCTTTCAACACTATAGGAGTGGGGGAACACTCAGGGAAATGACATTAGGACATTAGATGCATACTGACTGAGGAGACAGAAACATAACGTCCCAGATGACGTAATCACCACTGTCAAATGCTTTGTAGCACCTTTGCTTGTGTTTGGTTGCTTTGGCTTTGCGACAGTCTCATGATATAGTCCAAACTGATCTGAACTCATAATGTAATTCAAGCTGACTTCCAACATGCAATTCTCCTGCCTCAGCTTCCAAAGTACTAGGGTGCCAGATGAATCTAACCACACTAGGGTTTCTTTTAGCATCTATGAATACAATCATTTGATTTTTCTTATTTTGGTCTACTCTTATGATAGGTGATACGAACTGACTTTTAAATTCTGAGTCACTGTGCACAGCAGAGAGGACCCTCACTATGTCACAGCACAGAACCCTTTTTATGCACTATTGGATTTTTTCACTAATACTATATTTTTACATGTATGTTCATGAGATATATTAGTAGCTAGCTTTGTTTTCCTCTGTATCTTGTCTAGTTTTAGTACTGGATAACAATGGCTTCACAAAGTTATGACAACTCTCTCCTTTTATCTTCAGACAGAGATTGCACATAATTGCTGTAAATGCCTTCAGTGTTCTGTGAAATGTCCTAGGGAATCCATTGGGGCCTGGCGCTTTGTTTTGAAAGGTTACTTTGTAAGCAGAGCATTTGCAGCACACACCTCTTTACCTACAGGCAGAGGTGGTGGAGGGGTGAGGCCCCCATTCAGCTGATCACAGGGAAGGATCATAATTGTTCAGGTGTGGGCCAGAGACTTCAGAAAGCTGAAGCTCCTGTCTAAAGGCCGGAGAAAGGGGGAATGACTATGTAAAGCCACGTTTGAGGGCAGAAGGCAAGCTGTCTGACCTCTAGCTGTGAGGAAAGGCAATGAGAGGGCAAATCGTTCCTTCCCCCTTCACTTAGGACCTCAACTGCTGGAGGATGCCAGTTTGTACTGGAGAAAGCCATCTACTACAAGTATGAATTCAAATGGCAATCTTACCTAGAAATATCCCCATAGATACATATAGGGGGAAAAAACCCAATATGGGGGCTGGAAAGGCTATCACTGGTTACGAGTCTTGTTGCTATTACCAAGGTCCTACATATTGGTTGGCAACTGTGATGGTTTGTATATGTTTGGCCCAGGGAGTGTCATGATTAGGAGGTGTGGCCTTGTTGAAGTAGGCGTGTCACTGTTGGTGTAGGCTTTAAGAGCCTCATCCTAGCTACCTGGAAGTAAGTCTCCTCATAGCAGCCTTCAGATGAAGATGTAGAACTCTCAGCTCTTCCTGCACCATGCCTGCCTGGATACTGCCATGTGCCTGCCTTGATGATAATGGACTGAACCTCTGAACCTATAAATCAGACCCAATTAAATGTTGTTCCTTAGAGTTTCCTTGGTCATGGTGTCAGTCCTAAGACAGCAACCACCTGTAAGTCCAGTTTCAGAGAAGCCAATACCCTCTTTTTTGACCCCCCCATGGACATCGGGCATACACATGGCACACATACATACAAGCAGGGGAAACACTAACACACACAAAACAAATAAAACGAAATAAGAATAAGAGTGCTAGAAGCTCGTTCAACTTCACATATAGCATCAACCATCATAGTTACTGATATCGACTGTCAGTCTGACTGACAGAAATAGCTTGTTCATATTGTCTATTTGTTCTTGTATAAGTTTGGCAGACTAAGTTTTTTTTAAAGAAATTCATGTTTCATATTAATTAATTAATTTTTTTAGTATCAGGTCAGGTCTTTCCTCATGACACCTGCTCTCCACTTTCCCTGGCCTGCTCTGTCTCCCTGGTCATCTATCTCACAAGCAATGCATGTCAAGCACGGTTTTCCCAATGCAGTTCTTGATCCCCAACTCACCCATGTTCTAAGAAAGGAAGCTTTCTGCTGGGAAACAGCATCTTCCTGTCGGCACAAGCCTCATTGCTTTGACTACAGGCTAAACCAAGGGATATACCAACTTGAACAGTAGAACAAACAGAATTCTCTCCCTCCCTCCCTTCCTTCCTTCCTTCCTTCCTCCCTTCTCTTCTTCCTTCCTTCCTTCCTTCCTTCCTTCCTCCCTCCCTCCCTCCCTCCCTCTCTCCCTTCCTTCCCTCCATGAAAGGGCGTTGGTCCCCAAACTTCCATCTTCCCTACTTTGTCTGGGCTCCTCAGCCTGTCCCATGTTTTCAACCTGATTGGAGATACATCTATTATCATTATGGTCACTGTGATAAAAGCCTTGAAAGGGGCCACTTAAAGGAGAAAGGATCTGTTCTAAGGGGATGAGAGGGCGCAGTCCACAACGGCTGGGAGAACATGGAGGACGCGACATGACAGATATGGCGGACAGATATGGCAGTGGGGGCAGGATCAGGTTGTGATAACAGGGCCTTGAGGTCACTCCTTACACTGCCAACAGCAGTTGGGAAGCAGAGAGCTAGATGGATTCTGGACCCACCTGTAATCCTCAAAGCCTGCTCCTCCAGCCCAGTGGTCTGTTTCCCAAACAGCTCCACTAGCTGGGGAACCAGTGCTCAAACACCCAGGCCTATTAAGGGTCATTTCAAATCCAAACTATAGCAGGAAGCATTAGCAACCAACTGGCTCAAAAACCACTAGAGGCCTTCCTCCTACACTGCCGAGTGTCAAACCAGGAATCTCAGAACACAGAGCACTCATGATGCTTATTCTGCAACCGCTCACAGGCCATCTCTTTTCTTATTGTCTCCAAAGCATCAATACTACTTCAGTGTTCTCCATGACATTTCATAGGAGACGGGGAATGTTCACAACAGCACCGAGGGAAAGGTTAAAGTTCACCATGAACCTCGCTACTAATGAGCATCATTACCATTCGTTTGTGAAGAATGGGAACAAAATGAGAGCTGGCAAATGTGAGAATGAAACAGACAGCGTGGTTACAGCCATTGCTGCTTCCGCCTGATGCTCGGTGGCACTTGGCCTTGGGAGGGAGGGGAATTGCAGGCGTGTTTTGTTTTGTTTTTTATAAAGGTCCTTGAAGGTTAACTTTGCCCTTTCCTCACTGTCTCCCACCGCCCTCAGATGGCTTACATGCAGACTGCGGCCAGGAAATCCCCTCATGGACTTTATCCCCCAACTTCCTCTAATGGGTGGAATACACAAGAGTGGCAAAATGGCGCATGCGTGTTCACTGTGGTAAGTTCAAACACCTAAACAACTGATAGTTAAGGACAACTGTTTCTGATGCTGGAACGAATTCAAAACTGAAATATGCTGGATTTAACTGCAGTGAGTGAAAGGCTGAGGTAACGACAAGGCCGGCCTGTAACGTGAAGGATTAATCTGTGTACTTCCGAATAGATGTTCTCCAACGTTTAATTATCACCAAAGGCACTATTACAATAATAAAATGAAACAGGCGCAGATGAACAGAGAGCAGTTATTGAGGACACATCTTGTCCACAGTGCTGGGTTAAGTGTCACAGGGACCACGAGAGCAGCAAAGGACAGTCTTTTCTAATCAAGGGTGACACAACCCGCCTTTACTTATTGTGCGGGTTATGTGTGCGCACATGCACACAGATGTGTGTGACAGTGTGTGTATGTGTGCCACCACGCACATGTGGCAATCAGAGGATAATTTAAAGGAGCCGGTTCTCCTCCTTCAACCATATCCAACTCAGGTCATCAGCCGTGGGGGCAACTGCCTTTATATGATGAGCCATCCTGCCATGACTTTGGGTTTAATGTTAGACACTGAACTAGAGGGTCTACAGAGGAATGCATTAAAAACTGTCAGGGAGCAGCAGAAATTCAAGTAAACGAGGTCTGGAAGTCATAAGCACACAGGCCACTGGGGTCATGGAGCTCTTTTAGAAATGCCTGTAAGCCAGGACTATGAAAGCCACACTGGCCAGAGAAAAGGGGAACTGGACAGAGAGAAAGAGAGAGACGGCCAGAGAGATAAAGCAAGTATCTGGAGACGGGAGAAATACAGAAGAGGGAGAATCACAAACGAATCACAAGATCATCAAAATGACTGGTGTGTTTAAGCAATTTTCCAGGAACCCTGAAAGCTTAAAGCATTTCTCAAGCAGCCTTTGAACTTAGGGCTGCAGCAAGGATGGTCCAGCGCCTCTGCCAGGTCACCCCTTGTGGGAATCTCTGGCCTTGGTGACTGTAAGAATGCGGTCCCTGAACCGCATCCACCGGCCTCGAGAGGGGCATCTGTTTCCAAGGACTCCACCACACACAGATGCTAGGATCTGATAAGGTAAAACTCAAGGGTCAGTCCCGGGTTTTGCTTCCACACACACTGAAACCTAACAACTGAAGGACTACACGGTCCTCAACATCTGTCTTTCTGTTCTTCCATGAACTGTCACTCTGAAAATAGGACAGCCAGCATGATTCCCCCAGTCTCCCCAGAATGTAGAGATCGCTCCATCTGCTCCAAAGGTCAGGCAGAGATGACTGTGATTTCCATTGGTTCCTTTTGATCATGCAGCGCCTTCTTTCTGCTGAGGGCTGAGGGGCTGCAGCTCTGGGAATACTACACTCACAGGGAAACACGAGGTTCATGGGCATGGTGCAATGAGCCTGGTACACTGTGTAAAATGAGAGTGAAAGAGAAAGCACTGTAATGGATGTGTGCTGCTGAAACGAGGTCTCCTGACCCAGAAGCACCAAGTGATGATGAGCAGACACAAACTAAGGAAACCCTGCTTCTGTCTTCCTTTTGTCTGGAGTAAACTTTATGTCTGCATTTGCCTATATACAGTCAAGTGTTGATGCTTTATATGGAGAGAAACAATCAATGTGTTTTTCCTGGAGGAGGCTACAGTTTTAATTAGTATCCCCTAACTGATATTGATTTTACTTCACTGACAACAGTCATATGATGGAGTCTGCTAAGCTCTATGGGTAATCACCCTATGAACTCAACCATGTAGAGAAGCCTTCCATCCGTATTGGCCTCTGTGGAGATAATGCTTTTTAACTCTTGAAATACTGAAGCCAAAAGATCCTTGGGACCTCAGCTATTTCAACCTTCTGTGGGATGTTCTGAAATACAACAACAGTCCCTCCTTCCACTGTCTACAGGCCCTGCTCATAGAACAACTGTTTCCCCTCATGTCCTCCATGTCTCATCTGCAGTTTGGGAGTGAGGGTTGTGGAGCATCACCACACTCAAGGTTTGCACACAGGCATATAGAGTCTTAGAAGGACAAACCTAACTAAACTGAACACATCCTATCTGCATGTGTGGACAAAGCATGAAGTCTTATGGTTAGCACACACAGCAATAGTGACTGCAAGGCTGGGAAGGAGCTGAAGAACAGTAGAGCTAAGGAGGGAGGGAAGGGGGTGGGGAGGGAAGGGCCAGGAAAGCCTTGTCATGTCACCAGTATGTCAACAGTTGAGAAAAGAAATGAGATCCCCAGCTTAAGATAAATATGCACTTAACAACACACACACACACACACACACACACACACACACACACACTTCTTGAAGAAGAGCAGGCAGAGGAAAGACAAGGCACACACCAGAGGAAAGGCAAGGCAGTTTACATTTGGAATGTTGGGTAGACCCTAAACAAAGTGGGTGTCACAGTGATCTGCACAGATCACTTCTTAAAACAATTTCACCTGAAGAACACCTTGTCTGGTTTTGTGAGTTTGGACAGCATCACTCTAGTGTTTTGAGCTTGAGTACCAAATCTATCAATACAGTAGCAATACATAGTCATAGGATTCACAGTAGCCTACCAAATCTACCAATAAAGTACTAATAGTCATAGAATTGACAGTAGCCTACCAAATCTATCAATACAGTACCAATAGAGAGCTGATAGGATTCACAGAGGTAGCAAAATCCCCTTGATTTTTTTCTAATCAACAAACTAAATTTGTCACAATTGATCACTTTTTACAAGGTTCTGGTACCCAATGCACTGCCAGAGTTGACGACAGTGTCAGGGCTAAGCCAGAACCATATCTTACACACAGTCCCTTAAATCTTTTTCCAGCACACAGGACAATTTGAAAATCTGGTGAGATTCACAGAACAAATACCTTCTCAGAAAAGTGAGCACATAAGTAGATCCTAAAATATAATTGTAGGAGATACAGCTGTCCTGCCTCAACCCAGATTAGGAACCTACAAGTTAAATAATTAAAGGACTATAGTCAAGTCCTAACAGGAGTTACTACACTAAAGGACACCACAAAGATTTGGTTGGGCTCCATCTGTTAGCTAAGGTAAAGAGCAAAAAGAAATGTAAAGAAGAAACCATAAAGGAAGAAAACTCTCTTGGCCATATAACAAAGAGTTCTCATTTCTCCTGTCTCTACTTCACTATTCTTCAGGCAAATAAGTGATTCAAGATCAGTGACCAATATAATCTTACAAAGGGCAAGTTTTTCAAAATGCTGTACTACAGAAGTGATTATAATTTTTGAAGAAAAAATGGTTCCAACTTTTCAGACATCACAAATAACTATGTAGCACAAATAACTGTCTTCTATGTATAACTAACAAGTGAAAAACTCATCCACTCTCTCTACATTATTTCTTAGAGGAGAGACGGGTCCTTCAAGGGCTAAACATTCAGGGCGGTCTCAATATTCTTCTTTGGACTTTTCTATTTTCTATAATTCCTACAGAAAATTTTTGAAATTAAAAATGCATCTGCTGGAGCTGGGAAGATGGCCCAATGGTTAGAGCAGACGAGAGTTTAAGTCCTCAGAAACTCGGGTGTGGTAGCCTTCCTCTAATTCCAGCTTCGGGGAGCATCAGGGAGAGACGGGGGATCCTCAATGACAGCTAGACAGCATGCCTGCACACATGAGTAGCCATACACAGATGCAAGAACACATAAACACGCAAGCAGGCAAACACACCTGCACCACAAAAGGCAGGGATTCGTCTGTTAATGTGCGTTTACTCAATAGCAGCACGTGTCGTTTTGGAAATAAAGAAGCGGAGGTCTGGGGAGAAGAGATACTTGTGGTGTTCATAAAAGAACAGGCAGAAAGATTAAGGAAAGCTCAGGAGGAGCCCACAGAAAGAACAAAACAGAGCAGTAAGAAACTGCACAGACAGTGCCACCTATCACGGGAACACAGCGACAACAGCAGAATCGGCCCTAACCACAACCATGGGAATGTGACCTCCCTTCCTCCACAGATGCAAAGAGTAAAAGAAAACCCACACTCGGGTTGTGTGCCCGCTTGGTAAATCTATCCTCACCACACGCCCACCAGCCCATCACAGTTTGCCTGAAGCCATCTGTGTCTGTTAGCTTTGCTCGGATCCCAGTTTTTCTTTTCATAATTATGGAGGCTTTCACCCTCCGTCCTGTTTCTGAGCCTGACCCCTACCGTATTCAACAAGACAAGGCAACAGTCACCTGACCATGTGTGCTCCGGCTATAGGCGGGTACAGTTTGCTTTCCTGTCACATGGGCTGCTTGCCCCAGGATCCTGTAACTGCCATGCTGGTCTCTGAATTGAAACATGAGGCCCAAATGGCATTAATAATGTTTATCAGACAGAACGTCAAGTAACTGTTAAAGATTTAAGCCTCAGCTGCTAAACTGTAAAACATTTAAAGGCGAGGCTGGAGATCTTTCCATCTACCTAACCTTGCATATCATGGGTGCTCCATTTATTGAATTCAATCAAGGGTGATGTGTGCCTATGCTGAGCGCTCACACATACCGTGACCTTCATAAATCACCTATATAAATATCTCTAACAATGTCTGTTTCACATATGACAAAACAGCATAGAAAGGCTTCTTTTTTTTTTTTTAACCTAAAGTCACTTGGCCATTTGTGGCAGAGGAGAGGTGTTAGAAGGCCTGACTCTCCCTGCAGCACACCTTTCTTGCAAGCCTGAACTACCCGGCTAATTATAACTATACACAGGCTAAAAAATCAGGATGATGTAAGGTTTACAAAAAAAGCATCTAACCTCTCTGATTTCTGTTACCAGGCATTTGACAAGGGGTTTCCTAGGCAGCAGCAACTTCCACCTCCATCACATCTCTGCACAGTGGCAGATACAGGGATTTACAAGCCCATGTTGGCACAGAGACAGCCTGATGCAAGCATACTGACTGATGACTGATAATGGTGGCAAGTGCCCCCTGCCATTTGTGAGACCAGAGTTGGATTATCAGATGAGGAGTCGACAGGCAGACAAGTCAGTCCTTTGGGGTTGGAGAGATGGCTCAGTGGTTAAGAGCACGCACTGCTCTTGCAGAGGTCCTGAGTTCAGTTCCCAGCACCCACGCTGCTCACAACTGCCTATGACTCCAGTTCATGGGGAATCTGACACCATTTTCTGGCCCCTGCAGACACCCACATATGTGGGCACACACACCCCACACCCCAAAACACATCATACACACACACATACACACACAGACCACACAGACATTATACACACACATACCACACACTAGACACATATACACACACATACAAACATACACACACAAAATTCACACACCACACAAAAACCCATACATACACGGCATACACATATATACACAAACAAACATACAGACCAAACATACCATATACACACACACATATCACACACTAGACATATATACACAAACATACCACACCCAAAAAAACATACACACACAAAAAGCATACATACATGTCACACACATATACACACACAAACATACATGCATGTACACACACGGACCACACACACTATACAGGCATCTTACAGGCACATGCAAACATACATATCATACATACACACACACAAACAAACATACATACATACCACACACATACACACACACAAACATACATGCATGTACACATACAGACTACACACACCATACAGATATCTTACAGGTACATGCAAACATACATATCATACATACACACACACACATCCCCTTTTTAAAATAAAGAACTATATATTTGAGTAAAGACAAGAGAGAAAAATAATCAGGCAGGTCATATGCTAAAGGGTCAACACAGGCTTTAATCTCAGCACTGGAGCGAGAAAGACAGGCGGATCTCTAGGAGTTCAAGGCCAGAGAGCTCTCCATACAAAGCTCCAAGGCCATCCAGGGCCACAAAGTAAGAGACTCTGTCTCAAAATAAATCAACACCAGTCGAGTGAAGACCTAGCCATCACTCCCAGTTCCCCGTGCCCACTTCACCCTTTCACACATAGAATGGCGTGCAGCTAATCAAGTCAGTCAAGTTGTCTGCCCTTTGTGTAATCTGTGCTCGCAGGATGTCTCTGGAACACACAGAGCTCTGCCTGCACAGGAGCAGGTAACAACAGTGCCACATTTAGAAGAGACAACTACGCCCACCGGGTGCTGTAATCCTACCTCAGAGACAGGCTAATAAAGGCAAGGAAGAGCAACAGGGGGAGCTACTTCCCACACTTGACCTCGGATGTCGGGGAGGGATGCCCAAGCTTAACTACCTTAGATCCACAGTGAGAACCACCCAAAAAGGTTCCTAAACATACAGAACTGTTCCAGAAGCCAAACATCACAGGCTAAAGGGCAAATGGAGATACACAGTCTTTCATGTAAATACCCAAATAGTTCCCTCATTACCTGAAAGAGAGAGAGAGAAAAAAAAAGGGTTCATAAAAGCCACGGGTACCAGCAACATCTGTGTTAAGCTAAGCCTTCTCTCTAGTCTTTCTACATATTCTCTGTGACTGTTTCAATACTTCGTAAGACTCCCACAACGTCTTGCAGGTTGTTGATTCTCCAGAACAAGCCAGCTCACTTTCCAGGCTGATTTGCCAAGCATGAATCCCAAAATCACATTTTGCAAATTAAAATGAAGCACACAGCAAAGCTGCCCCCAAGCTCCGCCACTGACCATCCTCTGATGCGTGCAGTCTCTGCACCAGCATCCAGTGGCAAGTAACCACCCACTTAACAACTTGAAGGTCTTTATTTGATTCTTAGGTCTCAGTAAATGGTGAGTTTAAAAGACCCCTTCTCCCAGAAACCCCTTCCGGCCAGCCACTCTTCCTCAAAGCAGGCTGAGTCTGCCACACTGATACAGTCCAAATAGACAGGGGAAGGAGAAACCAGGAGAAGAATCAAAGTTGTCTCTTCTCTTTGTAAGAATGTTTCTGTTTTCTTTCTTTTGTGCACTGGCAAGCAGTGCAGAAGATCAAGAGAGAAACCCCTGAATATTCTTTCAGTCTCACAAGGACACAATATAATACCTTTTCTGTTATAGGGGGCTAAGTCCAGGCTGGTTCAGGGTTATGGGGGGCGTATGGAATCGAATTCTGTTTTAGGGAAACTTCTTAACCAGGACGTGCAAATAAGGTACCACAAATAAGGTTCACTGGCACACTGAATGGTTCAAAATGTGAATTATTTGTAAAGGGCATTTAAGATCTTTAATATATATGATTTATCATATACTTTCATATGCAAATACAGATATACATTTCCTAGGCTATTTCTGAAGAGGACCTCACAACCTACTTCTTCAGAATGGGTTTTGTGTTGTTCTCAGGGAAAAACCAATGAATGAGTGGGAGAGAGGGTAAAGAAAGAGAATAAGATTCCTGTGTGCTTGAAACCTCTCAAGTTTCTAGTCCTTCCTTCCTTCCCCTCCTCTGCTGCCTGCTTCAGGTTCCCCAGGGGATTAGACCAGTCAGAGAAATAACACAGGAACAGAGGACCCGGCCTCTCCCCAGTCTATGGAGAAGGAAACAGCCCTAGCACGGAGTCAGCATTAAGCGCACAATCAGGCAGGAAGTCCGTTCTCCTTTAAGCACATAGATGAAGCACAGAACTCAAATCTTTAAGGTATGTCAAGAAGCTGCCCTAATATTAGAAGATTCTCACAATCAAAAGGAAAAAAAAATCACATGACACACAGAAATAACTCCTCCATCCCTTCCATCACGGAGGCAGTGCTGACTGCAGATGTCAAACCTGTGATGCTCAGATCCCAAACGTCTGTCTTCACCAGCATAGACCACAGCATTAAACGGGGTACTTACCCAGCTACCTATTTTTAAGTGACACTTGAAAAATTAACACCATCAAGCTTCCTAAAAATAGGGCAAATCAGCTTTGTTTTATTTGTTTAGAGACATGTACAGAGCATCCGCCCACTGCCTGCTTCCTGCACTGCAGGAGTCATGGAGATGCAGTTACATAAAGGATGAAACAAAGAAAAAATTCGTCCCGTCGCTGCGAACAAATGCCCAAGGTAATCAAGTTTGAAAAAGAAGAAGATCTGACGTAACCTTTTATAGATCTGAGTTTGTGATTGGTTGACAGACCTGCTGCTTTGGGCCCATGGAGGAAATGTGTGCAAAACTGCTTGCCTTATCACAGGAAGGAAGGAAAAAGGAAAAGAGGGAGGGAGGGAGAGAGGGAAGGAGGGAGGGAGGCAAGTGTTCTACTCTTTCCTTCACAACAAATGACAGGAAGACTTCGTATAAAGTCTCTCTCTCTCACTTAATGGTTCCCCTCCCTCCCAAAAGTGCTACCCGAGAGACCAAGTCTTAGACACACGGGCCTTTGGGAGACATTCCAGACCTGAGCAACAGCAGCAGCCATCTGGTGACATGAGACTAATAAAGACAGGACCCAGCCATGAAGCAGAGCTTCTAATAGGGGAAGAGTGGGTACAGGTAGACAGAACCAGACTGAAGAATCTACATCCAGGAGTGTCCTGCACAAAGTTTATGGGGAAAGATGCAGATGGAGAATGGCAGCACCAGCCAAGGAGTGCCTCTGCAGGCCTGCAGGGAAACACAAGCGGGCTCTGAGAGACACCTGTTCCAGTGATACTGAACTTAGCATCTGTTTTGAGGCTCCCGTTGCAATGATGATAAACTAATCAGGGTAACTTCAGCGCTTTATCCTTGCTCAACGTTTGCTCTCAAACTCTACATCTGGGGATAGTGCAGGAGAGTGTAGGCACCCTTGGCCTTTATTCTGGAAAAAAAACCAAAATTCAATTCTTTTACCAAGTCCACACAGAGCCTGCTGTCAGCCTGCACTTCCCTGCAGCGAGCCTTCTGTGAGTCTCAGGGATACAAACATGTCCATGTCCTTCTAACCATATAGACATCTTCCTGAGTGTCTCCCAGGTTGCCCCGTCAGAGGACTCTAAAGCCGGGCCTCGGCTCTCCAGCTACACAGCTGCCTGCACCACTCTCCAGCCATGGCGGCTGGAGCACCTATCTTTATGTTAGCACTCCAGCTTATACTTTTCTGAGGAAAACAGAAACTGATCTAGACCCTGGGGACCCATTCCTTTCACACCTGGAATGACACATAAAATTTTAGAGTCATGACATCAACTCTTAGGATATGACTCACACTGTATTTACAGTTTCCTGAAAAATAAGAATAAAAAGAAAGTTAAAATTGCAAACATGAATAAATATTGCTCGTGGCAGGGTAGAGTACTGTTAAGATTGCCCAGATGCTCCCACATTAAGCCAAGCAGCAGGAGACTCAGCAGAAGCAGTGTGTGTCTAGGAGTGAAGGTTGAACAGGTAAATTTACAGTCTGCAAAGGAAAACCTGGCGATGGGAAAGGACATTAAATAGGTCCCTTAAAGTTAGCAAGATTGTCAGTGAATGGTTATGTTAGGGCTAATGTCATATCATTTAGATCTATCCAAGGTGTTCAATTAAATTCACCTAGCCTCATAATGCACACAGAGATAAATACCAGGAGACTCCCAAGACCATGGAACAGAAAAAGAAGAACTCTGGTGTTCTGCTTTGTTCTCAGTGAAGCTGGGGTGAGTTTTGCTATTTGGAGTTTATTTCTGTGCATCTCACATGGCCAGAAATAAACAGCCAATGATTTTGGTGGCACCTAAATACCAGGATCTAAATATGAGTTCTTCATGTTCCCATGGTCTGAAAACACATGGAAGGACACGGCCTCATGAAATTTTTTATCTGTTAGAATGCAAAGCTTAAATTTATCCACTGAAAATATTCAACTACATTTCCTCTCCATTTAGCCTTTTGGACGCCCTGTCTCTCAGGTTGCTTCTCCCCTGCTCAAATGCTTCTTAGGGCACTGTAGCTACTTTGTTCAATCTCTCCCAGCCTTACGTGTGTTTTACAAGAGAAAGAACTGAATCGCTGTTTTGTATATAAGAGAACACTGTTCAATAGCTAGTTGTTGAGCAGTATACTTAGTTATGGCTGCCATCATAGCAACACCAGCCTTATGCTTGAGAAACAAGTATAAATGAAAACACTTTTAGAAAGGTAGCCCAGAACCTCACTGGCATAAAAAAAAAATGTTAAGTGCTCAATGACCCCCGTGGAAGGAATAAATAAAGGCACTTTTGATAAAGAATTGGCACCTGTCAAAGCAGGATCATACAATGCAGTTCACACCATCGCTGATCGAGAGTTGGAAGCCATGACCTTCAGGGAACCTCATACATTTGAGGGTGTACAATAGTAACAAATATTTCGGCAGGCTGGAAGAGATGGCTCAGCAATTTAAGGACACTTGTTGCTATTTCCGAGAAGCAGGGTTTGGTTCCCAGCACACGTATGGCATCTGACAACCATCTGTACCTCCAGATCCAAAGGATGCCCTCTTCTGGCCTGCCCATGGGTACTGAGCACACAGGATGCACAGATATATACACAGGTTTACCCATACACATAAAATAAATACATCTTTAAAAAAAAAAAAAGGATTCACATCCAAAGCCAGCAATGTGGCTCTTGCTCTGTGTCCTGGCTAGTTTTATGTCAATTGGAAACAAGAGTCATTCTGAAAGAAGGAACCTTAATAGACAAAAAAAAAAAAAATGGTCCTATTGGACTGGCCTATGGACACTGCTGGCACATTTTCTTGACTGATGATTGATGTGAGAGGACCCAGCTTACCTCAGGAGGTGCCACCCCTGGACTAGTGGTCCTGAGTGTTGTTTTTTAAAAAAAGGAGGCTGTGACTGGCCTCTGCTTCAGTTCCTGACTTGATTTCCCTGGATGACGGAGATTGAAACAAAACCTTTCTTCCCCAAGTTGCTTTAGTTCATGGTGTCTTATCACAGCAATAGAAATCATAACTAAACTAAGGCTCTGCACAAGCCAGGGGACTTCCGTTTGATTCCTAGAAATCGTGTAAAGGTAGAAGGAAAGAGACAACGTCATAAAGCTGCCCCCTGACCTACACAAGTGTGCGCATGGATGTGTGTGCTCACACACACTAATTTCTTTTAAAAGTGTTATGTCTAAAGAGCTGAGTATATAAGCACTGTAACTTGTAAATAAAAGGAAGGAGGAGAGAGGAAGAAAGGGGAAAAGACATTAGAAAGGCACTCCACCCGGCCCTTTCCACTGGTGATACGGATTTCAGTCTCCTCTATTTTTAGCGCATCTTTTATTTCTGTTGTGGTTGCTCGTCCCCTATCTCTCAGCCCATGTTCTCTCTGCTCCTCTCACACTGAGCCATCTATCTCTCTACCCGCAACCACTTGCCCCTCCCGGCAGGGAGCAGAGCTTGTCATATGCAGAGAGAGAGGGGCCAGGCCTTTCCTGCCCACCAACATATGCCAACCCCAGCAGTGGCCTGGCACACATAAATGAGTCCTGATCTGAATAGAGTTGGGCATGGCCAGCCCAGAATTAACCGTTCTGTGTATAAGGCCTGGGCACCCACCCAGCAGAGAAAGGCATTCAACACATTCAGGATAATTTCCCGAAAAATGAGCAAAAAAAAAGCCCCCCCCCCAAAAAACAAAAAACAAAAAAAAACTGGCTTTCTCTGTTAAGAGCCTGAGTCAGGAATTTGGTGCCTTGGAATCGATGACACCACGGCTTTGACAGAAGATGAAACAGAGGAGGTGAAATAAAGACCCCACTCATTTCTTTAACTGACTTGTCTCAGTTCCCAAAAACCTGGTGCCACAGCAACTTGACATTCAAAGAGAGGCAGGCCATCTTGGCCTCCAGGGCTCCTGTCTCTGTAGACCTGTGCTTCAATCCCTAACACTGAATAGACTGCCAGCAACTCTGCTGCGCCCTGAAAGACTTTAAATAAAGTCATGTGGGACGATAAGAGATTGGTACAATTGCAACTGTGATGCTAAGCTGGACCACAAAAGATATGGAACGCTGAGAATCAAGGGCAAGGTGGGGGAGGCGGGATCAATGGCATATGTCGAGAAACAAGACCAGTCAGGGTACATTTGAAAGACAGGGGTCACTAGATTAGCTGGAAAGAGGTCTCATCCCGTAGGAGATAAAGTGTGTTGGTCTCCTTCCAGGTCATCTTAATGTCAAGTAAAAGCTTGGCCCCGGGGACAAAACAATCCTTCGATGAGAGTATGTGAATGGCAGATATAGGAGAGTGGAATTCTTCACAAGTGCAGTTGATGGCCAAGGGAGACTGGCCTGGAGCCAAACGGCATGGCTGTTCAGTGAGGATGACCACTTCTATACTGGTGACCATGATGAAGAAAAGCGAGTACCGGGGAAGGAAGAACTGTCAATCCTCGTGGTAAGCCCCTCCTCCCAGGATGTGGACGGGTCCTCGTATCTCAGAAGACCTTGGAGGATTTTGTAATCTAGCCTGAGGACCCCACAGTGCTTACACACAAAGTGTTTGCAGGACCTGATCTTGCCCCTCTTCACTGTGAAAACCACGCAGCTGCCTCCCCCAGAAAGCTCTGCACGCCTATAATTTTGCCATTTCCTTTGATTTCTCTTTTTGCTGTTTTTCGTTTTCCTAATCAGGGAGGGGTCTAATCTGAAACCAGGTTGGTACCATGAACAGTAGGTACACCGCTATTGCCATCTTCTTTCTTTCCCTCACCAGCTGTTTTTCTCATAGAGTTAAGCTTTCAAAACATAGAGTTACCATCATGATAAAAAAAGATTAGCATTATATAACGAACACAATTACCTTTCCTTTCTGGGCTTACACACTTTTCTCCGTTTCTATCAGTTTACCTCAAGGATTAGGCCATTAATCTCCGGTGTCTCAAAGCAAGCCTTGAAATAGTTCAGCCCCCTTCCCAAGACTAATGTACGGCACAAGCCTCATCCTAATTACTCTAATTACGTGAAGAACATAATGAGATCCAGCAGCAGATGGCTACAGATTAAGTCCCACAGAAAAGAAATTCTCCCCCATCGCCTCTTATTGAAGAACCCCTGCCTTGGAAGATCAAAATTAAATCATTTGTTCACAACACCAAATATAACTCTAAATATTACCCAGCCTTTCTACTTCCTTCAATAGTATCTCTTCTTAAAAGTGAATTCACTTGTCTATGTAGGTTACGTTACAAATGAAAACAGCTCTGTTTAACAATAGGAAACAGAAGCTAAATGTCCGCAGCAAGTTTTCAGTTTATACTACAAAGCATAGATTTCCACAAGCCTGTCCTAGCGTTTCAGAAATGGGTCCTACCTATGAAATATGGAATTCTGGAAGGAACTTGAGTGCAACAACAAAAAATATCTCAAACACTGCTAATCCCTGCCTTATACACTCACAAAACTAGAGTGTCAAATCTCAATTCACCATTCTAGTAACCATGGCTTCAATCTCCCAAAGGAATTCAGTATTTTTTTTTTTCCTTACAAATGAGCTTGTCAGGGGCTGGAGAGATGGCTCAGCCATTAAAAGTACTTGTTGCTCTTCTAGGGGGACTGGGTTCAGTTCCCAGCACCCATGGTGGCTCACAACTATCCTTAACTGCAGTTCTGGCCTCCACTGGTACTTGGTATACACAGCACAAAGGCAAACATGCAGGCAAAACACGCATAAAATCGATTCTTGGCCTTTTGACTAAGAGTGTAAAACACCCATAAAATAAAATACATAAAAATAAAATAAAAATATAAAGTAAAAAGAAAAAATAAGTTTTTAAGAATGATTTTGTGGGGCTGGAGAGATGGCTCAGAGGTTAAGAATGCTGGCTGCTCTTCTAGAGGTCCTGAGTTCAATTCCCAGCAACGACCACATGGTGGCTCAACCATCTGTAATGAGATCCGATGCCCTCTTCTGGCACACAGGTGCGCATACAGATAGAACACTCATATACATAAAATAAATAAATCTTAAAAACAAAATAGTTTGTTAGTTGGGCATGATAATGCACACCCAAAATGTTAACACTTGGGAGGCTGAAGCAGGAGGGTCAGGAGTTCAAGGCCAGCCAGCACTGGCTTTGTAGAGAAATCCAGACTCAACATAAGTTTCTTTCCTAACTTTTTCTTTTTGAGTTAATGGCAACTGGCTTAAATCTTGAAACTATCTTTCCTAACTGTTTTAATATCATTGTGTCTCTTCTTTCAGATAAATTAACAAAGGCAGGACCCCAAGCTGTTACCATCACATGCCTAGGACCCCCTTCACCTGTCTCCTAATACCATAAAAGAGGCAAGCACCAGGCTGCTCTGGCCTGCAGCTTGAATGGATGACCTATGTCACATGTCACTGCAGAAGGTGAAGGTGACATAGAACAGCCTGACTCCTGCCACCAAGGAGACCACAGATAGAATGTAACTTTTCATACTAATGTGAAGTCAGAGGATACTGTGAGACCCGATTACAGGTGATTATAGATAACCCTTCTACCCCACAGCTATGTTCTTGCTTCATTGCTAATGTAATCTCCAACTAGGTTGTCAATGCGCCTCTGTACTCTTCAGCAGACAGGAAATATGAACATTCCCTGCAGGCTCTGCTCTTCCTCCCGACTCCTGCCCAAGGCAACACTCCAAGTTCAGTATCAGAGAACACCTGTCATAATCAGCTCAAAAATTAGGAGTTCTCTAAGAGGCAGGCTTCCTGTGTCCCTTCTCTGGAGGGATAAACAAACACTGAGTTTTATCTGCTTCTCTGATGCAGAATTGCAGTGTTCATCATTCCAGGAAAACTTGAGTAATGGTTCCATAGTAGCATTTTCTTTAAAACAGCCATTATAGGACCATGGAAAGGTGACATGCAAGAAATATGGTCACCTGACACCACTCTGTGGGTTCAGTTATGTTCTTTTTTTGACATATTTGCCTGAATTTATACATGAAGCTGGCCTGGCTTAGATCTCTAAGTCAGTTGCCTTATTACTTGGCTTGTAATTTTCTAGGCTTTTTTTTTTTTTTCTCAAGACAGGGTTTCTCTGTATAGCCCTGGCTGTCCTGGAACTCACTTTGTAGACCAGGCTGGCCTCGAACTCAGAAATCTGCCTGCCTCTGACTTCCAAGTGCTGGGATTAAAGGCATGTGCAACTATGCCCGGCGGCTTTTTTTTTTAATTATTTATTTTTATTTTATATGTAGTGGTGTTTTTGCCTGTGTGTATGTCTGTGTGAAGTTGTTGGGTCCCCTGGATCTAGAGTTACAAACAGTTGTGAGTTGCCACATGGATGCTGGGACATAAGCCCAGGTCCTCTGGAAAAGCAGCCAGGGCTCTTAACCACTGAGCTGACTCTTCAGCCCGGTATTTCCTTATTCAGGGTCATAGTGTGTCAACCTGAGAAATGTGTGAATAATTAAAAATTAAAAAGAGAAAAATAACAATAAGAACATATTCAGAAGTCAGATTTTCCTGTCACATGCAAATACTTGAGAATTGGTATCCCAAGAATAGAAAGCACTTATTGATTCGCCTGGGGCTGGCGAGGTGAGGCAGGGCTCTGGGACAGTGACAGCATTTTGTCACTTGCAAGGGACAGTCCTCAAGGATCATCTAACTGTGCTCATGGAAGAGCCAGGACCTGCCTTCCTCCTTCTCTGCTGTACTGAAGTCTTAGAATCATATGTCAATTCCCATACCAAAAGCAAGTCCAGATCTCTGTCTCCTCCTGGCTGCCCCCATCACTAATCCAGATGTCTGCCTTACACACCTTTCTCCTGGTACTGCCAGAGCCAACCACTTGACATGGCCCATGACCTCAGCGTTCACACAGTTCCTTAGGACTGCAGTCAGTCATCACCCTGTGAATGTACATCCCAGTGTGTGTTCTCCACAACAAATGCATCAGGACTGTGTCCATAAATAACACCCTCCTCTCCTGGCCTCCACTTACAGTCCTAGGTAGAACAGGTACATGGCCCTGGTATTAACTCCAAGGAAACCAGGAAAACATGGCTGCTGTATGGCCATGAGATGAAAACAAGACTTTAAGAACATATGGCCTTCTCTCTGACCCACCCGGGTGCTTTATACCTCGTGTGCACAGCAAGCCTTGCAACCACTAACATATTGCAACCACTCTGTACAGTAAGTGTTATTGCTGTCTTCGTTTTACAAATAAGGAAATGAAGGCCCAAGGAGCTAAGCAACTCTCTGAAGTAATTAAGTGGCCTTGCTGAGAGTCAATTCAAGCAGCATGCTTCAAAACAGACGATAACATGCTGCTTCCCCTAGAACAGAAGGTACAAGGGCTTGCACTGTTAAGAAAACTGGCATTTCAAATACCGAGAGGGTTTTCATATCAAAGAAAGATTCAGGTAAATCTTGAGTCTTGAGACCACAAAATAAGAAATGAAACAGAAAAATCTAAGTAAAAGAAAGTATTTTTAGCACGCTCAGCTCTGGTAGATATTACTACTCTAGATATATAAATCAGAAAGCCGACTCACAAGGAAGAAATAACTCCACACAGCTGGGATTTAAACCCAAGTCTATCTAGCCTCAGACTCTCCGGCAACTATCAACTGTAGCTTACTATTGCTCCAGCTAAACAGAATAGACACAAACCTAAGTCCCTAAGTCACCTACTCAAGGATAACTTCGTTATCCTCATTCATTTGTTTTGTGACTAGGCTTAATTTGGGTTGTAAAGCTTCCATATTTAGCTGAGATCTAGAAACTATCTGCTTTTTTAACAATCAAAGCTGTGGGAAATTAAGATGTAACTGTGAGAGAGGATGGCTGATTGCAAGGCAAGAAAAATACACAGACGTACCAGAAGTGACTGGGTTGAGAGGAGAATAGTAATTAGACCTAAAATACTTTTGTAACTTAGCAGACACAAGAAATATAAGAGGTCTCAGTAGGTGATGGCATTTGCCACCACGCTTGACAACCTAACTCTGACCCCTGCATCAACATGGTTGAAGGAGAGAACCAATTCTCATATATTGTCCTCTGACTTCTATATGCCCACCATGGCACATGCTGCATACTCGGGCACACACACACACACACAGAGACACACACATGCACCCGCACACACAGATGCCCGCCCCCCCCCCACACACACTTTTTTTTAAAACAACTAAAAGAAGGGAAGGACAAGGGGAAGAAGAAAGCAAAGGAAGAGGCCGAGAGTGAGAGGGGATGGGAAGAATGAAGGAATGACAAGTGAAGCCATGGCTTCAGTGTAGCCAGACCAGGTGGGCTGGTTTCTCCATCTATACACAAACAGAAAATGCTAGGAAGGGAACTGCTGCTATAACCCTTGATACTGGCAGGTGTTGAGGTTTGGTCTGTCGCCGTGTACTGGAAGGCTAAGTTCTGTACCCGAAGGTCTAGTTGCCTATGAGTGAGTTCTTATGTTTACCAGTTTTTGTGGTGCAAACCTTGCTATTTAATTTAAAACTATTGGTTACATAAAAATGGCTATTGCCAATTATTAGAGGGATTAGAGGTAGGTGGGTTTTGAGTTACCTGGTTGGGGGATGCAGAAAGAGAGGGAGAAGAAAGGATATGGAGAGAGGAGGAAGCCACCATGAGAGGAGATGGACCATGAACACATGGCCAGGAGAAACAGCCAGCATTTGGAGTACATCACTGGGGAGGCAGCCAAGCCAGCAGATAGATAAGTAGCTTAGGGGTGACTCCCCAGTAATTGTCAAAGCCAAATAAAATAACCATAGTCTGAGTTTCGTTAATTCATAAGCTAGACAGGAATAAGTATAAATTGGTTCAACTACAGATAAGAACCTATTTCTTTTAGTTCATGTTTAGACTAGAAAGCATTCGACTATGAGCATCAAGAATGTGATTTGCTAAGGTCCTCTGAAATGGGGCGAAATAGAAATGATGCAGGAAATTAAGATGTGGAAGATAAAATCTAACAGCTATAGGCTACGTGGATGCTGAGTGGCTGAAGGCTAGCACTAAGAGCCTGCAGGACACAGTATTAGGGAGAAGCCAAGGACACAAGATCTGGCTGCTTACAGTTACCCCCACCTGGAGAAGACCTCCCCCCTTAGCTAATCATTTTCCCCAAACTTTTGTCTAGGAAGTAATGATAGAATTAACAATAATAATAATTGCTTGGAAGGACTCCCAGAGTCATTGGAAGATGCTGAGCCACATTAAAACGCAGCTTCAAGTTATGTAAGGGATCCTATTAAAATGGAACACCCTTCAAAACTCCGGCTCACTTTGATTCAAAACTGTATGTCAAGCAGAAAAGCACAATGGTAATTTACAGAGAAATGGGAGACAGCGATGTTCCATCGCCACTAAAGAAAGAACTTGGCTGGGAGGGAGGAGAGCTCGATTGGACAATTTCCAACAAAGCTTCACTTGTGAGACATTATACATTTATCACTGTCACAGCATAGAGACAAAAGTTTCTCTCACTTGTTTCTAACATTATTATCAATTAAGATTAAAGCAAAGGCTGAATTTCTGGCCCTGACCTCCTTTGAGCCTCCAGCCAATGTACCAAACTCGCCTGCGGCTGTTCATCCCCATCTTGGTTTTCTTCTTTCCTCTGTTGCACTGTTAAAATGCCCAGAGCAAGGGAAACTTGAGGAATGAAGGGTTCATTCCAGCCCAAAGTTCAAGGTACAGTATCTCATCCCAGTGAAGTCAAGGCAGTGGGAGCCTGAAAAAGCAAGCAAGGTCTTCTGAGGCTCAGTTACTTTTCTCTATTCACCCAGGAACCCGCACAGGGAATGGTACCACCCACAGTGGGCAGTCTTCTCATCTCAATGGATGGAACGAATACAATGCCCCATAGGCATAGCCAGAGGCTCATCTCTCGGGTGGTTCCAGATGTTGAGCTTAACTCTCACACTCCACTTGCATCATATCCAAGTAAGTTCATCATCTTCCCCCAACCCATCCCTCTTTTACCATTCCTATTAGCAACAGCCAAAGTAAGACCCTAAGATCCTTGGGGCTCTGATCCCTGACAAGGACACTGTCATAAAGATTGCCTAAATGGCACCCAGTTTGTCTCCTCTTCATCCTTCCAGCCATTTAGTATCTCCTGCCAGGCCCTCATCACCATCCTCGCCTCTGCACAAGGTTAACATGCTTTCCCCCAGAGTGCCTCCCTCCAAGACACCCTGTGCCCCACACCAGAGTAATTCTTATAAAATGCAAATGAGATCCTGTCACAGTGCAGTACTGGGCCTTCCAGTGAATAGCCTCCATTCTCCAGAAGACATAAACCAAGTTTCTTAGCATGACAAAGAGGCCTTTCGTGCCTGAGTGCAAGGCTGTCATTAATAGCTTCACCCTCCACCTCTTGCCACCTCACTCCCTACTTAAAAGCCAGTGAACTCACAGCAGTATTTGTGGACAGTGTCTTCCCTCATGCGCTTCCCTGTGCTAGGATGTGCTCCCTGGGAGGTGCTCCCTCTTCAGCCAGCCCCTTCCAGGACTCTTCCCTGACCCTCACATCCACTCACTCAGCTCTTCTGCCTCTTCACGACAGCAAGTGTTCTCCCATGGTCAAAAGCAGCCATGTCTCCTCAGCACTCAGTCTTCCCGACACAGACACCGACTGGCTAATCTGCATCATTCCTCACATGGCTACCTGGGCAGCAGTGATGTTCCCTTCTCGGTCCACAGTGCCTGTTGTGCAATGAATGTGCACTGGACTGAGCTGTGTTCATTCACTGCCTCAGATTCCACTTGATGTGATCTGGAACATGAACTCTTGTTTTTCTATAAAGGTACAGCTGAGAGACTTATAGAATAATATTTTGAATAGTTGATGGGAAACCCAAAGGGGGGCGCCTTTACCTAAGTCTCTCCAACCCAGCAGAGCACTGGGACACACGCTCACTTCCACAATCTACTGAGTAGCTAAAGGAACCACTAAGTCAAGTCACGGCTGCATCCTAGAGAGGAACCTGCAGCACTACAGCCTGGGGGCAGTGAACTGTTTTGGGGTGACAGAGATGGAAAATGAACAGATCCACATTGAAACATAAGTCTTACATAAGTTCATGCAACTCCCCCTTAAGAAAGAGAGGGATATTCAGAACGCACAGAAAGGAAGAAGGCAATGTGAAGAATAAGAGAATTGTTTTGAGTTTTTTTCCCTACCCTTGGTTTTCTCTTCTCCCCGTCTGTCAGCAAAATAGCTAACTCTGGGTAATGGGGCCACCTGAGACCACAGCTGCTGCTAGAACACAGTCTAGAGGTGAGTTAAGGTTAGTAGGGAAAGAAGTTAAGCATTAATTAGTTTCAGTCCTTCAGACAGCCACCCACTAGACTCTGACGAAGCATCTCACAACCACCACGAGCCGGCAAATGTGAAGCAGCCCTTTCTGGATCCCTTCCACCATCCTCCCAAGCAACGGAGCTTTCCTAACGGTGCTCAGGCATCTGGGTGCATGAGATCTTCCAGAGAGGGACAGGGCAAGACAGCACAAATCAGATATAAGATGGAACATAGGCCCGGAAAAAAGCTTGGCCAGCTTAGTGGGAGAACTATTTCATGTGCTCGTTCCAGAGGGAGGGAACAACTTCCTCAGTGACTAGCGGGAGGACTGCAGCTCTTGAACACTATTCAGTCCTTCTCCCTTCCTCTCCCCTCCCTCCCCTACTCCCAACTCTGATACCCTCCTTCCCTTCCTCCCTCCCTCCCACTTTCTCTCCCCCCACCCCCTCGGTTTGGAACACCATGGAGCAAATATGAGTATTGAGGACCATGAGTTAAAAGCCACAAGTTCAGAAACAAGGCTATAACCTAGAGAAGATCTGCCTGGTACCCCAGAGCCATCAAGAGCTTGCCTGGCTTCCTTAGTGGAGGTAATCAAACCCCATAAAGATTGCTTAGGTTGTTAAACAATGCTTAGTCCTCATCACTCAAAGAACTAAAAGGGCTATAACTCAGGGACACCAGGCAGAAAGGCCAACAACAACAGGAGCCTTGAGAAATACAAAGGAAGAAAGAGGGCGCAGCAACAACTCAGCAGGCATGTGACTCCTGGCAGGCAGCCTTGCAGGGTGGACAGTCTGTAGGCAGAATTCACATCTTTTTTCTCTGCTGCCAAAGGCCAAGAAGGCACAGACAGAGAAATACCAACTATCCTCCATCAGGCTAATAATTAATGAGACCTTTCTAACAATGAATGGGCAGCACAATGCCCTTCTGTGTTGCATGGGCATATGACTATTTACATCACGCGAACTGGGCTTGAGAACTTTTACAAGCTTACACAGCTCAGTAACGCATTAACCGGGAATCACGTGTGCGACCCATGGCGGTTCCTCACCTGGTAGAGGCAGACCGCTTAGTCAAACTTTGAAGCACAGTTCAGTTGAACAAATCGGCCAACATTAGTGGAGTGGGAATTGAGAGACAGTGTGAAAAACAGAAGAGATGGAAGTGAGGTCGCTACAATGTACTGAGAGACCGGGCAAAAGCCAAAGATAAGGTTCATACTATACACTAAAGGGCAGCACACAATATAAACGGGAGTACACAAAGATCACAATTACGGAACTAAAGAAAAGCAAGACAAGAAGACCCCATGGATCCCTGGAACAAAGGAGACATTTAAAACAACAATAGAATCGATTTAGTCTGGATTTCAAATAAGGGTGTGCGAGAGCTGGTCAGTCAACTGCAAACCCTGGGCTAAACTTGGTTTCCCAATGCCTCCCACCACAGCAAAACACTGTTCCCAAGTCCCAGGAGAGAGCACAAACAGCAGGAACCCTAGGAATTCAGCTTTCAAAAGATGCAAATCCTAGGGCTGGAGAACTAGCAGCGTTTGCTGCTCTTGCACAGGATCCAGGATAGGCGTGCCAGCATGCACATCCCAAGGCCCACAACTGCTCTAACTCCAGTCCCAGGGCATCTGATGCCCTTTTTCTGGCCTCAGCATAAACACAGCACACGCACATGTGAGGTGCACATACACACAAGCACATAAATAGAAATAAGTGAAAAAGTTTTAATGTAGATCCTAATAACATTTGAACCAATGGCGATCTGGCTGTCCCCAGGGTAAAAAAACAGGATATATAGCAACTGCTTTTGGTTTGTTGGTGAAACCTGAAAACTATAAAGCATTTCATATGTGACAGTCAGGAGACTTTTTTTCTTAAGCAACTATCTGCTACAAGGCAGTTTCAAAAGGGCTCTGGTTCTAATTGCCTCTCCTACAGCAAACAAGCTTCCCTCACTGCACTAAGAATCTAAGGACATCACCTGCCTACCGTCCCAACTGCTACAGGGTACTGAAGCTAAAGCATCTTCAAACAAAATTGCCTGGACTGCAGGCTTAGTAAGTCCTTTCCTTAGCAACAGGAAGTTTGAAGCAATAGTCATAGAAACTAAAGTTCCAACCAAGATACCCTACAACTAATATGTAAGCCAACTGGGACTCAGACAAGCACCAATTCCTGACTCACTGTGCAGGGCACTTACCTGAAGACCCAGCTTTTAGTGCAGAATCAACAAAAGGTGGGAAGCCAGATAACACAGATCAAGATGTAGTCCCTGATCAGTGAATAACAGCAAATTAGAGGGAAACTGCTTGCTCAGCATTAACCAACAGCGCTGGGCCAGGCCTGGCCTGTGAATTGTTCCTGGCCTACAAGCAAATGGCTAAGGAGAAAGATTGACATTAAGCATGCAGAAGCTCTTAAGGCAATCTATCTTATCAGTAAGCCTGTTTCTACTGGGTCTGGTTCACATTTCACTTTGCTATCATCTAAGTTTTATTGCATTTTACAAAACCATCAACCCACAGGGATTGAACACCAATAAATGATGTAACAGAGGTGTGTTTGCTGAGCTTTCTCCACAGCACCAGCAGGCAAGGAAAGAAACTGCCTGAGGGACTAAGAGAGGCTCCCAGGAAGATGTGAACTTCTAGGGGCAGAGGAAGGGGTCGGGGATGCTTTCCAGGGCAGCTCAGATGACAAAAGGTGAAAAATCTGACATCTGGGGTCAGACAAGTGGAGGATAAATTTACAGATCATCCTTGCAGGCTCAGAGATAAGCAGCCAAAGGGCACAAAGCTACGTCCACAGACACTGCTGTGAATTCAGAGCCAGGGAAGGCTCTGGGTTTGGGCAGAACACAACAGGAAACCACTGGATGTTTTTCCAAGCAGAAGGGGGATGTGTTTGTGTTCTATTGAAGTAGCTGTGGCTGCAGTGCGGCAGGTCTCAAGGGAGAAGGAACACGAGAGGCATAGGTCAGTCAAAGCTGTACTGGAACAGTCAAGGTATGAAGAATCCTGTGTTGTGTTAGGGAAAACAGACCAGAGAGGATGGTCAGAGGAAATGTTTCATGTGTTAGGAGTCTCCCACCTTCTTATGGAATAGGAACAGGATCCGCGAATGAATAGTTGCTCACTAAATTCAGCTTGTGGCCTGAATGATTCAGCGTGTAGCCTAATTGTTAGCATTCTGTCTAAGCTCCACCCCACAGTTACCTGGCAACAGTCAGGTAGGCCTAACTCACTATAAAAGGAGCTGCTTGCCCCCTCCTCCCTCTCTTGTTCCTCTCTTGCTCTTCCCTTCTTGTTTCTGCTCTGTCCCCTTACCCCTTACCCACTCCCTACAACCTCTCTTCTCTCCTCTCCTCCTCTCCTCTCTCTCTCTGCCTTTCTCTGCCTCTACTACCCTCTTGACTCCTCTCCCCATGCCCTGAATAAACTCTATTCTATACTATACCGTTGTGTGTCTGGTCCCTGGGGGGGGCGGGGGGAGGGATGTCTCACATGGGCCCACCGAGGCACCCTGCTAATGTTCACAGCTAAGGTGTTCATTTGCAGATCCTCAGTAGGGAACACCCACTGAACCACAAGGCAAGGTTTAGGGCACTAAGAGTCTTTACTGAAGCTCTCGTCCATCCCCTTGAAGTCAGCTGTGGACCTAACCAGACTTGATGATCGCTGGAGGTTGTAACAAATCAAGACTCATTGTCAACCCAGAAGAATTCTGTGTGTTCTGATAATCTCTACAGGTGGGGGTAGGGGTGGGAAGGAAGGGTTCCTCTGGGGGGGGAGGGATGAGTGTTTCCTGAAATGCCCCCACAGCCAACACAACAAACAAAACCAACAACTCTGGAACACCTGTACTGGCTGGCTTTGTGTGTCAACTTGACACAAGCTGGAGTTATCACAGAGAAAGGAGCCTCCCTTGAGGAAATGCCTCCATGAGATCCAGCTATAAGGCTATTCTCAATTAGTGATCAAGGGTGGGAGGGCCCATTGTGGGTGGTGCCAACCCTGGGCTGGGTATCCTGGGTTCTATAAGAAAGCAGGCTGAGCAAGCCAGGGGAAGCAAGCCAGTAAGGAACATCCCTCCATGGCCTCTGCATCAGCTCCTGCCTCCAAGTTCCTGCCCTGTGTGAGTTCCTGTCCTGACTTCCTTTGGTGATGAACAGCAACGTGGAAGTGTAAGCTGAATAAACCCTTTCCTCCCCAACTTGCTTCTTGGTCATGATGATTGTGCAGGAATAGAAACCCTGACTAAGACACCTCCCTACCCCAAACCTACTACAAATTCAGCAGAGATCCAGATAGCAGTGTCTTCTGGGAATAGAGGACACTGGCTTAGAAAGTCCCTGGAACAGGTGCTTGGGAAGAAGTGGGGAAAGTGGATGTAGGGCGAGCAGATTCCCATTTTTCATAGAATAATTTCTTAAATGAGACAGATGGTTAGAAGGAAAAGAATCTATTGTTCTCTCAATACTGTACCATCCCTGACACAAGTGTCCCCTTACCCACAGCAGACACAGGGAATGGCACTGTCATGTGGCTGGGCACAGTAGCTACCCTGTGGCAGACTGGCTGTCATAAAGTACTCAAAGAAAGTGGCTGCCATATTTCAGAGCACATGACGTTTACAAAGGCCTACTTTGGTAACTTCTAGAGCATTCTAGTCAAGAACCAGAATATGTCTCTTTTGTATCTTTACAGTTATATCTATGAAAGTAAAATTCAGCAATTTACTGTGCGTTAACGTAATGTGCAAAATTAAATATTGAAAGTAATTTGCTTAAAAGCTTATAAGCTCTTAATCTAGGATCATCAGTGGCCACTTCATTTTATTTGATAAAGAGGTAACATTGCCTACATCTTTATAAAAATGGCACTGTGATATAAATGTAAAAGAGCACAACAAAATTATCTCCCAACGGCATGAATTGCCCTCTTTTTTTTTTCTTAATTTAGAAAATGAACAAATTCTCAATCAGTGCCCAGTATCTGCAAAACACTATTGGAAATCAAGAGAAAACAAAAGATCTAATTACCCATAAGGTCCAGAAAAGATATAGAACTCAATCACTTAATACCAGGAGTGTGTAGAGGAGGGCGGGGGGAGGGGGAGGGGAGCGCTGCATTCTAAGTCTCCCAGATCCTCTGCAAGGCCCATCCAATGCACCAGTGCAGAAGGTGATGAATAAGCTTCATTGATAATAGTGGCCGCGTCACGGCTGGCTGAACATTCAGTTCACAAACAGAAGGCTTCTGTCTTTGCTCGAATCAGCCATAGGAAAGTTTTGGTAAAAAGACTGTTATATTCAAATGGAAATCAGTACTTTCCAGCAAGAATGGACAATTAGCAACTCCTTACACTGGCACTAAGAGGGACAGCAGAAATGTGCTCCAAACATCTAATATTCCAAAATGTGAAATGAAGATTACTGATTGCCTTTTGAAACTTTGACCTCCGCATAGGCGGAATGTTGGAGATCCCTCAACTACTGAGCTCTGCACCCTAAAGTTTCATCCACATCTTTTGTAGATCTCGAAAACATGCAAGATTAAACCAGTCTAAGGCTCCAAGCACTAGTTAAGTTGCATGGTGTTCCTTGAACATTAGCAAAAATGTACAAAGTCTACAAAAAGTTTTCATTCAGCAGATAGAGGCTAAGTCTTTATTAACAGATTCTTGCAAAGACCTCACCATGACTGGCAGGACATAGAGGCATGACCACTACACACACACACACACACACACACACACACACACACACACACACACACTTCCAAGCACACATCTACCAATGGTGCATTTAACCGATGCACCACCCTAGCCCTGCACAAATGTAGTTACAATGACGTCATGGCTAGTTGGAATTGAAAAGGAAAGAAGACCAATATGAAAAGGTTTTGCTGGAGTTGGGCAATGATTTCTCAGATGTGATGCCAAGGACAACAGGCACAAAAAAAAATTGGTAAATTTCACCCATCTTTAATAAAGAAAAAGAAAAAAGTATGCTTCATATACCCACCACCACAGAAGAAAAAAGACAACCAAGAAAACGCAAGAGAAGATGCATGATGCCCAAATCTGGTAGGGGGCTTGTAGTAAGTATTATTTATTTTGGCTCAGCTTGGGTGGTCCTATTCCAAGGATGGATAGGTCTGCTGCTTCGGGCATGGTGAACACACTGGATGGAAATGGCAGGGGATGCAGGAAAAAAACTGCTTACATCATGAACAGTAATTAAAAGAGGGAGAGGAAGTGATCAAGTCCCACAACTCCCTTCAAGGGTACAACGCCAAGGGACCCAGGGACCTATCACTAAACACCATCCCTTCAAGGTTCCATCACTTCCCAATACCACTTTTAACACATGAAAACTTAAGGGACCCTTACCCAAAACCACAACAATGGGTTTAGGGAATTAACCACAGATAGTAGGTAAGGTGCAAATTTTAAACCTCATCCTGAAGTAAAGAATGGGTCACTGGAGGGTATTCAAAGCGTGAATAAATGGATCTTATCCCCCTTCATTAATTAATTAATTTATTTATTCAGTTAACCTCCTGCCCTCTCCTCCCAGCCCTGCCCCCATCACATAGCCACTCCCCCACCCCTTCCCATTCTCCTCTGATAAGTGGGGAGGCCCTGCCTTGCCTACCAACCCACCCTGGCACATCAAGTTTCTTTTAGGAAAATCACAGCAATTGTTTATAAGGTGAAGAACCACTAGGGTCAAAGATTCTCCAGCCTTTACCTCAACTATGTAAATATTTTTACAATCCTGCCAAAGCAGGGGGGGGTGGAGGGGGACTCTTGTGCTTGAAGCATAGGAGGAAGTGTTAAGAGCCCCTTCTAGGCAAAGCTACTGCCTCCACAACCACTGCAGAAGATGCTGGGGGAAACCTGGAATGAAGAGTCATTTTAATAAGAAGCTTATGCGATGGGCCAGCAGGAAACTGGCCAGTGTCCTGAAGCAAGCATAAAGGATGGAGAAAGGGGAGAAAGAATCCAGAAAGTTCTAAAGAGGTACCAAATTCACATGATTTCATCAATTACCACGTGTAGGAAGTGAGAAAAGAAAAAAAAAAGAAAAAAACAAGGGTGATTTCTGGGTTAGATGCAGGAGGATGGCTGTTGGTATAAGTGAAATGTGGTAGAGATTTCCTGGAGTATCTTAAAACTGAGGAACCCACAAAATTAAACATCCACCTCTCCTCCAAACATGCTTCTACTGTGCACTGAAACGTCACCTCGGTTCACTGCACTGGACTCCTGCTGGTGCTTGAGCAAGATGCCCATGAACCATCTTTAATACCTGCATCTTCTACTCTGCGTTCATTACCAAGTACCCTACCCCATTATGATGTCAAAACATCTTCTCTCTACTGCTGCTGTAACCAGGCTAGTTCTTGACACTGTCATTTCTGCAACAGCCCCTCCATCATTCTCTCTACCATTAGCCTTGACTCATTCTAACTCACTCTGCACAGAGAATGCTCTTAAAACTGTCAAGCCTTCCAATGGAATCCCTGATTTAAAGTCTAAACACCGAGAAGATACCGTGTATGGTGCACTTTGGGTACCCAGTGCCAGATACTCTGGAGACAACAGATGTTCTTAAAAGAATGGGCAAGAAAGAATCAAGTGAGCAAGAGGACAAACTTTGTTTTAAGACCTGGAGTGGAATGCCTATGGATGACTAGCAGTACTGACCTGGACCACACTAATGGCTGGCTTTACAGCATCAGGGCTGCCGTGAGTGGTGTTACACAAGGACAATGGGATAAGTTTATTTCTGGTAATCATGAACTAAGTTAAAGTGCTGGAAGCAAGCTCAACATCTTGAAAAGGATTACAGTGTCGCTTTAATCTGCAAGCCTGAAGCTTTGGTGCAGGCTTAGGTCAGTATTTAAAGGGCAACAGAAGCTTCAAATCAAGTGCTGCCCCTATGTGGGGTCTTCACCAGGAATAACTTGGTGGCAAAGCCTGCCGTTTGGCCATTTTCTTCCAACTATTTCTCAGTACTTCTGCCTGGCTGACTCCTGATTCCCTCACCTATGAGATCCTAATTACTTGCAAGCATTACCTGATTCTCATAGGGTACACCTGCAAGTCTGTATTCTCACAAATACAGCAGAGAATTTCTCAGTATTGGTAAAATTAATGGGAAAAAAAAACAAACCTTTACTCTTCTCTTCTATTGACTCTTCCCCGTAAGTTGTCTTAGGGCATGGATACCATAAGGATTTTCAAGCAAGAATAAAATTGTAATTTACTGTGGCCTCCTGACAGTACTGTGTAAAATATTTACTATAAAGTTTTATGACAGAAGTCCAGTGATCTCTGGGTATTTCCAATAAGCAAATGTTGCTTTTCCAAAGGCAGATATGAGACATAGATTATAATATTCAGCATCACATCTTTTTTCCTCCTTAACATTTCTCAGTATCTTCAATTTCCATAAACTGGTGATGGCATCTATATCTGCCTTGATTTTTAATTCGGTGTATAAGACAATCATATAAATATTTTCTTTTAAAGCAGAGCTAAGAACCTCTACCCACAGTGAGGAGAATGCATGGTAGCGTCTGAACATAAGGGGAGTCGGCTCACAGCCTAGGCACCTGGATTATTTACTGTTTTAGTAATCAGAAACAACAGTCTGATTGGTAAGTGTGGTGATCCCAACATGTTAACATGATTTATCATTTATAATATAACTAGAAAGGAGCATTGATTAAACCCAACATGCATTGTTGACCTGTAAGTCAATACATGATATAAGCAATTACACTGTTTCCAGAAGGCATTGGTTATTAAATGACCATCTTAGAGCCAGGCACAGGTTACCTCTTACAAGTCAAGCCATACTGGTCAGCATGGCCCTAGAATCCTCTAAAAAGCACAGGATTTGCCCACTGCTTTTGGTTGCCACCATAACTAATGATAATGCCCTATTGCTGAAGATAGCACATATTTTTGTAGCAGTACATTAAAAAAAATTGATCTTGAACTCACTAAAAAATTCTCTACCTATTGGCTGTCTAGCTTTCATAATCTAGCTGTAAGATGCTACAGATGTGTCTAGAAACAAAAGACATCAATATTTTTACCCAGAATTAGACCCTGCACCCTGCATACTTTAATACTACACTACCATGAATCAATCAATCTCTCTCCCTCCCCCTCTTCCTCCCCCTCCCCCCCCTCTCTCTCCCCCATGCCCCCCCCCGTGTGTGTGTGTGTGTGTGTGTGTGTGTGTGTGTGTGTGTGTGTGTGTGTGTGTACTCACTGCTACATTAGTGGCAAAGCGTTTACTGGAGTAACCAACTACTCTCTGAATTAGATCTGAAACATGATCTACAAGAAGGAATTCATGTCAGGCACTGTATCTTAGATAGGGTTACTATTGCTCCAATGAAACATCAGACTCAAGTGTGACATTCGTGGAAGGGTTTATTTGGCTTACATACCCTGAGTCACAGTCTAATGAGGAAAGCCAAGGCAAGTACTCAAACCAGGTGGGCATATCTGGAGGCAGGAGCTGATGCAGAGGCCATGGAGGAGTGCTGACTACTGCCTTGTTCCCCATGCCTTGCTCAGTCTGCTTTCTCACAGAATCCAGGACCATCAGCTCTGGGGTGTACTACCCACAATGGGCTCCAACATCAATCATGAATTAAGAAAATGTCCCACAGCCTTGTCTACAGCCTGTTCTTATGGAGCCTTTTCCCAACTGAGTCTCCCTCCTCTTTATAACTTATGCTTGCATCAAGTTGACATAAAACAAGACAGAACAGCTGAAAACACACTCAAAACCCTAGGCTGGGAAGTCACAGGCCCAAGGGAAGAACTAACTGAGTTGGTTCTGCTGAAGGATCCTTCTGCCAAACCTCCTTCTAAATGTTTATTTATATTCATAGATCTGTGCTGCTCCCAACCTTGTCAGAAAAGCTTCTTATTGCAATGGGAAGTGATTAATGTAGAGACTCCTAACTGTGAGTGCTGAGACACAGCGAGGCCGTCTACATTCACCCTTGCTGCCAAGGTTCTAAGACTGTCCGAGCAGGGGCTGCAGGATGTATGAGCCAGAGGATGAGGAGACGTGTGGTAAATGTTGTCTTTTGGACACGGCATAGCTGTTGCACACATACGCTCACCACAGCTATGGTTACTCAGATCAAGCCACTTAAAATTACAGGGGGATGGGGAGGAGACCCCGAAATCACACTTCTGAGTGTATGTTGGCAGCTGATGGCTCCTGGGAGAAGGGGAATGGATTTTCTTTGATGGATAGATACTGAAGACTGCCCATTCCCTAGTGGATTCGCCAACATGTGGGAGCATGAACTAGACTCCGTGGGCTATGTGAGGAGAGAGAAGTTGGAAAGGGGGTGCACTGGAGGGAGTGGGGGTGGGAGATGGAGGGCAGGATTAGATGCCCAGTATAACCAAGATACATTGTGTACACATATGAAATTTTCAAAGAATAAAAAAATGGAAAAAATGAAAGAATATAAGTGATACATTTTGCAACTTCAGCTGGAGACTTTTAACCCATCTCAGTGGATCACATTATCTGGTCAAATTCCTTATAACCTTGAGACAGAATATCTCTAATACTTCAAAATCCAAGGAGGAGAAGAAAAATATGTAACAGTAAACTGATCTTTGATTGACAAGAAATAACACCATCTACTCTATTATTATGCTTTCTCTACCAAGGCTGCAAAACTTTAAAACTCACACCCACTATCAGTGCCTCCTTTCATCAGCAAATGCACACTCGATCTTTAAACCCTCTAAATAAAACATCATTGTCGAGGTTACTCCATCCTTCTTAAGTGTTGGATGAAGAGGAACCTTTCAACTTTCCCACCCTACCTACATTATGACTGAGAATCAGAGAAATGAACTTGACCCCTGCAAACACTGAATAAGGGTAGGCTGAGATCCCAGTGACCATCCTTCTATGAAGATAGGCACATCTTAGTTTAAAAAAAAATAGGTAAATAAACTTCTAGATTACTTCAAAATCTCAGGTATCCCACAAAAAAAAGAGGAAAAGCCACCACGCTAGTTAGTATTCTGCAATGGAGGTCAATAGAAATATGACAACAGCTTTCCCAAGCCCTACTGCAGCTGGCTTTGGAATGTGGCCTTGTGCGCTCAAATGCTAAAACCTCTGATAAAAGTTCAACCATGAAGGCTTTCCTGGAAAATGCTTTCTTTTCTTTTTCCTCCTCTTTCTCCTCCTCCTCCTCCTCCTCCTCCTCCTCCTCCTCCTCCTCCTCCTCCTCCTCCTCCTCCCTCCTCCTCCTCCTTGATCTGCCATGGACTACAGTACAAAGACTAGATCTTGCAGGGAAAGCTGTGGTTAAAGGAGACTCCTGGGGTAAGGAAAGATGGGGCACGGGAAGGAGAGCAAGTCTAGGACACACATCATCCTCTCCCGTGAAGACATCAGTGACATTTTTGAGCACCTCATGTATGTCTTTAATAAAGAATTCCCAAGTTAAAGCTTAAAAGCATGTTTACTTTGTGAGGGTTGGTCTTAAATGCCACCTCAATAGGCTATAAGGAAGGCTCACAGGTATAGTCAAGCACTATTCTGGAAGTTTCTATAAAGGTGTTTTGGAATGAGATCAACATTTAAATTAGCTGCATGGTGGGAGGGGACTACTTTTCATACGGGGGGGGGATGGGAGGGCGGGGGCAGACCTCTTACAATCAGGTGGCTGAGCAAGAGCAAACCCTGCCAGGTGCTCTAAGTTGGGTATCAGCTCTTTCTGGTTCCAGAGTGGCTTCTGTCTGGATCTAACCTGGGATGTCAGCTCTGCGGGGTCTGCCACCACTCAATCACAGGGGCCGATTCTTAGTAACTTCTCTGAATACTTGAGCGCATCCATGCATAGACTGGCTCCTTTACGGAACCCTGATATGCCATCTGGGGACACAAACTATAAGCTATTTGAACCACTTGCTCCAGTGTGGAGCCTTCAGGACTATGAATTCCAGAGGCCAACCAATAATCTCAAAGCAAAATATCCAAAAGGCTACTATCAAGCTTTCTCTTCTCCCACAATGCCAAAGTCCTTTGCAAAACCCTTATTACTAAAAAAATGAAGAGGTGAGTCTTAATAGAATTCAAGATTGCTTTGCTTTCTCCAAGCCTTCCCAGCAGGAGGCATTTGCTTCACCCATCACCGGGGTACCATGCTATTTGCGATTACCACCCAGAGAAACTTACAGCGCCTCAAGGGACTGGCTTTCTACCTTCAGTTAGGTGATAATCCAGATTACCAAGTAAGCATATAGAGTCAAGCCATGACAGGGAACATAACACTTTGTTGTGCATTGGTGTGTACATGGTGTGTATTTGGTCATATTAAGCCAACCAAGAAGAGCGGTAATAGTAAGCAAATGAAGGAAGAGAAGACAAGGGATGATAATCAAACCCATGAAGAGAGGGTCACAGAGAAGAGACATGAGGTCTGAGGTGCCACCCGCCTCGGGCATGACACAATCTTCAGGCTGTCTGGCCCAGTGAAGTGGCTACTTGCTGAGCAGGTAATAATAACCAGTATGTCACGGGCCCAGGTAACAGAAACCAGACTCCATTAAACATACCAGACTCCGTATGATAATGACATTGATTTCAAATTTCACCTCATTTTTAAAAAGGCTAAGAAAATTTTCATTTTAAAAGAAAAAGACATTTGACAGATGCAGATGGTGTAATAGACAGCCTCTGACTCTAGCTTTCTCTTGTACTCTCTGTTCATCCTTTCTCCATCTTCTCTCTTTCTCTCTCTCTCTCCCTCTCTCTCTCTCTCTCTCTCTCTCTCTCTCTCTCTCTCTCTCTCCCCTCCCCCCACACCTGCAAACACTTCTATAGACAGATTAATAACACGATACTGTACCATATATGCTCTCGGGGGCATGGAAGCCACATTATCACACAACTAGGAGCTGGAGATGGGAGACCTCTGATGGCTGGGAAGAATGTGATTCCTGTTCATATCTGAAGACCTGAGAATCAGAGGCACAAATGCCAGAAGATCCTCCCTGCCCCAAGATCCTTCAGTCTGGCACATCCGGAATCCAACCTTCCACTCACTGCTCCCTTCAGACCCTCAGCATTCTGGTGTCCCCCACACGGGTCAGGGGACCAGTTTAAATGCCAGTCTCATTGAGAAACACCTCATAGGCACAACCAGAACGATATTTAGCTTCTCAGGCATCCCAAGGCCCAGCAGCTAGACACATTAAATTAACCTTCACAGATGCCAATCTCAAGATGAGTCAGATACTGGAATTATCAGACATGGATTTTAAATTATCTGTTGCAATTATGCTCAACAAAGAAAATGAGCATTTATAATAAATGAAAAGACAGGAAGTCTTAGTTTTAAAAAAAACAGAAGCTATAATAAGAAAGAAAATGAGAGGCTGGAAATTTTAAATGTCTGCAATTTAAAATTCATTGGATAAGCTTAAATGCAGAATGGAAAATAAAAGACGGAAAATCAATTTCAAGATAGAATAATAGAAATGGGAGCTGTTCAAAGTTAAGAACATTTACTCAATAGTAAGAAAACAAAGACACCTAAAAATAAATAAATAAATAAATAAATAAATAAATAAATAAATAAATAAATAAAATGCCAAGCAAGATATTTGGATGAACAGTTCACCAAAGAAAATGGAGCAATTACTTTGAAAAACAGTTCGAGCGTTTCCAAGAAATGTAAAAAGTCAACCATTCCACTAATAAATATGTAGTCACCCGCCTCCAAAATCAAAGAATGAAATGTGTCCATAGCGTCTCTTTTTTTAAAAAAAAGATTTATTTATTATTATATATGAGTACACTGTAGCTGTCTTCAGACACACCAGAAGAGGGCGTCAGATCTCATTGCAGATGGTTGTGAGCCACCATGGGGTTGCTGGGATTTGAACTCGGGACCTTTGGAAGAGCAGTCAGTGGTCTTAACCACTGAGCCATCTCTCCAGCCCCCCATAGTGTCTCTTAATGGTGCTCCCCAAGCCAGAAGCCACTCAAATGCTCCCCAGCGGAAGGATGGGGAGACGAAGCACAGCCACAATTCCTAACCCCCACCCCCCCAATCAACGTACTGATGCATTCAGATGAGTTTCAAATCCAGTACAAGGCTGGAGAGACGCTCAGCCACTCACATTGCCCTTACAGAGGGCCCAGGTTCAGTTCCCGGCACCACAGGGTGATTCACAGCCATCCACAGTTCCAGTTCCAGGGGAGTCAGTGCCTTCTTCTGACCTTGTGGGTACCAGGCATACATACGGTACACATACATACATGGAGGTGAAACGTTCCTACACATTAAAAAAAAGTTCATAGCAACTATTTTAAAAAAAAATCATTATGGCAAGTGCAAGATACCAGGTTAAAAATATATGTATTATAGGATTCTATCAAACCAAATACACACTTTCATCAGACAGCATATTCTTACGCATCAGTAAAAAAGTCACTGAAATAGTGACTTGTTGGGCATAGTCAGCTATTTACATAGCTGAAAATGTCTCAGCTGAACTGAGCCTCAATGAAGTTAATTGGGAAAAAGAAAGCCCTTGTCGGTGAACACTTGTGGGCTCTTTCTCTGAGGCATGGTTAGTGACTTCACAAAGCAGACCCACCTGGGCTCTCCTCCGAGTTCCCACAGCCCTGACAATCAAGGAGCAGCTTAGTCACACCACTGAGCCCCTCTCTTACTTCTAAAATTAGGGTAATTGCCTGTCTTCCAATGTAGTTGACAAAAAAAAAAAAAAAAAAAGTTCTGCCTGACAGAACCGGCCAGTGTTCTGTAGATAGCAGCAGCAAGCACCAGCGTGCCTGGTGATTCGGGGACATGCATTTGTCAAACTTCTAAACCAAGTCCGCGGTACTTAGGAAACGGGAGTTGGCAGAGGGATGCATCCTCTGGTGTCTGCTTGGCAATCAGGGACACCAGTGGAGAACAGGGGAGGCACAGAAACACACTGCATATTTTGCCTGCTAGGGACTTAGGCCCAGCACATAAATTAGCTTGGTTAAACTTCTCACTAAGGCATCAAATGTAGAATCATTTATAATCACCATGTTACATAAAACTGTCATGGTGGGGACAACAGCTATTACTTATGAGTCAGAACTTAAAATATGTCTATTTAGTGAGAGGACTCAGTAGTTAGTAAGCAATGCTAACTTTGCTTCACGTGTGACTCTTAGGGAGGGAGAGGAAAGGAAAGGGAGAAGAGGGGACTTGAGCAAAGTGCCTCCCCTCTTCCCAGGCCAGTGGGGCAGGGGTCTGTCCACTCCCAGAAGTATAGGACAAACAAATGGCACGCAGGCCAACCTAGGGCAGGGGAGAAAGCCCTGAGGAGAAGGGCTGGCCAGAGAGTCCAACAAATAGAAAACTTGGCAGATCCATCCAGACAAACCCAGGAAGAGAAAGACTGCTGGGGTCTGTTCGTCTCAAAATTATGCACTGTATTTCCCAAGCCTTTCATGAGATTCTAAACTGTGAGTTTTACAGATATCACTCAATGTATTTTTTAATTGGTTATTTTACTTATTAATATTTCAAATGTTGTCTCCCTTCCCAGTTTCCCTTCCACAAACCCCCCATACCATACCCCCACCCCTTTGACTCTATGAGGGTATTCCTCTGCCCACCCACCCATTCACTCACTCACTCCCTACTTCAACCACCTCCCTATACTGCAGCATCAAACCTCCACAGGACCACAGGTTCCCCCTCCCACTGATGCCAGATAAGACAGTCCTCGTCCTACATATGCAGCTGGAGCCATGGGTCCCTCCATGTGTACTCTTTGGTTGGTGGTTTATTCCCTGGGAGCTCTGGAGGGTCTAGTTGGCTGATATGGTTGCTCTTCCTATGGGGTTGCAAACCCCTAATTCACATCCTCTTGTTCCCATGAAAAGATAGCATCATTCGGTTTCTGCTCAGGTGGGCGCTGTCCAGTGAGATTACAGTGAACACCTGACCTGTTACTTCCAGCAGCCTGGGTTTCTGAGGTCTGGTTGCTCATTCACTAGACAATGTCCATTAAAGGTCGGATTTGACTCCCCAGGAACAACATACCTGGGTTTTTACATTCCTCCCCTACTAATTGAAACTCCTTCCAATTCTGCACCTCTTTCCTTCTCGGGCTCCCCCAGTACAAGCTTATTTCATTTATTCAATTGAAAAGAGGGAAGTTAAGCCACTTTCATTCATTTTCTCCCAAGATCTCAGAACTCTCCTTACTTAAAAACTAAACAAAACAACAAAAGTAAAGGAAACCCACACTGAGAAACACATCTGTACAAAGCCCACACAGTACCCTGCCCCTCACAGAACCAAACTGGTGTTATTACAGGAATGAAACCCAGTGACACACTGGTCTGTCTTTTACCTACACCTGTGTCTTTCAAAATGGGAAGCAATCACATTAGAGGACCACAGTATAAACCAGAATGCCAGAGTCTAGGACTCCAGCAGGATTGGTGAGCATTTTGAAGGGGTGAGTTTCCTTCAGAAGAGAATGGAGGAATGTGCGGGAAACCCGGGCACTGTCAAGAGGCACTGGGGTCTGTAACCTCTGTGAGATGCATGCACAACAGCATTGCCAAGACCACCCCAAGGCACATGCTCACTTCCATTGCCACGTCTAGTCCAAGAGTCTAGAGCACACACACACAAAAGGAACAAGGTTCCCTTAGCCCCAGTAACTCAGGTCTCTGATGGTGAGCAGGGCCACCTGGTTAGAGGCAAAAGAGAGCAAATCTCAACTGTGGATTTTTGCATTCTGACATTAAGGGGGAAAGTCCCAAGGTGTTACAGACACCTCCCTATACCCTCTCACATGTAAAGATTTAAAACACACATAGAAAAAGATATCCAAAAGGTGTTCTACCTTGCATTCTCAGTAATGAAACTGACCATGAAACAAACCAAAAATACCCACTTGCTACTCATGGAAGGACAGAGGGAAGGAAGGCTAAGCTGACAAAACCAAGAGCCATCAACTAGCTTATCAGTGGGGGTAGATACCAGCTCAAATCAAGGCTTTTTTTGTGACCCTTCCTCTGGAGGCTACCCCCATCAGCGTGAGCACCCCAAACCCTGCCGCATAACGCTCCGAGGCCAAGTGAGGTCCCTGTGTGCTCAGCACCTTCTCAACCACCCGGAGAAGCTGGTAAGGGAGGCTGCTGGCCTGTGCCCACATTTCCATTTCCATTTTGAACCTCAATACGGTTTCAAGAAACTCCACTCACCTGGCCACTGCAAGAGGAAGATTAGAGACTTGCGGCCCTATCCACCACAACCACGTTTTGTGGGATGAAACATTTAGCATAGACTGGTTGCCTATTTTAAAGGCTTTAGTTCTTTCTGTCTTATAGGAGGAAGTTTTTTCAAAACACATATGAGGCTAGATTTGGAGTAGCAGAGGGTGCGGGGAGAATCAGGTGGGACTCCTAAAGGGTCTAGACAGGGCCTTAGGCTCATTGGACTTCCCTGACTAGTTTGAGAACCTATGGGAGCCTCCCCCAACTCCAACCTCTAAAGCTCACACTGCCCTTAGGGAAACAAGCCGCCTAGTTCCAACCCAGTGCATCGACTACACAGAAAACCGGAAGGGTGGGGAGGGAAGGAGTGGGCCTGTCCCAATGTTTGTACCCTCCCCTACCATACACTAGGGACAGTGGCGTGTTCTTCTAGGCACAATGGAGCCCTTCACTGTCCTCACTAGAGAATAAAGTCAGCAGGGTACCACCTCTGTCCCCAGCTCTTCTCATCTGGGTGCATTTACATGTGGTGGAAAGGCTCAGGAACTCTACCAGGAGCAGGAGCATCACTCCTAACTCAGGAGAACGGAAATAAAGTTATTATCACGCCTCGGTGGTTCTCAACAGGGGTCACGTATCAAATGTTTCCATCATGATCATAACAGGAGCAAAATTACAGACAGAAAATAGCAATGAAACAACTTTATGGTGGGGGAGGACCACCACAACAGGGGAAGCTGTGTTAGGGGGTCGAAACGTTAGGAAGGTTGAGAACCACTGCCTAAGGTGTGTCCCTCTGTGGCTTATCTCCTGCCTGTCACGATTTTTCTATTAACTGAGAATGCTCTCCTTAAAAACAACCAAAACAGGGCAAGAAAGGACAATAATTACATAGGATTGTCCACTGAAACATAAGACAAAGAAAGAGGGAGATGAAATACTAATGTCAACAGGATCTACAGACCAACTGCGGATACCTGCCACAGGGGGCAGGGGAGAGAGACATGGGTTATTTTCCAGATGAACAGGGCACACTAGTCTCCACAGGTTTCTTCCCAATAATTATCAGCTAAGGACCTGACACCAGAAGTATCAGGGAGTGGACATGGGACTCGTGCTTGGGTCTGTGAGAAGAAAAATCCTGAATGAAAACCAACGAAGCAGAGACAGGAGTCTTGCCACGCCCACTTCATCTTCCAGGCTAAGTAGTGGCCGGGGCTTGTGGGCCTGGAGCAGTGGGTGGAGGGACCCCCATCTCCAAGTGGAAGCAGCAGCTGCTGCTGTGGCAGAGGAGGAGGAATACATGTTGTTTGGTGCTCTGAGAGGAACCTGGGGTTCTAAGATGTTTCTTGGAATTGGAGGCATATTGGGAGGGATGGGGGCCACTCCCAGTAAGGTGGGCGCGAGGCATCATGGAACTGGGACCTGGAATCTGACCTGACTGGAGGACATGGGATGGCAGCATCTGATGTTGCACAGAGGGTTCAGAGGGGGCTGCTAACGAGGCATCATGCCAGGTTACCCTGCTGCTCCAAGGAGGGAGCCAGCCTAGGTGCTCTTGAGTGCCGGTGGGCTTGCTGAGGGTGCGGGCCATGCTGCCGCTGTTCCGATTGTTGTCGGCCTATTTCAGTTGTTCCGTGTGAAAGTTCTGGCGGTCGGTGAGCAACTGCTGCCTCCGTTGTTCTAGAGCCTCTTTTTCTGTGTGTGTAATGCTCTTCAGCATATCCAAGTTTGGTCTTTAGTTCCTTCATCTGTTTCAACCAGGAGAGCTACCGGGATCTCTTTCTTCTATTTCAGAGCATCCAGGTGCTTGCCTTTGGCAGCCGCTGGGGCTCACACAGCCGCTGGGGCTCAGGCAGCTGCTGCAGCTGTGGTAATGTTTTCCTTCAGAAATTTCCTGCTCCACTTTCTTCTTCCTGGTACCACGTTCTCTTTCTTCACATCTATCAGTGACCTCCTTGTCCGCTACGTTCTCCTTTTCTGGTTTAACATCCTCAATAACTTTGCTATCTTGCTCCTTCTCACTGATTAAAAAGCGATTTAAAGACATGGAATTTCCTCTGGTCAAAAACTATGGAATGGTTGATAGATGTGCCTGTTATCCTTGCACAGGGCCATGCGAATCTCCTCTGTATCCTCATTTTAGTTGACATGCTGCCAAAGCACACACTTCTCTTTACAATTCTTTCGTGTGCACTTTTACTTTGGCTTTGAAACAGTAATAATTCCAAGGATTTGAGAGAGTCCTTGAGAATCTCTCAGACTCGATTTCTTACGTCCGTTAGGAATCTCACTCGGTTCTGAAGTATCCCAGCAGATTCTACATTGTCTCCTAGCAAGCTGCCAGGCGATCCTCCACACTGCTGCTAAAATCAAATGGTTAAAGCAATTTTGATCAACTAACTGTGTATAAGGCTCTAGAAGTCTTCTGCCTGTGTACCCAGTGAAATCAAAGCGCCTACTCCTTTCCTGGCCTACGGTATCATCTCTAGCCTCAACTCCCCTCATTTCCACCTCCTCTCTCTCTCTCTCTCTCTCTCTCTCACACACACACACACACACACACACACACACACACACACACACACAGGTTAGTCTCTGCTTCCCTGACTGCTGCCAATTGTACTGGGATTGGCTAGCACAGCCATGCTCCCTCCCTTCCTCCCCATGACCCTCTTGCTTCCTGAATGCCCTTTCTTTACATTCTCCCTCCAGGATAAACCTTCTAGATTCACCTCTCCTCGGTTCATCTCCTTTTACAATTGACTCGCAGACTGTTTCTGTTGGAACTTTAGAATAAGAGTGGTCCTATAAGGACGCATTTCATATAAAATGGTGGCACATGTCTGTAACCCCGTCAATCAGAGCTGAAGCAGGAGGGTCAAAAGCTAAAGTTCAGCCTGGACTACATGGTATCAGGTCAGCCTTGGCCACTTGGCAAACCCTGTCTCGGATGGATGGATGGATGGATGGATGGATGGATGGATGGATGGATGGATGAAGTGGTTCTCCCCTATAGTTTACATCCTAGTGGAGGATGATATGGACTTCTGAGTCTCATTTGTTTGTTCATGCTTTCCAAGTCTCTGGACCATAGTTTGGCCCCTTCAACAATTAGAGGAAACAGAAAAGACCTAGTTTAGTATATTCTAATAGAAACAAAGTAGTCATTAAACATTTTGCTTCTAAACTGTTTTCTCAATGAGTTTTCCTAAGGAGAAACATAAGATATATTGTGTACTTTTGACAATATTTAAACATCTTCTCCACACTGGGCACTGTGCTATATTCTAGGAACATGATAATATTCAAAAATAACTTGCAAATAGACTTTTTTAAAAAGAAAGAGTGAACATTCATAGTGAAAGGTTCATTGCAGACTACCTAATCCCACCCACCCATACAACAGAGAAACAAATTGTCCTGTCCAAATCTATCCAGGTAATCTGTGGCAAAAGTAAGACAAAAGAAGGTTCTTATCTAATGCCTTCCTCCCTGGTCTAGTCCAGTAGCTTGAAAGCTTCATCCGGCAGGCGGGCGTGGTGGCACACGCCTTAAATCCCAGCACTCAGGAGGCAGAGGCAGGCGGATTTCTGAGTTCAAGGCCAGCCTGGTCTACAAAGTGAGTTCCAGGACACCAGGGCTACACAGAGAAACCCTGTCTCGAAAAACCAAAAAAAAAAAAAAGAAAAAAAAAAGAAAAAAAGAAAAACAAAAGAAAAAAAAAAGAAAAGAGAAAGCAAGCTTCATCGGTCCAACAATAAATAATTCTAGTTTAAGATGCTACGTACAGGCCAGTTGAGGCAGCACACACCTATCATCCTAGCACTTGGGAGGGAGAAGAAGACCAAGAGTTTAAGGCTATCCTTTCCTACAGTGAAAGTTAGTGACCAATCTGGTCTACAACGCTGTCTCAAAATAAATAAATTAATTAAATAAATTACTTAAAAAAACACTATACACACACATCTGAACATCTTTAACAATGAACACGTGAACAGAGACTCGATGGCACAGCTTCGTGGAGAAGAGCAATGAAAAACATGAAACAAACTTAAAGGAGACAGAACGGAGCTGAGCCGTGGACGCAGCACCTGGGAGTCAGCAGATGACATCCATTTGCGCTCGTTAGCACAGCCTGGCATGTGCTACGCCACCCCCTCGGGTAATTTACATTTTTTTTAAAAGCATGTATTTCTAAATTTAGGAAGTCGGGATAATCAGGGTGGAAAAGCCCATCTGCCTGACGCTCTCTCCAGCTGCTGCAGATCCTGAAGTGAAACTGGAGTCTCTGCTCTGTGTCATCTTAGCCAGTCTGGACCACGAGGACATGACAGAAGCTGAAAAGCAGCTGTGGGGTAGGGGCTCCACTATGGATTATATTTGGTGCGCGATGTGGCACCCCAACTGTGCTTAAATAAACCTGCTGCGAATGCTGAAGTGCATTTGTGCATGTCCACACTTTCCTGTAAAGTTGTTGTGGGGTACAACTATAGACACAGAAAGACCCAGGGAAATATGATGCTTGACTCTTTCAGAGGTTAAAATAATAAAGGGACCAGAAACATTGCTCAGCTGCATTTTTCCCCTTGGATAAAGCATTTACCCAAATTCTGGTCCAAACTTTCCTCTTACATGCTGTGTCATTTTGGAAAAGGCCACTTTACTTCCTCGGATTTTTTATTACATGACATGAAAGAACAAAAGGCAGAGGAAGAGACAAGGGTTGGCCAGAAAAGAGAAACACAGACGCTGAACAATGTGCTTTTTCGCATTTAGAACCCTGGTGCTCTAGAGACCTGTGCCAATTCCCACAGAGCAGCTACCACACTTAGACTCCTCCCCATTTGCTGGGAAACCATCAACGTTAAAACCAGAGGCAAATCTATAAGTATCTATTCATATACCTTTTTAAAACTCTCTTGGGAAAGTGTCAGTCATGTATCCTGTAGGTTTAGGTGTATTTAGTAAATACTGGAAATTGAAATTGTTTCTAAAGCGACCACAACCTGAGAGAGATCCCACTTTATCCAAAGCCGTTCCCAGACAGGGCCGTGTGTAAAAGCGCTACTAAGAAGCATGCATTTTCTGGGTCCACAGACATTTCCTGCACAGTCTCCCTGTGCCAGACACTGTGGAGCAAGTGACACTGAGCAACAGCAAAACCTTTACCGGAAGGTGCCTGTTAGTGCTCTGAGCTATCAGGGAGGCATTTAACTAGAAGGGACAACCACCACCTGGATAAAATCCAGCTTATTTAACATCACTAGTAAGGGTGTCTGACATGGAGCCTGGGGCCATGATCACCATGTCACTCTTCCAAGGAATCCACAATGACCTACAAGACATGAGCAAGCACCCCACAGAGGTAAAAGCGGTTTTAAAACATGGTTATTTTAAAGGCATTTTCATCATAACTCTTTCTGCCATACTATTTTTAATATATTTATATTTGTAGTGACTGCGTATTTTAAGACGTGATTTGCAATGGATGTTTTAGTGTTATCTTGCTCTTTTAGTGCCTTAGATGTTCTTTTTCTTCTTCTTCTTCTTCTTCTTCTTCTTCTTCTTCCTTCTTCTTTTCTTCTTCTTCTTCTTCTTCCTTCTTCTTTTCTTCTTCTTCTTCTTCTTCTTCTTCTTTTCTTCTTCTTCTTCTTCTTCTTCTTCTTCTTCTTCTTCTTCTTCTTCTTCTTCTTCTTCTTCTTCTTCTTCTTCTTCTTCTTCTTCTTCTTCTTTTTGTGTTGTCTATTTGACTCCAGTGCGTGTCTCTAATACCTAGAAAAAGTCCAACATAAAACAGGCACTAAGGTAATATTTAGTGAGTATGTAAGGAGTATTATGAAGCAAGAGCAGGGGCTGGAGAGACAGTTCAGTGGTACAGAGTACATGCTACTCCATACAGAGGACCTATGTTCAGATCCTAGCACCCAGTTAGGGTGGCTAACAACCACTAACTTCAGCTCCTGAGATTTAACTACCTCTGCTGCCTTCCACAAGCACCTGTCTCCATATGCACATGCCCACACAGAGACACACAGTAATACAAGGAATTAAACTTTTGAGATGGTTCTTTAAAAAGAAAAGGAGTCTTTTCCAATACTGGCACTATGGAGACAGTGGGAAACTCAATGTGTACCAGGAGTCCATTTCTTCATCTAACCCAGTCACTTGACAGACAGGGCTTATCTGTCCCACTTTCCATAACAGAAAAACCCAAGAGTTAAACAACACCCTGAATACAGAAGACGAGACAATGTGCAACCATCCGGTCTACCTCAGAGAGCTGAGGTACAGGCTCAAAACTTCTCCAAAAGAGGGGAGAGGGGCAAAAACCACTCAAGAGGCCAAACAAGAACTGGGAGGCTGCCAGCAAAGTAAAAAGCAACCCAGGGAAAGAAGAGCTGCGCACACGGAGGTGGGACTGGGTAGACCAGGTCCAGACAAGAGGGGCCAAATCCAAAGAAGGAAGGGAAGCGTGCACACCTCGGAGTGAGAGCATTAGGGCCCTGGACCTGGGAAGCTCAGCATCCAAGCCTGTGAGTGCCAAGGGTTGAAGGTCCTCAAAGTGAGAACTGACTAGAAAGATGTCCACACAAGCAAAACATGGCACCAAAACTACTGACAAAGATGGTGGGCATCGCCTATCATTTATCTGCCAGTCTGTCATTCTGGATTCTTTTTAAAATTGTCCTTACAAGTCTAAAGGGGAAAGCCAATTTTCAACAGAAGGAAGGGACACTGTAAAGGAGAATTATTGAATAAGTAGAAAAAATGTTTAGAATGATGATAACAAATAGTTCAATGTATGCAAACCACATGCCTAAAGGAGCTTCAACTGGGTTACCATAGCTACCAAAAGATAATTAATTTTGAGGAAACAAAAGAAAAGAGACAGCATTAGGGGTAGTTTTGAAAGAGCTGAATAATAAACATGCCATCCAAATGTAACTAAAATTTCTTCCCAGTAGGAACAAGCAATGCTGCTTCCCACATGACCATGTCTGACACAAGCTCCCACTCTCTTCTGCCTACTCCAGTGTACTCAGGTTCCTCTGAACTGACATCAGTCTCACTCGGACCCTGAAAGGCTCTACTAGCTCTCACATGCTCAGGATCTAAGCACATCTAAATTATCCATACAATTATCTAAGTTATCTATACAATTATACACTATACAACTATCACTTACTATGTATGAAATGAGCATTTACTAAGGGTTGGCTAAGAAAGGAGGGGGTGCACAAACAATTAAGCGTGTAAGTAACAGTAAACTGGCAAGGGCTAAGGTAGTGACAAAATATGTAGACAGAAAGTTCTGGGAGATTGCTATAGGAATGATGTGACATCCCACTGAGGCACTGAAACAGCCGCATTGCCTTCAAGTCCAAGGAATAAAGAGGAGGAGGAGAAGGAAGAGGAGGAAGAAAAGGAAGAGGAGGGGGAAGAGGAGGAGGTGGGAGAAAGGAAGAGGGGGAGGGGAGGGGAAGGAAGAGGAAAAAGAAGAGGAGGAAGAAGGGGAATATTCTGAAATCTAATTAAATAATGCATATGGAAGACCTAGAATCTACTATACACTCTCAAATCACTCCCCTCTTCTAGAAAGTTATAAACCTAGTGAAGATAGATAAGTAAGCTCTATGTTTCTTTCCTGTTATTGATCCCAAAACGTATATAGTAAATTTTAACAATGCCTCTTTGAATTTGACAACAAGGGTCTTCTAGCATTCCTATTTGATAACAATTTCTGAAAAGGAACTCTCTTGTTGCTGGTGCTGAATTTCACACTCAGCAAATCCAAACCATTTCACAAGGATCTGTAGCGTGGGGACAAGGATGAGGGAGAATGTAGTCTCTTGAGGGAAAAGTGCAGAAGCATGTAGGACTGTAGAGAGGATAGCTTGTGCATTGTATGGATGCATCACCTGTCAAATTAAAAAGCCTATGGCCTGTGACTTAGGCAGGAAACACAGGTAGGACATCTGGGAGGAGAAAGAATTCTGGGAGAGAGAAGGAGGGTGGATCACCAAAGAGAGGTGATAAGATGGACACATGGTACCTGAGCACAGGTAACCAGCCTTGCGGCAGAATAATGTAGGTTAAAACAATTGAGTCCTTTGAATTACAATCTAGTCAGAATAAAGTCTAGCTATATGGCCAAAGTATTTGTAAATATATGTTGAGTCTGAGTCTTATTTCCAGGAGCATGAGGCTGGGAGGAAGAACCAGGTTTGAACTACAACATACGACCAGTCACAACTCTTAGAAATATTTCCCACATTTTTTCAACAGCCAGGCCCTAGAATAGAGACAAAACTGCCACAAAGGGCAGAGCTAAAAAGGCAAAATCTAATCCACTTACTGACACCTGAGCCTGGCTCTTCCCGTGTTATCTTATGGACTCTCTCAGGCACTTAATTCCAGGTACTGAAATTCACCCTGCTCTGTAAGCACACCATCCCCTTCTCCACTGGGAGATAGGTGGTGGGATATCTCACCGGCTGATCTTCAGAACTAATGAATAAACACATATAAAAGTATGTGGTGGTACGTGGCATAGAGGGAGTACCCAATATTTGGCATCAGACTAGAAACTTCAAGACTGCAAACAGAGGATGTGTGACCCAGAGAAGTGGCAGTGACAGCAGAAGTGGGACCTCTCTGAGCTGGCACTGGATGGGGGATAATGTGGCTGGCCATTCTTAGGCACACGTGACCAGAGGCCATTCAGCTTCTGTGTTCCAAGCTGTTTACCCACATTCCGTTCACGGTGGGCACCTTGGTATCAGAGAAAGCCTGCCAAATCCAAGTATTAAAAGACAACACTCCAAGTGATCAAGAAAATAAAGAGGCTTTTCTTGAGAGAAAAAAAAAAAGATTGTCTACTGAGATCTGGTGAAGCTGTGTAGTGCAGTCCGCCCTGCAGTTGCTACACGCTGGTTGCCATCTTAGAATGTCGGCTTAAGCTAGAAATTAGGACAGAGTTCAAGATTTGGTGCATCTGGCTAGGTGAAGATGCTAGAGTCCACAGGACTGGCTGTGTATCTAAATAAACTGGATCAAGAGGAGAGTAATACACCAATGTTTCATTCCTTTGTTAATAGATACACATAATGGAAAGCAGAGACTTTTTTTTCTCTCAGACAGGTCTCATCTTCCTGCTCTTTCTCATTCTGGCCCCTGTATTAGCCAGGGATCTCTAGAATACGATGGAACTTGTAGAATACTTATATCATAGTTATGTGATATAGATATAAAGATATAGATGATACAGAAATACATATACACATGCATATACATACACATATTGGATTTATTAGAATGACTTACAGGCTGTGGTTCAGCTAGCACAATAATGGCTGTCTATGAATTAAAGGTCCAAGAATTCAGTAGCTGTTCGATCCATGAGGCTGAGTTGGTCTTCAGTAAATACCAGAATCACAATTAAGTGGGCTCTGATGCCAGTGAAGGAATGGACTGCTAGCAAGGCAAGAGCAAGCAGGCCAAGAGCAAAAGCTTCCTTCTTCCATGCTCATGTATAGGCTTAGATAGGGGTGTTAGTTCATTCCAGATGTAATTAAGTTGACAACCAAGCTATCACCCACCCCATAACAGTCTACTCCCATCCTGGATGAGCAGAGGGAGTCTGGAGGTTAACTAAGGTCCACCCAATCTGATCTTCTCAGGCTGACCCAACATGAACGGCCTCTGAGCAAACGTGTCCACCTTGCTCTTGGACAGATCAGATAAACACTCGGTCTTTAGGATTTCTTCCTCCTGCCCTGCTTTACTCAAGAAAAAAAAGAAATATTTTAATGAGAAGCTACTCCTGGCCAGGGGAAGCAAGGGTCAGCTCTCCGATCCATGTGAAGTTCTCTGGTTCACCATTTGCCCTGCTACAGGATCCTTACGAGTAGCTCCTTCACAGAGAGATAGTAAGTACAACCTGCCTTATGCGGGGCTCTGTCTGCCATTGCTGCAGTTGCTGTTGCCTGATTGAAAGTGTGAAGGGCACAGGCAGGTTCCAAGCCCTGTTCTATGGGCCTGGGCCTTCATCTATGACGGTTACAGACTAGATGTCCACACCCCTCAAAAGCCAAATGTTGAAACCTAATTCCGAGGGTGGTGGCAGACAGAAGTAGGCTCTTCAGACCTGATTAGATCATTACTGAACCCATCATGACAAGACAAGTCTCTCCCATCACCTAGGGACACAGAAAGATGCTTGTCTCTGAGATGAGCAGCAGAAAACATGGATTCTTCCAACACAAAGATCTCAGACTCCTCAGTCTCTCTGTGAGAAACAGATTGCTGCTGTCTAAAAGCCTGCCATGTCTATGGTAGCGCACCGTTCCCAAAATCATAGGGTATATAAACCTTCCTCTTTTAAGTCCACACCCGTGTCAGTCCCTCACTAAATCCCTTGTGTGCTTAGGCCCTGAGGACTGCAGCGCTGCCTCATGCCCTGTCTGTTTCTGGCCACTCCCCTCTTGCCATTATGCATGCTGGAAGTGGACAGCTTAGCTTGTAGAACCCAAGAGCCGACCAACTCCCCACCCTGTGAATGGAATGTGATCAGAAGAAGGATGGGTACTGAACTCACTCCATTCAAACCACTAATACCATGAGTTCCATCAAAGAGAGCTGGACCACTTCCACTTGAAGACCAAACCCCACACCTACACTCTTTTATCTTTCTGTCCCCCCCACCCCCAGGTGCCTAGAACATAATAAAAGCTATGGACAGGGGAGGTTGTTGTTAATTCCAAAATCTGCTGATGACATAAGAAGCGAAGGCGGTGACTCACTATGATAACGACCACACAGGTAGCACACAAGGCTGACTATCCGGCTTTATCTTCTTATGCCTAACATTTTAGCTCGGATGGCTCTGCACTTCTCTTTTCTTACCTGATCCAAACAGCAGGTATTCTACAAGTACTTCTTTTCTGAGTCCTGTAAGTCTGAGAATTATAACTTCAGCTACAGTTCTAACTATAGTGACACATATGTTAAGCATCTAAAACCCACATTAACTCATGCTGTCGAAACCACAGCAGCATATGTAGAGTGGGTTCTCAACTGTGTTGGAAAACTGAAGAACAAACAAACTTTAGAAGCTGGTGAGAGAGACAATCCTCTCTGAAAAAGAAAACTGTAAAAGCAATCTAACACTAACTTGGCTGTAAATTTTCTATGCACTCTCTGAAAGCTATCTTTGACTCACCAATTAAAATTCCCTATATAAAAACAAACACCAGAGGCATTAAAATGCGAAGGGCCTGATGTGTAAGATGCTATTTACAACTAAACCGATCATCTGAAGAGAAAATGCTATGCAGTGAGAAAGTAAGATCAGCAACTAGGAAACCTCAGCCCCAAACAAGGAAGATCTGCATGGGGAAGATGGCCACGATAGGAACGCTGATAGAACAGGCTAGCCCACAAGACTCTAGGGGATAGCTCTAAACCCATGATCACACAGACAGCTGTGGTTAAAACCAAGTGAGCCACAAAATAAAACAGAGACACATGAACATAGGAGATCCCCAGGAAAGGTGTGGGCTGACTGGGGGGGGGGGGGATGACCAGACTATATTTTATGTTAAAACGTGTATGAAACTGTCAAGGAATAAATTTAATTTAAAAATACGGTGGTAGAAACAGACAGGAAGATGAACAACAAAATGAAAAGGAAAGAGAATAAATGATTCCTACTTAAGAGCAAAGTCCTGCTGTTATTCTAGTTCAGCCTCTAGCTGTGCTTTGGTGGGTGCTGAGACCATCATTATTATTAATAAGAATTTATTAATCTGTCACCATGGAGCACCCAATACACATGTGCACATACCCCACACACATAATTTTTAAGATTAAATATTATTTTTAAATGGAGATGGGGAGGTAAATACCACTTCTCATCCAAAAACTAAACAATACACATGCACACAGACACAATGAATGGATTATAACCCATCAGAACAGGGGACGTTGAAATGCCCTAGACCAACAGCACCTAGGATTCTCAGGCTGGATGTAGAGAGTCTAGAGCTCTCCTGTAGTAGAAGCAAACATTGGTGCAACCACTTTGGGAGACCAGCAGTACCTACTAAAATGGAACATGATCTGTCTCTGCAGAAAACAACCTGCTAAGCAATGCCTGCCGGAGTGTTTGTAGTGGGGCAGGTCAACCCCAGGGAGTGGAAGGCGTGTGGAAAGGCATGGGGATCAGACCTGGGAAAAGCTGAGTGGGGCCAGCATTCAGGACCACATAACCACAACCCCAAACAAGCCGCCAGAGGCTCTTGGCCACTTGCTGAAAACCAGAACTTCAGCCAGAGAAAGCCATGGGGCTGTTCTCTGGAGAGATCCAGTGCCCAGATCACAGGCTGTGTGCTGCACGCTAATATCCAGCACAAATACTAATAAGGGGCTGGGGCTGCCTTGCTGCCAAACGGCAAGTTAATTTTATCTCTAGAAAGGGCATAAAGAAACTGCACCTCAATATCACTGATTTCAGCATTGTGGCGGGAAAGAAATAAACCTAAGCTTTCCCTTGGGTCAAGATTCTGAAAGGTGACAACTTGGTGGTTCTTGGTTACAAGCCACTAAAATGTGGCTTTGGTTTGGCACCATGCTGTACTGAAGAAATGATGCTCGCTGGGTCACTCACTTTTGTCGCTGTGGCACCCATCTTAGAAAAACACTTACAGGAAAGAAAGATTTGAGAGCAGGGTTCCAGAGATTTCGATCTGGTCACAGCTGGTTCCAATGCACAGTGCCTAGGCTGAGGCTGAACACTGTGGCTACCGCCTGACACAGCCACTCACCTTGTGGTGGCCAGGAAGTAAAGCAAGTGGGGCAGGGACAGAGGGAGGACCCTTGTGCTCCCGGGCTTCCTCCCGTACTACACGCAACTATTCTAAATGCCCTATGGCCTACTGGATGGTGCTGTCCCAGTCATGTTGGGTTCTCCTCCCTTAGTTTGTTCTCCCCGGAAATGGCCTCAGACATATCCTGAAGTCAGCTCTGCTGATCCCCTAAGTATTTCTCAACCCAATGATGTTGATAAAGATTAACCATCAAGCCTTGGGAACATGATTCACTCCATAAACTGCTTGAGATGCAAGCTCCAAGCCTTGAGTTCAGAGCCCCGGAACCAAGGCCAGGCCTGAGGCTGTCAAGGTGGCTCAGCTGTTTAGAGCATGAGCTGCTTTTCCAGAGGACCAAGCTTTGATTTCCAGCACCAACACGGCAGCTCAGAACTGTTTATAACTCCGGTTCCAGAAAATACGATGCCTTCTTCTGGCCTTCATGGGCAGGAGGCAAACACATGGCACATAGACATACATGCAAACAAAAACACCTATACATATAAAATAAACTTTAACTTAAAAGGGGGCGTGGTTTCTGGCCTAAAGATGCACACCTGTCATCCTTGGTGGAGAAGAGAAAAAGGGATGCCTGTGGCTTGCTAGCCCATCAGCCAAGCTGCACTGACAAGCTCCAGAATCAGTGAGAGAGCCTCTCTCAAAACAAGGTACAGAATGATTGGGAAAAACACCCAACATCGACGTCTGACCACAGACAGACAGACAGATCACTCTTCACAAACTGAGAAAGTCGGGGACACAGAGGAAGGGATGGAAGGGGAGAAACTGAGATTGGTTGGTTGATGATTAACCACCAAGGCCAAGTGTAGTGATGTGTCACTGTAAAGCCAGCGCTTGAAAGTAGAAGCATGTGGGTCAGTAGCTCAAGGCCAGCCTTGTCTACACTGAGTCAACCTTGTCACCCTGACTGCATGACAGTCTGCTTCAACACAAACAAAAATTAAGCCAGTTACTACTGCAAGTTGTCCTCTGACCTCCACACATGCACTGTGGCACACACATGCATGCACACACACACACACACACAAAGTAATCCCATGTTTTGGTAAAATCTTGATGTAGAAAATAAAAGTCAATGGGAATGAGCTACAGGTTAAACAAACACGGAATAATCTTAAACGTGTATTTAAGCGAAGATGCCCACAGCAGACAGGGGTGGCGAGGTTTAGGGCAGGAAGGAGAGTTGAACGGGTGAAATGTGGTGAATTTTGAGAGCAGAGAAAGTAGACTTTAGAAGGCTGTGATTTAGGACTCAGTACACTTTGCATTTTGAGATCTCTAGTGTACAAAACTAATAGAAAATTAAAGTGTCAGGGTAAAAAAATCTAACCCCTCGGTAAGTGAAGAACCTTTCTGAGAATAACCTTTCCGAAGAAGACATGGGAAAACTGCTGGCGTGCTGTAGAAACGGGTGCAGTCTATCAACCTAAAGCCCAGGGGCTAGCCAGAAGAACACACTCTAGTTGATAACGTGTTCATTTTTAAAATTTTAACACTGCCACAAAATGTATCTGGAAGATGAAAATTAAGCACATGGATGGCAAGGAGTGAGATGAAGAGTGCTGATGTGTGGACTGGTGATGCACAGAGCAGCGAGGCCAGAAGGGAGAGACATCCCCGTACGAGGATGGATTTGAGTCGGAGACTTCACTGAGGACCAGAGTTAACTTGTAGAGCTGCAGCTGCTCACCCGCAGAAGCCTCCACAGATCAGTACATACACAGAGGTGAATGCGCCTGCGTGCATCCCGTTGTCCTGTCTGCTGTTAGACCTGAGAGCAAAGGGATCCTCAGCAAGGTTGTCTTTCTGGTGACAGTTAGGTTTCCGCAGTAATTCAGGCATGATCCAAAGGCATGCTGAATAAAAGAAACAGTCCTACTGTGCAGAAAATCCCAAAAGCTGTAGACTTTTCCAACGTGGAACCTGGGACTAAACCCAAATATATTTATTATGCAGTAGGTGCACATAATGAAATTGGTAGAGAAACCTTAAAATATTTATATTAACTAGATTCCCAATATTCAGAAGAAAGGTAAATGCACAGAAGATAGAAAAACAATCAAACTACATCCGATGAAAACTATACCATCTCAGATGAATGGCTTCAAGGAGCACCGGTTGGGTCAGTTCTATGCTTCAAAGGAAAACTTGAAAGGAGCCATAAATATGGGTGGGCAGATGCCAACCTGTGCAGTGAGATGGTGTAATGGGTAATGGTGCCTGGGCTACTCAGTGAGCCTCTACTTCGAAGCACAAATCCAAAAGGAAGTGCACTACAGTGGTTCTCGGATACAAAGAGAAGATATGCATCACTAAAGAGAGAGAGAGAGATCAGTACCCAAGATGTCTGTGGGCATCCTCTGGGCAGAAAACAATACGGTGGAAAGCCAGGTCTGCACCAGGAATGAAGCCTTCGATTTGCCAGACTGTGAAATACTGCCAAACAGAAGCAGTGAGCCCCACACCTGTGTCCCCTCCTCAGCTCCATGTTCTCAATGTCAACTGCAGTGTTTTTGCAGGTGTCTCCTTATTCTCAGTTTACTGGAAGCGTTTGTAGGGTTCTTAAATTTTTGTCAGTTTTTGTGAATCCATTAAGATTAAGATTTTTAAACGTTTCATCTGTTAAGTGGCGAATTACAAACAGATGTGTACTCCAGAGACAGAGCTAGAGAGACAACTCGAGTGTTAATAGGAAAGTGTGCAGAGCTATATAAGGGACATCAAATGACACTCAAGCATTGGAACACACTCTGTGTGTGTGTGTGTGTGTGTGTGTGTGTGTGTGTGTGTGTGTGTGTGTGTGTGTGTGTGTGTGGTGCATGCACTCACTGTGTGTACATATGGCAGCCAGAAGACAACTGATGCGGTTTCTTTCTTTTGCATCATCTACACTTTTGTTTCTCCAAGAGACGGTCTCTCACTGGCCTGAAATTCACCAAGTAAGCTAGACTGACCAATCAGCAAGCCCAGAGACCTGCCTGCTTCTGCCGCCCCAGAATGGAGAGTACAAGCATGTGTCCCTGATGCAGGCTTGTTTTGCCAGCAAGCATGGTTTTTATCACATGGGTTCTGGGGACTGGACCAGGTCCTTGTGGAAGGCAAGCACTCTGCCAACTCAGCTATATCTCTCTAGCACCCCCAAAAACCTATCCTGTGGGTCTCTGTGAACCACTATGGCCAGCAGAGGATCAATCTGTGAGAGGCAAGAAGGTAGCTGGGTTCAACAACTCAGTAGCCAGTGTTGGTTTCATCTTCGGGATCTAACCCCAAGTAATTTATTTTAGGCATATTTAAGCGCAGTACAATTTGGTGAAAAGTTTCCCAGTGATAATTAAATCCCGTGTGCACAATAAACCTAAAGACGTGACTACCTGGAAACTGTTTGTAAAGACATTTTCCGTAAAGGCGAGCTCTACAGACTGACCATACACAACACGGTCCATAAAGGCAGGTTCTATAGATTGACAAGCTCACAATGGGGGTTGGGGGAGCCATCTCCAGTGTGCTCTCAGCCACACAAATAGGTCACAGGGCTATTAACCACATCTGCTGCCCGTCTTCAGGATGGATAACAGGTCGATGCATTCCTTCTCTGACGGAACAAGCCTGTGTGTTTAACATTCCAGGACCCCTTGTGCTTATCTGTGAGCACCAGGACCTATCTCGGTGCCTCCCATATCATCCTTTAAGGCTTCTGGAGATTGCCACTATTATTGATAAGAGGGGAAGGTAAAGAAAGCAACATCTGTCAGGAAACCGACCTGGCAGAGCAAAGGATGGATCAAAGTGAAGGGACAGCTTTCAGCCAGAAAACTGAAATGACAAAAACATAAAATGACGTAGATAGAGAAAGGGTGTCTGAGAAACAGCAAGAAGATCACAGGGAATAACGATTTCAGAGATTCACTGTTTTTAGCTACATGTCATGAGAAGAAATAAATGATCTCTGTCTAGGAGCAGGCCATGCGATCTCACAAGGGCCAGTACACAGAGAGTATAATGCAGCCGTAGACAACAGTCCTTACAACTAGATCATATGGAAAACTGGGCCAAGCACAGAGTCAGTACACCTGGTATTTAAATACATACACACACAGCATGTATGTAAAATGCTGTATGTAAAATGTGACTTTCTCTCGTAATATGTTTGAAGTAGGATAAGAAGTAAAGGGTTTGCAAGGCTCAGCCATGTGAAATCTGAATTAGTTCATGTGCCACGGTTGGGAAATAAAAGAAAGGGCTGGGAAAAGCTACCATTACCCTCCATTCTAAATCAGAGAACGCCGGTCTGCCAGCTTCCACTGCAGAAGAGGATCTGGGCGGAGAAGTCGGGAGGAAGTGCTGAAGAGTGCAAATTATTTTTGTGTTCACGCTCTTCATCACCATCAGTTTATAGAATATTTGTTAGACACTGAGGAGTAAGCAGATTTGATTTATTTTAATGCAGGCAGATGGCTTGGTCATGGAAATTGTGAAGAGATTTACCAAGCCACTCTATCAGATCAAGGACATTATGGAATTAAAGGGCTCAAAGGAGACCCTACTGGTCTACTCTTCACGGTATATTCTCTCCTAAATGACAAAGACAATTTGACCTTCTGACTCGAAACAACCATGGGGGGATGTGGGGTAAGAACACAAGTAATTGGTTCAAAGGAACGTACATCTTAGGAATGCACCTAGCAATATAAACTGACCAATGGGAGTTCAACATGCCATGCTCTGGGGCCACCAACATTGCAAATTAAGAACAATTCAAAGTCACAATCCCACGAAGTATTTTCAGGAAAATGACCCATGTGTAAATTTCTGTAGCAATCTTGGCATGAAAAACTCAAGAACCATTTCTTATTGGTACGGCTTAGATTGAGGAATAATTTATCCACCTGCAAGAAAGGTTCTACTCACATGCTAACATATTAGGTAACAGGTTTATGAATCAAAAGTTATTTTGATCCTATCAGTCTGACTGATTCTGCCCATCTTAGAGACCATCTGGCTTTGTATACAAACATCATCTTTCATGAAAATGCAAAAGAACAGCCTGAAAACACTGCCGACGGCACAATGCCATCAGTGACACAACTGGCATTAGGCTGTGGGCTACCCAGAGCCCCCCCCCCCAGCTTTCAGTTTAAGATTCTATAACTTGAAGTCTTCTTAAAGGTCACGGGCTTCTCTTTTCTAATCAGTAGATGCGACAGTGAACAGTTTGTCCATCATGCAGTCTAAGGGGAAAACTCAGACATCTGCCTGTCTTAAACACAAACACCATCGGAGTGGAGCGAAAGGATCCGATGCAGCAACTGTGACAAAATCATGCTCACCTAGTCATACCCCGCTTTGAGTGAGCTATAACGGATCTAAGAGAGGGAGATGGGGGCAACAGACACATCCTGCGAGATGAGCAGGCATAGATCTGAAAGTCAAAACTTGCAGGATTCCATCTTACCCACTTGTAATCTTTACAACAGGTGCAGCTGCTCTGACTTCCTAGACCTCACCAGGCCATCTCACAATACACGGAGGATGGGGAGGAAAAGTCAAATAACTGCTCTCAAGGAAGTTTCTTGTTAAAACCGAGCAGATATCAGCTCCAGCTTATCTTGCTCCCGATGACTTTACCACTGGAGACTAAAAGAAGAGATTCCATAATCGAACTCCTTTGTCCTGCAGGTGAATGTGAGCCAGGAAAGCGGCATGCCCAGACCGCCACACTAGGCACTCTGCATAGACAACTCATCTTCCTGATCTAAATAAGGCCGACTGATCCTTACAACTGTCCTGTGTCTTTGCTATATGCCGGGCATTATGTGTGACCCCTTTAATGTTGGCTGTTGTTTAATTTAGTTTTCCTCAGCATAAGGGGGGAAAAATCTCTCTCCTTCACAAGTAAACTCAAACTTTGGGCATTACAAAACATTTGCAAGGTCACGGGGAAAGTAAATAACAGGACAAGAAGTTTAAACTGTTTGTCTGACTAGAAAGGACCATGGGCTTTTGCACAGTGCTCTTCCCCCACAAAGTTAGACACGTGTATACCCAAGTATTTCTACTTTGGGTAAGCTGGACTACAGAGATGCCTACACAGACGTTCAGGCTGTTATCTACTACAGATAGGTGCGCTACGACATTGCTGATAGCCAAACCTTAGAGGCAACATAAAGGTCCAGCCATGAGGAAATAAACCATGGCGTCTACGTGCTGTGAAGAAGTACTACTGCCACCAGAGAGGGCGAGGTGAATGTGCGGGACCAGTGGGGAGGGTTCCCACACTTACTTGCTGAGCTATCAAAGTCAGTTACAGAACATTTTGTCATGGACTAATTTTAAGAGGAAACTGGTCTGCCTGTGGCTTTGTTTTATGCTTACAAAAAAAAAAAAAAAGCCTAAACCTATGCACAGAAAACTAGACTATCCAGTGGGTGGAAGTCAGGCCTGAGTCATTGCTTGTATATTATCGACATTAAATGAGTTTTTTTGCACTGACAGTGTTGCCCCTGAGATTAAACATTATATAGCAGGCATATAACTTTCAGAAAGTCCACGGGATGAAGACAGACATTCTTAGGATCGGTAACATTCTATTTCCTTCCCGCCCTGTGCTGATGTCTGCATTGGAAGCACCGAGGCTGTGGTGGGTGAAATTTCTGGGGCCTTATCACTTGGGCCAAGGCCTTGGAACTACGCTGTACTGGCAGGCCCTGGCCTCCTCCCCATTGTGCGCTCACAGTGTGAGAGAGAAACAACCGAGTTTCATCAGCATCCTTGATGAAAACGGAACTATAATTGTAACAGTTGCTGACCTTTTGCAGTATTCTGTGACACAGCATTTGTAAAACATTAATCACGTCCATGAAAGGCAAGCAGCCGACCCAGGGGAAGACACATCACAACCACGTGTGCTCAGAACTGGGAGAACACACCATGTCATTAGTTCCGTGTGCCGACGTGAAGAACAACATACAGACAAGGGGTGATTGAGAGTCGAGACCTGACAGGTATTTTCTCAGAACTGGACAAAGTGAAACAATCCTTTCAGGTTGTCTGCTGCTGCTGACATCAAACTGGATCGAGGATTAAAATGTTATAAAACTTGTATCTGACACCGTGCTCTGAACAGCTTCACACCACTCTGGGAGACCATTCTGATGCAATCAGTAACAGTAGTTGACAACCGGTGTATGTATGTATGTATACACACACACACACACACACACACACACATTCTATAACATAACATATGTCAGCAGTTAAGCCAATGAATCAATATTTTCCAATAGTCCAGGTGTAATATTACAAAAATATATGCATCTGTGAATGATCTACTCAAAGTACAAGACAAACACATAGCTTTTTTTTTTATGTATGATGTGTGAAATATTTAATTGCATTGCTGTCCAATTCCACAGTGTAACCAACCTTTAACAACCATATCACATTTTGGAAGAATGTTGAAAGTACCAAAATTATATCACATCCTAGGATAAATAATATTAAGAGTAGCCAAAATTATATGAAAATGCCATTAGAATGCTGCCTGGGCCAGGCTGAACAAGCTCCGTGCATTCTGACAAAACCAAGACACTGGATTCTAACGCACAGGATGCAGAAGCAGGTGTGCGCTAATGAGCCAGACCTTTAGAAGATTTCCAAAAATGTCAAACAGAAACACTCATGTTATTTGGTTTGGGTGGTAATAATTACTTGTCAGGAAAATATGTTGTTTCTTTTAATAGCTCATAGATTTCCTGGTGAGTTTCTGAATCATTTCTTTTTAATCCCCAGCACAGTACATACAGACACGTTCTACGTAAACAACGCACCCTGTGACCTTGACAATCGTTAAGGCCTGAAGGGTCTTTGCAATTGGGTAACCTGTTTCTCACATGCTCTACACGCTGTCTTAAGTCTTGGCCGGCAAGAGCTGGTACAGCAACCTGTGTTTACCCAGGGGTGACACTGTAAGGCAGCCCTACCCTACAAATTGTTTAAGCAACAGAAGCCCTCGCCACACACTAGCCCTGTGTGAGGATGCTGCTGGCACCACAGGAATGATCTTTAGCTTCTGTTCCTACTGTGTATTTGTGTTCTGACAGATGAGCTTGACCCGGGGGGCTGACGGAGCTGCCTACCTAACTGATGGAGAAGGTGCTAGAGTCACAGCTGATGGAGAAGATGCTAGAATCACAGCTGGCATAAATTATGAATGAAGGGAAAGAAACAGGAGGGAACAATAAATACTGCCAGTTCCGATGGGGTGAAGGACATAAAGCCCCTTCCTCTGACTTATGATTAATACACATGTTTCTAATATGCAATCTCCAGAGTTTCAGGTACAGTAACATGATGGGGGAGGGGCAGAGTAAGCTGTGAAGGTTGTTACAAGTGGATGGCTCTTTTCTTGGAAAACAAGTTCTAACATGCAGACCTAAGGCTTTGACAATGTACCAGGCATAGAAGTAGGAAGCTTCAGGTTACAATGAAAAACTAATACCTGAGATTATTTTACTATGAAGAAAATAATCTTCAGAATTACACAGGGAAAAACATATTTCAAAAAAAATCAACAAAATCACAGATAAGCTAAGAATCAGTTTTTAAAAGCTGTAAGTACATTTTTTTTAAATTTCCAAACAATTCACAGAATATTTTTGAATTCATGAAAATAAATCTCCATCACCTCTTCTACAAAATATGCCAAATCTTAGTATAATGTATAAATTATATGTAATATACATTATATATGTAATTATATAGTAGACTGACATGAGGCACCCCAATTCTTAAAGGAAATGAAGACAAGCAGACTACATCTCTTTTAAGAAGGAACACTAACCTTCTCACACATCCAAGAACAGGCACAGAGTGGGCCTTCACAGAACAAGGAGGAAATATCCCACGGGAAACGTCAGGATTCCCTCATATGCCCCCGGACGCCCAGCTGCTGAGATGGTTCTGCTTCTGTCTGGTCAGTGTCCCTGTTTGGTTTTTTATCAGTAATTCAACTAAGCAAGATGAATAACTGGAAGCAGCCAGGAATGACTATACTGGTTACCTTGGAAGAAACTTGGTGTTACCAGCAGAAAACTGACATTCCCCCAAGACAGGTGAGGGGATGGCAGAGAGAGAGAAATGGAACGGGCAGTAGGGAGAAGGCGGTAGGTAAATTTTACATAGGCAACGCTAGTCTAGGAGCCGTGAGACTTTGGGCAGGGGCTGAGAGAGCCCAAAAAATGAGGGACCTCATTTTTGTTTCCAGATTGGGATTTCTAACAGACTGTTATGTTTTCAGATTTTTAAAGTATTAAACTAATGAGTCTTAGGACTAGCCGAGCTGTGTCACATTCTCACCCTGTGTACCTAGGTCCCTCAGTGAAAACATGGCGGCCATGTTCCTATTCTACAAACCCTTACACATATTTCCTGAGCTTCCAGAATTTAAACAACCTTACATTTCTCAAGAAAGTACACCTTTAATAGTTCAGTTTATCTTCCTGATAAGATCCACCACAAGAAGACCCGCAGAGTCCTGGGTGCATAGGGGGCTCACAGAGGCTGAACCACCAACCGAAGAATATACATGGGCTGAACCTAGGCCCCCTGCACATATGTAGCAGATAGATGTGCAGCTTGGTCTTCATGTGGTCCTCTAACAATTGGAATGAGGGCTTACCATGACCCTGTAGCCTGCCATTGGATCCCCTTCCCCTAGCTGGACGGCCTTGTTGGGCCTCAGTTGGAGAGGATGTGCCTAGTCTTGCTGCGACTTGATGTCTCAGGGCGAGGTGGTACCCAGGGAGGGCTTCCCCATCTCTGAGGGGTAGTGGGAGGATGGTTTTGTGAGAGTGGGGCTGGGAGGAGCGGAGAAAGAGAATGGGGCTGCCATCGGGATGTACAGTGAATAAATAGATAATGGAGGGAAATAATGACCCAAAAGGTTAGTGATGCTGAACCAGTGCACTCATTAAGCTGTCTTCCCTCACTTGCAGATTTGTATCGGTTTGATCCTAACCTAATCTTACAAATTGAGTGATGTTTATTACAATCTGCTTCTTCCTATAATGAGTTGTGTGGAGCCACAGGACTTAGCATCTACACAGTCCATGATGACGGCCCGTGAGCTGGAGAAGACGCATCTGCAAATTAGAAAACCTGTTTCTCCCTCTGATTTCACCTTTCTCCAGCAAAAGCAAACCGCTGCTGCAGTCGGTCTCACACGCAGGAATCGTGCACAGGGGATGTCAATCACCCAGACTTACACAGAAAGAAAAACAGCATGGTTTTAAGATGCTTAGCCATTACATAGATTAATTAGCTTCCCACTCTTGTGACACACTTCAAATCAGTGGGTTTCCGAGGCCCACCCAGGAGGCGACAGCCTGTCCTAAGCAGATCACAGGCGTGTTCAGTAGTGGACTTGACGTCCTCCAGATGGTGGGGAAGGGTGCTGTTCTTGGAGTGCAGGCAGAGACCTGTTGGTGCCAGTCAGTCCTCATCCAAGGGGGAAAAGTCGCAGGCACTGTGCTTACAGCAGGACCCAAAGTTAGGGATCCAACGACCCTTCTTCAAAACGCCAAGCATACATAAAAGCTGAGGAAGTTGAAGCCAATTGTTATCTGTAACAATTGATCTAGAGCCCTTATTTTAAATAAACTGGTCCTAGAGGGGTGTGTAGAATAAAGTGAACGGGTGCTTCATTATTCAGCCTGGGTTCCACCATAGAACTCTTCATGTAGTCCAACAGGGCTTCAAACTTGTAATCTTCCTGTCTCAGCTCCCAGATGCACCAAATTACAGAGCACACCCCCACAGCAGGCTTAGAGATAGTGTGAATGAGAAAGCAACCACCCCTCAACTCTGTACCAACTCAGCCAGTCCCCCTCCCTCACCTCCTGCCGCCGCCGCCCACCGCAGCGACTAGACTGTGACTAGACTCTTGTGGCCCAAGCTCATCACCTACCTCCCTTGCCACTGAGTCACATGGCTTGAGTATGAAGATTCAAATGAGGATGTCTGTTATAGGTGTTTCCACTCCTGAAGTGTGAAAACGCGTCTGAAGATATACCACTTACTGTTACCAGGGGGGGAGAAGCCCAAACACGAGTCTCCAGCCTCGCACATGAGGTCTGACAACAGTACTTAGCAGAACACTGTAAAAGCTCCGGATGACTGGGTGTTTAAACTGAGTCCTGTATGCTGAGTAAGCTGATCCTCTCTGAACTCTTCACACGCTGTCTCTCTCAAGATGGCCAAGCTACAGATTTTGACTTAAAAAAAAAAAGTGAGGCCTTCCAAAAACAGTTGCACATCAAATTTTAAAGCTGGGAAATTGAAATTTATAGTCAGCTTCTCAAAATAACAACGATAAAATATTTCGTGACTTTTTCTTTTGGATACGGCCTTTTTTTTTTTTAACACACTTCCTCAAATTCTGTGAAATTACCTGCTCTTTCAAAGAACGGCCAATAAAAGAAGTATTTCAGATACTCTTCTGTTTATTTGTTGAGAGAGCCTTATTATGTATCCCTGGCTGGCCTGGCACTCACTCTGTAGCTGAGGTTAGCCTTCAACTCACTGAGATTCACCTGCCTCTGCCTCTTGGGTGCTGGGATTAAAGGCAAATGTGGCCTTACCTGACTCATTTAAACTCGTCTAAGCCATTGGTGGAATTGCACAGTAGTAAACTTTTCTATACAAATTCCCTACAAACTTATTTCACAGAAACTGAACAAAAAATAACAGCAATATGCTTGTCTTTCTTTTACTGAAGAGATGTTTATATTTCTGGTGCATTGTTCCCCCATTACCGCTGTTGGTCACTCAAACAGAATCCAACTTTTCCCACTTTGGAACAGAATCGATGTCACAGAAGTTCTAAAGACACACCGCAACCCAGTCAAAGCGACGCTGCCGCTGTCTGGGTCAAGAATTCAAGGAGGACACAACTTTCTCCTGGGCACTGCAAAATAGAACCACCCCACTCTCTCTCAGCACAGCCTCCCCTGGGCCTGTGGGGAAACAGCTCTGTGGCCTTTCTCAAGACAAAGCCCTAACTCAGCTTGCCCTCCCTCCCCCCACCCCTCCCCTCCGCCTTTTCTCTGCCCCTCCAGTTAGAGATCTGCCCTCTCATTAGAACCCGCCCACACACACTCTCCGTTCAAATATACTTCAGCTCCAATGTTTCTTGAGCTATGAAGGCCCAACCATCCTCCATTTAGATAATCTAAATTCTAGGCCAAGTCCAGATCGAAAGCTCACTTTGCCGTGAAATAAATATTCCTTGATGCCGCTGGCAAATGCGACTCAACATTTATTTGTTGTACCATCAAGTGTTTGGGCATGCTGATATTTAAGATCTTAAGAAGATCCCATTAGGGCTACAGACATATCCTCCCACTGTCTCCCTGCCCCACCCACCCACCTGATGCCCAAGTGCACCCAGTGGTAGCAAAGGAAATATCTGCCGAACAGAGGAACACGTTTTTTGAGAGTTAAAAGTGGCTCTACAGAACAGACCATCTCAAAGACGGGAACAACCTTGGAAGTCCTCAGAATCAGTCTAGTATTGAGTAGAAATCCTTCCAACCCAAAGCAAAGGCATAAATCAGGTGTCTGCCTATGAGTGATCCTAGAAACAAAATCACCTTTTTAAAAGTACTGCCTAATAAATTCAAAACACAAACTCTATCGGCCAACTAAGTTTCATGACAGATTTTCCAACTTAGTTTAACGACAGATCTTTCTATCAAAACCATTTGGAGCTGTTATTACAGCAACGTTTACAGCATTTCAGCTGTGTTCAAGGATTATGAGGAACATCTATGAATTCGCTTATTTCACCTTTGACAGAAGGACAGGAAGACACAGGCCTGCTGAAAGCAGTGAATGACAAACTCAGTTTGGAAGCTCAAGCGCATAAATGCACACTTTGGTATGTGACCTCACTACGTGTATAGTGTCACTAAAAAATATGCCTACTGAACTTCAAGACGTCAGAACACGGTCCCTGGTATCGTCATGGACGGTAACAGGCCAGTTTGCTATGCTTTCTCCTATACCAGGTGAACGACCTAAAACTGGGTTACATCAAGATTAAAACATCGTTTATTCAAGTAAGGCCATAAAAATGACTGGAGACCTACAAAGATGTCTAGAGAGAAATAGAATTAACCACAGCACACTCCATCACTGCACTAGCTTCTTAAAGAGAAGCCTTCTGGACAAATTTCAGCAAACCTCAGCAACCAATTACTGAGTCAGAAAACTTGATTCCACAGAACAATGCACACACAAAGGCAGGATTGTAGAAAAGGACATTCAGAGCCTGCCTATGATGATTACTGGGGGGAAAACAAAACGTTAAGAAAAACTTAAGAAATCAAATTTGAATAACCAACTGTTTTCAAGCGCTTGCTCATATTGCTACATTCTATGTATTTTTATAAGGCAACTTAGACCCTTCTGGTTACAAAACGAAGTGTAAATAAACTTTGCTTTCGGATGTAATCGAGCGTTTGGGTTTTTGTTGTTGTTGTTGTTTGTTTTTTTAATAAAGTGAAATGTTTACCCCTGCATATGTTTTAAAGGTTATAATGAAGTTACAACTTTAAATCTGAAAAAAAAAACTTTTAATCAATTTAATTCTTTTAATATCGCAAACTCCTTCAAGGCTGTGGTAAAGCTACAAAGTTTTCCTGGAGCCCTCTAGTAAGGGCAGGCGACTCTAACACTATTTCTAAGTGGACTGGCAGCGGGAGTTCGTTCCGGGAAGTGGCGGCGGGGAGCGGCGCTGGGGTTACAGCGCTTGGGGACACCTGGCAGACGCGGGCCTCCGCTACCGCCCCGGGGCAGCCGGTTCCCAGGCCCTGCGGGCACCAGCGGGCTCGGTCCCCCGAGGCGGCAGGACAAGCTGAGTTACTCACCGAGCAGCGACACGAGCAGCCAGGACGCCGGAGCGGAGCGCCGCCGAGTCATGCCGGAGCCGCCGGGGGAGCCGCCGTCCGCCGGGCTCCTGGGCGGCGGGGTGCAGCGTGGGACCAAGCGGGACACGGGAGCGCCGAGGCCACTCCGCTCCGCCGAGGCTCGGGGCAGGCTCGGGCGTCCCGGGCTCGCCGGCCGCCGCGGCCACCACCAGCCGCCGCAGCCACTCCCCCCAGCTCCCGCCAGCTCTTCCCCAGCCGGGGGCTCGGCACCGCCTGCCCACTCGCCGAGCGGTCTCCAGGGCAACCGCGACTCCAGTGCGACGCCTAGTGGCCAGCCGCAGAATGCACAGAACTCAAGGCTGGCGCGGCCAGGCCACCTGCTCTGGTCCCCATGAAACCTGCAAGGACAGGTTGAACCTAAAACCCCAAAGTGGCTTCCCTCAGATCCAACTCGTCTTTCTTGGCTGAAGTTTTCAAACAGTCCCTACTCTGACCATTTTAGTCTCTCCTGAAAACCATTTAATCTATCTGAAAGAACCTTAGGAGTCTTTTAGAAGACAGGAAGACCTTTAGGAAAGTTAACCTGTCCAAGGGATGAGTTCCCTTATTGTAGTCCAGTGCAGAGTCGTCAGCCCTGAAACCATATACAAACAACAAAAAACCGGATTGCATCTCCATAGATGGATGGATGGATGGATGGATGGATGGATGGATGGATGGGCAGACAGATAGATATGCATACACAGGCATGTGTAACTAAAAAAGAGGTTAATAACTTGAGAATGGGGAGAACACGGGAGGAGTTTTAAAAGAGGGTATGGCTGGGAAGAGATGGAGGGAAGAGACCAAAGGAAAGACAAAAGTGATGTAATGCTATTTCAATTAAAACCAGGATGATCTAAAATGCCTGACCTTTCCATCTAAGCCTCCCAAGCCCTGGGATTACAGGCCTGCAGCCATGCTTGTCATCTTCCAATGTCTTAAGTGATTCCTCACCAAGCTCACGTTTCCTTAGACTGCTTTTTAACACCGAGTACTGTCTTGCCTTGACTGTGGCACCTGTGTCTTCGATGGATGTTTTTACCTTTTGCTTGTTTGCTCTGGTTAGACTGAAGAGGCCTTCATAACATTTGAAATGCTTTTACTTATTTGAACAGCATTACCCACCCATCCTTTCCCAATTTAGTTTCTGTTTCCTCCTACAGCCCGAAGTCATTTTCTGCTTCCACACCCACACTGAGCCTTGGAGTTTTGAGGACCTACCTGCCCATGAACCTCCCAGACATGAGATCAGATTCTGAACAGCTTAGATTAGAACTCCTGTAGCCCTTCAGAATTCTGAACCCCGACACCTCACAGAACCAATTTTGCCAGGACAACTCAGAAACAATAGTATACTCAGGAGCATGGCAAATGTAGAAAACAATGTTTTAAAGAGAAGTATATTTGCACAATGATTTAAGGCTGTGTAGGAAAAACAAAAATATCAAGAAAGTAGAATTATAAAACTAATTTAAATATTGAAATGTTATATTTTGAAGAAGAAGAAAAAAAGGAGAAGTTTTAAAATGCCAATCACTAGAGCACTGAGAGAGGAACACTTGGTTTTTGCAGAAGACCCGAGTTCTGTTCCCAGTACCCACGTGGTGGCTCACAACCATCTGTGATCCAGTGTCCTCTTCTGACCTCTGAAAGAACCAGGCTCACATGTGGTGTGTATACAACTGCCGGTCCAGCATGGCCTTGGTGGGGGCAGAATGACAAGGTTCCTGCCCCTAGGACAGGGCCACCAGGCACCAGTGTCGGTGGCTGCTGTGAGCCTGGGGCTTGAATGTATAATAATGTACAAATTTTATGTTCCTCCTTTAAGTAATGTCCTTCCTGTTAACATTAATGACTCCATGATAACCAGAGACATCGAGAGTCAAGGAGGCAAAGGTATAGCTAATGTCTTAGCAAAATGATAAAAACTGGACCCTTCAGGCTGTGGGAAAAGACTCTTAAAAACATGGATTAGAAAATATGTAATTTCTCAACTATGCAAAAATATAACAATGCAATATGAATTGTATAAGGGGCTTTGCAGATCTAAAGGGACAGAGGCAGCTACAGCATGAGCCAGCTTGTCAGAAAGATACTAAGACAGGCAGATACAAATGTAGGCAGATTCCTGAGTCCAGGATCAGCCTGAGACAGAACAAATTTAGGTCCAAGTGTGCTAGAAATGGGTAACTTCAAGACAGCATCTCACCCAGCTAGCTTTTCAGTATGTGCTGAACAGAGGCAGGCAGATCTCTGATTTCTTTCGCAATGTTAAAAGAAAATGTGTGTTTGCTAAGAATTAAGTGGCTGGAGTCACAGGACCCTGAGTCACAGGATGATCAAAAGGGAACCTGGAGTCAATGACTGGATTGGTATGCAAGATAAAAGACTGGGCTTATGATCTGCAGGAGATGATCTATCCAGAAAAAGTTTTTTAGCATACTAAGAGATAACTGCTTACAGAGCTGTCTCAAGCAGAGCATAGAGAGAAAGCTGTATAGAGATCTTGAGAGAAAGCAGATCAGAGAGAAAGAATGCAGAACAGAAGAAAACAGGCTGGAAAGCTGTCGCCAGCAGAACACAGGCTGCTGGACCCCCGATTTGACTTCAAGTGGATTGTTTTCACTGCTTCTAGACACCCTTTCTTCAGAACCCATATCCAAGCTGAGGCTGGTTCTTGGCATACAAGCATAAGACAAAACACTCATTGGCTGTGTTTGTGTGTGTGTGTGTGTGTGTGTGTGTGTGTGTGTGTGTGTGTGTGTGTGTGTATTTCAAATAATGCCAATCATTTTAACAGGGGTCTTATGAAAAGAAACTCTATTCTCATGAGTTGGGAATGCCTAGGCTATGGTCACACTTCTTATTTCTCTTTTATATTAATAAGAATTTCAATTTTTAATGTTAGTGTTATCCCTAGCTTATTCTCATCCATTTACCCTCCAGAGCAAATTCTAGACTTTTATTTTCTCTGTCTAGTCTCTCTTTCTCCCTCTCCCCCTCCCCTTCCCCCTCTCCCTTTTCTTATAATCTGACCCTGTCCTCAACAAGGCACAGAAACAATATAGGTAGAAAAAGAAGCTATGGAGTGATCAACACAACTCAGGACCATCCAACTTTGCCTTGTCATAACCTGGAATTTAAATGACAAATAAAAATTTTTTTCAGTTAAATAGATAATCTAGTTGCCTGTGCTTAAAAGTCCTGATAAAGCAAGTCGCTGGCTACACTCATTACACAAATGCAGCAAATATTAACTAAGCAGAAATGCCGTGTCAGGGCACTGGGTTGAAGGTTAAACAAAAACCATGTGGAGTAATTCCTGACCCCAGACAAATGCCACTTGTACCTGGACTATATCTGTGCTATCACGACTCATCAATGAATAGCCTCTTTGTCACCACAGCAAGTTACTGTCCCCCAGACAGGAGCCAGTGAGTCACTAGGACACAATGCTAGCCGTTTGGTGGAGGAGCCTTTGTAAAAGAAAAGGCTAGAAGGAGGGACAGTCGAGTGTCTGGGAGACACAGAAGCACAGAGGTCAGCTGGGGATAGTGGACTCAAGGAACAGGCAGGAGAACTAGGAGGTCACAAGCTGGACTCAAAGGCTCTCAGCTATTCACTCCTCCAGGAACAGGCAAGGTGTGATCTTTAATTCACAGAAACACCAGCACCGTCGTCGTGGGCTACATTTTTACTGAGGATAAATCTCACCATGCTCTTTTATCCTAATCTGCCTATAACCACGGTAGGATTTCTTTAAATCCCTTAAGTATTCCTAGCGAGAAAGCAACAGACACATCAGACATTTGTACAGTGCTTTATGTTTCAAAGTGATTCTGCATATGCTATCTGGTGTGATCATCACAGCAACGCCAGGGGGTAGGGAAGGTGCTTACTACAACCCCTCGTTCATACAGGACGATACCGGGTCTCAAGGGAATCAAAGATGCTTCGGGGACTGCAAATACCAGGTGTCTTAGTCAGAGTTTCTATTCCTACACAAACATCATGACCAAGAAGCAAGTTGGGGAGGAAAGGGTTTATTCGGCGTACACTTCCACATTGCTGTTCATCACTAAAGGGAGTCAGGACTGGAACTCAAGCAGGTCAGGAAGCAGGAGCTGATGCAGAGGCCATGTTTCTTACTGGCTTGCTTCCCCTGGTTTGCTCAGCTTGCTCTCTTATGGAACCCAAGACTGCCAGCCCAGGGTTTGCACCACCTACCATGGGCCCGCTTGATCACCAACAGAGAAAATGCCCCACAGCTGGCTGTCATGGAAGCACTTCCCCAACTGAAGCTCCTTTCTCTGTGATAACTCCAGCCTGTGTCAAGCTGACACACAAAACCAGCCAGTACACCAGGTAGAACGAGAACCAAGACTTCTAACATGTTCCCTATAGCTTTCCCAACTACATTAGGAAGTCATTTAAAGACATCATGACATCTTAACGCTAGTCTGAAGAAGTTATCTCCCCAGTATTTAATCCCTCTCCACAATACCACAATCCCCACTCCCACCCACCTCCTGTTGTCTGACAAAACTTTTCTTGAGGAGATAGAACACATTCTTCTTCTATTCACTGCAGATAGGGAGCACACAACAGAGCAAAGTACGGATACCACCAAAGTCCAATTTTGTGAACTAATGAGTTTTACTGGGTTACTTACAGGAATATAGCTGAGGGGTTGTGTACAGAAATGACTCAGTGACAGCTCTATCACCAAACTCCACCCCATCGACGGTGACTACAATTCACAAAGCTGGGAACCTTGGGGCACACTGCTCAGCTCAACAGGCTGGGAGTGTCCTTTCCACATGCCTCAGTTTGCCTACCTCTCTTCCAGGCAGCTCTTGGCAGCTGGGCTCTGTTTACTCTGGAGTGAGGGGCGGAGTGCATCTGGTCAGTTTCACAGAGTTCTTGAGGCTGTTTCCCCCAACCCCCTCTGGTTGTTTACTCCCTACTTAGGGAGTTCCCCTGCCTGAGAGAATGATTTGATCCTGGAGGAGACTGTTACAGAACACCCACACTTCAGTAGCAAGCAGTACCAACTGGATGGGTCTGTGCTAAGGCAATTGTAGCCTGCCTAAGAAAGAGATGGAGGTGAGATAGGCTGAGGAAAGGCACCCCAACCAAAGACTCTACTGTGGTTATATCAGCCTTTATGACTCAAAACATAGATGGCATGAAAATGGATTCAATCTCTACTTATCCAAGTTTAAATTTAACACTAGACAAACTTTTCAATACATCAAAATGCAGGGCCATCTCTTTCCAGGATCAGTTCATTCGTATTCAAGAATAGGAAATTAATTTTATTTATTGGCATAGGAGAAATATAATTAAGAATGAAAAAAAGATAGAATTATAAAGCTTTCTAAAGCTATATATAAACTATTTTGAATTAGATATTTTAAAGTATCAACATCACAGATCCATTGATGTGCATACATTAAATATTAATTGCATTTAAACTTGGAGGGTTTGTATTTGTGTAGTGTTCTGTACTTATGTTATTTTAAGGCTAGTAAGGAGCTGTTTGGGCCACTTATTCTGTAATTATTTCGACCAGCTGCTTAGTGCCTTAGTTGTCTACAGTCAGGGTTGATCCTTTTAAAGATAAAATAAGAGGAATCCTCCTCACCTTATGAAGTCAGGAAAAATCTCTAAAATAAAATAATAATCTCTAAAAATCTCTAAAATCTCTAAATAATAAAATTTCTAAAATATAAAATTTCTAATAATAGAAAAGAAAATGATGGAACCATCCCAGCATAACAGCAAGAAAGCCAACAAGTGTCCCTCCCTTGTATGCTGACCTAGAGCATTTAGCATTTCCAAGGTTGTCCTCAGAATTGAGAGTATTTGTAACCTACCTATACTAGCTATACCAATAGCTTAAATCTCTTACATCTGCTTCTACACACACAGAGACACACACAGACGCAGACACACACACACAGACACACACACACCCTGCAACTCTTACTGACAGGATTTACACAAAACAGAGTAGAAATCTCTATCTCCTTCTGAATGTCTGCTCCCTCTCATCATTGTGATGCTGAAAATAGAAATATCTACAGCATCTGTATCCATTGGAAAACCCCAGCCATTTGCTTTAAAATCTTTCCATCATGAACACATTAGTATTTAAATAAAGTCACTTTTTGTACTCAACTCAGAATGCTTCTGAATTCTTCCCAATGGCAATTTTTAAATGGCCTCGGTGACTTTTGGGGACTTAACAAGAAAAACACCTTCAGTAGCATCTTACATGTCACATAAAATTTACCACAGTCTCTCTGCTACGAGAAATTCTTTTTATTAATATTCTGCAAAGTCTCCACCACTTTTCTCCAAGCTGATGGGCTTCAAACTCATTACTTACTTTTATATATTGGGCTATTTTGGAGATCAAATCTCTCTTTTCAAATTCTGATGGATTTTTTTTCACAATTGAAAGCATAATTTCGACTATTGTATCTAGCAACAAAGACTAGAAATCTCAACTTACAAGAAAACATGAAGCTATAAAAGCCTTAAATAAACTGATGAGCCCTCAACAAAATATACAGAAGACAAAGGCTAGAAGGGAACGAAAATTGTCTACAGTCTAGCTCAACACATGTAGAATGGACGATCTTCCCGTCCCATCAGGCCACTCCCCTTCCCGAGTCTTCCCAGGGTTTCTGTGTCAGAAGAAGGGGAAATTCTTATTACTAGACAGGGCCTGTGTTCATTTTCTATTGCTGCTGTAGCCACCCCTTTAAGCCTGTGGCATAAGCTAACACAGATGTATTATTTTACAGGGTTTGGAGTAAAAGAAAAATAAAATAAAATAAAATAAAATAAAATAAGCTAGCTGCCAGTGAGATAAAAATCAAATCACTGCCATGGCTGCACTCCTTTCTGGAGGCTGTAGGGCAGAACCCACGCCCTTCCATTCCTGACCGTTAGCTCCCACTTAGCTCAAGGTCGTCTTTCTCCATCTTTAAAGCCAGCATCATTGCGCCACGCCTTGTGGCACAGCCAGAATAAAGCCCTTGGACTTCCTTCTTCCTCATGTAAGGATCATTGTAAGTACAGTGGGCCTTCTTAGAGAATCCAGTATGAGCTGTAGTGGGTGACTTCAATGCTCTAATCAGAAATGAACGCTGAAGATACTGTTCCCCAACTGGTTCTTGATGGAGCAATAAAGGTGTTAGTGACCAATGGCTGGACGGAAGAAGCGGGACTTCCATTCTAAAGTCAGGCTAGCAGACGCAGGAGTGGGGAAAGGATTGACCATGCTTCTGAAGGGAGAGAGAGCCACCAGCCATGTGAGATCTTGGGCAGAGTGGCCATTGGCCTCTTCCCTGAATGGGCCTGGGGTAGCTGGCAGGAGATTAGAAACGCAACTAAGCTGAGGGCAGATTTAGGGTGCTGAGGTCAGACTAGAAGTAAGTGAGCAAATAAAGTTGAGGGACGATTTAGAGGTATTGAGCTGAGAGTGAAAAGAAGGGTGCCTTAGCCAAGAAAGGCTTAAAAGAGCCCAGCCATTGAGCTAAAGCATATTAAATATAAGCTAATGAGTGTGTGTGCGCATGTGAGTGTGCATGTGTGTGTTTCATCTGCCGATCCAGGGTCCGCCTGGAGCTTAAAGCAACGTAGTAGAAACTACACACTACAGTAAGCCATTTCCAGGTCCACTGACTATCACCTGCCTGCAAACCTCAACTCCCCTTTGCCATAAAAGGAAGCATGCTCACCAGTCTTGAGAATCAGGGACGGGATCTTTGGGACGCCATTATTGATGCATCTTAAGGGTTTTGTTGGTATATAGTCTGTAGTCTGCCTTAACTGTCATATTGGAGATTAAAAGTTTAAAAGACATTTTAAAATCTCTTTCCCTGTTGTGGTTTTAGTACCCCACCACTAAATATTCTTTAATTAAAAAAAAAAGGTCTTATTTACTATCAGCTTCATCCAATTTAACACACAAGAACAGGAAATCTTATTGATTTTACTCACTGCTCAATTCTCAATGCCTTTAACAATGTGTGACATGCCATTAGATACTGAAAACATTTTTAAAGTCTTTTTATTTTATATGTATGCGTGGAGTTTTGATTCAGTTTGCTTTTTGCGTGTTTTTTGGTTGGTTGGTTGGTTTGGTTTGGTTTTGCCTGTGAGTATACGTGTGCACCAGATGCATGTCTGATGCCCACAGAGACCAGAGGGCAGCACTCGATTCCCTGGAACTAGAGTTAGGGTTCCGAGCATGTGGATACTGGGAACTGACCCCAGGTCCCCTGTGAAAGGAGCAAGTGCTCTTAGCCACTAAGCCATATCACTAAGCCCCTGGATAAATATTTTTAATAGGTGGATGAAGGAAGGAAGCAAGCCTAAGAGATGTCACAGGAGTGAAATCTTTCAGGTTACATTCTCTGCCCACAATAATATCAAAGGAGGTATCAATAAATGTACACACTTGGATGTTAGGGATGACGAAGCATTCAAAACTGTGAAATCAAAGAAAACTAAAATATAGATAAATTCAAATCCTTCATAGAAAAATCCCATGAATTATAGCTAAAGTGTATTCTTTGAAAAAAACTTAAAATGCTAAATGCTTACATTAGTAAAAATAAATAAATATGATTTTAAAAAGTAGACAGGAGTATAAGAAAGAGGAAAATGATTTAACTATTAAACAGATAAACACAGCCAAAAAGCTGGTACTTTAAAAAGGTTAAATTAACCAAATTTTATTAACCAAATTTAATCAATACTTAAAAATGAGACATGTCAAATAGTATTAAGAAGAAATATTACAAATGCCACTTACATTTAAAAATTAAATTAACATTTTTGACAAGTTTGAAAACTTGGAAGAAATAGACAAAATCCCCCAAAAATATAACTTAACAATACTTGTTTAAAAATAAATAGAAAATCTGGTTACTCACCCATAACTAGATTAACTGAAGTAAACACTTAATTTTTTTCTAGAAGTGAAAGTGGAAATCTAGACTATTAACAATTTTTACCAAATTTTTTGAAAACAAAAATATATTTTAAAAACTATTTAAAAATAGAGAAAAAGGGAAAATCACTTTTCATTTTCTAATGTTAATATTAGATTGTATATCAAATATTAATAAAGGTAGTAGGAGAAAGAGAAATAACAGACAGAGAAATGCAAATTAGTATTGGCCAACTACATCTAGCTGTGCTGGTGTGGAAGGTTAATACATCACACCAGTTGGACTTCTCTTAGCAGAACAGCACAGGTTTAATATTGAAGTGAGTTAATATAATTCGTCACATTGAGAATAAAAGAGAAACCCGACACGATCATCTGGTGGACCCGAGAACCCCGGCTGAGAGAGAATGAACTATCGAGTGGGCGATCAAGTTCACTGGCACCACCTCGCTTAAGGAAAGAAGATAGCACACTTGACTCCCTAGACTCCGGGCCAGTGGCCAGGTCTGAATCCACATCCTTTCTCAGAGCGCACTTTGGAGGATGGTGTCCCTTAAAGATGCAAGATGGAAATAGCCAGGGCCTCATAATCAGTGTCAGAAAGAAGGTCTGTAGCTCCTGTTGCTCTCCCATCCCTTGTCGTATCACCGATGCACAGTGCTAACTGCCTTCTCTGATATTTTTCCTCTCCTCTTTTATCTTATAGGCTGTACTGACAGGCGTGGGTTACAGTCCACAAACTAAAGAATATGAAAACAGAATACTCTATCAAACTAAAGTCTGGAAAGGATAACTAACAAAACTTTTTGAGTTGTCTCCTGTGACAAAAACCTGTGCATAACCAAGCTAACCGAGGAAAGATTCTGGCTCACCATTTCAGAAACTTCCTGTCAAGGTCGACTGAGTGCTCCTGTTGCTTTGGGCCTGAAGCAAGACAGAACCTCACCAGGTCAGGACCGTATGACACTGCCTACCTGGTGGCAGCCAGGAAGCAGAGAGATGAAGATGAGAGGTGACGATAAGCTCCAAGCTCTCAGCACCCCACTCCTCCCTCCTGGAGTTCCAGGAGTCGGCTTCCAGCAGTCTAGTCTATTATGAGTCCATCAATGAGTTCATGAGCTCATTGGTCAGAACCCACACGATACAATCACATTCTAAAAGTCCCAATCCTGAACGCTAGAACTGAGAGGATCGTCTTCAGCACACGAACATTAGAGAACTTTTTCACATCCAATCCACAATGTCTAATGTGGGAATACTGAGTGGTTTTTCAGCCTTAAGTAGAATATAAATTCTATGTGTTTTTAGATATAAATGCAAGGAAAGGCTATCAGTGGATGTTAAGTACTTAATTTGGATACACTTTAGTTGTGTTTTTTTTTAACTTCTAGTTTCATTTTTGACATCAAGACCTTCTCCCAAGAAAAAGAAAGTTTTACTTGCAGTAAAAAGCAGAGCCAGAAAACACCTGTGCATATATGGGAACCCAAGTGTGGCCAGGGAAACTGACGTTAGCCAATTGGACAGGCACACTTCTAGAAATGTAAGTCTTGAGCGGGAGACTTAACTTGAGGGGATGGTGAGGTGGCTCTGAGGTCTTAAGCACATACTGCTCTTGTGGAGGGCCCTGCCTGGGCTCCCCAGCCCCACATAGCAGCTGACAACTTTCTATAGTTCTCATTCCAAAACACATTCTGGCCTCGAGGGCACCAGGCATGCGCATGGTATGCATCCATTCATTCATGTAGGCAAAACACTCATACATATAAAAATAAAACATCCAGATTAGGGAAGGCCTGGGAAAATGGAAACAGAGAAATGTAAAACTAAGGGAAAAAGCATTCCTCCATACACTGATCAGAAGAGATATGGTCCCCATTATCTGAAGCCAGTAGTTTGGGTGGTTCTGGGAGATGCCCAGAAGTCCTTGGTGGAAGACTTCCTGTGGCATCGTTTTGACTACCTAGCTTCTCTGTCAGTTTGATGGATTTACGATCACGATAGAAACACACCCCTGGGTGGGTCTGTCTGTGAGAACATTTCCAGAAAAGTTTAAGTAAGGAAGACCCACTTTGAAGATAGCAACACCATTCCATGAGCACCAGGGTAGAATAAAATGATCTGCACTGCTGCCTGAGACCATGGCAGTGTCTGGGCCCTTGCTGCCACTAAAGGTCATGTCTGGGTCCCTGGTCCAACAGCAGCCAAGGTATGTGTTAATAATGTCTGACCTATGTGAACCACTGAAGGCCAATCAGATGGATGTCCATGCTCTGTGTTACAGCCTGAAGCCATGTTGATTCAGTCTGTGAGCCACGCTACTGCTGAGATACATAATGATTTGAGTGGCCTGTGCTGCCATCTAAGGCCATGTTCAGGCCAGTCCTTGCTGTGGCTGAGAGCCATGTCTGGGTCTGTGGTTCTGCTATGGCAGGGGTCTGTTTTAATGCCTGCGGCCCTTGCTACCACCAAAGGCTATGTATATGTTCATAGTCTGTGCTGTGGCCTAAAGCCATATTGATTTATGTAGACTGTGTTCCAGGAGCTGTACTGATCTGAATGCCCCGCCCTGCCACCTGAGGCCAAGAGGTATTGGTGGTCTGGGATGCCTCCGAGGGCCTTATCTGTGCCCGTGGTTCTACTGTAGCTGGGGGCTGTGTTCATGGTCTGCTGTCACCAGAAATGATGAGAAAGCTCATGATCTGAACTCCAGCTGACCGTAAAGAGCAGGAGAGCTACTTTGGCAGTGATGTGAATGACTGCAGACACCAATTGAGAAAGAGGGACATGGAAGGTTTCTATGATAGCCCCACCCTAGTTATTCCCCCCCCCCATATTAACAGCCTAAAAAGGAAGCGATCGAGGAGATGTGGTAAAGGTGCTGAAGTGTAGCTCTCCACAGTTGATGGCTTCTGGCAGAGATGCAGGTGTAGAAGGGCTCAGTTGTCTTTGGTGGTGGGCCACTGGGAGTTTGATCACACTCCAGTAAGAGTATGGACAACATAAATTTGACCTTTTGTTTTGTTCTGTTTTGTTTTGATGGAGAGGAAAGGTCACAAGGGCTGGGGGTGCAGACATGAAAGGACTGGGAGGTAAGTGTGATCAGGGTTGTATGATATGAAATTCCCAAAGGATAAATAAAACCATTATTGGTGGGGGCGGGGGGAGGAGAACATTTCCAGAAAGGTTTAATGAATAAGGAAGACCCACATTGACGGTAGCCATCATCATTCCATCAGCTCTCTGTTGTTATTAGTCATAAATTTCTATTCTGGCAATCAAGGACTTTAAGCTCTTTACGATTAAAATATTTTGGCTTCTCTTTTCTTTCTATTTTAGACATATTAATTAACTTACATTTCAAAAATGGAAACATAAAGAGAGTTATATTTGATTAAATTTAGTAGAGGAATTCTTTGTAAAGGAATAGTATCTGGCCCAGAACTCAACACACTGGAGAAAGAAATAGAAGATTTTAACAGACTGTATTGTAGTCTGATGGTGTCTATAGTTATGGGGCCCAGAGCCAGAACATAATGCACAGTTCATATTTAAATTCAGTTTATACTTATGGCATTATTTACTATGTTCTTTGCAATGAAATTATGTGACTTGCTTTTAACCTATATAGCCTTATTCAAATCCTCAGTGCAATGCTATGTGATAGGTTGTGTCACCATTGTGACATTTGATAGTCACTGTCAACTTGACTATATCTGTAATCTTCTAGGAAACACACATCTGGTCGTGTCTGTAGGGTTGTTGCCATCTTGACGGAAGAGGAAATACTTGCCTATATATAAGTGGCACCCATCCATGAGCTGGGGTCCCAGCCTGGATAAAAAGGGGGAGAAGCCAGGAGAGCACCAGCATTTGCCTCTCTCTTGCTCTCTGACTGTGGAGAGTGTGACCAGCTGTTTCACGTTCATGTGGCCCTGTTTTCGCTGCCATGATGGACCACATACCCTTAAGTCCTGTCCCATAACATTCTTGTATGGAATACTTGGTTATAGTAATGAGAAAAGTGACTGATGCAACCTGTTGCTCTGGATAAAGGAAACAGATTCAGGACTGGGGAGGTGACTGCATGGGGAGGTGACTGGCTGATCTTCCAGAGGATTCGGGTTCAATTCCCAGCACCCACATCATAACTCCAGGTCTAGGGCAGCCAATACTTTGTTCTGTCCAATACCTCTGAATTATTAATGTGATGGCTTGCAGCTGATAATTTCTACTTTTAATACTAAAAGTTTCTTCAAATTTTAACCTATCTTCTCTATATCAGCTAATGACCCTCTCTTCCTTGACATAGCAAAAAAAAAGCACCAACCTCATGGTGCTTTTAGCCTGAATTTTATATTTAGTGAGAATGAAGACTAAAATAATATTTGGTTTTCTATGATCTTAATAGTAAAATTAAAAATAGCCTGTAACAATGGGAACCTAAATTAAAAACAGTGAGCTATGCTCTGTTTCTATGGTAACACAATGAGGAAAAGATTAGATGGACTAAGAGATATTATAATTATAATACATAGGTCCAAGGCCTTAATATAATTTTTAGAAAAAAAATCACATGTATGTAATAATTATTGTCATTGAAGTCCACACATTAGCATCACGTGCTCCTGAAGGAGTGTGCTAGGGTACAAGAATTCTCCTGTGCACACTGCTGACCTTGGTACTGCTTTCTGCCAGCTTAGTCCAGCTTCCTACAGCTGTAACCTGGACACATCTTGCTTGCCTTGGCCCAGTGAAGAGGCTCTTTCTGCTCAGATGTATCTTCTTTGCTCAGAAGTTGAAGGTGTTTATTTGTCTACTGTGGTAGCTCACATGAGAACAGCTCCCATAGGCTCACCTGTTAGATACCCGGTCCCCAGTTGGTGGAACTCTTTGGGGAGGATTAGAAGGTATGGCCTACTTAAGAGACTTCTGAGACAAGCTGTACTTATAAGTCAATGTGCGACCTCAATGAATGTCAGGGGAAGGACCACAAAGCTGTTTGTAGAGTGTACACAAGTAGTGCCCTGATTTGTGACTAGTAAATGGAAGAGTGTCCTGGGCTATTTGAGACATCTATTAACACATTGAAATATGCCATTGGGAAGAAATTCAATTAAAAAGTAAATTTGAATTCACAGAAAAAAAATTTCCTAAAGAAAAAGGAGGAGGAAGAGGAGGAGAAGGAGGTGTGGCCTTATTGGTGAAGATGTGTCTCTAGGGGTACAATTTGAAGTTTCAAAAGATTCCTGCTATCCCCAGTGTGCTTTTCTCTGCCAACTACTTGTGTATCATGATGTGAGCTCTCAGCTACTCCGTCTTTCCACAATGTCTTTGTTCTACCAGCATGGACTCTAATCCTTTGAAACTCTAAGCCCCAATTAAATGTTTTCTTGAATAAGTTGCCTTGGTCACTGGTATTTTGGCACAATAGAAAAGTGACTAAGACAGTTATTGAAGATTAAAGCAGAATGAACAATACATATTAAACACGGAAGCATGTGAAAAGATGTCTAAAATTGCATGACAGGTAAACTCATTAAGAAGCTGAAAACCCACCGCCGTTCATCAATAAACCTCTCTCATGAAGAGGTACTGTGGGCATGGTTACCTGGTGCTGTTCCTGTAAACCTTCCATTCTTGAGCTCAACTTGTTCTCCACCTCAGCTTCCCAGCATCTGGGGCTGGGCTGCACGGCATTGTCCCAGAGCCTCGGGAGCATGTTCACAGCTCCTCGGACGCTGACAGGAAACTAGTGGCACTCACATGTATAGCTCACAGATGTCCATATGCATGAAGCTACTCCTGAATGGAATGAACGTCAACATAGAATCCTTTCCTCTCACATCCCCCAAAACAGTAGTTCTTGGTCATACTTCACCAGGTTCCTCAGAAAGTTCTGGCATAATCAATAATCAACCAGCAAAAATGTATCTTTAATTGGCTTTTCCTCTGTTAACTTTTCCATCAGTTACTCCCATTCTCCTAGAAATTCTTCTCAAAGTAATTATACCTAAGCCTTGGCTCAGGCTATATCTTCAGAAGAATCTAGGTAAAGAAACATATTTACCTAGATTTTATTCATTTGCGTATGTGGTTCTGAAAGTGACTCAGCTAAAAGCTTTTATCATTTTTTTGTAGTATTGTCTATTTTAAATCACATATCAGAATTCTAAGAATAGTTCTCTTTTTTGCCCTAGAGATCTTGGAACATTTCAATAATGTATCTTTCTTAATATTAGAATCACATAAAGTGTATACAAGACAGAGCTTCGGTGTCTGAACTTCTGAGTTATAACTGGTTTGCTCAATGTCAACTTGGCTATACAGTATAATACCTTTGGGGAAGTCAATTTACTTCACTATGCCTCAACTACCACATTTACAAAAATGGAATACAATTCCTACCTTACAGGATGTTATCAGGATTCACTGCACTAATGTGTGTGAAAATGTCCATTATAGAGGCAGGCAGGTAATCATCCTGGAAAGCAAGTCCTGATAGCTGATGTTATTATCATTATCAGCCACCGTGAGCATCAAGTATCCATTTTGTAGACTTGCTATTTCTGCCTCAAACTTTTCACTGGATCTTATTTTGAAGATGTAACTGCCTCAATTTGTTGAGTACTGAGGATCAAGTATCTCCATAAAACACACTGAGAAAAAACCTCCACATGTATCTTCAGTAGACTTCAAGACCCTACCACTCTTAAAATTACCTCTTCCTCACCGTCAGTCCTTACCTGTGCTGACTCATCCCTGAATTTTCACAGATCTTGGGCAGTCTTTTGTCAACTAAGCAAATACAGAAAATTCCTTTGGTGGTGTAAGTGGAAGAAAAACATCACCATGCAAAATGCACAGTTATACTGTGAGGTTGGAAGTTGACTTATCTGCCCCCCCCCCAAGATTCTACCAGAAAACTACAGCTGATAAATACCTTCAGGAAAGTGAGTAGATATAAAATTAACTTTAAAAAAATCAGTAGCCCTCTTTGATACAAATAGTAAACTGGCTGAGAAAGAAACTAGGAAAACAACACCCTTTACATTAGCCACAAATAATATAAAATATCTTGTGTAACTCTAACCAAGCCAAAGAAAGAAATGTGTGACAAGAACGTCAAGTCTTTGAAGAAAGAAATTGAGGAAGATCTCAAAAGATGGAAAGCTCTCCCATCCTTATGGATTGGTAGGTAGGAGTAACATAGTAAAAATGGCCATCTTACCAAAAACAATCTACAGATTCAATGCAATCCCCATCAAAATTTCAACAAAATTCTTTACAAAATTCCTTGAAAGAGCAATTCTCAACTTCATATGGAAAAATTTAAAAACCAGGGTAGATAAGACAATCCTGTAAAATAAAAGAACCTGTGCAAGTATCACCATCCCTGATTTCAAGCTTTTACAAAGCAATGGTCATAAAAGACTAGATGGTATTGACCAGTGAAATAGACCCACACACCTATGGACACTTGATAATTGACAAAGAAACCAAAACCATAACATGGAAGAAGAGAAGCATCTTCAACAAATGGTGCTTGTCTCACTGAATACCTGCAGGTAGAAGAAAGCAAATAGACCCATATCTACCGGCGCGCACAAAATTCAAGTCCATGTGGATCAAAGACCTCAACATAAAACCAGACACACTGAATCTAATAGAAAAGAAAGTGAGGAACTGCCTTGAACACATTGGCACAGGAGACAAATTCCTGAACAGAACACCAATAGCTCAGCCACTAAGATCAACAATTAATAAATGAGACCTCATGAAATCGAAAAGCTTTTGCAAGGCTAAGGATACTGTCAATAGGATAGAAGGGCAACCTACAGAGTGGGAAAAGATCTTCACCAACCCTACAATCAACAGAACACTAATATACAAAATATATAAAGAACTCAAGAAGAATATTGAGGTTCAGTCCATTATCATCAAGGAAGTAGCATGGCAGCGTCCAGGCAGGCATAGTATAGGAAGAGCTCAGAGATCTACATCTTCATCTGAAGGCTGCTAGGAGAAGACTGGCATCCAGGCAGCTAGGATAAGGGTCTTAAAGTCCATGCCCACAGTGACACACCTACTAGAACAAGACCACACTTCCAAATAGTGCCACTCCCTGGGTGAAGCATATTCAAACCATGACAGAGGTGGCCCTAACCGAGATTCCTACAAGCAGGGGATATGGTGACTGAAGTGGCCACCTCTCATAGCCAGGCAGGACTTCAGGTGGAGGGAGAGGGACATCAACCAAGCCACAAAACCTTCACTCAAAATTTGTTCTGCCTACAAGATGCATGGGCATAAATATGGTGCAGAGATTAAAGCCAATGACTGGCCCAACTTGAGACCCATTCCATATGAAAGATCCATCCCCTGACACTATTAATGATACTCTGCTGTTTGCAGACAGGAACCTAACATACCTGTCTCCTGAGAAGCTTCATTCAGCAGCAGATGAAAACAAGATGCAGAGACCCACAGCCAAACATCAGTCGGAGTTCAGAGAGTCTTTTGGAAGAGTGGGGGATAGAAGTGAGCCAGCTGGAGGAGTCAAGGACACCACACAAAAAAAACCTACAGAGAAAACTAACCTCACAGAGATTGAACCACCAACCAAAGAGCATGCAGTGGCTGGACCTAGACTCCCTACACATTTGTAGCAGATGTGCAGCTTGATTTTCATGTGGGTCATCTAACAATTAGAATGGGAACTTTCTCTGTTGCCTGCTGCTGGATCCCTTTCCCCTAATTGTACTGACTGGTTGAGGCTTAGTGAGAGAGACTCTGCTCAGTTGTGTTGGGACTAGATGTTTTAGGGAGGGATGGTATCCAAGGGGGACTTCCCCTTCTCTGAGGAGAAGGGAAGGAGATGAGGGGGAGGTTTGTTAGGTTGCAACTGGGAGGGGGACTGCAATCAGGATGTACAGTGAATAAATCAATAAGTTATTGAGAAGAAGAAGAGGAGAAGGAAGATGGCCAAGAATTCTTGGAGTCTTCTTGCATGATCCTATCTATTCCCGCGCTAGCTGCAATATAACACCACTTGACACCATTTCGAACTATGGCTTGACACACTGATGGGAAGGATTCTTGGTCCTGTATTGCTTGGTTTTTACCAGTGAAACTTTGGTGATGCCAGGAAGAGAACATGAACTGTACAGATACCACTGTGTCCAAGAGATACATGGATCTATTATCACTTCCCAAGATGCTCTACTTGACATTTAAAATTACAACTTATTCCTTTTGCCACATCCTCCTTTAGAAAGTAAAATTTCTGCATGCTATTTGATAAGAGAAGAAATGGCATAAGAGATATTGTGTACATCATTATATACCAATTTTCACTGATGATGATGTATAATATAGCAGTGTTTGTTGAGACATTATCAACTCAGTATCTTTTCTGTTGCTGTGATGGAACACCACAATCATAAGCAACTTATAGAATGTAGTTTGTCTTTTGCTACTTTGTGGGTTCTTCCTTCTTCCACATTTCTCTACCCTTTTTCTTCTGCCCTTTCAACCCCCTAACACTAGATGAGAAAGAAAAGAGGATAGAGAGGAAAGAAAAGATATTCCTTAATAAAGTCAGGGGTCAGAAATGGGATGACATTACTGTTAGACTACTTCCTGCCAATTAGGTGTGTCAAGTTCCTTGGGGCAAACTTGATCTTCACCATCAGGCTTTCTTAATTCATTCTTGTTGTTGTTTCTTCTTTGCACATGACTACTTAACAAACAGCGATCAACAACAACCAACAACAACCAACCAACATCAAATAACAACAACCAGATCTCTGAAAAAGCCTCAGAATTCCAAATGTCATCAAAGTCTCAGAAATTCTCTGCAGCTGGCAAAATCAAGTGCTAAAGCATGAGGCAAATCATAGTCAGCTGCTGTGGACAATCTGAAGCGGCCCCACATCCCATACCTTGGATTACAATGAAAACATTTCTTTGTTTTTTAAAGAAACCAAAACTCCAAAGTTGTCACTACAATAGAAGGAAGAACTTATTTTGGTTTATGGTTCCAGATGGGGGGTCCATAATGGAGAAGACAGTATGGTGGCATGCAGCCAAGGCACCAATTGAGCCATCATGTCTCCTGGGCACAAAGGAAACAGAAAGATGGAACTAGGAAGTGGACTGAGTCTATAAGCTCTCAAGGTCTACTCTCTATGACATACTTCCTCCAACAAGGCTTTACCTCAGGAAGATTCCATAACTTCCTCCAAATAGCTCCACCCACAAGAAATCAAGTGCTTGAACACCTGAACCTGTAAGGGAGATTTTTTTTTCATTCAAACTACCACAGTGATACATTAAACATCAAAAGCAATTATCTTTGTCCTCTAAGATTTTTCAGTTGAGTCAAAAAGGTAGAGCATTATCAAATAAATCCTACAAACAAAGACAAGTATTGTGAAGAAGGCAGGTCTGGTCTCAAGCAGGCCTGTGACACAGTAATTTGGCATAATCAAAGAGGAAGTCTAGAAAGAGTTTCCTGTAATCACAATTCTTGTACAAATAGGTGACCATACATTTTTCTCCTCTTGCTATTTAAAGAAGAGAAAGTTGTTCTTTTGTTATTATTTGTAGTACTGTTAAGTTCCGATGGGTTCTTTCGAAATCTCAAGTTGCTGGGTAGAGTCACACAAATGAAATACATTTGAAGTCATCCTCACAGGAGTCAGAGGGTAGTACTAACAGGGGTTCTAACTCTAGTGGGGAGAAGGGAACACTTTCCAAAAGTAGAACAGGGAGGTAACTAGGAAGAAGGCAAGAAGGGAAACCTGAGCTCCCCCACTTTCCCCCTGGAGAGTTCAAGTTGAAACTGTTGTATCTTAGAAATGGATGTTGGGAGACAACCAGCCACCTTCCTGGTGAGAGCACAGGGGTCCGCCCGGCCCGAGAGGTTTGTGCCTCAGGCCCCGGCGGGAGCCTCCTTGGCTCCGGGACTCCGCGGAGGGCAGGCTGCACGGGTGACGGTGTGGAATACAGAGGCCAGCCGTTTCTGGGGCAGGCGAGAGCCACAGAGCTTCTGAAGCGGTGCCATCTTCGGCTCCAGACAACCGGCCACCTTCCTGGCCAAAGCAACACAGCTTCTGGGAAAGATCCTGTTTTGGGCCTTCATCCTCAGCCAGGAGGAGGTCCAAACACCAGATAACTGTGCACCTTTCCTGAAAGAGGAGAGCTTGCCTGCAGAGACTGCTCTGACCACTGAAACTCAGAGGAGAGAGCTAGTCTCCCACGTCTGCTGATAGAGGGTAACAAAATCAACAGAGGAACAATCTCTAAACAAAGACAACTATAACAACTAACTCCAGAGATTGCCAGATGGCGAAAGGTAAACGTAAGAATCCTACTAACAGAAACCAGGACCACTCACCATCATCAGAACCCAGCACTCCCACTTCGCCCAGTCCAGGGCACCCTAACACACCTGAAAAGGTAGACCTGGATTTAAAAGCATATCTCATGATGATGGTAGAGGACATAAAGAAGGAATTTAATAACTCACTTAAAGAGATACAGGAGAACACTGCTAAAGAGTTACAAGTCCTTAAAGAAAAACAGGAAAACACTGCTAAAGAGTTACAAGTCCTTAAAGAAACCAAACAGGTAGAAGTCCTTATAGAAAAACAGGAAAACACATCCAAACAGGTGTATTCCACGACAAATCCAAAGTATTCCACGACAAATCCAAATTCACATAATATCTTTCCACTAATCCAACCCTTCAAAGGATAATAACAGAAAAAAACCAATACAAGGACGGGAACCACGCCCTAGAAAAAACAAGAAGATAATCCCTCAACAAAACTAAAAGAAGACAGCCACAAGAACAGAATGCCAACTCTAACAACAAAAATAAAAGGAAGCAACAATTACTTTTCCTTAATATCTTTTAATATCAATGGTCTCAACTCCCCAATAAAAAGACATAGACTAACAAACTGGCTACACAAAAAATACCCAACATTTTGCTGCTTACAGGAAACTCATCTCAGAGAAAAAGATAGACACTACCTCAGAATAAAAGGCTGGAAAACAATTTTCCAAGCAAATGGTATGAAGAAACAAGCTGGAGTAGCCATCCTAATATCTGATAAGATTGACTTCCAACCCAAAGTCATCAAAAAAGACAAGGAGGGGCACTTCATACTCATCAAAGGTAAAATCCTCCAAGAGGAACTCTCAATTCTGAATATCTGTGCGCCAAATACAAGGGCAGCCACATTCATTAAAGAAACTTTAGTAAAGCTCAAAGCACACATTGCACCTCACACAATAATAGTGGGAGACTTCAACACACCACTTCCACCAATGGACAGATCATGGAAACAGAAACTAAACAGGGACACAGTGAAACTAACAGAAGTGATGAAACAAATGGACTTAACAGATATCTACAGAACATTTTATCCTAAAACAAAAGGATATACCTTCTTCTCAGCACCTCATGGTACCTTCTCTAAAATTGACCACATAATTGGTCACAAAACAAGCCTCAACATATACAAAAATATTGAAATTGTCCCATGCATCTTATCAGATCACCATGGACTAAGGCTGATCTTCAATAACAAAATAAATAATAGAAAGCCAACATTCACGTGGAAACTGAACAACACTCTTCTCAATGATACCTTGGTCAAGGAAGGAATAAAGAAAGAAATTAAGGACATTTTGGAGTTTAATGAAAAGGAAGCCACAACATACCCAAACTTATGGGACACAATGAAAGCATTCCTAAGAGGAAAACTCATAGCTCTGAGTGCCTCCAAAAAGAAACTAGAGAGAGCACACATTAGCAGCTTGACAACACACCTAAAAGGTCTAGAAGAAAAGGAAACAAATTCACCCAAGAGGAGTAGACGGCAGGAAATAATCAAACTCAGGGGTGAAATCAACCAAGTGGAAACAAGAAGAACTGTTCAAAGAATCAACCAATCAAGGAGCTGGTTCTTTGAGAAAATCAACAAGATAGATAAACCCTTAGCTAGACTCACTAGAGGGCACAGGGACAAAATCCTAATTAACAAAATCAGAAATGAAAAGGGAGACATAACAACAGATCCTGAAGAAATCCAAAACACCATCAGATCCTTCTACAAAAGGCTATACTCAACACAACTGGAAAACCTGGACGAAATGGACAAATTTCTGGACAGATAACAGCTACCAAAGTTGAATCAGGATCAAGTTGACCATCTAAACAGTCCCATATCCCCTAAAGAAATAGAAGCAGTTATTAATAGTCTCCCAGCCAAAAAAAAGCCCAGGACCAGACGGGTTTAGTGCAGAGTTCTATCAGACCTTCAAAGAAGACCTAATTCCAGTTCTTCACAAACTATTCCACAAAATAGAAACGGAAGGTACTCTACCCAACTCATTCTATGAAGCCACAATTACTCTGATACCTAAACGACAAAAAGACCCAACAAAGATAGAGAACTTCAGACCAATTTCCCTTATGAATATCGATGCAAAAATCCTCAATAAAGTTCTTGCTAACCGAATCCAAGAACAAATCAAAACAATCATCCATCCTGACCAAGTAGGTTTCATCCCAGGGATGCAGGGATGGTTTAATATACGGAAATCCATCAATGTAATCCAGTATATAAACAAACTCAAAGACAAAAACCACATGATCATCTCGTTAGATGCTGAGAAAGCATTTGACAACATCCAACACCCATTCATGATAAAAGTTTTGGAAAGATCAGGAATTCAAGGCCCATACCTAAACATGATAAAAGCAATCTACAGCAAACCAATAGCCAACATCAAAGTAAATGGTGAGAAGCTGGAAGCAATCCCACTAAAATCAGGGACTAGACAAGGCTGTCCACTCTCGCCATACCTATTCAACATTGTACTTGAAGTCCTAGCCAGAGCAATTAGACAACAAAAGGAGATCAAGGGGATACAAATTGGAAAGGAAGAAGTCAAAATATCACTTTTTGCAGATGATATGATAGTATATATAAGTGACCCTAAAAATTCCACCAGAGAACTCCTAAGCCTGATAAACAGCTTCAATGAAGTAGCTGGATATAAAATTAACTCATACAAGTCAATGGCCTTTCTGTATACAAAGGATAAACAGGCTGAGAAAGAAATTAGGGAAACAACACCCTTATCAATAGTCACAAATAATATAAAATACCTTGGCGTGACTCTAACTAAGGAAGTGAAAGATCTGTATGATAAGAACTTCAAGTCTCTAAAGAAAGAAATTAAAGAAGATCTCAGAAGATGGAAAGATCTCCCATGCTCATGGATTGGCAGGATCAACATTGTAAAAATGGCTATCTTGCCAAAAGCAATCTACAGATTCAATGCAATCCCCATCAAAATTCCAACTCAATTCTTCAACGAATTAGAAAGGGCAATCTGGATTCATCTGGGATAACAGAAAACCTAGGATAGCAAAATCTCTTCTCAAGGATAAAAGAACCTCTGGTGGAATCACCATGCCAGACCTAAAACTGTACTACAGAGCAATTGTGATCAAAACTGCATGGTACTGGTATAGTGACAGACAAGTAAACCAATGGAACAGAATTGAAGACCCAGAGATGAATCCACACACCTATGGTCACTTGATCTTTGACAAGGGAGCTAAAACCATCCAGTGGAAAAAAGACAGCATTTTCAACAAACGGTGCTGGCACAACTGGCGGTTATCATGTAGAAGAATGCGAATTGATCCATTTCTATCTCCTTGTAGTAAGGTCAAATCTAAGTGGATTAAGGAACTCCACATAAAACCAGAGACACTGAAACTTATAGAGGAGAAAGTAGGGAAAAGCCTCGAAGATATGGGTACAGGGGAAAAATTCCTGAATAGAACAGCAATGGCTTGTGCTGTAAGATCAAGAATCAATAAATGGGACCTCATAAAATTGCAAAGCTTCTGCAAAGAAAAAGACACCGTCAATAAGACAAAAAGGCCACCAACAGATTGGGAAAGGATCTTTACCTATCCCAAATCGGATAGGGGACTAATATCCAATATATACAAAGAACTCAAGAAGGTGGACTCCAGAAAATCAAATAACCCCATTAAAAAATGGGGCTCAGAGCTGAACAAAGAATTCTCACCTGAGGAATACCGAATGGCAGAGAAGCACCTGAAAAAATGTTCAACATCCTTAATCATCAGGGAAATGCAAATCAAAACAACACTGAGATTCCACTTCACTCCAGTCAGAGTGGCTAAGATAAAAAACTCAGGTGACAGCAGATGTTGGTGAGGATGTGGAGAAAGGGGAACACTCCTCCATTGTTGGTGGGATTGCAAGCTTGTACAACCACTCTGGAAATCAGTCTAGCGGCTCCTCAGAAAATTGGACATAGTGCTACCGGAGGATCCAGCAATACCTCTCCTGGGCATATATCCAGAAGATGTCCCAACCGGTAAGAAGAACACATGCTCCACTATGTTCATAGCAGCCTTGTTTCTAATAGCCAGAAGCTGGAAAGAACCCAGATGTCCCTCAACAGAGGAATGGATACAGAAAATGTGGTACATTTACACAATGGAATACTACTCAGCTATTAAAAAAAATGAATTTATGAAATTCCTAGGCAAATTGATGGACCTGGAGGGTATCATCCTGAGTGAAGTAACCCAATCACAAAGGAACTCGCACAATATGTACTCACTGATAAGTGGATAATAGCCCAGAAACTTAGGATACCCAAGATATAAGATACAACTTGCCAAACGCAGGAAATTCAAGAAGAACGAAGACCAAAGTGTGGACACTTTACCCTTTCTTAGAAAGGGGAACAAAACACCCATAGAAGGAGTTACAGAGACAAAATTTGGAGCTGTGACGAAAAGATGGACTATCTAGTGACTGCCATATGCAGTGATCCATCCCATAATCAGCTTCCAAATGCTGACACCATTGCATACACTAGCAAGATTTCGCTGAAAGGACCCAGTTATAGCTCTCTCTTGTGAGACTATGCCGGGGCCTAGCAAACACAGAAGTGGATGATCACAGTCAGCTATTGGATGGGTCACACGGCCCCTAATGGAGGAGCTAGAGAAATTACCCAAGGAGCTATAGGGAACTGCAACCCTATAGGTGGAACAACAATATGAACTAACCAGTACCCGGGAGCTCTTGTCTTTAGCTGCATATGTATCAAAAGATGGCCTAGTCGGCCATCACTGCAAAGAGAGGCCCATTGGACTTGCAAACTTTATATGCCCCAGTACAGGGGAACGCCAGGGCCAAAAAGGGGGAGTGGGTGGGTAGGGGATTGGGGGGGGTGGGTATGGGGGACCTTTGGGATAGCATTGAAAATGTAAATGAGGAAAATACCTAATTAAAAAAAAAAGAAATGGATGTTGGAAAAGTAAAGGCTGGTGAATGTCTAAATGGCGAAGCCTTCATGCAAACTCGCAATGCTGCACATACCACATATGGTTAGAGCTGTCAAGTCTGACTGGGCGGGGGGAGCGGGGACTGAGAAGGCTGCTGAGCCAAGGAACCCTGGCTTAGTCAAGGTTTTCACTGCTATGGAGAGATACCATGACCATGGCATACCTTACAAAGGAAGGTAGTTAACTGGGGATGGCTTACAGTTCACAGGTTTAATCCGTTATCATAATGGTAGGAAACATGGTGGCATGCAGGCAGACATGATACTGGGGAAGGAACTGAGAGCTTCACATCTTTATCTGCAGGCAGCAGAAGTGAATGCCACCCTCGCCATAGCTCGAGCAACTGAAACCTCAAAGCCCGCCTTCATAGTGACATACTTTCTCCAACAAGGCCACACCCAATCCAATAAGGCCACACCTCCTAATAGTGCCACTCCCTATGGGCCTATAGGAGCCATTTTTGTTCAAACCACCATAAACCCTGAATATGAGAATGAAGAAACCACAGGTCAAGGACTACAAAATCATAAATACAGTCACCTATATTTTTTTAAATCATCGTCTATTTTCTTTTCCTTATTTATTTATTTTATGTATATCAGTGCTCTATCTGCATGTACACCTGCATGCCAGAAAAGGGTATCAGATCACATTATAGATGATTAAGATCCATCATGTGGTTGCTAGGCGTTGAACTCAGGACCTCTGGAAGAGCAGACAGCGCTCTTAACCACTGAGCCCCATCTCCCATTTTTCAAATGTTCATCTTCAGTCCATATAGGTTGAATTTTTGTAAAAGGCATAATGTAGGGACAACTGGTTTATCCAACCACTTTTATTCAGATGGCGTCTTACCAGCTACAATTTTTGCATTAATTAGATGGTTGAACACGTGAGGTTTTCTCCTCTATTCTGCTTTTCTTTACCAGTTTTTCTCTGCCAGCCTCAGAGACATGCTATCTAATTAATCCATGCTTAATCCACATTCATAATCATCTTAAAATCTGGTGGTCACCTCCAACAGAACAAAATACCTTCTTCTTATGAACACTCCGATGGACATGTAAATTTAATTTTAAAAGCTCGAAAATATAAAAAAACTAATTCCTTTGAATAATAGTCCAAGCAAAATAAAATTACATTCTGCTCTAAGTACCTTATCAAAAGCAAAAAAACATTCTATCATTTCATGCTCCCAACGCACACAAGCAGCCCGACTTCCTGTCTGAAATGAAGAAGGAACTTTTAATATCAGTGACAACATGTTTCTGCACCTTTTGTTCCTTCTAATAAGAAAGAGTCAATATGTAATTTCTTCACTGATGCTACCAAACTACTTTTGAGAATTCAGGCTTTCAAAGTAACTTCTGAAAATAATTTTTAAGTAAAAATGTTATTTTACAACGACTTACTACCCAGTGATGTGATACAAGGATGATTTCTTGATCTAAAAAAAAAAAAAAAAATCAAGATTTAGAGTCCCTCTTCAGTAAAGCATGCAAGGACAGCATTTCTTCCTTTTTTTTTTTAATTAGGTATTTTCCTCATTTACATTTCCAATGCTATCCCAAAAGTCCCCCATACCCTCCCCCCACCACCACTCCCCTACCCACCCACTCCCACTTTTTGGCCCTGGCGGTCCCCTGTACTGGGGCATATACAGTTTGCCTGTCCAATGGGCCTCTCTTTCCAGTGATGGCCGGCTAGGCCATCTTTTGATACATATGCAGCTAGAGTCAAGAGCTCCGGGGTACTGGTTAGTTCATAATGTAAGGACAGCATTTCTTAGTGACAGTGAATAACTGTTTTTGCTGTCTGTTCTAAGAGCCACAGGTTTCAGTTTTAGGAAGTCACATTGGTACTCAAGACCACAAAACTATGAAGGTGTGTTATATATTTCCCTAGACGTTAGTTGAATCAACTTCTGGCATTTCAAAATAATATTTTCCACACACATTTGTGAATTTTCATTTATGAACCTCTTTTGGAAATGGTCCTATTTAGACTAGGAAAGGCCTGATGGTCACTGTAGCTCACTGAGGTTGTTTTCAGTGAGTAAAATATGGCTATGGCTTTAAGATATCTGAAGAACAGAGATAATGATAATGGCACCGCCCAACATCAGGTAATAACAAAATTCCAGATCCTTTGGACAATCTTCTGATGGCAGTAAGGTAGATGCATAAAAGGTCAAGTTACCATCTTCACAGCAAGGATAAATCAACACTCCTCCTTCTGTCCTCGCACAATAAACAAACAGGATTAGGGAAAACAGCAGAAGGGGGTGGGGAGTAGGAAAGAAATCACATACTTGCCACCAATTAAAAAGGTGCCACTTTGTTAACAGTCGCTCACTGTTTCAGGAGGAAATTTTTCACTTTGCTGAGTCTGTCGTCATGGCAATGAAAATTGAGACCTATTTCTTCCTGGCTTTAAAATCCCATATAGCAGTGATTCACCAGAGTATGAGACAATTCTGTGAGGAAAGGCACTGTGTAGGAGGAAGGAACATCTGTGGGGGCTCCTCTAGGTGTGAGGCACTTTGCATAATCCCACTTATCCTCGGCATTAATATACCTTGCAAACTTTATGTTCAGTCTGCAAAGGAGAAGGCCACTGAGGGTCGCAGAGCACCTTAATGCAGAGTACAACATTCTGACCAAAAGCAACTTGGAGAGGAAAGGGTTTATTTGGCTTATAGGTTACAGGGAAGCCCAGGCAGAAATCAGTAAGGAACTGAATCAGAGGCCATGGATGGGGTGTTGCTTACCACTTGCTTGATTAGCCTGCTTTCTTATACAACCCAGGACCACTGGCTCATGGATGGCCCTACCCACAGGAGGTTGAACCTCCCACACCAATCATTAATCAAGACAAACACTCTGAAGACAGGCCTCCAGGCCAGGCTGATGGAGGCAATCTTTCATCTTCATTTGAGATTCCCTCTTCTCAGGTGACTCTAGCTTGAGTGATGTTGACAGAAACTAACCAGCAGAGAGCATGGCATACACTCCATGCACCTATCTTCCTGACAATATGACATATGATGGGAACTACAAATCTAACAATTTGACACAACTATCAATCTACAAGCAGCAATTCTGATTTACTTAATTTACTGTTAAAGTTAAGGAGGGCAATTCAGTTCTCTGGTGTTATCTCTGATGATCATAAATGTTATCTCTGATATCTCTCCTAATCTACAGTTTCAGAACCTTTCGGATCGGTTGCAATAGTAACAACATACAGGACAGTTAACTCATTCCCTGTGTATGAATACAGAGGCATGAAGAGCCTCCCAGTAACCAACTCAACATTGTGGTCCATGGGCTATCCTCCCAGAGATCACCCTTCCCTTTGGAATCAAGACTTCTATACCAATAGAGCTTCATTCTGAGGGTAGGAAGTAAAACTTGGTTTGTAGATCACCAGAGAACACTATAAGAGAAGGAAGTGCCAATTTCAGCCCTTGGTGACTGGACCCAGGAACCTTGTCTACAGCAGATACAGTACCACATATTGGACTTGGAATATGTTCAGCATCCAGAGATTATTCTCTCAGCTCTGCAAAGCAAAGCTCCCTTCCTGGCACCATAAACTCCCTATTCAAAGTCGTTCTACCATTTTAAGAATTCTTTGGCATGGTCAGGCTTATGACAAGACAGATGAATTCCATCAGCTGGCCCCCTGATAACTTCCTTAGTCAGAAATGATGTTTATGTGAAACATCCTGACAGCAGCTACAGCCTTCTACAAATCCACAGATGGTAGTCTTGGCAGAAGCACTGTGGACAGGAAAAGGAAAATCCATACAGAGTAAGTGTGTATTCTAATAAGAATAACATGGTGCCCCGCCATGACGGAAATGCCCTGATACTCCAGTCGTACACCAAGTAGCTCTGATTAAGTATTCAAGGACTTGTCACAAATTCTGTTTTCACAGGAGTGAAGGATATATCCCCTGGACCTTTCCAGGTAGAAGTCTATACAATAGATTCACCAGAGTTCTCCAATCTCGCCATGCTTTGATGCTTCCCCTCAGTGTGTACTGTACTTGTGTGCAGTGCTAGTATTTGACACCACGTGGTGGCGAAAGAGGTTTTTACTCTGCATCTCACTTGGGCTGATGTTAAATCTTCCTGAGGGCTGATTAGCACCTTTCATTCCATCTGCAGCATTAACCCCTCTTCGTGGTATAGCTTAATGTACTCATAGATTCCAAAATTAGGAGGTGGCTTTCTGGAGGAAAGAGTTGCCACACCTCAGATAAAAAATTAAGATCCCTAAGCCAGACTTGGTGGCACTGGGCTGTGAACCCAGCTGGAGACTGAAGCAGGAGCATCACAAGTTCAAGCCCTACCTGGATAGACCCTGTCTTCAATAAAAACTTAAAAGGGCTGGAGAGAGAAAGCAGTGAAGCCCCTGCCTAGCCTGTGAGCAAGTGTGAGATCCAAGTTCAATGCCCAGTGCTGTACACAAAGAAAGAAAGAAAGAAAGAAAGAAAGAAAGAAAGAAAGAAAGAAAGAAAGAAAGAAAGAAAGAAAGAAAGAAAGAAAGAAAGAAAGAAAGAAAGAAAGAAAGAAAGAAAGAAAGTCTATGAAGACAAAGGTTTCATTGTGTTTTTATACCTCTGTACTTAACAGTATCTGGTGCACAGTAAGTAGGCACTCTAATCTTTATAGAATCAATCAACAAAGAAATCAAAGAATGATGAAATGAAAGAAGAGCCCTCAAGGGAATATTATCCAAATATAGACTTAGAGGAACATAGACTAGAGAAAGAAAACCAAGGTGAATGTCATAGAAGCCATAGATGGAAATTATGAATTATCAAAAGCTATTCTACAGCCACACCACCCTGAATGAGCTGAGCACATCTGAAGTCATATGAGTTGCCAAGGATCAGATCTATGTAAAGGTTAAAGAAAGAATGAGAGGAAGAATTGCGTTGACTCGTAGCCCTTTCCCAAGACATCCCAGCTGGATGGCGGTGGGCTGTGAAGAAGTGAAGACATAGAAAAGGAAAGCTTTTTTTTTTCACTTTTTCCTTTGCTCTTTAATTGTAGGGATTTCTGCTGCTCCATGTAATAATTCTACACACACACACACACACACACACACACACACACACACACACACACACACACACGATGTGTAGTGATTAAGTCAGTACAGGTATTTCTCATTTCTTTACAGTTTATCATTCTTCTGGGTGTTTGGAATAAACATTGTGTTTGCTGCAGTCACGTCACTGTATTAAAAGCACCAGATCTTTAGTCTAACTGGGACTTCACACTGTAGAGCAACCGCTCCAGTCTTCCTCCTCCCCCAGATCCCTCGAGGTTCTAATCATCGCTATTCTGATCTGAACTGAGTTCAACTGTTTCGGTGATTTGTTTGGGGATTGGGTTTTGTTTGGCTGTTTTTAGCTTTCGCGTACATTTGAGAACACGAAGTACTTCTTACTGCATCTGCCTTAGTTTGTTAAACATGACGTCTTCCGTGGCACTTCTTTTCTGTAGTCAAGCAGTAGGCCTTTGATTATATATACCCATCCTGCATAAATCCCGTCATCTGTTAATGTTTACCTAGCTTGATTCCATATCTTAACCACTGTGTGCCGGCAAACATGAAGAGCACCGATAACACTTTAACAGGCCGATTGCCCACTTTGGTAACTACTTAAAAATCAAGCAATCGGTTCCAGATCCTGCAAGCAGCAGAGAGCAGCTTCAGCCATGTGGCTCTGGCTTTAGAGTCAAGAATAGAAGGGACTACTGGGACTATTGATGCTGGTTAGCTGAAGCTGAGAAATTAGCAGTGATTAAGAAGAGACCAGCGTCATTGAACTGAAATCTTCTGGGAAGTGTTTTCTGAGAGCACAAAGAAGCTGCGTTCCAGATATAGCCAAGGATGTACCTCCTGCTACAGCTGTACTTGGTGATATGCAAGAGTTACCCAGAGCTTCTGTGACCTTTGACATTCTGTCAGAATCTTTCAATGCCAGTTACATGGGATGATCACCAAGAACAGCAGCAGTAATGGAGTGGATCAACCTGAGTTTAGAGTGCTACAGAAGGCAGAGCTGGAGAAGTGACACCAGCCCTTTGGAGGAGCCCAGAAGATCATGTGTGGATACCAGATGTTGAAACAGAAAGTTGTAACTTTGAAGTTGCCTTGGAGACCCCAAGATTTTGGAGATGCCAGAGCCATGAGCTATCTGCTAAGGAAACCTGTTAATGGAGTGGAACCAGCCCAAGAGACAGAAGTTTGTTGCTGACGACAAAGGTGATATGGGACTGTTTAGATGGTCAACTTGATCCTGACTCAACTTTGGTACCTGGTATCTGTCCAGAAATTTGTCCATTTCGTCCAGGTTTTCCAGTTTTGTTGAGTATAACCTTTTGTAGAAGGATCTGATGGTGTTTTGGATTTCTTCAGGATCTGTTGTTACCTCTCCTGGGCATATATCCAGAAGATGCCCCAACTGGTAAGAAGGACACATGCTCCACTATGTTCATAGCAGCCTTATTTATAATAGCCAGAAGCTGGAAAGAACCCAGATGCCCCTCAACAGAGGAATGGATACAGAAAATGTGGTACATCTACACAATGGAGTACTACTCAGCTATTAAAAAGAATGAATTTATGAAATTCCTATGCAAATGGATGGACCTGGAGGGCATCATCCTGAGTGAGGTAACACATTCACAAAGGAACTCACATAATATGTACTCACTGATAAGTGGATATTAGCCCCAAACCTAGGATTCCCAAGATATAAGATACAATTTGCTAAACACATGAAACCCAAGAAGAATGAAGACTGAAGTGTGGACACTATGCCCCTCCTTAGAATTGGGAACAAAACATCCATGGAAGGAGTTACAGAGACAAAGTTTGGAGCTGAGATGAAAGGATGGACCATGTAGAGACTGCCATATCCAGGGATCCACCCCATAATCAGTATCCAAACACTGACACCATTGCATACACTAGCAAGATTTTATCGAAAGGACCCAGATGTAGCTGTCTCTTGTGAGACTATGCCAGGGCCTAGCAAACACAGAAGTGGATGCTCACAGTCAGCTAATGGATGGATCACAGGGCTCCCAATGGAGGAGCTAGAGAAAGAACCCAAGGAGCTAAAGGGATCTGCAACCCTATAGGTGGAACAACATTATGAACTAACCAGTACCCCGGAGCTCTTGACTCTAGCTGCATATGTATCAAAAGATGGCCTAGTCGGCCATCACTGGAAAGAGAGGCCCATTGGACACGCAAACTTTATATGCCCCAGTACAGGAGAACGCCAGGGCCAAAAAGGGGGAGTGGGTGGGTAGGGGAGTGGGGGTGGGTGGGTATGGGGGACTTTTGGTATAGCATTGGAAATGTTAATGAGCTAAATACCTAATAAAAAATGGAAAAAAAAGAAAAAAAAAAAATCAAGCAATCTATTTTCCTTAGAGAAGGAAAGCAAGAAGTAAAGGAAGGGGCCAGGCGTGGTGACTCATGCTTGTAATCCCATTACTCCAGTGGCTCAGGCAGGCCCATCACCATGGGTACTAGGCTACAGCCTGGGCTACAGAGAAGAAACAGAGGAAGGAAACACTTTATAGGTCCCAGAAAAGAAGAAATTGATAAAGAGGCTGAAAACTGTTCTAACCTAGTCTTGAAGGGAAGTCAAATCTTTGGGGCGAGGCAATCCTAAGCAAATCCTGATGTAATTTGAGAAAAAGAATGAAAACTCTTTGTAGGCTTAGATTTTTTTAAGTGACTGTGATTTGAGGGGTTTTGTTTAGTTGGTTGGTTGGTTAGTTGGTTGGTTGCTTTTTTTGTTGTTGTTGCTGTTATTGTTGTTTTAGAATTATTTATTTATTTTATATACAGGAATACACTGTAGCTGTCTTCAGACACACCAGAGGAGGGCATCAGATCCCATTACAGATGGTTGGGAGCCACCACATGGTTGCTGGGAATTGAACTCAGGACCTCTGGAAGTACGGTCAGTGCTCTGAACCACTGAGCCATCTCTTCAGACCAGGCTAGATTTTTTTGGGTATTTTTTGTTTGTTTGTTTTTGTTTGTATCGTCCTTTTTTTAATTGGATATTTTCTTTATTTACATTTCAAACATCGTCCCCTTTCCAGGTCTCCCCTTCAGAAGCCCCCATTCCATCCCCCCTCCCCCTGCCTCTATGAGGGTACTCCCCCACCCACCCACACACTCCCGTCTTCCCACCCTGGCATTCCCCTACATTGGGACATCGAACACTCTCCAGCCCAGGGGCCTCTCACCCACTGACGTCCAACAAGGCCATCCTCTGCCACATATGCAGCCAGCACCATGGGTCCCTCCATGTATATTCTTTGGTTGGTGGTCCAGTTCCAGGGAACTCTGGGGCAGGGGTGAGGGCTGGCCAGTTGACATTGTTGCTCCCTCCATGGGGCTACAAACCCCCTCAGCTACTTCTCCAACTCCTCCATCGGGGACCCCCCCCCCCAGCGCTCAGTCCAATGGTTGGCTGCAAGCATCTGCCTCCTTATTTGTCAGCCTCTGGCAGAGCCTCTTAGGACACAGCCATATCAGGCTCCTGTCAACAAGCACTTCCCAGCATCCACAATAACGTTGGGTTTTGCTGGCTGTATATGGGATGGATCCCCAGATGTGGCAGTCTCTGGACAACTTTTCCTTCAGTCTCTGCACCACATTTTGTCTCCATATTTTCTCCTGTGAATATTTTGTTCCCCCTTCTAAGAAGCACTGAAGCATCCACACTTTGATCTTCCTTCTTCTTGGGCTTCAAGATTTTTTTTTTAATGTTAACTATCTTCTTTCAAAATTCTGATGATGTGATTCTATTTCTAATTAATTTCCCTTATCCATTTGTCTATTGGTGCTTCTTGTGCTTTCAATGGTCTGATTGCTTTCTAGCATTCAATATTCAAGTTTTCAGAGGCCAGTTTCTAGCAATGACTATCTGATTCCGGGGTCTGATATGGCTCTATTTATACCTGAACCCAATCTCTGTAAGAAGTCATTGAGTGCTTCTCCAGGTCCCTGTATTGCCATCATAAATGAAGTGGATTTTTCTCCAGACTCCTCAATCATATCCCAGGTTCTTAAAGCCCCAGCATAACATTGTTCAATTTTGCCATCATCAGATCAGATTTGTTCTTATAAATCAGCATAATGCCCTTCACCAAGCAGTTGGTCTTTAGTAACATCCCCCCCACCCTGCCCACTATATTCTGTTGTTCTATTTTTGTGGTTTCATGCCTCCACCATGATAACTATCGTAATGGTTGCCCAGATTCTAAAATAGTCCCTTCCAATCTTGGGGAATAACCCTATTTTTCGTATCCCAAGTATTTAACATTTTTTTAACAAATGGAGAGTGCTATCCATACAATATTATAGCCTCTTTAAGATGCTTTAGATCTAGCATTCCTATTGAATGCTGGGTCAGCTCATTATAGTCAGGACTTTCATTATCAGGCATATGCTGTACAAAGACTGAGAAGGGTGAAAGTGCCTGTGTAGACCCAAACAAATCCTCTGGTAGTGCACTCGACTGATCACTATCCAGTTGCACCTACCTGTATAATTTCCTGTTCTTCCAGGCACCTAGTTTCATGGAGGTGCTCTGGTCACCCAGCAGTGAAAGTGCATGGAGCAGGGCTAGCCAGCAGTTTACCTTCTAGACTATGTTGCTCCCCTATTTAATTGTATGGTACATTCCCATTCTCAGACACCAAGCCTGAACCCTGTTTCTCTCTTCCCACTGGCTCCTTTTGCTTCCCAAGTGCTTCTCCCTCTATTCACAAACTCTCTACATGCTTAGCCAACTCTGCAATCTTCTCTAACATAAGACAATTTTCAACTTTCCCCCTAATCTTTTTCAAGTGCATATATGTGAAAACCATGAAACAAAACCAAAAGGAGAAAAAAAAAAAAAAAAGAAGACGAAGAAAACCTTCCAGGAACAAGGTAGAAGACCACCCAGGGCCATATTTTGCCATCCTCCGTAAAGAACTTTGCTAGCCCCTCATAACCTGACCTTTCTTCTACCACATTCAGAGAAGAATTACCCGTTATGCCTAAACCACATTGGGCACCACCTGTAGGCTTAGGTTTTTTTTAAACCTACTTTTAATATGTGTTCTCAAACACTTCGATCCAGAAACTTCCACTTCAATTCTTAGATAGTGAAATACTGAAAGCAGAACCAGCTAACTACAGAAAGGCCCAAATCAGGGTCGAGGTGCCTAGTTTTCTTGCAGGGCTCTGACTGCAGAAGAGCTTACCAGGAAATTTGATAAGGTAGCAGGTCTGAGACCCTGGAAACTTGGGTACACACAACTAAGATGGTAGGTGCCTCCCTGATCCCTACCAGGTTCCTGGCCTGGAACACATGTGTGTCACACTCCCCACATCAGTAATGTAGCCCAGAACAGAGTTCTCCATGCTAATGAGGTCCCTAGAGGCCCTGAGGGTTTAGCAATAAGTTTCCCTTCCTAGGCATTCCTCCCTACAAAAGGTATTTAATCTCTGGTTCACTCTGAGAAGTTGGTATGCATCCATTTTCCACAATGAACAATCAATAAACAGTTTGGAACCAAGGACTGTCTCTTCCTCCAAACTACTGTTGGGGAGCATGGAGAAGGTCTTTGCACACAGAGCCACATTACCTAAGTCTTTCATAGAAGGCCTCTCTGTACTTCCATACAACTGCTGCTACCTTCACAGATGAGCTAAACTGGAGCTCCCAGCCCCAGCCCAGGGCTCAGCCTGAGGGCCCCCAATGGCCCTGGCCACATTCCAGTCCAAAGCCCTGTGGACCCCCAGTACTTAGTTTCTGACTTCTCTGTGTGGCTTTCTAGTGGCAACTAGATTCTCAGGAGTAATACTGGCTTTGGCTTCCTACATCTCACACTGCATTTTGTGAATCCCTGATTGGTGTCTTGCCACTTCCCTAAAGCCCAGCACCCAATGGGCATGCCCAACAGTGAACCCACATACTTTCCCCTCACCCCAGAATGGAGGACACATGGGTGACGATGACTCCTCACTAGCTTCTAACCACAGAAAATCCTTACATTGAATGATGGATCTTATGTATGTCACAATGAAATTGTCCCCTACTTACAGTCTCCTGGTAATGCACTTGATCTATGAGATGATTGCTGCCATTAAGGTCTGAAGAGATAAAGGAAACTCAAAGCCCCATCACCATTACATTGTCAAAGTCATAGAGAGAGCTAGAAAAGTTGGTGTGGACACAGTAATGTGACCTGGGCTCTAAGAATAAGCAAACATCTGTATCCCAAAGGTGAGTTCAGACACACATTGCTATTGTTTAAAAGTCATCTTATTTGTGTCAGCCATTATGTGTGTGTATATATCTACTATAATAATATAATATAATCTATACTTTATCATACCGTTTGATGATTTAGAAGTTCATGGAACTAGTCTGCTAGCTGTTTAAAGGGTAGTGATATATCCAAAGGACACAGGACATTATTGTGCTAATAATGGGAAGCTTGATACAAATCCACTCAAATCCAGTCCTCTTTCCATTCATGTCTATTGTATTAAGTGGTTTGGGGTCTTAAAGTAGCCATTAGGAATGAGCCATGATGAGGCTCAGCAGTTAAGGATGCTGGCTATACTCATGAAGAACCACAGTTCAGTTCCCAGCACCCAAGTCTAGCAGCTCACAAGCACCTGTTACTTCAGCTCAAGATCTGACACCTTCCTCTGTGGATACACACATGCACATGCACATACACCTAAGTAAAAACAATTAAATACAATCTTTTAAAAAAAAGCCATGAATATAAAAGCCTCCACAGTAGCCCCTTAATTATTTGGCTACTGTAAATGTTTGGTATAATTTGACATATGACACTTAAAGCTACTAAGTAGATTTTATACTGTGATAAGTTATACAGGATGTAACCAAGGACTACACATGGCCCCAGCTGCTTATGCAGAAAAGGACTGCCTTGTCAGGCATCAATGGAAGGAAAGGTCCTTGGTCTTATAAAAGCTCAATATATGCCCCAGTGTAGGGGAATTGAGGGTGGGAAAGCGAGAGTGGGTGGGAGGGTGGGTGGAAGCAGGGGGTAGGGGGATGGGATAAGGGATTTCTGGGAGGGGGAAAACTGGGTTAGGGGGTAATACTTGAAATGTAAATAAATTTTTAAAAAAACTTATGAGGGATACAGATTTCTCCATATATGGTTCTGACAGAGCAATTGGTGCCATAATCTGTTTTCTGTCATCAATGAAGCTGAGCAAAACTGCACACTATCTGGTTAACTTTAATCTTACTATCAAAGTCAAATTCAATGACGTGAATTAAATAGTTGCACTTTCTATCAGAACTTCAAAACTGAGGCTACAGAATTTACACAGCATTTCCCATAGACTGCCTTGTCATTTGCTAGGCTTTTGTGCACATAGATATTTCACTGTTTTAAGAGAGGCATTTTGTGTTCCAACACTAGGTTATAGTGAGGAGAAACCCCACCCTATGGGCTTCAGCTGTCCATGGACATGAAGCCCGCCCGAGAGGCTCACAATCACAGTGAGTCACTCCACGACTTCCAGTTCATCACTGTCATTTCACAGTTCTCTGGGAGGAGGAAACTTTCCCTGGCCTGGAAGATGTTGAGAGAAAAATGAGTTTAACATGTTGTCAAGTCCATAAGCCTGGGAGAATTCTTACGATCCCAAGACATACAGACACGTCAAGACCAATTTGAGTAGCACAAGCTCTGTCACGCTGCTCTCCTGGATGACTGTGCTTTGAGGAACTGCAGCAGGTGCTAAGTACAAGCATGGCTCTTTCCATCTTATAAGAAGTAAAACCACACAATAAAAGAGAATCTGGGTAGGTACTTTTGGTAGTTGGTGGTCCTATCTTTCTACATCAATTAATCAAGATAATCCCCCACAGACTGATCTCCCAGGTAATTCTAGAGCCAGTCAAGTCGATAATTAGCACTAACCATTCACAGCATGAAAAAGCCCTACCCTATGCAGTCATAAGTCAGAAGATTTTATTTTTTTTTAAAAAGTTGTATTAAGATACTCTTCAACCATCATGATACATTCAATTAAAATGTATGACAAACGGGCTTGACCATATTTGTAGAGTTGTACGACTGTCACCACAATGAATCAGAACATTTTCCTCGCCCCCAAATTAACCTCACATTCATCGGCAGTCACTTGCCTTTCTCGAACTACCTCTTATCCCCAGATAACCACTAACCTATTTTATTTATAGAGTTGGCTTCATAGGACACTTCACACTAAAAGAACACACTCTGTGCCAGACTAAGCTAAAACAACAGTCCTATCTCACATTCCACTAGTCATGTGTAAGAGTTCTCATCTCTCCATCTTCCGAAGCCACTTAGAACCACCCTGGTTGTAGCTTTCCTGGCCTAGGTGATGTTTCTCTATGGCTTTAACTTTCCCTTATCCTGATTCCTATGACACTGGGCATCTTTTAAAATACTTTCTGGAAGTTTCCACATCTTTGGAGAAATTATTATTATTATTATTATTATTGTTATCATTATCATTATTATTATTGTTATCTTATTCCTGTCCTTTGCCAAATTTTTAATTGGGTTGTCTTTCCAGGTCCTTTTATCATATGTAGTCACAGCAACTCTTGATATATTCTGGATATCGGGCCTTATCAGCTAAATGATTTGCAAATAATCTCCCCATGTATTGTGGGTTATCTTTTCATTTGCTCCATACTATCTGTTGATGTAGTTGAAAGGGAGTGTGACTCAGGTAGTACGTATGCTCAGTAAGCATGGAGACTAGAATTCAGTCTATAGGAACACAAAACAACCCACAAATACTTTTAGTCCTGGTGTAGACAACTTATCTATTATTTCTTTTGATGCCTGCACTTTTGGTGTTGTAGTTAAAAGTTCAAGGCCATCCTTGGCTATTCAATAACTGAAAGAAACAAGAGGGAGGAGGAGAAAAGAGAAAAGCTGGGGAGAAGAAGCACCCTCTAATCTGAGTTCATGAGAACATGGACTTCTTGACCTGAGTTTTAGAGCTTTTACTTTCTGAGATAGGACCCTTATCCACAGGTTAATCTTTGCATGTGTTGTGGCATAGGAGTCTAGTGCCATTGCTGTGCATGGTGCTATCCCAGCTGTGAGAGGCTCTCTTTAAAGACTATTCTTTCTCTAGCTAACATTTGGCAGCTTGATAAAGAATTAGACCACATGTATGTGCACATTTTAAATGTCTGTCTCCATGCCAGATCCACTCCAGCTTGGTCCTTATAACTTTATAGGAAACTGTGAAATCCATTAGGGCACTCTCTTTTTCAGGGTTTCATTGGTTATCCTGGGTCTCTGGGATATTTGTATGGATTCTAGGACCCACTTGTTGATTTCTGTCCCCAAAACAGACTTTTGAGAGAGTGGGCTGGGATTCTAAGTCAACTGGGGAGTATTACCATTTAAAGAGTTTTAAGTCTTTTGAATTATAAACACAAGATTTTTTTTTGTTAGTTAGTTAGCTAGCTAGTTAGCTAGTTTTGCAACCCTTCAGAAAATACAATTTTTTTTACAGGAATCAGAATTAAGATGCTCTAGAACACTTGCAAAGATGGAAAGCTGTCTGCAGTCTGTCCTTCTCCACAATGCCTGGCTCTTGTGTTCCTTACAGCAAGCTCACTGTATTTATTCTGAAGAGGCCACTGTACCTTGCAGTCAATGATCCTCAACCAAGAACATTATCAAGTTTAATAAGACTTTTAAAACAGGTCAGAAACTATTGAAAATCAAAATTGAGATTTGAGCTTGAGTACAGCTGCCTCCAAAGTGTGCATTTTCCCCATTACCACCCTTCGGGTCAGGAGTCCTTGGGTTTGACTGCCTGGATGCCAGCTCATGTTTAAGAGTTATAGACCAACTAAGTAACTACTTAATCCATTGAATTGAACATTTGTTTCCTTAGATTCTTTCTCTTTTTTTTTTACTTTTTTTTATTGGATATTTTCTTTATTCACATTTCAAATGTTATCCCCTTTCCTGGTTTCCCCTCCTCCCGGAAACCCCCTATCCCATCCTCCCTCCCCCTGCTTCTATGAGGGTGTTCCTCCACCCACCCACTTCCACTTCCCCACCCTTGATTCCCCTACTCTGAGGCATCTATCAAGCCTTCATAGGACCAAGGACCTCTCCTCCCATTGATGCATGACAAGGCCATCCTCTGCTATATATGCAGCTGGAGCCATGTGTACTCTTTGTTTGATGGCTTAGTCCCTGGGAGCTCTAGAAGGTCTAGTTGGTTGATATTGTTCTTCCTATGGGCTTGCAAATCCCTTCAGTCCCTTCTCTAACTCCTCTATTAGGGACCCCAAGCTCAGTCCAATGGTTGGCTGTGAGCATCTGCCTCCATATTTGTAAGGCTCTGGCAGGGCCTCTTAGGAGACAGCCATATCAGGATCCTTTCAGCATGCACTTCTTGGCATCTACAACTGTGTCTGGCTTTGGTAACTGTTTATGGGATGAATCCCCAAGTGGGACAGTCTCTGGATGGTCTTTCCTTCAGTCTCTGCTCTACACTTTAGCTCCATATTTGCTCCAGGAACACTCCTCCATTGTTGGTGGGATTGCAAACTGGTACAACCACTCTGGAAATCAGTTTGGTGGCTCCTCAGAAAATTGGACATAGTACTATCTGAGGACCCAGCTATACCCAGGACTCCTGGGCATATACCCAGAAGATGTTCCAACATGTAATAAGATTCTTCCCCACTTAAATTGAATTCCTAGCTTTGCTAAGACTCTCTCGACCTGCTGCCTCACATGTAAACCCTGGGAACTTCTTTCCATTTTTGCGGGTTCTCAATGCAAAGCTGTTGAAGCTTCAGTTCCCCTCATAAGGAATCACCATGGGGAGCCTTGTCCCTGTATTCTTAACTATTCTGTTTCTATTAATACTCACAGCAGCATTCAGGTTTTAATAATAACACAATTCTGTGGCACCTCTCATCTTGCTCAAGAAAAAAAAAAATTAGACATTTGCAAACTACAGCCTTCTACCAATCAATATGACAGTGTGGGAAAAAAAGCAAGTACTGTCTCCACAATTTTCCAGAGCCAGCTTTCTCTTCTCTCCTTTCTTGTTAAAAGTCGGAGGTCTTCTCTCCTCACAAATAACACTGAAGAGACAAAGACCAGCGAGGAGGAGCCGTTGCTTGAGATGGTATATTTTTAGTCATTTTGATTAAATTATGGAGATGTGAAGTTGATAATTTATTGAAGGGGAACAGGGAAGTCTATGTAAATGTTTGCAGATGAATAATTAATGTGACTTTCCGACATCACTAGGCCTTTAATTAGAGTCACTGTAAAACAAAGCAAGAACCAAAGAGCACAATTATTACTGCGGCTAATTGTAACTTTCCTAAGTAGCATTTCAGAGTCTCCGCTTAATTTGCATCTTTAAGGGATGTCAGACCATACCTAGGGTGGCACTTGCTTTTTATCCCACTTTAACTGTTTGTTTCCCTGCAGACCAAAGTCTATCAATACATTAATGATTTTTTTCCTGCTAAAAGTATTATCTAGGAAGTTTAGGATTTGTGTATTTTTTTTTTACGTACTAATTTTTATGGCAATGTTGTTTGTGCCACTTGGCTGCTGAGAAGGTACAGTGATTGACTGCACAAAGATTCAAAGAACGAGGTGCATCGTGCCACCCGCTGTCTGAGGCCCTTGATGAAGCCCCAGGCTGAGATGTTCTGCATCTCTCAGGTCATTCTCCATTGTCTCTCTTCCACTCTCTGTTCATCTTCTTGCTCCATTTTTTTCTCAGGTTCTTTCACTTATTGTTAGTCATCTCTAAGCACTCATCTCTTTTTCCCCCAAACTTGGAACTCAGCAGCAGCACTTTATTCCTTTAACCCCCAAGAAGCTGACTCAACATGTCCGCGGCCTTGATAGTTAAAACCCAGGTTTCTTGTCTTTAGCGGTGGTCGTTTTCTGGGGTCCGACATCTTATGAGAGAAGGGTGGTTCTGAACGACTGGGAGGTCCTCTGGCTCAGAGTCTACAACTCATTCAGTACCCTTGACTCTTGTGCGCTGACTCATAGTTTCTGACATAAACAGCAAGACCCAAAGAAGGGTTAACGTGAAGTGGATAAATAAATAATTCATAGCGAGAGATAGAATATCCAAGGGCATTTATTCATCAGCTAATCAACATGATCACCTTCTGAGAGAGAAATAAAATTAGGACCAGAAGGCTGTCTAAATACAATCAGAAAATAATCTTACGAGGCTTTAAGGGCTGTTCGTATAAAGCTGGAGCATCCTGGAAATTTTTCTCATTGGATACAGAGTGTGGTAGGGGGTGTGCCAGCCAAGCTAATGATGAAAGAGTTAGATGCCAGAAAGATGGGCTGTGCAAACAGAGTTCTCCCAGGTTTTAGAATCTCTACTGAATCAGAAAAAATGAAAATTAAAACAAAACCAACAAAACCCAAACAACTAGATAGCAAAGTCAAAAGCAAAAACACAAGACGTTTATGTAAAAGTTAAATCATATAGCATATTCCCGCAAACCACAAAACCCAAATAATAGAGATGACCCACTAGCAGCCTCAAATCTTTTCTGGTACAGACATGTTTGTGAAAGACAGAAGCACAGCCACCAGGCACCTTCTGATAGATGTACCTCGATCACTTGAAGATTTTTTTCCTCCCTAAGAAGCAACTTCTCTGGCTTCTCTCAGCTCGGAGGAGACAGTGGCATATCTGACAGGTAGATTTGGGAAGAATAAACTGGGTGTGCTTGTCTTTCAGTCCCCCTCCTTCCCAGGGGCGAGTTACAAATAGGCTTGCTCGCTCCTCTCCTCCTCCAGGGACAGGGACAGCCCTTTACTAGGAGGAAGTGCTACATGAGGTTTGAGGATGAAGCCTCTTCATGCTGGAACCCTGGACGAGCAGGCAAGTTGCTTTAACAGATCAAAGCCCATGCCCCAAATCTTAAAAGTCTCTCAGTAGCAAAGGTAAAATTTGGGCTTCGTTTCCCCTCTTTTATTTCTCCAACTGTTTAGAATCTAAGTCAGAAAGAGAGTGCCTTTACTGATACTGTAAAACAGGGCTAAAAAGGGAATGCTTCAGAGATGGTGGGTTTCATTCTTGCTCTTTGAGAGCATAGTTTGCGTGGGTCACAGTGTGATGTGGTGGTAGAGTGCTCTATCGGCACTGTCCAAGTTCTAACATCAGCCTCTTTACTTATGTATTGTGCTACACATTTGACCCCTGTGATCTATTTTCCATCCAGGAATATGGGAATATGAATTCTTACCTCTTATAGCTATTGTGAGTAGTGAAATAATAATACAACAGGAAATAGCCACGCTGTACAATGTATTGTGTCTTCTACAAGTATATTGCCCTGCTTTTAGTGTGGACGTGACTTGCCATAAGACAGAGTTCTTTGGAGCAAAAACTGTGTCTGATAAGGACTGCACAGCTCCCAGCATGGAACAGAGCCTAACACATGTTTGCCGTGTGGATGGATGAAACAGGAGGTGAGTTTGAAAGCCCAAGGCAGGAGCCCTGCTCTTCAGTGAAACACAGAGCACTTTACTAAGAGAAAATATATCGCTTTAGCTTACTTCACAGTTCACAGTTTATCAGAAAGCTAGAAAGTGTTTTATAATTATTGGCAAATGTATTTCGTCCAAGTGTGCTTGGAAACTATATTCAAAAAAAAAAAAAAAAAAGTTATCCAATTGTGAATCTTTGCTGCCCTCTAGTGGATACAAAGCGGTGAACAGTGTTGGCATACATACAATTACCAAAGAATAAATAAGAATGGTAAGTTATTTCTGAAAATCAAAACAGCGTTACCTCGTAAGTGTAACCCAAACAGTTGCCTTTTTCATACCTTTTTCAGGTTTTTTTTTCAACCTTTACATTAATGTCTCAGACAACAACTTATTTGTATTCAGAATCTAGTTCTGAGGGATACTCTGGAACAATGTTTAACATTGCACATTTTGCATCAATGATAACCTTTTTTTTTGTTTTGTTTTTTTCAAGACAGGGTTTCTCTGTGTATCCCTGGCTGTCCTGGAACTCACTTTGTAGACCAGGCTGGCCTCGAACTCAGAAATCTGCTTGCCTGCTTCTGCTGGGCAGGCAGTGCTGCGATTAAAGGCGTGTGCCACCACGCGGGGCTTCCAATTTTTAAATAAGCCACGTGAAAGTCGAAAAACAGCTGCAGGTGGAGAATGTCGTTTAGAAATGCAACAAGTGTCGAGGGTACTCGGGTTCCATTCTCACAAAGACGCGCATAGTTAATCCTGCGCTATATCCCAATTTTATGTCACTTAGATGCCCACAGTGGGGTCCCAAAGAACCTTTAATTCAATCCAAACATATTTCTGAGTCCTCAGGAGCTTCAAAACTCGGAAAAGGGAAGGTTGGTTGGAATAAAACAACACAAACAGACAGTCTTTACATATAAATAAGAAAACCCAGGGCCATGTGTGCTGCTGTATAAGACAACAGGCAGTGATCTGTCAGAATGCCACTATATCAATACAGCTGTAGAGACTGCAGAGAAGGAAGGTTTACAGTGCAAATGCTTGCTAGAGTAGGCGGAAAGTGAGTGGGCTCTGGAAGGGTAGGTAATGTGTAATAAGTAAAGGTGTCTTTGGAGAAGACAGAAGTGGAACTCTGGATTACAAAAGTATAGCACCAACTTCCGGGAAAGGTCTAACCAGGAACGGCTACAGCAGCAAGCGTGTTCAGAAAAGCAATCTATGTATAACCTAGTTAGAACCAGGAGGAGGGCCACTAAAACCCATATCAAACCCAGACTTTGTCAGCTTTGAAAGTTGTTGAAAATTTATAAGGAATCACAATGACTTTAGAGAAAAATTATAATCTATAAGGTTAAGTTGAAAGCTAAAGGGGTCGGTTAGAGGGGCCATGACACAGCCCAGACATGAGGATCAGAACTGTAGCTATAATGGCAATCCGGAAAGAGAGAGGTTGTCTCAGGAGGAAAAACCAAGTCTCTCGGCAGCTGACTGATGCCAAAGTGAGTAAGTCTGGAGAAGGAGTGTGAGAGAACGAACAGGTCTCTGAGGTTTCGAGTCTAAGCATCTAAGAGCACGTGGGAGCCAAGAAAACATAGATCACAGGGTTGGAGAAGTCTCGGCATTAAACTGTTTGGCACACGTGCTTAAAGGACAAAGTTATTCTACTGTCTGCTACTACTTAGAAACTTTACATTTATCAACAAGGAAACAGAGGGAGATCAAAAATGTATAACTTCACAGTTCATATTTAAATTGTAATAAAAAAATCTAAAAGTTACCTTTGACTGTAAGTTTGTAAGACTTGTTTTATTTCACTTTTGTTTATTTTCCATTTGACACCAATTGGGCAAATATATGTAATATGGTTTCCGTGCATGGATGCATTTTGCAGTGATCAAAGCAGGATCACGGCATGCCCACTGTCTCAAACATTTACCTTGTCTCCGAGGTGCAATGTTCAAAAATCCTCTCTTCTGGACACTTCCAAATGTGCAGAACATGACTGTTCATTGTAGTCACAGTGCTATGCAAAGGAACTGTCACTCCTTACCCGACCCTCCCTGTGTCCGGTCCAGTTCTGGCAAGCCATCATTCTTTTCTGGATTTTTGGGGTGAGCACTCACATTCCAAACCCAGAAGGCAGGATAATGAAATATGTGTCACTCAGGGTTCGACCTATTTCTCATCCTACACTTACAATCTTAAGATCTCTGAGGGATTTAAATGTTGCCTGGTAACTGTTTACACTGCTTCGGTCACATCCCCTCTTTTCTCTCTCCTTCCTCCCCCACGCTAGGGACAGAAACCGGAGTGTGATGCACACAAGCACTCTACCATCAAGCTCCACCCACAACCATCCCATCATACCTTTTCACACTTCAGAATAGAATCCTTTACCTTTCATATTAAAGCCCTTTTTTAGAATATGCAAGCTATGAAGTTTAAGAGCTATTTCCTATACTGTGGATATTGTCTGACACACAGCACGTGTTCTAGCACAGATTTTAGATTTAAATTAATTTTAACTGAACTGTGTTAGAACTCATCTCCCAAGAACAGAGATAATTAATTGAAACATCACCTTTGGTGGCCTAAGCACCCCCCCCCATCTCCCTCCATATATCACTGTTTGAAGTACTGAGAGGCGTTATCAGAAATAGGAGTGTTAGCTAAATAACTCCACGTGATGGCATTGCACTCTTCTTCCCTTGGAGATTGGCCTTACAGTTAGTTCTCCCTTGACCAGCAGGGTCCCATCTGTCTTGCTACACTGAAGACACCAATTACAGGAAAAAACAAACAAGCCCTTGTGCTTGTAGGAAATCCTCCTTGCATACATGGTTCAGAATTATAACAAAATATGCTTTTTAAATGCACATGAACATCCCCGAGATACATCATATGTTTGACTATAAAACAAACAACAGGTTTTAAAGGAGTGTGTCCCACAAAGGAGGCACTGGCCATATTTGGTTGTGAACTCTAGAAATGTCCTATAAAGAAATCACTCATGGGCTGAAGAGATGGCTCAGTGGTTAAGAGCACCGACTGCTCTTCTTGAGGTCCTGAGTTCAATTCCCAGCAACCACCTGGTGGCTCATAACCATCTGTAATGGGGTCTGATGCCCTCTTGTGTGTCTGAAGAGAGCAATGCTGTACTCATATACAAAAAATACATACATCTTTAAAAAAAAAAGAAAGAAAGAAAGAAATCACCCAACAGATTGTGAGCACTTAATATAAGTATAGATTATCTTAAGAATTATTTTAGCATACTGATTCTTTGTTGCAATGTTGATAGTTTGGGATTTAAGTAAAATACCAAAGTATATTCATAAGCTACAGTGAAATTAAATTAGGGGCTAATAACAAGAAAAAAAGCAGGAAAAAGGTGAGGATGGATTTGGGAAATACTTTGAGATGATTCTAACTGTAGAGAGAATTAAGCAAACAATGTGTAAGAGTAATATATAGAAGAAAAAATATATCTTGACAACCCAAGTGCTGATAACCTAAATTCTTCTGTAAGAATATATAAAGAGAAAAACTACACACACAAGGGATAAATAATAAGTACTAAGGATTAGAAAAATTATAAAAATAGAGAAGAGAAAATATTAAATTGATTCTTGTGAGAGAAAATTTTGACAAGTTTTCATTAGATTAATTACACAAAAAAGATGATATTCAAGTGGCTAAAATTGGGAAGGGAAGGGAAGGGAAGGGAAGGGAAGGGAAGGGAAGGGAAGGGAAGGGAAGGGAAGGGAAGGGAAGGGAAGGGAAGGGAAGGGAAGGGAAGGGAAGGGAAGGGAAGGGAAGGGAAGGGAAGGGAAGGGAAGGGAAGGGAAGGGAAGGGAAGAGAGAGAGAGAGAGAGAGAGAGAGAGAGAGAGAGAGAGAGAGAGAGAGAGAGAGAATAAGGAAAGTTAAGACTGTGGCCAGAGACACAAAAAGATGAGAAAGGAGAAAAAGAAAAGAGGGATCAAGACTAATGCCAACTTGATCTTAAGAAGGAAAAGAAAAAAGCCAATGCTAGATTTTAATGTCATGCCTGCTTCCAAGTTAGATTACAAGGCCAAAGCCACAGGATCTGGCACACAAATAGACATAAAGTCAACAGAACAGATTAGATATAAACCCATACAAGCTACAATGACCCAATTTTTGACAAAGATGTCAAAACAATACACTAGAGAATAGACAACCTTCTCAATAACCAGCAGGGAAACTAGATTTCCACAGGAAACTAAATCCTTTTCTCTCACCCTGTGCAAAACAAAATCAACATCAAATAGATCAAAGATCTGAAGCTCTTGAACACTTTGAGGAAAAGGAGCAGAAAACACTTAAAAACATCAGCGTAAGCCACTCGAAAAATAACGGAAGCAATCCAACCCCAGTTCTAGGAATGAGAACTCTCCTTTCAAATTGTTGGTCAGAGGAGTCCAAGAGATCTCCAAACAATTTTAAGCTATTGTCATCGCCCTTGGTTGAAGGTAAAGCCCTATTGCTGAAAGGTCTTCATACATAGTACTCAAGCTAGATTTGATCTGAAAGCCTCCTCCTTGAAGACTAGCTTTCACAGTACCAAAAGGTAATTACATGATGCCAAGAGAGAAAAGGCAATACTAGTCCTGCCCAGCAGTGATGTCTTTGAGCTACACAGTGAACTCAGCAAGATATCCCTAAAGGTGCAATAGTGATATTCATATCTTGGTAGTAACCAGCAGCTGTCCAACTTAATGGGCCTGGTACTAGAAACCTACCCAATTCCCAGGGCTAATGATGGCATGAATCTTGCAGAAGAACATACTATCACCATTTTACTAAACCAGCACAATCCCTTACATTCTATATCCCCTTATTCCTACAGATAAATATAGTTCTCACCCCTCATCAAAGAAACTTCTCTTTGCATCAGATGGAGACTATTACAGAAAACCACAACTGATCAAAGTACAAAGACCAATGGCTCATGGACTGCCAAGACCCAGTGCATAGATCTAAAACATAATTCTTGCACCTGAGGTTCGGGCAAGATCAGGGAAGAGAGGTAGAGAGATCAGAAGAGCCAGAGGATCAGGAAACCTACTGTGACACTGTATCTCCTAGAAGTGAAGGGGAATCTATGCCCATAATACCTCAACAATATGGCTGTGTAGCCACCAGTGGCTACATGAACTGGGTTCCTGAAAGAAAAGCTGGGGTTGTATGGGAGAGACAATGAGAGAAGAATGAGACCAAGACAAAGTTTCTGATCAAGGCCCAATGTTTACTTTTTGAGTCTGAACTTAAAAAGGGGGGAAGACCACCCCCCCACACTACACCAGAACTTGATTTGTCAGGAAAACAGGTTCAGCCTCTCAGCAGGTAGTGGTGTCTTGGAGGAAGCTGAAGATGGCTGGACAATAGACTTTACCTAGGTTGGAAGACTCCACCCTAGCTGGGCTAGCCAGCTGTGGCAGAAACAAGGTCTAAATCACCTGCTCAAGGCTGGGAGAGGGTACATGGCTGCCTAAAAAGACCTGAACAATGAATGACATTAGTAGACATGCCATTGTAAAAGGGAGAAATCTCATAGGACCCCACCCCTACATAGAGAACTCCAGGCAACAACTAAAGATTGCTAAGAGGGGGAAAGTTGGTTGTTCCCAGGAACAAGCCCTCTAACTGGATGTCGAATTCCAAATGACCTGCTGGAAAGTCAAATACACACAGGCAAATGGACTCTGAAGGCCACATTTGAATAGGTATGCATTTATACACATATGTTACAATAACAAGAAAAAGAAATATGTTACAATTCAAGAAAATGAGGCCATACATTTGAGAAGGAGTGAGTCAGGGTACATGGAAGAGGTTTGAGGGAGTGAAGGGAAGAGGGAAATGATGTAATTATAATTTTAAAAATAATAAAATTTTTAATTAAAAAATGAAAAGACTACCCTGAGATTCCATCCTAATTAGAATGTCAGTCATTAAGAAAATAACAGATTTTTTTATTGGATATTTTCTTTATTTACATTTAAAATATTATCCCCTTTCCTGGTCTACCCTCCAGAAACCCCCTATCCCATCTCCCCTCCCCGTCTCTATGAGGGTGCTTCTCCACCCACCACCCACTTCTGCCTTCCCACCCTGACATTCCCTTACACTGGGGCATTGAACCCCCACAGGACCAAGGGCCACTCCTCCCATTGATATCCAACAAGGCCATCCTCTGCCACATACACAGCTGGAGCCATGGGTCCCTCCATGTGTAGTCTTTGGCTGGTGGTCCAGTCCCTGGGAGCTCTGGGGTGTGAGGGTTTATCCCATTGACACATAACAGATGCCTTTAGTGATATAGATATAAGGAGAGACACACTGTTTATGGGACTGTAGGTCATCCAGTTACTATGGCAATCAATATTAACACTTCCCAAAAACCACATAGATATTCCATACTACCTTGACTTCTAGATCTCCATTCACAGGCCTCCAAGTCAACATCTCACAGAGACTCTTATGCATCAGTGTTGGCTACAACATGAGTCACAACAGTTGGGTTATAGACTAGCCTGGGTGTCCTTCGATAGAGGAATAGATAAGGAAAACATGAGTACATGTACAATGGACAGACTTTTTCCAGCCATAAAGAACAAAGTGGTGTTGTTTGCAAGAAAATGGATGCAACCAGAGAACTAAGCCAGTCTCATAAAGACAAATAGTATCTGTTTTCTCCTATTTGTGGCCCTTACATATTATATACACAAAATGAGTAGGCACATATGACATGAATATGTACATGAAACTGTATAGTGGACAAAGGAGAGTAAGAGAGGAGATGGTAGGGGTGTTTGCTGGGAAAGCACTCAACATACAGTATTTGCATGAAAATGTCCATATGCAACAGTACCACAATGAATATACACAGTGGAAAACAGTTTTTAAAGAGAGGCGGGAAGGAAATAGTGAAAACTATTTCTATCTTCATGTACTGTGAAGATAAATTTTAAAATTCTAAGAAGTCAGAAGTAATAAGCAATGTCTCAAAGGACCAGACCTGTATCCGCACTCGAGCAAACAATACCCATAAGAACAGGGTCTGGGGCGGACCTCAATGTTCAAGAGTTGTCTTGGTGCCAGCAAAGACCCATGAGTTCCTGTGCCTACCAGATATATCCCACAAGCACACGAGGAAAGCTTGGGTCCCGGTGGCTCCTGGCCGTCCTAACAGGTCACTTCCTTGATAAGCCATTGATATCTCCTAGGAACTGGAAGTGGGAGAGAGTTGGCGGTAGGGGGCTAACTCACTTTTGGTGATTACAAAAGCTGCAGCCCACACAACCCTTCTGCTATTCTGTCTGGTGACAAGCACCCTGGGTGACGTTCTCTTATGCCAAAGCTCAAGTGAACGAGACTCAGGAACTCTTCTCTGCCCTATCTCTGTGATGGTGGCTGTCAGATTATCTCACCAGTGGTCCAGCTTCAAAGTCTATATAGATGTCCTCCAGGTAAGATGGCAGAATAGAAACTGTTCATCCCAAGAGAGGATGAGCGTCAAGATGGGGACAGGACATCTAAATCACAGAGTGAAACAGGGGTGACAGGTAAGCAAGCAGCAAGGTGAAATGGCTCAAGCAGTACGGCCCCCAGTGCTGGCATGGAGAGCAATCAGAAGAAAGGTAAGCTACCACAGTTCTAGGGAAGAGATGCAGGAGAAGCCCACAGCCCACACTAACCTCATGTTCATTGTGAATTTTGATGAGACAAATGCTTGGGTTAGCACTGGCCAGAAACCTCATTTTATTTCTCTATACAACTAGGAGGACAGGGGCCAGGTGCTGTTTTGACAGAGACCCTGTTGCTTGAAACTGAAAAGTAGGCGGGGGGTGGGGGGGTGGGGGGGTGGGGGGGGGATAGCGATGATCATAGGAAGATCAAAAGTGGCAAGAAACTGGCTGGGTGCAGGCTGTGATATGCCCCACACTCAGTGTCTAGGAGCATAGTTCATCAAATAAGGAACAAGTTAGATAATAACTCTTTGAGTCTCGGAGTCAGCAGACCTAGCAAGCGAGCCTACCAGTCTTCGCTGCAGAGCCTGAAAACTCTGACGTTCTAGTTCGTGGACAACATCAGCATCCACAGCGGCATCTCGGCAACAGGGAGATCAAAGAGGGCCTTAAAAGTATGAACACAAGCCCAAATGAGGGAGCTCATCTGAGGCAAGTTGGAGCCACTGCCGTCAGTAACCAATGGTAACCAACCTTCCCCCTACTGAACCTCCCTTCTCCAAGAATGTGAAGAAGCGGAGGGACTCAAGGGAAACTGCAGCTGCTTGCAAGCAGAGGGCCTTAGAGATCATGCAGCAGCAGCAGAAGCCGAAAGGGGCAATGAAGGATGAACCCAAATAGCTCTGTGGCTTCACGTCTAACTCTCTTGCCCATTGCTTATGGGCCTGGAGCCAGTCCCACCATGCTGTATTACAGGTCCCAGCACCGATGGCATCCTCTTTCTCCCAGTCTGCAGTGGGTACCTTTTGTGTTTCCTTCTCCTCCTCAGGTAGCCTCTCTCCTCCTGGGCCACTCCTGGAGGCGAGTGAATTACCCCTTCCCACTGTTCTTTATTCCTGTGGGGCACACAAAGTATTAAAAGTAGCTTTGTAATTAAAAAGACAAGTATGAAGACAGATGTATCACCTGCACTGTGCTGCAGTTGCTGCCCACACTCCCAACACAATAGGAAGACACAGACCCACACTCAGCTAGAGCAGTAGCCTTCCCAAGAGGCACAGCGAGTAGGAGGAGTCTCTGGAGAATGAGGTAATCCAGGCTACGCACAGACTGCAAAGACCACTGGTAAACAAGCCACTGGTAAACAAAAAGGAATCTGCTTAAAGTGAAGAATGCTCTGACAGGCACCAAGCATCTGTCTAAAACAGGTTGAACACCAGCATACGCAAATGTAAGAAATAAAATAAACAAGAGTCACGAGTTCAACACTTGCTAACCCAATACTCAAGGACCCCAAAAAGCGTTTTCAACATTTTCAGATTTTTTTTCACTTCTACACCCCACCCCACCCCACCCCGCCCCCAATCCCTCATGTTTTTTGTTTTTTGTTTTGTTTGTTTGTTTGTTTGTTTGTTTTATTTGAGACAGAGCCTCACAGAACGGTGGTCTGGAAGTTGACACGCACTTGCTGAGAATAATCTGAAATTCTGATCCTCTGCTTCCCAAATGCTTGGAACTGCATGATCCACCATGTCATTTATACAGTACACAAAGCTTTATGCGTGCTGGGCAGGCAATGAACTGTATCCCGAGCCTCTTTTTCTTAGACTTTTAGTATATTTTCACTGTATTATTTTCAATCATTTTATTGTTTTCATATTATTTTGTTTGTACATTTTTTTCTCTACTGGGCAATCTCTTTCCCTCTCTCCCCCTTCCTCTCCCCCTCCCACTCGCTCTCTCTCTTTTCTTTTGAGTCCACTATGTTTCTTCCCCCCCCTCTCTTCTCCTCTTCCCTATTTCAGTAGAATTTGGAGTTTACCTGACTTGATTTTGGGTTCTGTTGACTTGTTCTTTTCTCCTTGGGGTTGAGTTTGTTTCAGTTCATGTTTTAACTCTCATTTTAATTTTCCCTTTACCTTCTTGCAGCTTTCTAATTTTGTTTTGAACTTCATTATTGGAATCTAAATTTTTCCCTTTTTTCTTTTTCCCCCCGAGACAGGGTTTCTCTGTGTAGCCCTGGCTGTCCTGGAACTCACTGTGTAGACCAGGCTGGCCTCGAATTCAGAAATCCGCCTGCCTCTGCCTCCCGAGTGCTGGGATTAAAGGCATGCGCCACCACGCCCGGCTCCTTTTTTTTTTTTTTCTTTCCCAATTTTTATCCTTTTCTCTTTAATGCCATCATTTGCTTCTCCTCCCCCACCCCACCCACCTCCGCTATTCTTCATTTCATTTCTTTAAGCTCACTTTGAGTTTATCTTCCCCTTTCCACTGTGGCCTTTCGTCCATGTCCCATAGTATTTCTACTTTCTCCTAATTAATTAAAATTTATAGCATATTCTATCTTAGTTCTCCCCTGTTCTGCCTTCTGCTTGCTAGTTAGTGATGTGTATTTCTCTGTCTTCTTTGTTTTGATGCTGTTGGTGTTATAAGGATATATCTCTTCAGTTGAGCCATCAAGAGTTGGAGACATGGCTCAGCAGTTATGAGCACTGACTGCTTTTCCAAAGATTCTGAGTTCAATTCCCAGTAGCCACATGGTGTCTCACAACCATCTGAAATGGGATCTGATGCCCTCTTATGGTGCGTCTGAAGACAGTGACGGTGACAGTGTCCTCATATACATAAAATAAAGTGAGCTTCTCACTAAGATAGCCCCAAAGAAAAGAAGAAATATGGAACCAACATATGCACGAATCACATCACAGAAACACAAGAGGATTTTGAAAAATGTGAGAGACATGACTCTTTCCAAGATCATAACTCTTCAGTGACTGAGCTTAAACTAAAATAGGAAAATATGACAGGTGAAGATTTTAGAAGTTAAACATGGCAAAGACCTTGAAAGGTTTACAGGTAGTTTAATTCAGGACCTGGAAAAGTAAGAAGCGGGAAAAAGTTAGAAAAATACACAAGAAAATCAGCAACGTGGATGAAAATGTCAGCAACATGGAGAACATCAGCAATGAAATTAGAAAATTGTGGAAAAAAGAGAAATGTTTGGAAAACAGGAAAAAATATCACAAATACATTCTACTGAGAACAAAACAAACAAACAGAAGAACAGAAATGGAGAACAAGGTAAAAATATTATCTAAGTACCAATAATTTAAAAAACACAAATAAGCAAAGGCACGGTGTCTAAGCATCCTGGGATACTATCAAGAAAACAAACCAAAGAATTCATAGACTAGGAGAAGCTGCTGAGATAAAAAAAATTATAGGCATCAAGAGTCTATTCAGTTAAGTTATAGCAAAATTTCCCAAATCTAAAGAGATGGTAATACAAACATTAAATGCATTTATAACCATAAATATATACATGACTAAGAAGAACCCCTCCATGACATATTAGAATCATGATGTCAAATACAAACCAAGAAACAATGTCAAAGGGGCAAGGTCCCAACTCACCTGCAAAGGCAAACACAACAGAGCAACCTCGGCTTTCTCACCAGCTGTCCAAAATGAGGAAAGAAGGGAACTGTGTACTTCAAGCCTCGGAACAGATGCCTTCTGATTTGTTGTTGCTACATCTAGCAAAGCTACCTATTAAAATTGATGTTGAAATGAGGACATCTCAAGATGGGCACAAACTAAGTCCTGGCAACCAAGTTAGGACTTCTGAAAACTCTTAAAGAAATACTTTATGCAGAGGAAAAAAAGACAGTTTCCATCCTGAGAGCACAGGAAAGAATGCATTTCATAAGGAATAGATCCACAAGGGGAGAAAGGAAGGAATCTATTGCGCCTAACCAGCAGACCCCAATACCCATAGGAGAGAAAGAAGAGAACAAACAAGCTAACCAACCATAAAAACCACCAGTAAAGACTCAGGAGCTCCCAAGCATCTCTCAACAATAACCACAAATACGAACCTATTTTCCTTCTCTCTCTCTCTCTCTCTCTCTCTCTCTCTCTCTCTCTCTCTCTCTCTCTCTCTCTCTCTCACTTCCTCCCTCCCTCCCTCTCTCCCTCTCTCTTGTCATTTGTTTATCTAGCATCTAGATTTTGTTGTTGTTGTTTGTTTTTTACTCATTTTATTTTATTTTATTTTACACCCTACTCCTCTCTCCTGAAGCAGCTCTTGAAGGCTGCAGGCAATTGCCTATATAAAATTCCCCATCCCAACACACTGTCATCCCTAGCTGATATCAGCATTGGGCCAATGCTGACTCAGTCTGGCCCATATCCTTTTTGCACCCTTGCGATCAACAGCCATCAAAAGATGAAATTTATAGTGCTAACATTAATGCTGTATGGTGCTTACCACCGTGTGGGATACATAACTCCTACCATTTTTTGTGGAGTTCCACTGAAGACAGCGACCCTCAGTTGGTCTCCCTGTGTCCAAGCCCCTCATTTGGGTGCTGCCTGTAGCCGTCCAGCAGTCATGGAGAACTGGGTACACCTGGAAGGAGAGCTGGGGATGGAATAGGATGGGCAGATGAGAGAAATAACCAGCCAAGAACAAGTTCTCCAATCAAGGCTCAATGTTTAATTTTTTAACTCTGAATATATGGGGGAAATCCCAAAGGTCCATCCTTTGTCTCAGGTGGATTCTGTTACAAAAACAAGCTCTCAGCAGCTCAACGGGCAGTCTGCTCAAGTCCCAGACCAGGAAGATGTAATGTAGCAAAGTCAGGTTCTGGGCTCCAGTCTTTGGAGATCTGTTTAGCCAGCTCAAGTCTGGGGGAAAGGCACAGGTGACATCACCACAAGTTGAACCCTATGTACAACGCTATGTAATATGAACTAATACATGCATGTTGTTACCAAAGAATAGTGAGTCGGAGCAAACCAAACCAATGCTCAATGCTCATCTCCCACTGTCTGTGGGGTCATATTTATACTCCTTCATCCCAGATCCTTTCACATGTTTGCTATATCAAAATATCTGTTCACCTGTGCCTGCCCCAACAAAACATCATTTGATGTAACCGACTTTTCAAAGAAACTAGAAGTTACCACTTCAGCAAATAGATATTCAGTAAATATTGGAGCTCTTGGTTTAGCTAAACAAATACTAATGGGAATAAAAAGCCAGATAGCTCCTGAGACAATATCAGTGGAGGACTTCCCCTCATATAAAGGTATATATACCCAAACTCAAAATCAATGAACACAGGTTAGAATTAGACTACACCATATAGCTGGAGAGATGGCTAAGTGGTTAAGAGCACTTGCTGTTCTTGGAGAAGAGTTGCGTTGAATTCTCAGCACTCACATGGTGGCTTATAGTCATCTGTAATTCCAGTTCCAGGGGGCTGCACTGACTCTTCTGGCCCCTGAGGGTACTGCATGCACATGCTACATATATACATGTAGGCAAATGTGAGAATGTGTAACCTTAGAGAACATAAGATGACCGCTGAAAGACCTTGTTAGAATAGCATGCTGGGGACCTTCCAGGAATGACCCTGCAAAACAAGCTTTACAAGAAAGTCCCGATCGATCGATCGATCGATCGATCACAAGGCAGGTGCAGATAATGACCAAGAATGTTTCAGTTCCCTCTTCTGGTGACTAAGACCTAACCTCACCCAGGGCCAGCAATGTTGCTTAGGGAGAGGTTAGTTACCATTTCTAAAGGGGGGAATGAAAAGGTCAGCTTGGGCCAACAATGGGCTTAAACCATACCCTTAAACTGTATAAAAAAAATGTGTGCCTAGGAGATTCAGAGTTGCCTCTGCCCCATTGCAGGAGATCAATAAACCTCATGCTTATTGCATCGATCTCCATCTCTGTGTTTCTGTGAGTGGGACATCCCAGACATAAGGCTCATTGGGTCTTACACAAAGAATCCGTATGTCTTAGTTAGGGTTTTACTGCTGTGAACAGACACCATGACCAAGGCAAGTCTAAAAGAAAGAAAGAAAGAAAGAAAGAAAGAAAGAAAGAAAGAAAGAAAGAAAGAAAGAAAGAAAGAAAGAAAGAAAGAAAGAAAGAAAGAGGTCGCCATCTTGGTTCCGGGACTCAGCAGAACTTAGGAAATTAGTCTGAACAGGTCAGAGGGTGCGCCAGAGAACCGGACAGCTTCTGGGACGGGCGGAAGCACAGAGCCGCTGAGGCAGCAGCCTGGGCGGGCTGCAGACAACCGGCCACCATCCGGACCAGAGGACAGGTGTCCGCCTGGCTCGGGAGACGGCCTCAGCCTCAGCAGCAGCGGTCGCCATCTTGGTTCTGGGACTCAGCAGAACTTAGGAAATTAGTCTGAACAGGTTAGAGGGTGCGCCAGAGAACCGGACAGCTTCTGGGACGGGCAGAAGCACAGAGCCGCTGAGGCAGCACTCTTGGCGGGCCACAGACAGCCGGCCACCGTCCGGACCAGAGGACAGGTGTCCGCCTGGCTCGGGAGACGGCCTCAGACTCAGGAGCAGCGGTCACCATCTTGGTTCCAGGACTCCCTGGAACTTAGGATTTTAGTCTGCACAGGTGAGAGTCTGCACCACAGAAGCTGACAGCTTCTGGGAACTGCCAAAGCAACACAGCTTCTGAGAGAGGCCCTGTTTTGGGCCTTCTTCTTCGACCAGGAGGAGGTCCAAAAACAAGATATCTGCGCACCTTCCCTGTAAGAGAGCTTGCCAGCAGAGAGTGCTCTGAGCACTGAAACTCAGAGGAGAGAATCTGTCTCCCAAGTCTGCTGAGAGACGGTAACAGAATCACCAGAAGAACAATCTCTAAACAGAGTCAACTATAACTATTAACTCCAGAGATTACCAGATGGCGAAAGGTAAACGTAGGAATCCTACTAACAGGAACCAAGACCACTCACCATCATCAGAACCCAGCACTCCCACTTCGCCCAGTCCAGGGCACCCCAACACACCCGAAAACCTAGACCTAGATTTAAAAGCATATCTCATGATGATGGTAGAGGACATCAAGAAGGACTTTAATAAATCACTTAAAGAAATACAGGAGAACACTACTAAAGAGTTACAAGTCCTTAAAGAAAAACAGGAAAACACAATCAAACAGGTAGAAGTCCTTACAGAAAAAGAGGAAAAAACATACAAACAGGTGATGGAAATGAACAAAACCATACTAGACCTAAAAAGGGAAGTAGACACAATAAAGAAAACTCAAAGTGAGGCAACACTGGAGATAGAAACCCTAGGAAAGAAATCTGGAACCATAGATTTGAGCATTAGCAACAGAATACAAGAGATGGAAGAGAGAATCTCAGGTGCAGAAGATTCCATAGAGAACATCGGCACAACAATCAAAGAAAATGGAAAATGCAAAAAGATCCTAACTCAAAATATCCAGGAAATCCAGGACACAATGAGAAGACCAAACCTACGGATAATAGGAGTGGATGAGAATGAAGATTTTCAACTCAAAGGACCAGCAAACATCTTCAACAAAATTATTGAAGAAAACTTCCCAAATATAAAGAAAGAGATACCTATGAACATACAAGAAGCCTACAGAACTCCAAATAGACTAGACCAGAAAAGAAATTCCTCCCGACACATAATAATCAGAACAACAAATGCACTAAATAAAGATAGAATACTAAAAGCGGTAAGGGAAAAAGGTCAAGTAACATACAAAGGCAAGCCTATCAGAATTACACCAGATTTTTCACCAGAGACTATGAAAGCCAGAAGAGCCTGGACAGATGTTATACAGACACTAAGAGAACACAAATTCCAGCCCAGGCTACTATACCCAGCCAAACTCTCAATTACCATAGATGGAGAAACCAAAGTATTCCACGACAAAACCAAATTCACACATTATCTCTCCACGAATCCAGCCCTTCAAAGGTTAATAACAGAAAAAAACCAATACAAGAACGGGAACAATGCCCTAGAAAAAACAAGAAGGTAATCCCTCAACAAACCTAAAAGAAGACAGCCACAAGAACAGAATGCCAACTTTAACAACAAAAATAACAGGAAGCAACAATTACTTTTCCTTAATATCTCTTAACATCAATGGTCTCAACTCCCCAATAAAAAGACATAGACTAACAAACTGGCTACACAAACAAGACCCAACATTTTGCTGTTTACAGGAGACACATCTCAGAGAAAAAGATAGACACTACCTCAGAATAAAAGGCTGGAAAACAATTTTCCAAGCAAATGGTATGAAGAAACAAGCTGGAGTAGCCATCCTAATATCTGATAAGATTGACTTCCAACCCAAAGTCATCAAAAAAGACAAGGAGGGGCACTTTGTTCTCATCAAAGGTAAAATCCTCCAAGAGGAACTCTCAATTCTGAATATCTGTGCGCCAAATACAAGGGCAGCCACATTCATTAAAGAAACTTTAGTAAAGCTCAAAGCACACATTGCACCTCACACAATAATAGTGGGAGACTTCAACACACCACTTTCACCAATGGACAGATCATGGAAACAGAAACTAAACAGGGACACACTGAAACTAACAGAAGTGATGAAACAAATGGATCTGACAGATATCTACAGAACATTTTATCCTAAAACAAAAGGATATACCTTCTTCTCAGCACCTCATGGTACCTTCTCCAAAATTGACCACATAATAGGTCACAAAACAGGCCTCAACAGATTCAAAAATATTGAAATTGTCCCATGTATCCTATCAGATCACCATGCACTAAGGCTGACCTTCAATAACAAAAAAAATAACAGAAAGCCAACACTCACATGGAAACTGAACAACACTCTTCTCAATGATACCTTGGTCAAGGAAGGAATAAAGAAAGAAATTAAAGACTTTTTAGAGTTTAATGAAAATGAAGCCACAACGTACCCAAACCTTTGGGACACAATGAAAGCATTTCTAAGAGGGAAACTCATAGCTCTGAGTGCCTCCATGAAGAAACGGGAGAGAGCACATACTAGCAGCTTGACAACACATCTAAAAGCTCTAGAAAAAAAGGAAGCAAATTCACCCAAGAGGAGTAGACGGCAGGAAATAATCAAACTCAGGGGTGAAATCAACCAAGTGGAAACAAGAAGAACTATTCAAAGAATTAACCAAACGAGGAGTTGGTTCTTTGAGAAAATCAACAAGATAGATAAACCCTTAGCTAGACTCACTAGAGGGCACAGAGACAAAACCCTAATTAACAAAATCAGAACTGAAAAGGGAGACATAACAACAGATCCTGAAGAAATCCAAAACAACATCAGATCCTTCTACAAAAGGCTATACTCAACAAAACTGGAAAACCTGGACGAAATGGACAAATTTCTGGACAGATACCAGGTACCAAAGTTGAATCAGGATCAAGTTGACCTTCTAAACAGTCCCATATCCCCTAAAGAAATAGAAGCAGTTATAAATAGTCTCCCAGCCAAAAAAAGCCCAGGACCAGATGGGTTTAGTGCAGAGTTCTATCAGACCTTCAAAGAAGACCTAATTCCAGTTCTGCACAAACTTTTTCACAAGATAGAAGTAGAAAGTACTCTACCCAACTCATTTTATGAAGCCACTATTACTCTGATACCTAAACCACAGAAAGATCCAACAAATATAGAGAACTTCAGACCAATTTCTCTTATGAATATCGATGCAAAAATTCTCAATAAAATTCTCGCTAACCGAATCCAAGAACACATTAAAGCAATCATCCATCCTGACCAAGTAGGTTTTATTCCAGGAATGCAGGGATGGTTTAATATACGAAAATCCATCAATGTAATCCACTATATAAACAAACTCAAAGACAAAAACCACATGATCATCTCGTTGGATGCAGAAAAAGCATTTGACAAGATCCAACACCCATTCATGATAAAAGTTCTGGAAAGATCAGGAATTCAAGGCCCATACCTAAACATGATAAAAGCAATCTACAGCAAACCAGTAGCCAACATCAAAGTAAATGGAGAGAAGCTGGAAGCAATCCCACTAAAATCAGGGACTAGACAAGGCTGCCCACTTTCTCCCTACCTTTTCAACATAGTACTTGAAGTATTAGCCAGAGCAATTCGACAACAAAAGGAGATCAAGGGGATACAAATTGGAAAGGAGGAAGTCAAAATATCACTTTTTGCAGATGATATGATAGTATATATAAGTGACCCTAAAAATTCCACCAGAGAACTCCTAAACCTGATAAACAGCTTCGGTGAAGTAGCTGGATATAAAATTAACTCAAACAAGTCAATGGCCTTTCTCTACACAAAGAATAAACAGGCTGAGAAAGAAATTAGGGAAACAACACCCTTCTCAATAGTCACAAATAATATAAAATATCTCGGCGTGACTCTAACTAAGGAAGTGAAAGATCTGTATGATAAAAACTTCAAGTCTCTGAAGAAAGAAATTAAAGAAGATCTCAGAAGATGGAAAGATCTCCCATGCTCATGGATTGGCAGGATCAATATTGTAAAAATGGCTATCTTGCCAAAAGCAATCTACAGATTCAATGCAATCCCCATCAAAATTCCAACTCAATTCTTCAACGAATTAGAAGGAGCAATTTGCAAATTCATCTGGAATAACAAAAAACCTAGGATAGCAAAAACTCTTCTCAAGGATAAAAGAACCTCTGGTGGAATCACCATGCCTGACCTAAAGCTTTACTACAGAGCAATTGTGGTAAAAACTGCATGGTACTGGTATAGAGACAGACAAGTAGACCAATGGAATAGAATTGAAGACCCAGAAATGAACCCACACACCTATGGTCACTTGATCTTCGACAAGGGAGCTAAAACCATCCAGTGGAAGAAAGACAGCATTTTCAACAAATGGTGCTGGCACAACTGGTTGTTATCATGTAGAAGAATGCGAATCGATCCATACTTATCTCCTTGTACTAAGGTCAAATCTAAATGGATCAAAGAACTTCACATAAAACCAGAGACACTGAAACTTATAGAGGAGAAAGTGGGGAAAAGCTTTGAAGATATGGGCACAGGGGAAAAATTCCTGAACAGAACAGCAATGGCTTGTGCTGTAAGATCGAGAATTGACAAATGGGACCTAATGAAACTCCAAAGTTTCTGCAAGGCAAAAGACACCGTCAATAAGACAAAGAGACCACCAACAGATTGGGAAAGGATCTTTACCTATCCTAAATCAGATAGGGGACTAATATCCAACATATATAAAGAACTCAAGAAGGTGGACTTCAGAAAATCAAACAACCCCATTTAAAAATGGGGCTCAGAACTGAACAAAGAATTCTCACCTGAGGAATACCGAATGGCAGAGAAGCACCTGAAAAAATGTTCAACATCCTTAATCATCAGGGAAATGCAAATCAAAACAACCCTGAGATTCCACCTCACACCAGTCAGAATGTCTAAGATCAAAAATTCAGGTGACAGCAGATGCTGGCGAGGATGTGGAGAAAGAGGAACACTCCTCCATTGTTGGTGGGATTGCAGGCTTGTACAACCACTCTGGAAATCAGTCTGGCGGTTCCCCCGAAAATTGGACATAGTACTACCGAAGGATCCAGCAATACCTCTCCTGGGCATATATCCAGAAGATGCCCCAACTGGTAAGAAGGACACATGCTCCACTATGTTCATAGCAGCCTTATTTATAATAGCCAGAAGCTGGAAAGAACCCAGATGCCCCTCAACAGAGGAATGGATACAGAAAATGTGGTACATCTACACAATGGAGTACTACTCAGCTATTAAAAAGAATGAATTTATGAAATTCCTAGCCAAATGGATGGACCTGGAGGGCATCATCCTGAGTGAGGTAACACATTCACAAAGGAACTCACACAATATGTACTCACTGATAAGTGGATATTAGCCCAAAACCTAGGATACCCAAGATATAAGATACAATTTCCTAAACACATGAAACTCAAGAAAAATGAAGACTGAAGTGTGGACACTATGCCCCTCCTTAGAAGTGGGAACAAAACACCCTTGGAAGGAGTTACAGAGACAAAGTTTGGAGCTGAGATGAAAGGATGGACCATGTAGAGACTGCCTTATCCAGGGATCCACCCCATAATCAGCATCCAAACGCTGACACCATTGCATACACTAGCAAGATTTTATCGAAAGGACCCAGATGTAGCTGTCTCTTGTGAGACTATGCCGGGGCCTAGCAAACACAGAAGTGGATGCCCACAGTCAGCTAATGCATGGATCACAGGGCTCCCAATGGAGGAGCTAGAGAAAGTACCCAAGGAGCTAAAGGGATCTACAACCCTATAGGTGGAACAACACTATGAACTAACCAGTACCCCGGAGCTCTTGACTCTAGCTGCATATGTATCAAAAGATGGCCTAGTCGGCCATCACTGGAAAGAGAGGCCCATTGGACACACAAACTTTATATGCCCCAGAACAGGGGAATGCCAGGGCCAAAAAGGGGGAGTGGGTGGGTAGGGGAGTGGGGGTGGGTGGGTATAGGGGACTTTTGGTATAGCATTGGAAATGTAAATGAGCTAAATACCTAATAAAAAATGGAAAGAAGAAAGAAAGAAAGAAAGAAAGAAAGAAAGAAAGAAAGAAAGAAAGAAAGAAAGAAAGAAAGAAAGAAAGAAAGAAAGAAAGAAAGACTTACTTGGGGCTGGCTTACAGGTTCAGAGGTTCAGTCCATTATCATCAAGGTGGAAGCATGGCAGCATCCAGGCAGGCATGGCACAGGCAGAGCTGAGAGTTCTACGTCTTCATCCAAAGGCTGCTAGTGGAAGACTGACTTCCAGGCAACTAGGGTGAGGATCTTATGCCCACACCCACAGTGACACACCCATTCCAACCAAGTCACACCTATTCCAACAAGGCCACACTTCCAGATGTACAAACCATCACATCATACATAATATATATATACATATATATACATATATATATATATGCATAGGGCTGGAGCTGAGTGGTTAAGCATTTTCCTTGCTCTGAAGGAGGACCTGATTTTGACTCCCAGCACCCACATGGTGGTCCACAACTGTCTGTAATTCTAGCTCTAGGGGAGCCAATGTCCTCTTCTAACCTTCATGGGCACCAGACATGCAAGTAGTGCACAAACATGTGTGCAGGCAAAACACATTTTTTTAAAAAAATGGAATGAATCTAATTAAAAAGTGAGTATATAAGCAAGTTAAATAGATCCGTAACAAGTAATATGACTGATAGTTTCCCATCTAAAAAAAACCAGATGAATTTAATACAAAATCATACCAAATCTTCAAGAATGTGCTAATGTATATGAACTCAGAGATACTATGGCAGAATGCTAGGGTCTGCACAGGTTCAAGCCAGATGCTGTCCCACCACTGAGATGAGGAAGTGAGCATAAGCTCCTGTCTCTATGCAAGAAACGATCTCCAATTGGCATCTGCTTATAAAGGAAAAATCAAGTTTCTGCAATGGAGTATCAATGGGTATATTAACCACACTTAAAGGCAGCCCTCCTGTCTAGCAGTAGATGGCTCACACAAAACAAACTCAATGATATTGTTGTAGTCTCTTTTATATATATATATATATCATATTGCTTTGTTTGGACATACTCTGGCTTACTGGCCTTTTGCTTGTATAGGACAGTTTCCATTTTTGTGTTTTCATGATATGTTTCTTGTGTCTTTTTCTTTGTTTTTTTTAATTCTGTTTTATTTGGGGGGTTTATTTATTTGTTTTCTAAAGCATGGAGCTGGGCTAGTGGGGAAGATCTATGGGGAATTGGAGGAGAAGAAACTGTAATCAGAATATATTGTATAAAATCGTTTTCAATTAAAATGTATTGATAAACAAGAAAGTGTTAACACAAATTCTTCTCATACTGTTCTGTTAAAAAGGGAACGAAAATTTCCACACTACATTTACAAAGCCAGTACTGTCCCTAGTACCCAAATCAAGTAAGGAGACAATGAAATGAAAAACAACCATTAAGCCAATATCCCCGATGAATTTCAACAAAATACTCTCTAAAGTATCCTTGTACATCTCAAGACCACAGGAAAGTGATGGTGGATTGTAACCTACTTGATTTCATTCCAGGGATGAGGAGTGATTCAACACGTGCACATTAATAACTGTACAGCAGTGGATGGCTGATATGAGTTTAAGATTTAATTGTAATCCCTGATAACCACCAAAAAGAAAAATTAGAGTCACAAAAGGAACAAAATAAGGGTATTAATATGGTAACACACCGAAAGAATCAACCTAAGTGCAGTAACAGAGCAGTTAAGGATATGACAGTCCATACTCCTCACTCATGACCAATTTAAACATAAAATGGACTAAACTCTTCCAGTGAAAGAAAGTTCATCAGAATACACTTTAGAAAAACTGATCCAATTGTAATCTGTAGTCTCCCCTCCCCCAGCCTGAAACCTGCTTGCTCAGGGGTGGAGCTTCCTGCTCATTCGTTCTGCCACGCCCACTGCTAGAACCTGCGGAGCCACACACGTGCACCTTTCTACTGGACCAGAGATTATTCGGCGGGAATCGGGTCCCCTCCCCCTTCCTTCATAACTAGTGTTGCAACAATAAAATTTGAGCCTTGATCAGAATAACTGTCTTGGCTACATTCCTTTCTCTTGCCACCTAGCCCCTCTTCTCTTCCAGGTTTCCAAAATGCCTTTCCAGGCTAGAACCCAGGTTGTGGTCTGCTGGCCGGACACAACAATTGGTGAACCAACGCGGGACTGAGAAACGGCAAAGGATTTTTGGAAGAGACGTTGCTGGTTCGGAGCTCCATAAAATAAAGTATAAAGGAAATTCATACCGGAGAAGGTATGGGCTAAGCTGAGACAATGTTAAACCCGAGCGCTGGTTCACTTAGGTTCAGCAGTGAGGAGCTGGGTAATAGGCGGTAGGCCGTAGCTCTCTGAAGCTACATGAGGCGTGAGAAAAGAAAGGGTTTATTAAAAGGAATAGGCGGATTGCCCCAGTTAATAAAAAATGCATCATAAGGGAGGAAAATGTCCCAAAAAGCAGAGAGAAATTTCTCTCTGGGCCTTATAGCAGGAGTACTCTGTTCCCTTTTGTGTCTTGTCTAATGTCCGGTGCACCAATCTGTTCTCATGTTCAATTCATGTATGTTCGTGTCCAGTCTGTATGAATGAATGTTCTATGTTTTATGTTGGATAATAAAGATGGTATAAAAAACTTTATCTGCAAAGCCGAGAGCTGCCACGTGTTTCAGCCAGGAATCAGACACATGGCGGGAGGGCCCCTGCTGGAAAAACTGTCCCTTTTAAGAAATAAGGGCAAGTGCACAGCCTCTTAGTTTCAGAGTAAAAAAGCTAATAAATGGTTCATGATTAATGTGTTTGACAATGGTAAAGTGTTTTTTATTCTATGATTGTAGCTACAAAAATTATTATTCTCTGATTGGTCTAAATGTAACTGCTTCATTTGGTTCTTTTTTATTGGTAATGTGCTCTGAGTGTCTTCACATTCAGCTCATAAGTTGTTGGTTAAGATTAATAATTGTTACATTGCTACAGATGGTTAGTGTTAAATTTGATAACTCAAGTTTAGAGTCCGTCCGACACATGGCATAAAGCAGGCCAAGAGGCTGGGTCTCTAAAGATATTTCTAGTTTAGGTAATAATTAATATAGTTCGTATCCTAAATAGTAAAATTTAAGATAAGATTTAAAGCAATGTCTTTTTATTAAAGCATTAAAGCTTGCTTTAATAGGTATTCATAGGTATTAATTGACATCCAAACTTTGTAATATGATAGTAATGCTTCTAATATTGATTTTAAAGATAATAAATTGTTTTAAACTTGGGTTTTGCTTTCCCAAGGTTATAGGTATTATCCTAACCTTGCACAAAAAAACTTAAAAATTATGGTTAAAACTGCTATTGTTCCATTGACTGCAGCTTGCAGTTTGATTTCAAATTTAAGATCTTTAATTCACCTGTATACTGTAATTAAGATAATTACAAGAGTAATCATCTTATGAGAGCGCTCATACAGCTCACTTCATACAAAACTGTGACAGAGTTATCTAGTTATATTTGTCTTTGTGAATAGATTAGACAAACAGTTTGGTTATAGTTGCTGCCTGGCAGGAAACTGCAGTACGGGCAATTTTTTCACAACACTAAAGTTGTGAAGAATGTTTTAACTGTAAGTCATCTTAAGAAAGAGTATCAAAATTTAGAGGCGTAGACAGTTATATTGTTTCTCTAAAATCGGTCCTTATTACAGGAGGGCCAGGATGCTCAGATTAAAAAGTATTTTACATTTGAGTCAATACATGGCTCTGGGCAGCCCCAGAGCGGCTTGTGGCCTTTCTTTTGTTTTGCAAACAGTGCCTGAGAAAGTTTTTTCCCTGTGTTCAAGAGAATTTCTTTTTAACAGTGTTACAGATCTATTCAGATGTTTAAAATAATGCTTTAATTCAAAGAGTTTTTGCTTCTAGTGAACTGTAATCACTAGAAAATTCTGCCTCTAGGTATGGCTAATGTAACTTTACATTATGTTAAAAAAAAAAATTTATTGTTTCTGCTTCTATACAAGAAGCCAAGAGTTTTAATCTTTCAGTGTATATTGTTTCCTAAGTGAAAAGTATTTTATTAACTAATGCTTCTTAAAGTTTACCTTAAATCCTTGCTCTCACCCAAAAGATTCAGAGACAATATCCTTTTATTACTTAGGGCTTTAGTTTACTACAAAAGATTTTACAAAAAATAAAGAAAGCTTTTATAATTGTTACTAATTGGTAATTAAAAATTGGTTGTGCCCAAAACAATTCTTTGGCCAAAAAGAAAACATTATTGTAAAGTCATTTTTCTCATCCTCCCAGCCGATCGTTGGCCCACGTGGGCCCAACTAGCTTCTGTGGGGCGAAGTCTTAAGACACAGTTTCCCCTGTTCCAGCACAGATGATCTAGTTGTGTGCTGTAGATGGTGTTTTAAAATGCTGAACAATCAAACCTTAATTTGTATATTAATAGTCAATGCCATATCTCTGAGCTCGCAATTGCTTAAATTGTTCATCCCTCAGATACTATTAATTCTCAAATTTACAATTGCTTATGCATATTTCTAGTTAATAAATAAATAAATTATGCACATGTGACTCTTAATAACTTTATAAGCCTTCTAGTTACAACTGCTCCTTAAGAAAATTGATTAAAAGTGCAATTAGTCACTGCCCCTTTACAGCCAAGTATTTAAAATATTTGGTTAACTAGTTATTAATTCAAAAGTTTAGGTATTGTAAAATTTTAAAACTTTAACTTCTTAAAAGACAAAAAAAGAGAAAAATTGTATTCCCGTGCATACTATTTAGTGCATTCCCATGCACACTATTTAAGTCTTACCTTTATTTTCAAAATCTAATATTTTAATGTCAAAGAGTTTAATAAATGCTTTATAGTATCTTAAAGGGATCGACTTATTGGCGTATAGATTGATCCTAAAACAGCTACCTTATTAGAAAAGGGAAAAACAGGTTTTCTCCACAAAACGCTGCAGAAACATATTAGTAAATTCGTGTGACGAGCTAGTAGGTAAGTTGACTCATGTCCTGATTAAATTGACTAAAAAACTAAATTAAATTCATGTTTTAGATCCATCCTTACTTGTCATTTTTCCAGTTTAGACTAGCTTCTAGCCTTTTAACTTTATGGCAATAGTACATCAGAGACTGTATATTCAGACTTAGTAAAATTAGTCATTTGATAGAGTCATAATGATTTTTCTCTTTTCTTCAGTGTGACCAGCCATTCTAACTCAATCTTAGACTGGTCTAATATTCAGTCCAATGTTAGAGATTCCTATATTCTAAATTACCTAACAAAGTTAATTCAGAGCACATCCCCCACTCCCCCTAGATCCCTAACCTCAGAAGGATTGCTGGCCTTACAGCTAGTGAAAAAAGCTATTAAAGAGCAATTGGTCACTTAATACATTGGTAAAATCAAAGGACCCCCTGACTAACAAATGGAAGGGTCCAGATCCAGTTCTAATTTGGGGTAGGGGCTCAGTTTGTGTTTTTTCACGAGATGAAGATAGAGCGCGGTGGCTGCCAGATAGATTAATTTGTCAGATAAACACAGATTCTAAATCTTCTAAAGTATCACCTTGAGGACTAAAATTCCTCTTTTGCTTAAAAGTCGGCTTGAGGACTCAGGCTCCGAAAAAAGCTACTCTCGAAGCCAGCTCCCGACAGGAGGCCGGAGACTAGCCTCAGCTTTACAATTTGCATTTAAATAAAGTACCTGGACTTCCCCAAAAGAAGTTCTGCTTTCCTACTTTCTCACTGTTGAGATTTTGTCTTTCAAGCAGGTAAATCAACATTCTCGAGGCGGACCAGTGGATGTGCATCCCCGCCCCCCTAGAGCACACAGGTGGCTGCTGTTATCTCCTTTCCAAGGACATTTCCAACACGTGGCTTTCAGTCTGAGTTAAAAATTAGGTTTACCAAGAGGGCTAGAAAAGTAGATATTTCTATATTAATAAAGATTGTTTTTTATTTTGATAGACAGGCTTAGTCCCTTAGCTGACCTCTGGCTTTTCACCCTTGCTGTTACTGCAAGGTGTCCTTAGCTCCTTAGGCTGTAAAAAAAAACAGGGATGAAGAGAAACGACTTCCAGCTTCTATTTTAGCCACAAGTCGTGGTGTTACTAATGACATAATTATTGCTTAGGCCTTACTAAATCTGAGGTTGATAATTCTCCTTTAGGAGCTGCACAGCACTCAGAACTGTGCATACTGGTTTGTAATCATACAAATTCAGTATGGGCACCGCTTGGTGCAGAGAGCACTGCAGGGGAAGGTCCAGCTTGACCATTTCTGAGTTTCCTGTGAGATAAACCCGGTTTAAAAGAGGTTGGTATCAAATTTTGGCTAAAAATCAAAAATGTTTTTCGGCTCTGCCTCCCCCTCCCCAAAAGATACCAAGAGCCACAGGTGTGGGTCTTATCAGTACCCACGGGAGAAATCAGGTCAATGTCCACCCAAGCCAAGGTTAAAGGCCCACTCATCTACGGATGAGAAAATCATTTGGTCACCTCAGTTAAGCGTTGCCTTATTTAACTTAATTAATAGGGGGGAGAGAGATTGGAGACGTACTATTGAAAGGGCAAGCCCTTCACTGCCTCCCACCTAAATAAAAAAGCCAATTGGCCTTGTACTACAGAGCCGGCCGAACCCCTTCTCCCTGTTTCCCACCTATCATCCAAAAATGCGGAGGAATATTAACTTAGTGTTATTCTTATTATAGTGTATTTCACATTTGTTCAGTCAAACTTAGCCAGAGTTCCAATGCCCTACTTAAAATTCAACTAGAAAGTTACCTACCAAGTACTAATTAGCATTATAAAGTCAGAGCCTACAACTCCAGGCTTTTCAGTTAGTTGTTTACTAAGATAAGAAAGGACAGTCTTAGCCAGATACAGTTTACCATAAGAAAAGTTAAGGAATCCCACGAAAGCAGGTTTTTTCTTTAGCCCTAGATTCCAGGCAGAACTATTGAGCATAGATAATTTTCCCCCCCTCAGGCCAGCTTTTTCTTTTTTTAAATTTTGTTAATAAAAGGGAGGAAATGTAGTCTCCCCTCCCCCAGCCTGAAACCTGCTTGCTCAGGGGTGGAGCTTCCTGCTCATTCGTTCTGCCACACCCACTGCTAGAACCTGCGGAGCCACACACGTGCACCTTTCTACTGGACCAGAGATTATTCGGCGGGAATCGGGTCCCCTCCCCCTTCCTTCATAACTAGTGTCGCAACAATAAAATTTGAGCCTTGATCAGAATAACTGTCTTGGCTACATTCCTTTCTCTCACCACCTAGCCCCTCTTCTCTTCCAGGTTTCCAAAATGCCTTTCCAGGCTAGAACCCAGGTTGTGGTCTGCTGGCCGGACACAACAGTAATCTGTCTACCAGAGACTCTTCTTAGTTCTAATACTGCAAAGTGTTAAAAGTGAAGGTGTCTGGGGCTGGAGAGATGGCTCAGTGGTTAAGAGCACTGACTGCTCTTCCAAAGGCCCTGAGTTCAAATCCCAGCAACCACATGGTGGCTCACAACCATCTGTAATGATAACTGAATCTCTTCTGGGGTGTCTGAAGACAGCTATAGTGTACTTACATATAATAAATAAATAAATCTTTTTTAAAAAGTGAAGATATCTGAAAAGACACAGCATACAAACTGTGAGCAAAGAGAGCTTGCTTGCTATGTTAATATCAGACAAAGTAAAATAAAGCTTAGGTCATAAACTGTTATAATAGACAAGTATTTTACACACTGATAAGACTGTAAGCTAAATACAATGATAGAGGAATAGTAAATCATACATTATTTGTTTTATGGAGTCTCGTTGGCTTCAAAACATGAAACAATCTAATCTAAGATATGAAGGAGGAGAAGGCAATTTTACAAAAGCAGTTAGAGATGTCAATATCTTACTTTCAATAACATACTATTTAGACTAGTCAACAAGAAACTGCAGGTCACAAACAACATAAGGAAAGAAACACCTAACCCAGGAAAACCATTCTACCCAACAAGAGCAGACACACACTCTACTCGTGGCCCACTTCCTTAGACCACAGTATGTTAGGACATGAAGCAAGCCTCTACACATGAGAAAAGATCGTGTCATGCAAAGACTTCTCTCAGAACACCTAAGGGTGAAACCAGGGATTAATCAAGAAAACTTGAAAACTCATGAATATTTCTAGACACTTTGGCCATGCAGAATTCCTAAAGGGACATGAGGAAGAGCTTTGAGATGGGTAAAAACACAATATAACACAACACACAAGAAAGCTATCAGATGTGTTAAGAACAGCAGCAAAGAAAGATCTCTGGCTACAAATACCTGTACTACAAGAAAGATACCAGATTAACAATCATATTGTATTATGAATACACACCAATAGATATAATGACATATGTAGGCATGTATTAATGAAAGGTATATCTTTAATATTGAAATGTTTTATTTATGGTCTTTTTGCTAGGATGGTAATATTTAAATGGAACAGCAGAGATACAGACTACCTTTTAGAAGATGCAAGTTATAAGACAGTTTATCACCTATATATGCTAAACATGGCATCCATTTCTTTCATATGGGTCTTAAATAAATATGGCAGATCATTTATAAATTTTCATTCAATGAACACTTTGGGAGCCACTTCTCTGTTTTAGGCAGTTGTTGATACATGGCTTCATCTCAGTGTCCCTGAAGTTCCCTCTCTGAGCCTGAATATATGGAGCTGGCCCACTCCCTCCACAGATTGACCCCCAACTACTGACCTTTAAACTTTAAATCTCTTCTCTAATTGTTAAATGCAATTAAACTTCTGTATAAGATTGCCTGACCTCCCACGTGCATTATTTAAGGTTTACTTCAGAGGAGGGGTGAAAACCTTAAAACCTGCTGGCCACTGACCACCACTAACAAGTGCACCTTCTTTATTTGTCAGGCTCTCTTCTGTTATGTGCCCACACAGTGGAACTTGGTTTGGCCTTCTCTCACTAACACTGTTCTGCTGTGAGACCACTAGACAGGTGGCGGTTGTAGAACCTGTTCTCACTGGATCTTCCTGTTGTTACTTCAGCCATAAATCATCCATCTAACTCAGCAAGAAAGGCCTCAAATGCCACACAGCATGACAGTAACAAGGCAAAGTCCAACCCTAAAACAGTGAGAATTTAATTTAATGACAATAGTAGCCTACCCTCTCAGGTGTGGGAGACACATGTTATTGGTGAGGCAGTTAAAAGAATGGTTCCTGAGAGAGCTTGGCCCCCACGCTGCCTGAACCTGCCTGGAAAACAAGACAAAACAATTAACAGAGAACAATACAAAGAAAAGAACATCTCTAGGCACCAGTGAAAACCATGAGGCCTCATAGACTGTGATGGAGAATCCAGATGGCCCACCTATGGGATTCACCTCTTGTCCAGAGACAGAATCCCAGCTCTTGCTCATACTTGCTCGTCCATTGGCAGTCTTCCTTTGTGAGAGTGAGTGTTGCTAAGTTATCAGCCAGATTCATCCACCTACTTTGGGCTGCCACAGCAGAGGTGCAACAAAGCCCAACAGAATCACAATGTCATGGAAGGCTGCCTAGACAACCAAGCCCAGGCCCCACCCAAAGTACCTGGCAACTGAGGCCAGTCAGAGGTGCAGCAGAAAATGGATGAGCCTCCAGATGAATCCTTGAACCATGAAAACACAACCCGAGCCCCAGATAACGAGAAGAACAACATAGAAGGAGCAGGCCAGGCCCTTCACAGAGGTTCTGAACATGCTGGGGTTGGATCATCTGAGCCAACTGGTGACAAGGTATCCGGCCAAGCCAATGCAGGTTCTAGACAGACTGGCCGAAGAACTTCTGAAGAGGCAGAACAAAGATCTTCGCAGCCAACCGAGCACAGATTGCCTGGCCATGCAGAGAGGAGAGCATCCCAGCAGGCAGAGCGCAGACTATCTGAGAGGAGAACTTCACAACCACCTAATCAGCAACTCCCCAGCCATTCAGAGAGGAAAACCTCTGGCAAGATAGATGGCCAAGAATCTTTGCTGTCTGAGCAGACTGACCAAGAAACTTCGGAGTTTGATGACCTGATTCCATCAGCCAGCACTGACTATTTATCAGCAAGGAGTCAACAACAAGAATACAACCAACATGGTTACTGGACTGAAGACTCTAGTGATCCACACAGGCTTAGTGAGGATCTAGAAAAGGACTATACCCGAGTTAAACATATAACAGAAAAACAGGCTGGCTACCGCTCATACTACAAAACACTTGCCCACATCGAGAGCCGAACACTAACTGACACCAACGACTACAGAGAAACTGGCCAAAGATTACAGCCTTGCACATTTGAAGATAGTGAAGCAGAGCTCCCATCCAAAGTTTCAACTACAGAGGAAACAGAAAGTGCCACCACTATCCAAGCCTACAACACACAAGATACTGAATTAACTACCTCCACCTCCCATGAAAAACTTCCCTCCATCACAACTAAAGTGTACTACTCATCCAGTCCAGAAAAAATTCAAACCACAGAATACACTTCTGTAGGTCAAAGGGATGTGCCGGGAGGTTGGAAAGCAGGATAGGACCTATGAGTCTGAGAATGAGATTACCCAATAGAAAGATTTATGCTAGAGCAGAGATGAGAAATAAACCCATATAACTAACACATGCCACCAGTAGGTCTCAGGAAGGATGTAACACAAAAGAGATGTGTTGCCTCCTAACTGTCCTCAGGCCACTCAGGAAGGATCAGTGAATCAGGATTTAGGAAAACAATGTTTCTGGTTCTATTGCTAACTCTGTACCACTAAATCACTTCCTACCCTGGGGTTCTACCATAGCAAGGGAATTTGAAGGTAACTGGAAACCCACCCCCCACCCCCGTGTAAGAGAAAGTATTTAAAGTAGAAAAAATGAAGGCATCCTTCAAGTTTTAAGGTGCTTTATAGTGACTGCTTAGGGATGAGTTGAGTTTCTCAAAGAACAGGCCCTGAGGGTCTGTAGGCAGTTAGTGGTTTCTTCACTAACCATTGGCACCTTAAGGTTTCTCTCTCTCTCTCTCTCTCTCTCTCTCACACACACACACACACACACACACACACACACACACACACACACACACACAATGAAAGTAGTATAGCCAGTATCTTTCTTAATTCTTGGTGTTAAATTTTATCAAATCTGGATCTGACTGATAACAGCAAAGAATTTTTCAGATTTATTTAAAAAATAAATTAATAAATCTTTTGGGGGGAATATTTCAATTTCAGGATACCACTCCAGTATTTGATCAAGGAAGGAGTTCTCAAAGATCCAGTCAGAGTTCCAGATGGCGGTTCCCTCCAATCGTTTTTGAAGACCCCTATCATGTTGCACTTCGCTATGTGGAGAAACACAACATCCTGCATATATTCCAGGTAAATCTCTTCATTTTTACCTTCTTCTTGGTCATGGGGTGTGGTAGAAGAAATTTGCTGAAAAAGGTGGGGACGGGGCAAGGGAACATAGTCTACTTCAGATATTAGTGTTGTAGGTTGTGTTGATGTTGTTTTCTAGGGTTTTTTTACCCAAAAAAGGAGTAACTGAGAAACACCAATGACACCAATGAGGTTTCATCATCGAAGGCACTGGAGGCCATGGAGGGTGGTTGCTGGAAAATAATTTGACCAATAATTAAACTTTTAGTTTTAAACAAGTTTGTAAAAAAAAAAAATCAGTGAAAAAGAAAATTAAGGGGCTTTCTAGACCAGGGTCTTCAAAAGGAGACCATTCTCAGGACCACCTGAGAACAACATTCTTTAGAAGGAAGTGGTAGAATTACAAGTTCCACCTAGTTCCTGTGTTCATGAATCTCACTGACCCCAGGACTTAAAGTCAAGCTTCCTTTAAAGATTGTTCTTCAACAAAATGCAACTATGAGGGATTATTGCAGCTCTAATGTGGTGAGCTTTGTTCTGGGTATATTTCTTTTTTCATATTGTTATTATTTGACAAGAAATGCACAGATCCATCTATAACAGTGTATGTATGAAGTAACTGTTTGAGGCAGGTGTAAAATTCGAGGAGTTTACCTCAAATGATAGCATGCAAACTAGGAAGGTTTGAAGTAGGGTATAGACCACTGGTTCTCAACTTGTTGTCATTGACCCTTTGTGGGGGGGGGGTGACTCTTTCACAGGGGTCATCTAAGACCAACATCAAACACCGATATTCATATTACAATGCATAACAGAAGCAAAATTACAGTTATGATGTAGAAACTAAGATAATTGTGTGCTTGGGGGAGTCACCATAACATGAGGAACTTAGTTAAAGGGTTGCAGCATTAGGAAGGTTGAGGACCACTGGTATAAAGAAAAGAACAGATACCATACCCCATCAGCTCCACCATTCAAACTCCAAGTTGGCCACATCTTTGTGAGTTGGGGGATATTACTTAGTTTCCACGGCTCTCAGACTCCTCATATAAAATAGGGATTTTAGAATATCAATTTTATTAGCCCTGCTCTTTGGTGTTTCCTTCTTAAAATGCTTCTTTTGGTTGGGACAGCTAGGTTTCTGCCTTTAATCAAAGAACTAGTTGGTGATAAAAGGAAGAAGGAAATGTATTCAAGACAGCAGGGTTTGGGGCTGTCTTGGTAGCTCAGCCGCCTTTTGATCTAAAGTGCTTGAAGATCTGAGTTCAAGCTCCAAAGCCCACGTAAAGGTGGGAGGTGAGAACTGACTCTGTGAAGTCATCCTCTAACCTCTGCACACATGCTGAGGCACACACACACACACACGCGCGCATGCATGCACGTACACACTGATAATAAATTTACAGTTTTTAAAAGGCTGATTCTATAAATTTTCAAATTAAATAAAAATAATGCTTATAAATGCATTGTGATATTAAAATAAATTATCAAATATGTATATTGTTTAATAAAAATATGTAAGAAGGAGTTGGTGATGTGGCACAGAGGGAGGATGCTTGCCTCACATGCATAAGATCTACAGCACTTATACAATTAATTGATCAATTAATTGTATAAGTACATATTAGATATAGAACTAAGTGACACAGGTAAAGTAAGCCTGAATATATTATTGAATATATTATTCCTGAAATTTATCTAACTGCAAATTAGATATTTGTTTACTTTATTATAACATTCTGAGTTATTTAATAACAGCAAAAAGTTTGGCAGTTAGTGTCACAATCTGATAAATCCTTTCTCATTTAATTCTGAAACTAAGTATTATTATCACACTTTAGAGTCAAGCATCTCAGAACACGATGTGTAAAGCTCCCATGGTCCCTATTTCTATTCAAAGGCCATTCTTTGATTATTTTTGAGTGATTAATTTATTAATTGATCATCTAGCTATATCACAATTCTCACAACACTGTAAACTTTTCCCACCAACTCTTTGGTCTTGGAAACAACTAAAAAAATGCATTGCTACTTATTAAATTTTGACCCCTCTAAATTTGATCTTAATTTGCCTGATTTCATCCAAATAAAGAAAGTAAGGAGCTAGAGAGATGGCTCTTGCAGAGGACTCAGGTTCAATTCCCAGAACCCACATGGCAGCTCACAACTGTCTGTGTCTCCAAGATCTGACACCCTTACACTGACATACATGCATGCAAAACACCAATGACCATAAAATAAAATAAATAAATCATTAAGAAGAAAGGGAGGGAGGGAGGGAGGGAGGGAGGGAGGGAGGGAAGGAGGGAGGGAAGGTGTTAGGAGACAGGGTGGATGTCTTTTGAATGTCTATGAGACATCCTAGTGAGAACTGGCTGCAAGTCTCTCAAAACCAAACTGCGGTGCGATGTGCTTTTTCTCAGCAGATCACTGAAAACCTAGTCTATGAAAGGCCAGATGACCCACTGTATTTCATGCTAGACCAGGTATGGACTGGGAGAATGAGCAATCCTTCTTTTCTCATTGTTGGAAAACTGCACGTACGCAGCCGGATGAGCAAAGCAAACCATGAACAGCTCCAGGTCATCATGATGGAACCCTACTCGCAGCTTCCAATCAAGAGTTTTGTATTAAAGTATAGAACAAAGCTAGGTGTGGCAGCTCACATCTATAATGTCTGTGCTCAGGAGGTGGAGGCAGACAGATCTCTGTGAGTTCAAAGCCAGCTAGGGCTACATAGAGAGACTCTGTCTCAAACAAAAATTACATCTCCAGCCTCACAGAACCCTCCCTCCTCATGACTTCCCACAAAAGGAATTCCTTATTTTGACCTGTACAATAACCTGTTCACTTTCCTTTAAAATTTTACTGAACAAGAGTCATGGAACACTTTTGTTTAGACCTATGAGCTCTCTGAACTGTCATTGAATTGAACCATCTATAGCCAGTATTGTTTTTGTCTTACCTCTTTTGCCCAAAATGATGTCTGTGGGATGGATGGATCCATCGGTTGCGTGTAGCTGTTCATCCATTTTCATCTTGTAGAATGCTATTCACCATGTAGAAAACTATGGCTAATCCATTCTTTTTGTGTGTGTGTGGGCGTGCAGATTATTCCCAATTTGGAGTTATTACAAACTCTTGTTGCTCTGAGCCTCCCCATCCGTGTCTTTCAGAGGTACATGTCTCCTGGTTCTACACTTTGCTCACTGGATTGTAGAGCACATGCTTGCTTAGCTCCAAATAGATTGCTTCCCTTTTCTAGCATGAGGGAGGCAATTAGCACCCTGCCCCCCCCCACCAGTTCTAGCCTTACCAGTGTTCACCGTTGTCACTGTATTTAGCCATGGCTATTTGTTAAATTCAGTGTCCTGCCTTTTCCTAGCCACAAGGCATTTGCATGCCTTTCCATCTGTTTACAGAGCATTTGTAAAACACTTATTTTTCTACAGTACTGCTTCACGTCGTTCTCATTAGCAACAAGCTTCTATATGTTCTGACCCTGAGTGTTCACTAATCAAGCATTTCGTATAACCTTCTACTCTCTGTCTCGTCTTCTGGCTCTTATCTTTTGATGAGGAGAAATTCTTAAGTATAGCATCAAATGTAACAATATTTTTCTTTGTGATTAATACTTCCACTGTTTTATGTTAGAAGTTTTACCCACATTTGATGATGGCTTCCTACATTATTTTGCAGGTGTGTGTGTGTGTGTGTGTGTGTGTGTGTGTCTGTAAAATGAAGCAGAGTTTGTTTGCTTGTTACCTTTCACATCTATGTCCACAATCTTTAATCAATTTTGTATATAATATGAGATTAGGCAAAGATTATTTCCTTCATCCATCCAAAAACCATTACCATAATATGCATGCTGATGTGTATTTCAATCATTCAGAGTATTTACTCATAATTGTTTCAAAATAAGACAATTCTCACCAACCTTCCTAATGCTGTGGCCTTTTAATGCAGTTACTCATGTCATGCTAACCCCCAACCATAAAATTATCTCATTGCTACTTCATACCTGTAACTTTGCTACTGTTTTGGATCATAATGTAAATATCTGATATGCAGGACATCTGATATGCAACCCTCAAAGGGTTTTATGACCCACAGGTTGAGAACCACTGTATCAACAGGAGTTTTCTGGTGGTTGCTTTCGGTCTCAGTTGGGTTGTTTTGTTTTGTTTTGTTTTGGAGGGGAGAAGTAACAGCTTTAACAAGAGGGTTTGCTACTCATTTAGATCTTAAGTTCTCTTGATATATTTACTATTGGCATACATGTTATACATGTTTTTTGGTGGCTTTACTCATGGCATTGAATCTTGGTGCTACTAGATATAGAAATTTTTAAATGTTCAGGATATAACTAGCTGGCATGTAGAAATACAGTATATTTGCTGTTCATAGAGTCAGTAGCCTCGCTGAACTTCTCTGACTCTAGTGATGTATTTGTTGAAGCACTAGGGTCTCTCCAGACACATGCTCATTGATTGCAAATACTCTCTTGACCTCTTCAGTCCCTACTCTTTGCTCCCTTGTCTTAACACATATATTGCGTGTCTTCTCTTTAATTCTTCATGCCCCTCTTTCTATTTTTTTCCCTCCTACCAAGAGACTGACCTATAGGGACTAAATCAGGCTCATATCCTGAGTCTCCATTGGGTTAAGTCAATAAGAAACCCTGGAGGAAGAGTAGAAGGAAGAAGAAAGCATGCTCAGGCTTAGTACTACGCTCTTCTTTATGAATACACTTTGTCTTGTCAGAAGGTATCTTAGTTTGCATGACGACTATTACCTTTAGGATTCCAATCATATTCATCATACACATCTCACATCTCAGCATACACACACACACACACACAGACACACACACACTCATATACACACACAGACACACACACAGACACATACAGGCACAGACACACACAGACACACATACACACACACACACATACCACACACACACATACCACACACACAACATACACTCACACTCACACACACAGACACACACTCACACTCACACACACACACCCTTCAGACCTAAAATTAATTCTATTCTGTATAGCTTTCAATGATACCCTGATTCATATCACTCCCCACACACCCCTTTTTAAGTAACCCCTGTACGAATCATCTTCACAGAACTGCATTGTAAATGTACAATCAGATTTTCTGTTTGTTCATGTTGTTGCTGTTTTGCTTGGGATAATGACCGGGACGGACCACTGCTTTGGGTCTCCAGAATAATTTAATGCTGAATGGAAGTAACTACTTTGATTTATGTTATTTTCTCTTTAAAAAATATTTTGTCACCACTTCACCCTTAAGTGACATGTTTATTATTTGTAGCTGCCATTGCTCATGTTAAATAAGTTCTCCTCTCATAAACTCTCTGGCA